>NC_064851.1:95532293-96182293 GCF_024139225.1 Suncus etruscus | reverse complement strand
GAAAGCAAGGGCAAAAAGAGAGAAACTGAGAGGCAGTGATACAGAGATGGGAAAAGCCTTGAAGGTCTTTGAAAATGGACACTTTTCTTTACATAAAAAAAACCAATTCATTTAATTGACTTCTTTTAACTTTTCCAAGTTTGTTTTGAAGTTCCATTTTATACAGGAAATTGACATAATCACCAATAAATTTAACTTTAATAACTTGGACCCTGGAAGCTTCTCTGGCTGGCAAAAATTTCCTTATATTCTGTAAATCCTCCTTATGGGATATCCTATTTCTTATCTGGAGTTGAAAGTCAGGATTAATCCAGATGATTAAGAAAATCTTTCTAAAAATATTCTGTATCCTCTTTAAAATTGAACTGTGCTTGGAGGTTTCCTTTCTTTTCATACTAAAATCATAGTGCCAAGGACATGAATGAAAGTAGATCACAGTGTTTTCTATGTGTATTTTTAAAACTGAAAAAAATAGCCAATTGATTATAGCACAAAAAAGACATTAGGACATAATTTAGGCTCAGCTGATTATTAGTAATGAATATTTATTTGACTATGTACTTACTATACCAAAGTTGTCAGAGTATAAAAAGAAAATCCTATGTTTTCTTCAATTAAATTAACTTGAAAGGCTTCTACATTATGGATGTAAACACATGCATATATGGTATATATGTGCTGAGTGGACACATACACAGCTAATCTGCTTTATAGATTCAAATAGTTAAATACGCCTCTGCAGATATCATTACTGAAGGCTTTTTACCCTTGTCTTGCTTTTTAAGGCATGGAACAACATGGCTCCTTCCCAATCAGACATGCTATAAAAAGTAACATTAGCCATGGGAATTATAAAGGGATAAAAGATAGGCCATAAACAGAGATACACACCTTCCTTTATGTGAAACTGCAGTTTCACAAAAATCCCTTTAAGCAAAAAATTGCTCCTGTCCCTATGGCAGCCCCCCTTTCCTAACGAGGGACCAATGAAGTGAGATTTTCCTTCCTTAGTGACCCATCATGAGAAGGCACAGAATTGGCCTCAATAGATTTCAAAACCCCCAACTTGGGGACAAAAATAGGAAGCTATACTTGTGTTACCATTTTATTGAAGAGGGAATACAAACACTCGACAAAGGCTACTTTGTGTGCTGAAAAACATGGAACCTTGACTATTGCTTTCATTCTATTCAGGCAATAGACACAGTTTTTTGGATGTTTAGCAAAATTATCAACAGGACAACTTTAATATTCTGTTGTCACTTGATTAGGACACAATCTATTTCATAGAAGAAGAAAACATCAAGTAATTTTCTTTTTAGAGAAAGAGAGAGGTCCTAGCAGTGCTCAAGGAGAACTCTGCTTAGAAGATCATATGGATGCTGGGCTTGAACCCAGGGCTCTGAAAATAAGCATGTGTGTGTTCTACCACAAAAGCCACTTCTCAGCCCCTCAAATAACTTTCTCAAAACAAAAAGTTTTAGAAAGATGAATATAGTATTTATTTCTGAATCAGAACAACCATTCACTGTGAATTATCCTGATAAGGAACATTTCAAGACTTAAAAAACTATTATTTACACATTTTATATAGACACACTATATAGTTTATATTATAGTGAATATACATTCTATATAATATGAATTATTATTTCAATTATTTTATTTTGTTTTATAAACAGGAAAACCTAGAATTATTGTGGAATTTTCTAATCCCTGTAATCTAAGTAGGTTTCGAATTATATGTACTATTTTCAGTTCATGGGGAGATAGGAAATGGGGAGAGGGCAGAGAGGGTCAAAGGTACAAGGATGAAGAGATGGGATTTAGAACTCTAAGTTTTAGGTTGTCAGGTTAAGTTCCACACTTTAATAGACACCAATAAATAAGGCTTATTTGCTTTGGTTCCTTATCTATTATATTCCAGTAATAATAAATCTCTTGAGGAACTGAATTTACATATATGAAAATCTCCTTTGCAAAGTAAACATGAGAAAGAAACTTTCAAGACTAAAGAGTATGATAAACAGTGACTGCAGAATGACTTAGTTTTCTCTTCTACAGTTTCTTCAAAGGTAGAGGGAGTCTTGAGACTCCTTTGCTATATTATTCCAGTGAAGTTTCAAAGTAGGATTCATTATCCATTCAACAAATATTTATAACTGATACTGTGTCTGGGTCTGTGCCAGATACTAGAGAATTCTGTAAAATATTTCAGGGATCCATAGATGTTTGATTTCAATTTTATTATAGACCTAAGTTGTTTTTTTTATTTTTGTTTATTTTTTTGAGAAAAATAAGTAGAATTAATATGTATTTTCAATATGCTCAAGGCTAATTTTTAACTCTTTGGATACTGTGGATGACCTATTTTTTCCTCAAATCATCTCATTTTTGTATGAATGCACACTTAAGTTTCTTGTCCCTTCTTGGGAATATTTTCTTTCCTAATATGCTATTGATTTGGAATGTAATGGTGTTTTAAAATTCTTTAAAAAAATCTGTTCACATGTCTTCACATCAAACTCTAAAAGTATCAGGCTACGTTATTCATATGCCGGGATCAGGCTAATATAAACTCGGGCATGGGAGCTGCTCAGGAAAGGTCCTGTGCTCAGTATAATGGCAAGGTTTAAAAAAGTAAATACAGTATGGGACATAGTATGCTTTTGGGTGATTTCATCATGGCTTTGTATTTATGAGAAAATAATAGCACATACTATTGCTCATAATTAAATATTTTGAATTAAGTCGTACTATCGCTAATTTGAAGAGCAAGTTGAATGCACAAAAGGAGCAGTCCAAAACTTTTATCATTTGTAAAGAGCTATGCAATTACGTTAGATTTCCTCAGGACAAGACATAGCAAAAAATTAAAAATGTTGAGGCTGACAAACTACTAATAAAATAGTTTTAAATATAAATATTTTCAAATTATGAATTTCATATGCCAACGTTATACATTATATAAATATTTTTATTTTATTAATAATACTATAGCATAAAATACTGTAAAGATTAGAAATATTGGGACCAGAGCGATAGTACAGTGGGTAGGGCATTAGCCTTGCATGTCCAATCTACGTAGATTAGATTCTCAGAATCCCATATGGTCCCTGAGCCTGCCAGGAATGATTTCTGAGTGCAGAACCAGGAATAACCTCTAAATACCCCAGGGTGTGGTCCCCCCAAAACATACATAAGAAGAGAGTAGGAAAACTGTGACTGTATGCTGCTATTTCTCATAAAGAGCATGGAAAAGATAGTAGCCAAAGTATTATTAAAACTCTATTTAAAACAGAGCTATATTCTTTGTTTTCATTAATATGGAAAATCCAACCCCAACATGTAGGCCATAGAGTAGAATATGCACATGTTCAAAACACACTAGATATTATATAAAATAATGTCAGAGACTATCTCTACATCATTGCACTTTACTTATTTTACTCATAAGGAGCCATTTGTAAAGTGTTATCAAATAGAATTCTCTTCTTCCCTATACATGAAACCATGATAAGTATACCTGGACAGCAGTTACTTGTTTTCGATTTCTGTGATATATATATATATATATACATTCCATATTTTAAAAAGAAAGAAAAAAAAGAGTATATATTTTACTTAAAAAAAGAAGTATATATTTTACTTAACCAAAATTCTAAGTTGTGCTTGATTATTTTAAAATTACAGAAAAATTTCTTGAACATTCAAAAATGAAAATACCTGTTTTATTTCTGGTGTGTATAATTTCTTGATGTGTTCATCATTTACAGTAGAGTGCATTCTTCATGCCCTTCATTGTTCTATTAATATCAAAACATGAGTTTCACTTTCTATTCACATCTTATAAAATGAAAACAATATAAAAGGAGCCCAGAAATTAAATTAATACTAAATACTAATTTTAGATGAGTAAGAGTAAATGGGGTCTATATGCTGTTTTCAAGTTCTTATTAGGGGTAATGTGGAGGAATCAGAAAATATTGTCTAGGTGATATTATTAAATAATTACTCCACTGATCTTCATAAATTAAAAGTTGATTAAAAGAAGATTAAAACTCTTTTGTTACCACTTATTTAACTTAGATCTGTTGCATCAGAATAGAGAAATAAACATCTAAAATGTTTTATTTTAAAAAGAAAATAATAAATATTAATAAACATTATATTAAATTAATATATTATAACATTGTAATATATTACACAATATTTAATACACATTATATAACAGTATTATATAATAGTTTATAGTAATAAATATATTTATTTTATTTTATATTAATCTCTAGGGCATTAGTGTCATAAAATTGTTTTTCCATGAAACTCACCCTTAACTGCTTGTATATTCCCTTCAGTTCTCATGGTCTACCTCCTAAAATATGTTTGTCCATCATTAGAAGCATCAACCTTTTAGATAGTACTTGTTATTTCTCAATTTTCACCTTTATCATTCTCCTGGTGAATATGCCTTACATTTATATTTTTTTTATAAAAGGACAAACATAGAGCATAAAAGCTGGCTAACCTTTGCAAAAGCTAGCTCCCTGTGTGTGACACCAGGCGGGGAAAATCCGCGAAAGTACACCGGCCCAGTGGGGCTCAGCTGTGAAAGACTGTGAGTGTGACCTGTCTATGTCTGTCTACTGTCCTCTTGTGTGAAACTCTTGCGAGTGGGGCAAAAAGAACCTCCAGAAACCTCGCTCGCCCAGACGCCATTTTCAGGGAGGGACTTCAGAGCATAAAAACCGGCTAACCTTTGCAAAACCTGGCTCCCTGTGTGTGACACCAGGCGGGGAAAATCCGCGAAAGTACACCGGCCCAGTGGGGCTCAGCTGTGAAAGACTGTGAGTGTGACCTGTCTATGTCTGTCTACTGTCCTCTTGCGTGAAACTCTTGCGAGTGGGGCAAAAAGAGGCTCAGAGGAGCACGGCCGCTCCGCTTCGCTACGCGGCCGTGCACTCTTTCTAAGGAAAGAACTCCATTGCAACAAGAAGGAAAAATCACACTAAGAACGGCGCTATATCACAGAAGCAAACATTTCTCTCTGGACTGTCTTCTCTGTTGCATGCTCGGGCCTAAGATTTGACCCAGTGTGAGGCTTCATCCACGGAGGACTCCCCTCCCTTAGAGGCAAGTCAGCCCATCCAGAAAGGGAGGAGCCAGAGGAGTGTGCTGCCTACATCATATAGACAATGAATACCACTACAACACGTAGAAAAACCCACAATACAAGTGTGACAATGGGGAAACAACGCAGGCCAGCATCAGACATAGAGAATGAAGATGACAATTCTGAGGACCAGATAATGACTGAACAACTAATCAACCTCTCAGATAAGGACTTTAGACTAGCAATATGGAAGGTGCTCAACAGACTCCAAGAAACCATGGATCGAGTTGAACAGAACACTAATAAGAACCAAGAAAATATGAAGGCAGAAATCACAAAACTCCAAACTGAAATAACATGTCAACTAACAGGACTGAAAAAGTCAGTAAACGAAGTGAATGACAAAATGGATAAGCTCTGGGACAGGGTATCAGAAGCTGAGAATAGACTTGGTGCTGTGGAAGATGAGATACATAACAATTCCATACAGCAGGAGAGATTGGACAAAAAACTTAAAGCAAATGAGCAGACAATGGAAAAATTAGTCAAAGAATGGGAACAGACAAAAATAGAAGTCTATGATAAGATCAACAGAAACAACTTAAGAATCATTGGAGTCCCAGAGACCCAGGAAGAAAATTTCCAGGAAGAATCAATGGTCAAGAACATCATTAAAGAGAAACTTCCAGAGCTAAAGAATATATGTGATCAAATCCTGCATGCCCGAAGAGTACCAACCAAAAGAGACCCCAGAAAAACCACCCCAAGACACATCCTAGTCACAATGACAAATCCCACAGATAGAGACAGAATTCTGAAAACAGCAAGATCAAAAGGGGAAATCATGTTCAAGCAAGCTTCCCTGAGATTTACAGCAGACCTGTCACCAGAAACGCTCAATGCCAGAAAGCAGTGGTGGGATATTGTGAGAAGACTGAATGAAATGAATGCTTCACCCAGAATACTATACCCAGCAAAACTCACTTTCTGGTTTGATGGAAGAATACATGGTTTCACAGACAAAAAACAGCTCAGAAACTTCACAGACACAAAACCAGTCTTAAGAGAAAAACTGAAAGACCTAATCTAAGACAAGACTACCCAAAAGACACACCAAATTTTGAAATAAAGATGGCGTTAAATCCCAGGACAATTCTTTCTCTCAACGTCAATGGACTAAATGCACCAGTTAAGAGACACAGAGTGGCTAAATGGATCAAAAAACTCAATCCAACCTTCTGCTGCCTACAAGAAACGCACCTGAATAGTCAGAACAAACATAGACTCAAAATAAAAGGCTGGAGAAAAGTTATCCAAGCAAACAACACCCATAAAAAAGCTGGAGTGGCCATACTAATATCAGATAATGCAAACTTTATACTCAGGAAGGTTGTAAGGGACAAAGACGGACATTTTATATTAATCAAGGGGTACGTAGAGCAGGAAGAATTCACTCTCCTAAACATATATCCACCGAATGAGGGGCCAGCAAAATATTTAATACAACTGTTGACAAATCTGAAAAATAATATCAACAACAACACAATAATTGTGGGGGACCTTAACACGGCTTTGTCAACACTGGACAGGTCAACCAGACTGAAACCCAACAAGAATATACTAGACCTGAGGAGAGAAATGGAAGAAAGAGGCCTAGTGGATATATATAGGACACTCCATCCCCAGAAACCTGGATACACATTCTTCTCCAATGTACATGGGACATTCTCCAGGATAGACTACATGCTGGCACATAAAACATACCTCCATAAGATCAAGAGGATAGAAATTTTGCAGACTACCTTCGCTGACCACAAGGCTCTGAAATTATTTGTGAACTCCAAAGGGACTCAGAAGAAACACTTTAACACCTGGAAGTTAAACAGCCTCATGCTCAATAACCAGTGGGTCCGAGATGAAATCAAGGAGGAAATAAAAAGGTTCCTGGAAACAAATGACAATAAAGACACAAACTCTCAGAACTTATGGGACACAGCAAAAGCAGTACTAAGAGGAAAATTTATAGCTTTGCAAGCACACATCAGGAAGGAAGAAGGAGCTTACCTGAGTAGCTTAATGACACAGCTAATAGAACTAGAAAATGCTCAACAAAAGGACCCAAGAATAGGAAGGCAGAAGGAAATAACAAAGCTGAGAGCAGAAATCAACGAAGTGGAAACTCAAAAAACAATCCGAAAGATCAACGAAAGCAGAAGTTGGTTCTTTGAAAAAATAAACAAGATTGATAGACCACTGGCAAACCTAACAAAGAAAGAGAGAGAGAGAAACTTGATAACTCGTATCAGGAATGAAAAAGGAGAGATCACTACTGATATGACAGAGATTCAAAGGGTAATCAGAAACTACTTTGAAAAACTCTACGCCACTAAAAATGAGAACCTGGAAGAAATGGATAAATTCTTGGACTCTTATAATCTTCCACGGTTAAAGGAAGAGGATGTAGCATATCTAAACACCCCCATCACCATTGATGAAATTAAAACAGTAATCAAATGTCTGCCGAAAAACAAAAGCCCAGGTCCAGATGGATTCACTAATGAATTCTATCAAACTTTCCAAGAGGAACTACTGCCAATCTTGGCAAGACTCTTTCATGAAATTGAACAAACAGAAACACTTCCAAATAGCTTTTATGAAGCCAACATCACCTTGATACCTAAACCAGACAGAGACGCTACCAAAAAAGAAAATTACAGACCAATATCACTGATGAATGCAGATGCAAAGATCCTCAACAAAATCCTGGCAAATAGGATTCAATGCCTCGTTAAGAAGATCATCCACTACGATCAAGTAGGTTTCATCCCAGGAATGCAAGGCTGGTTTAACATCCGTAAATCTATCAACATAATACACAACATCAATAACAAGAAAAATAAAAACCACATGATCATATCAATAGATGCAGAGAAAGCATTTGATAAGGTCCAACACCCATTCTTGATCAAAACTCTCAGCAAGATGGGAATGGAGGGAACCTTTCTCAATATAGTGAAGGCCATCTACCACAAGCCAGTGGCAAATATTATCCTCAATGGAGAAAAACTGAAAGCCTTCCCTCTAAATTCTGGCACAAGACAAGGCTGTCCTCTCTCACCACTCCTATTCAACATAGCACTGGAAGTACTTGCTATAGCGATTAGGCAAGAAAAGGATATCAAGGGAATCCAGATAGGAAAGGAAGAAGTCAAGCTCTCACTGTTTGCAGATGACATGATACTCTACTTAGAAAACCCTAAAGACTCTATCAAAAAGCTTCTAGAAACAATAAACTCATATAGCAAGGTGGCAGGCTACAAAATTAACACACAAAAATCAATGGCCTTTCTATATACCAATAGTAATAAGGATGAAATGGACATTAAGAAAACAACCCCATTCACAATAGTACCACACAAACTCAAATATCTTGGAATCAACTTGACTAAATATGTGAAGGACCTATACAAAGAAAACTATAAAACTCTGCTCCAAGAGATAAGAGAGGACACACGGAAATGGAAACACATACCCTGCTCATGGATTGGCAGGATTAACATCATCAAAATGTCAATACTCCCCAAGGCATTATACAGATTTAATGCCATCCCTCTAAAGATACCCATGACATTCTTCAAAGAAGTGGATCAGACACTTTTGAAATTCATTTGGAACAATAAACACCCTCGAATAGCTAAAGCAATCATTGGGAAAAAGAATATGGGAGGAATTACTTTTCCCAACTTTAAACTGTACTACAAAGCAACAGTTATCAAAACAGCATGGTATTGGAATAAGGATAGGTCCTCAGATCAGTGGAATAGGCTTGAATACTCAGAAAATGTTCCCCAGAGATACAACCATCTAATTTTTGATAAAGGAGCAGGAAATCCTAAATGGAGCAGGGAAAGCCTCTTCAACAAGTGGTGTTGGCACAATTGGATAGCCACTTGCAAAAAATTGAACTTAGACCCCCAGCTAACATCATGTATGAAGGTAAAATCCAAATGGATTAAAGACCTCGATATCAGCCCCAAAACCATAAGATATATAGAACAGCACATAGGCAAAACACTACAGGACATTACAGGCATCTTCAAGGAGGAAACTGCACTCTCCAAGCAAGTGAAAGCAGAGATTAACAGATGGGAATATATTAAGCTGAGAAGCTTCTGCACCTCAAAGGAAATAGTGCCCAGGATACAAGAGCCACCCACTGAGTGGGAGAAACTATTCACCCAATACCCATCAGATAAGGGGCTAATCTCCAAAATATACAAGGCACTGACAGAACTTTACAAGAAAAAAACATCTAACCCCATCAAAAAATGGGGAGAAGAAATGAACAGACACTTTGACAAAGAAGAAATACGCATGGCCAAAAGACACATGAAAAAATGTTCCACATCACTAATCATCAGGGAGATGCAAATCAAAACAACGATGAGATACCACCTCACACCCCAGAGAATGGCACACATCACAAAGAATGAGAATAAACAGTGTTGGCGGGGATGTGGAGAGAAAGGAACTCTTATCCACTGCTGGTGGGAATGCTGTCTAGTTCAACCTTTATGGAAAGCGATATGGAGATTCCTCCAAAAACTGGAAATCGAGCTCCCATACGATCCAGCTATACCACTCCTAGGAATATACCCTAGGAACACAAAAATACAATACAAAAACCCCTTTCTTACACCTATATTCATTGCAGCTCTATTTACCATAGCAAGACTCTGGAAACAACCAAGATGCCCTTCAACAGACGAATGGCTAAAGAAACTGTGGTACATATACACAATGGAATATTATGCAGCTGTCAGGAGAGATGAAGTCATGAAATTTTCCTATACATGGATGTACATGGAATCTATTATGCTGAGTGAAATAAGTCAGAGAGAGAGAGAAAAACGCAGAATGGTCTCACTCATCTATGGGTTTTAAGAAAAATGAAAGACACCCTTGTAATAATAATTTTCAGACACAAAAGAGAAAAGAGCTGGAAGTTCCAGCTCACCTCAGGAAGCTCACCACAAAGAGTGATGAGTTTAGTTAGAGAAATAACTACATTTTGAACTGTCCTAATATTGAGAATGTATGAGCGAAATGTAGAGCCTGTTTAGGGTACAGGCGGGGGTTGGGGGGGGGAGGAGGGAGATTTGGGACTTGGGTGATGGGAGTGTTGCACTGGTGATGGGTGGTGTTCCTTTTATGACTGAAACCCAAACACAATCATGTATGTAATCAAGGTGTTTAAATAAAAAAAAAATTAAAAAAAAAATAAAGCAAAAAAAAAAAAGAAAGAAAGAAAGAAAGAAGGAAGGAAGGAAGGAAGGAAGGAAGGAAGGAAGGAAGGAAGGAAGGAAGAAAAAAAAAAGGACAAACATTTTCTGATTCTATTATTATTCTTTCCTCTACTTTTATATCAATATTCATCAATATTCATGGGATTTTTTTGCATAGAACCCAGATAAAGTGACCTAAATTTTGTTATTTTTGAAATATATCCATCATTACCACTACCACCACAATGGCAAAACCCGTTAAATTGACCAAGGACCTCCAAGCTCCTTCCATCTTCTGCAAACAGTCCTGATCTTCCTGCTGTATCTTGTCCCATTTTAGGTTTGTCTGCAGAGAGAGAGACCCTCTAGTCCCTCCCATCAACCCATCTCTCCCCAAAGTCATTTCAATGTATATGTTATTTCGAGGCAGATTGGACCTAGCACTTCTTTCTCTTAGAAAATATACAACTCATGGGGCTGGAACAATACATCGGGAAGTACTAACTCTGATCAACATTTATGCACCAAATGTAGATTCAGCAAAATATGTAAGGCTTTTGCTCAAAAACCCAGTGAAACATACATACAGAAATGGGATAGTAGTGGTAAACTTCAACACACTACTATTGCCACTGGACAGATACACTAGGCAAAACATTAGCAAAAACATAAGAGCCTTAAAAAACAAACTAGAAAAATTGGGACTAATGGATCTATACATAGTTTTTTATCCTCAAAAGATGAATATGTATTCTTCACAAGTGCAGTTGGAGCCTTCTCTAGAGTATAGGCCACATTTTAGGATACATGTCTAACTTACATAATTTCACAAGTATATTGTGGTCTTATCAGACCACAATGTCAGTGAAATCAAGATTGATTGTAAAAGAGAAGATGTGGGAAAATCTATCACTTGGAGACTAAACAACAATTTGCTTAACAACAGCTGGATCAAAGAGGAAATCAAGGAAGGAAGAAATAAAAAAATTCCTCTATACTAATGATTATGAAGAAACAAATTACTAAAATCTATGAGACATAACAAAAGCAGTAATTAGAGGAAAACTCATAGCAATACAGACCCACATTAGGAAAAGAGAAAAAGACAAAACTCAACAATCGAAAGGCACATCTTAAACATGTTGGAAAACCAACAGAAAGGAACCCAAACACAAGCAGAAGAAAATAACTAATAAAAACCAGAGCAGAAATCAACAATATAAAACAAAGAAAACAATATAAAGAATTGATAAAACCAGGATCTAGGTTTTTTTTTTTTTTAAGTATAAACAAGATAGACAAACTGTTGGCAAAACTCACAGGAAAGAAAAATACTCAAATAAATAGATCAGAAATGAAAGGGGAGAGATTACAACAAAATGCCAAGATATCTAAGACATTATGAGAGATTATTATAAACAACTGTCTATAAACAACTCAGTTCTCTTTTAAGCTAGAGAATTGAGAAGAAAAGGACAAATTTCTGAAAAAACATAATCTCCCAAAACTGAATGAGGAGGAAGTAGAAAGCCAAATAGGCCAATCACAGGTAAGGAATTTGAAACAGTAATTTAAAAAAAACTTTCCAAGAATTAAAGTTCAGGACAGATGGGTTTTACAGGTAAGTTATATCAAAATTCAGAGACTAATTGCTACCATTGAAACTTAGAATCTTCCAAAATATTATGAGATAGAATTCCTTCCTAATACCTTCTATGAAGTTAATGTCACACTCATTCCCAAAGCTGACAGATAGTACCTGGAAAGAAAATTACAGATCAGTTCCACTGATGAACATTCATGCAAAAATTCTTAACAAATCTTGGCAAAGTGAATCCAACAAGACATCAAAAATATTATGCATCCTGACCAAGTGGTTTGCAAGGTAGCCCAGGTATGCAAGAATGAGTCAATATATGTAAATCAATCAATATCATACACCACATCAGTAAAAGGAAAGATTAAAAATCACATGACCACATCAATAGATGCAGGGAAAGCATTTGACAAAATCCAGCACCCACTCATGATGAAAACTTCATGAAAATATCTGTGGAAAGAACCTTCTTCAAGATAGTAACAGCTATCTATAAAATGCTCACAGCCAACATTATTCTTAATAGTAAAAAAGGGAAAGCATTTCCTTTAAGGTCAGACACTAGGCAAGGATATCTCCACTGTCTCCATTCTTATTCAGCATAGCATTAGAAATCCTAGAAGTAGCAGTCTGACAAAAGAAGGAAATCAGAGGAATCAAAATCACAAAAGAGGAAGTCAAACTCTATTTCCATATGACATAATTATATACACCGAAGACCCTAATGAGTCCACAAAAAAGCTCCTAGAAACAACAAACCAATACAGCTAATAGGCCTGCTACAAAATTAATACACAAAAAGACAGTTGTATTCCTTTACACAAATAATGACTCAGACAAGAAAGAGATCAAAGAGTCTATCCCATTTAAAATAGTGTCCCAAACAATCAAGTATCTAGGAATCAAGCAAACAAGAGAACAAAAACCTCAAAACATTTCAGAAAAAACTTGAAGAAGGCCTAAATGGAAGAATATTCCATTCATGGATTGAAAGAATCAATATAATGGAAATGATGAACTTACCTAAATTACTATATAGATTCAATGCAATCCTTCCCAAATTCAACCAACGTTCTTTTTGTTTGTTAGTTTGGTTTATTTGGGGGGCCCATACCCGTTTGACGCTCAGGGGTTACTCCTTGGCTATGAGCTCAGAAATCCACTCTGGCTTCGGGGGGATCAGATGGGAAGCCTGAGGATCGAAACTCAGTGGGTCCTAGACTAGCGCTTGCCAGGCAGACGCCTTACCTCTAGCTCCACCTCCCCAGCTCCTCAATTAGCATTCTTTAAGAACTGAGAACAATTAATTATAAAGTTTGTGTGGAATCATAAAACCTAGGATAGCCAAATCAAGACTGATAAGCAAGAAACTGGGAGGCATTTTATTTCCTAATTTGAAACTCTACTACAAAATCATAGTGATGAAAATAGTACAGTCTTTTAGACCAGTGAGTCAGAATAGAATTCCCAGTGACAAACCCTCAAGTCTATAGTAAATTAATCTTTGGCAAGGGAGCCAAAAAACTTAAAATGGAATAAAGACAGTCTTTTTGACAAATAGTATTGGAACAATTGGATAACCATGTATAAAGAAATTAAAGATTGATTTGTATCTCACACCTTACACAAAAGTCAATTCAAAAAGTGATTAAAGACTGTGAGATTTGGACCAAATCTATAAAGTTCATGGAGGAAAACAGAGACAGAGCACTCTAAAACTTACACCTCAAAGAGATCTCGATAATAGGATGCCAATGGCAAGAGCTAAAGCATCAAAACCTGAATAACTGCTGGACTACATTAAACTAGTTTCTGAATAGCAAAAAAAAACCATGTCTTTTAAAATGAGAAAGACATCTAACTGAATGGGAGAAAAAAATGCACTCAACACATTAGATAAAGTTTTGATATCTTGGATTTACAAAGGTACAACACAAAGGTTAACACCACAAACCTAAAAAACTTCAAACAAAATTGGGAGAGGAAATTAAGACACTTCTCTGAGAAAGACCAGAAGATGGGTAAAGAGACATGAAAATATTTCATTATCACTTATTATTAGGGAAATACAAAATCAAAATAACAATGAGATATCATCTCACACTAATGACAGTGGCACATATCTAAAATTACTCTGGGGACATATCTCTGTTGCCAGGGGATGTGGTGAGAAAGGAACTCTAATCTACTGTTGGTGGAAATGTCTGCCGGTTCAATCCCTATGGAAGAAGAGTAGTTTTGAGCGCTGCCCATAAGACCCAGCAATCCCTCTTTTTGGATCTATCCCCCAGAGCAGAAAAATTTTCATTCAAAAGAATGTATGCACATCACTATTCATTACAGCACTCAGTACAATAGCTAAGACTTGGAAAGCGACCCTAGATGTTCAATAATCGATGAGTGGATGCTAAAAGATTTGGTACATATATTACAGAAAAAATTCTACACAGCAATAAGGAATGATGTAAGCGTGCAACTTGCAGCTACATAGATTGGATCTGAAGGTATCCATGGTATAATGATGTAGCCAGAAGAAGAATGTTTAAATATAAAAAGCCATCACTTTTTAATGTGGTATTTAGAATAACTCATGAAGAAATGCAATGGTCCTAAATTGGAGTTGTCTTGAACACCCTTTGCCTCAGATTATAGCAAGGAGAAAGAAACAAAACTGAGTGAAGAGGAGAAACATAAATATGAAAGGATGGGGGCCAGGGGCCAAGTGGTCTCAGTTGTATTGATAGTGTTTAAAAAAGGACCTAATTAAAATATACAAACCAAAGAAAACAAAAATAGAATCAAGAGACCCAAACTTTAATATCTAAACTTTAAATGGGGTCTCTTACATTGGAAAGCTGTGAAATAATGGGGTGGTAAGGTTGTATTTGGGGAACATTGCTAAAGGGCAGTGGGACTCTGGTGTTGAGATTGATCCTGATTACATTGTATGTCTGAAACACAACTATGAAGGACTTTGTAAATCACAGTGGTTTCAATAAAATTAAAACTAAAAAATGGCCAAGGTATTTAGCAATGTCATATTTGAACAGCCCCTGATGGGTCACTCCTAACTAGACTGAACATGAACTAGTAACAAAACAGTGGAAAGATCCTTGATCATACCGATCTCTCTCATTCCCCCTGCACGAGACACTTTAAACAATAGACACTCAGAGATAATCATCTGGAAAATCTGTTCAACGTAAAAACAAAGCAAATCTTCAAAAACAAGTTAAAGCAGGTGGAAAGGGATATATCCTTATGCTTAACTGAGTATACATTTTAAATCATTGTTTTCCTTTCACAAAATAAATGTGCAGAGGCAAGAGTAGCCTAGAGGTTACATTTGGTCTGAGTTCTTGATATATAAGCTTGATTGGACTTATTCTGGGTGTTCTTGAGCAAGTCACTCCTTGCATCGATTTCCCTAACTATGAAATGGAAATAGTGTCTTCATCACCCGAGGTCTTGGGGGCTTACTTGCCAGTGAAGGTGCTTTGGAATCCATTGCTGAAAGGCTCTCAGTAAGTTCAATAGCACCAGTATTAAGCAAGGTTTATCATATTTATAAACCAGTAAATCCTTCCCATAGAGTGTAAAATGATTCTTTCCAGTTTCATTCCCTATACAGAATTAAAAAAAAAAAAAAAGAAAAGCATCAGATTCTTCCATGCTTATCCAACTTAAACACTGTATTCAGGCTGTTTACCATGCTCAAAACTTTCCTCAAAGGACATTTGATTTTCAGTGTAAACGGAGCCCAAACAAAAGAACCATAGTAGTCACAAGAATGACTCGTGAAAATGAAAAACTACATGCATCATTTTATAAAGGACTTGATTTCTTTCTGTGGACTAGATAATTGACAATAAAAAATAAACACTGTAAAAGAAACCTGGAATATTGAGTCATACAGACTAAATTAAAGGGAAATTCACCAGCAACCCTAGTGGACATGTATGAAAATGAAATAAACTGGGCAAATTATTTCACTATTTCATTGTTTAAATACAGTATTTTAATTAATTGAAAAAAATATTCATTAAGGAAAACATATATTTATAGTTATTGGGGTTTTGTTTATTAATTTTAGAGGAGAGAAGAGAGCACAAGAAACAATGGGGATACAGAAATAATGAAATAGTGAAGATTCCCAAAGAAGTCATAGAATCAGAGATTAGATGCAGAAAAAAATGTTGCAACTCCATGTCTGCTAAGTTTATGCTATTACTTATCAATGCTGAATAATTATGTCATAGCTAACACCTAAACGTATTCCATTTACTTTATAGTATATGCATTGCTATTACTTCCATTTTATAGAAGTTCAGAACCTAAGTTCTTTTTTCAAGGTAATGGAAATGCGAAATGAAAGAACAGAACTTCCTACCTGTTTTCATGTTAACAACCACCCATTAACTCCTTATGCCATTTAGAAAAACTACTTTGTTAAATCCTACAATTATCATTAAGTTTCTTATTAATACTTAATAAACACCAAAATAATTCTATTGTCTTTTTCTTGTCCTCCTGTATATCTTTTGCATTTGAGTGGCTATATTCTTTTTTCTCAATCATATTTATATCCAGGAATATATCTTTAATCTTTGAATAATTCAATTAAACTCCTTTTTAAATATTAATTTTGGTTTGCAAAGCTTACCTTATTAGTAAACTACCTGGTCCTTCCCTTATAACTTACCCAATAAAAGTAGGCATGCTTGATAAAATTTGAGAATTTTTATAGAATTCTGGTATACAGGTAAACAGAACCTTTTCAATAGCATTTTAAAAAGGAAAAATTTTGTCGGAATGTGCATGAGAAAAAGAAAACCGCTTTTCAGGAAAGTTCTAAAAAGGAGATATGGTATTTGCATTGCTCTAAAGAAAGTAACTTTGCTACAATCAATTTTATCTCTAAGTATCTACTTCAAAATTGGTATGAGGGTCGCAAAGATAATACAAAAATTTAGTGAATGACTAGCAGTGGGGGAGACCAGGTTCAATATCCAACACTACATGGTTCTCCAATCATCACTAGGTACAGGCTTGGAAGCCCCCACAAGAGCTTTCAGCTGGCCTGGCCAGGATAATCTCTAGCACAGCAGGAATCAAGCAGAAACAGTTCCTCAAACTCCTGTATTAAACCACTAGCCTAGTTAGCTGAGAAAAGCTGATGGGGTCTCCAATTCTCCTGAGAAACATTTGGAAGCCCCAAAAGAAGAGTAAACAAGTAAATAAAAATATCTCTAGAAAAGAACTTAAGCTTTATAAGATCAGTACCAAATCACCCCCAAATTTCTATTCACCTCATTAATCCACTTATCTCCACTACCCTCTAGATTATTATTTTTTTGCTGTTGTTGCTACCCAAATCTCTAGTTTATGTACTGCATGAAATGTATTTATTAGTTAATTTATTTATTTAAACATGGTGGTTACAAAAATTTTCAGACTTAGGTTTCAGTCGTAGAATATACACCATCTTTCTTAGAGCAAAACTTCCCGCTATCAGTCTTCTCCATTTGGCCTCTCCTACCTCTAATTTCCTTCCTTTCTCTCAGACAGTCAGACTAGTCAGATTACCTCTCTTCCTCACTGGTCATTGTCATGGGAGTTGTCATTGTGTTTAGTGCTCTAACTGCACTCAAGGCTCTTGTGACAAGTTTTTATTTCATGAGCTGATCCTTCCTAGCATTCATCTCTATTGTCTCTGAATATTATTACCACCCTGTATTTTTTATTTATTTATTTATTTATTTATTATTTATTTATTTTATTTATTTATTTATTTATTTATTTATTTATTTTGGGTTTGTGGCCACACCTGGCAGCTCTCAGGAGTTACTCTGGCTCTGCACATAGAAGTCGATCCTGGCAGGCTTAGAGGACCATATGGGATGCTGGCTGGGGATTGAAACCCAAGTCCATCCTGGTTCAGTCACCCACAAGGCAAACGCCCTATTGCTGTACTACCACTCTTGACCCTGTATTTTTATTTTCTTAATATCCCATAGATGAGTGAGAATATTCTATGTCTATCCATCTCCATTTGGCTCATTTCACCCAGCATAATAGTCCTCCATTGTTCATATTATAGGCAAATTTCATGATTTCATTTTTCCCTAACAGTTGCATAGTATTCTATTGTGTAAATGTACCACAGTGTCTTTAGCTACTCATATGTTGTCCAGGGCACCTGGTTGCTTCCAGATTCTGGATATTTTAATAGTGCTAGAATGAACATAAGGGGTGCAGAGGACATTTTTTGCATTGTTCTTGTGTTTCTAGGGTATATCTCTAGTAATGATATTGCTAGATCATATAGGAACTCAATTTCCAGTTTTTTGAGAAAATTCCATATTGTTTACCACAAAGGCTGAACTAGACAGCATTTCCACCAGCAGTGAATGAGAGTTCCTTTCTCTATTCTTGTTCTTTGCGATGTATGCTAATCTGTGGCATGAGATAATACCTCATTGTTGGTTTGATTTGCATCTTTCTAATTATTAGTGATGTAGGACTTTTATTTTCATGTGCCTTTTGGCCATCTGCATTTTTTGAGGAAATATCAGTTCATTTCTTCACCCAATTTATTGATAGGGTAGATTATTTTCTTGTTAAGTTCTGTTAGTGCCTTGTATATCTTAGATATTAGGACCTTATTAGATAGGTTCTGGGTGAAAAGTTTCTCCCATTCTGTGGTGGCCTTTGTATCGTAATCACTGTTTCCTTTGAGGTACAGAAGTTTCTCAATATGATGTTGTCTTATTTGTTTATCTTCGCTACCTCTTGCTTGGACTTCCTCCAAAGAAGTCTTTAGCCTCAATGTCATAGAAGGTTTTGCCTATGTTTTCATCTATATACCTTAGATTTTTACCCTTTGCTCATGGTATTAGAGAACTGAGTTCACTTTTTCTGCATGTGGTTGACCAGACCAAAATTACCCCAAAGCCAATTGTTGTTGGTTTATTTTTTTTTTGTTTTCTTTGTTGTTTTTTGGGGGGGTCACACCCGGAAGTTCTGAAGGGTTAGTTACTCCTGGATCTACGCTCAGAAATCACCCCTGGCAGGCACAGGGGACCATATGGGATGCCTGTTTTTAAATCACCATACCTCCAGGCTATCTCTCTGCCCAGAAAAGCCAATTGTTGAAGAAGCTATCCTTGATCCATTTTGTATTTATTGTCCCTTTATCAAAAATTATTTGAGTGTATATCTTGGGGTCATTATCTGAATACTCAATTCTATTCCATTGATTTGAAGGTCTGTCTTTATTCCAATACCATGCATCCTGTTTTGATGACTATTGCTTTGTAATATAATTTAGAGTTGGAAAAAAAAAGTGATGCTTCCCATCTTCTTTTTCCTAAGAGTAGATTTAGCAATTCATGGGCATTTACTGTGCCTAATGAATTTCAGGAGTGTTTGATCCACTTCTTTGAAGAATGTCATGGTTATTTTTAGAGCAAGAGTCTCAAACTCGAGGTCCACGGGCCACAAAAGGCCCTCCGTACAACATTTTGTGGCCCTGCCACATTCTGTGCCCTAGAGGAATATTTTTTTTGTTTTGTTTTGTTTCAGTTGTTTGAGTTACATCCCCCAATGTTCAAGGCTTACTGCTGACTTTGCACTCAACGATCACCCTGACTTTGCTTCCTGCGACCCCCAGGTAAATTGAGTTTGACACCCCTGCCTTAGAGGGTTTGCTTTAAATCTGTACAGTGTTTTAGGTAGTATTTTCATTTTAATGATATTGATTTTCTGAATCGATGAGCAGTGTATATGTCTTCATTTCCTTGTGTCCTTTTTATTACTTGAAGCAGTGTTTTGTAGTTTTCATTATACAGATACCTATATAAAGTACCTATATGAAGTAATCTCTTTACTTAAATTGACACAAGGTATTTGAGTTTCTGTTGGACTATTGTGAATGGAATTGCTTTTTTAATGTTTATTTCTTAACTGTCATTATTTGTATATAAAATGGCCATTGATATTTTTGCATGTGTATTTTATAAGCTGAAACTTTCTTATATGATTCTATTGTTTCTAAAAGCTTTTTGGTAGAATCTTTAAGGTTTTCTTTTTTGTTTGTTTTTTTGTTTATTGGTTTTTAAGATTTTCTAAATATAGTATCATGTCATCTGCAAACAGTGAGAGCTTGATTTCTTCCTTTCCTATCTGAATTCCTCTGATAATTTTTCTTGCCTAATTACAATGGCATGGGTTGAATATCAGTGGCAAGAGGGTGCAGCCTTGTCTTGTGCCATATTTTAGAGGAAAGGCTTTCAGTTTTCTCCCATTGAGTAAAATACTTGCCATCAGCTTGAGGTAAATGGCCTTGACTATATTGAGAAAGATTTTTTCCATTCACATATTGTTGAGATTTTTTTTATCACGAATGAATGTTGGACAATATCAAATGCTTTCTCTGCTTCTATTGATATGTATATATGTGAGGTTTTTTGTTGATATGGTGTATTATGTTGATTCACTTGCATATGGAAACTATCCTTGCAACTCTGAGATGAATCCTACTTGGTAAATATATGGTCTTCTTGATAAGAGTTGGGTCCTATTTACTAGGATTTTGTTGAAGATTTTGCATTTGTGTTGATCAGGAATATGGTTCTGTAGTTTTCTTTTATTATGACATCTCTTTCTGGTTTTGGCATCAAGTGATGTTAGCCTCATAAAAACTATTTAGTAGTGTTTCTGTTTCTTAATTTCCTGGAAGAGCCTGAAAAAGGATTGGCAGTAGGTCCTCTTGAAAGTCTTGAAAGAATTCACTAGTGCATCCATCTGGGCCTAGGCTTTTGTTTTGGGGAAGACTTTTGATTACTGTTTTGATTTTCTCAATAGTGATAGGTCTTTTCAGATTTAATAGATCATCTTGATTTAGCCTTGGGAGCTTAGAGGAGTCCATGAATTAATACTTTCTTCCAAGTCCTCATGTTTTGTGGCATAGAATTTCTCAACATAATCTCTAATTACCCTTTAAACTTCTGTAGTATCTATAGTAATCTACCCTTTTCATTTCCATTTTGGTTTATTAAGTTTTTCTCTTTCCTTTTCCTTGTCAGTTTGGCTAATCATTTGTTGATTTTGTTTATATTTTTGAAGAACCAACTTTTGTTTTCATTGATCTTTCAGATTATTTTTCTATTTCCATTTCATTAATTTGTGCTCTAAGCTTTATTATTTCCTTCTGTCTGCCTATTTTTCATTTATTTTGTCATATTTTTTCAAAATGTTAAGCTGTGCCATTAAGTGATTTATGTAGGCCACTTCTTCCTTACTGCTGAATGCTTATAAAGTTATAATTTTTACTCTTATTACAGCTTTTGATGTTTCCCACAAATTCTGATAGTTGGTGTCTTCATTTTATTTGTTTCGAGAAATCTTTTGATTTTCTCTTTGATTTTGTCTCTGACCCACATATTGTTCAGTAGTGACTGTTGAATTTCCAGGTGTTAACATTTTTTCTCTGTTTCTGTTTATGATGCACTTCTAATTTCAGTGAATTATGACATGAGAATGTAGTTCTTACAATTTCTATCTTTTTGATTTTTATGGAGGTATGTTTTATGGCTCAGCCTGTGGTCTATGTTGCATGATGACCCATGTACATTGGAGAAGAACTTGTATCCAGTTTCTGTGGAATGTGAGCCATATATATGATATATTACATATATTATTAAATACTACATAATACATACATAATATATTGTGTTGCTATTGATATCTTTCTTCAAATTTGTCAGCAATTGGTTTAAATATTGGTTGCTCATTGGGTGCATATGTGTTTATGAGTGTTATTTCTTCCTGGTGAACATGTCCATTTATTATTAAGAAATATCTATCGCTGTCCCTTATTACCATTTTAAGTCTAAAGTCTGTGTCACCTAATATTAGTATGGCCACTCCAGCCTTTTTGTAAAGTTGTTTGCATGAATTATTTTGATCTAATCTTTGACTTTGAGTTTATATTTGCTCTGACAATATAGATGTGTTTCTTGGAGGCAGAAAAACATTGGATTCAACATTTTGATCCATTAGCCACTCTATCTCTTAACTCTTAACTCTATCTCTTAATGTCTTTCGACATTGTGAGAGATGATTGTCATGAGATTTAGTGTCATCTCTTTGGAAAAGTGTCTTCTCTTTGACCTGTCTTTGGTTCTGAACTGGACTCCCACACTTTGAACTCTTTTGAGAACAGCATCTAACTTATTACCTTTAGTCCATTACTTAGAAGTTTATTTGAGAATGAGATCTACAATGTCTGTTTGACAGACTTGAAGAGCAAGAGATGCATATTCATCCAGTCTGACTAGAGTGAGGGGATATAACTAGAAGTCCCTACACAATCTATTTTTATTAACTTTCACAAATTTAAACTCAATAAGAAACCAAAGTTTCTAAATATACATTTTTATATGTGTTCACAATGTTTTGAGTGGCATTTTGATTCCATATTTTCCAGTGACCTTTGTTTATTAAAATTCTCATGACTACAAATTTACTACAAAAAATGAAATAGGTTATTGATGAAGTGAAGTCTTATCCTGCTGCTCCAGAAACACAATTCTGAGCTGATATTGTGGTATTTAGCAAATAAGTGTATAAATATGAGAACTGTTAAGAATATGTTATGAATAGAAGATTGCTCTGTTAATTTTTTAAATTAACATTGATCTAATGTGGACATTTTTGTGTCTTACCTTTTAAAAATTTCAGATTTACAAAACTGTATTTCTCATTATCTTATATTCTTTCTGACTTTTATTTACTTCAATAATTATTATCTTTAAAGAAGAGGAAATATTTAAACTCAAAAAAAGAAAAATTTGGGGTGGGGTTGGTCTAATGCAGTACTCAGAAGGTTTGGGAGCCTCCACCATAATTATTAGTGAACCTCAATTGTGGATTAATGCAAGGATCCAAGGATGTGGTGCTTCTGAACCCCTTTGGTTCAGCACTCTGGCAGTGCTACACAGGTCTTCAGGACAACACCACTGATACTCCGGATTAAGGGTCTTTGGGGCTGCTCCTATGTGATACATGGCTTTTGGTGCCAGAATTATAGAGCAGGGATCATTCCTCGGTTAGGACCATGACTATATCTTGGTCCTAGGAAAATAAATATTTTCTTCCATATCATACCTATTCAGTACATTCTCAGATGATGACTATTTTCTCTATCTTCACTATCCAATTCAGAATAAACCCATCATATATGATTTCTGGGGGCTTAAAATGTACCTGGGTTAGCATTAAGCAATGAAATATAAGTAGATTTTGAGAGAAATGTGAAGAGTAGCAAGCTAAAAAAGGAATTTTTCTTTGTTTTTGGTTTCGGTTTTGGTTCACATCCGGCCGCGCTTAGGGGTTACTCCTGGCTCTTTGCCCAGAAATCACTCCTGGCAGGCTTAGGGGACCATATAGGATGCCAGGATTCGAACCACTGTCCTTCAGCATACAGGGCAAATGCCCTATGTCCATAATATCTCTCCAGCCCCAGGAAATGTTCCTTGTGTAATTAAGATACAGACTTGCCACCCTCTACCAGTGAAAAATGATTTATGTTCATGAAGCTTACCAATATCGAAACATCAATAACTTTGAGAATTGAAAGTGCACAGTACCAGATAGGTTTCCTATAGAACTATGTGAAAAATATATTTTAAACCAACCAAAATTGCACTATCGAGGGCTTTGAAGCAGAATTGACATTCAAAGTGTCAAAGTGAATCAACACATGTGTCCATACCAGACTTGTTACTAAAAATGCAATTTAAAAATATACTTAAAACATTTGGAACTCATTCCAATTTATATAAAATGCCAAGAATCAAGAAAAAATTTAACCCAATTGTGAAAGGAATACATATATGTGTGTATATATATATATATATATATATAAGATATATCTGGTTAAAGTGGTAAAAATATTTATAAAGCCATAAAGTATCTGTCATAAAGGTAGTCCACAAATTATATATCAAATACATTTCACATGAATGGGAAAAAAAGAAAGTTTTGGTTTAAGAAAAAAAAAAGAGCCTAAAGAAAAAAATAGAAATTTAAAACAGGGGCTGGAGCATTTGTAAAGTGAGTAGAGCACTTGCCTTGCACATGGCCCAACCAGAGTTTGATTCTCAGTGCCTCATATGATCCTTGAGCCCCACCAGGAGTAATTACTGAGGCAGAATGAGAGATACATCCTGAGCACCACTGGTTATGCCCCAAAACAAAAACATTAAATAAATGTAAGAAACATTTAGACTTAACATAATGAAAATACCAGCAAAACTTGGAGGTATAGTAGTAGAAGTTAACCAGTCTGACCAAAGATAAATTTGCTGAAAGTGAATATAACTTTGAGATCTACAGGACAGTAGCAAAATATCTAAGTATTATGCTATTTATGTTTCAGAAAAATAGAAACCTAAAAATACATTTATAAAAATGATTTAAAATGTCCCAAACTTAGTGAAAAATAAACCTGCAGATTAAGTATAATTAATAATTTTATTATAGACACACAAAAATTCACACCTCAAAAATCAATAGCTAGATTTCTGAAATCTAAAGACAAAAATATCTTAAACATTCAGAAATAGATGACAAAGTACTTAAGAAAATAAATTTTTATATTTTTAACGTTTTAGTAAATTAGTAAATTTTTACAACAGTAAGCATTTTTGTGGGTTTCTTCCCAGAAGTAGTGGAGGCTGGGTGGAGGCAGTTCAATATTTTCAAAGAATTCAAAAATAATAAAACACTGTTGACTCAAAATTCACGTTCAACAAATTATCTTTCAACAATACAGTTGAAATATAAATATTCTTAGATTAAAAACAAAATAATCTGAGACTATTGTCAGTAACAATCTTCCTTAGAAGTATTGCTGAAGAAAATTTTTCTGTGTATGATAGTCTAATGTTAAAGTTACATTAACAGCTATAACAGTGTAATGTTAAAAGAACAAGGCCCAATTCTTGTTGCCAGCAGTCCCATCTGTCTCCATTGACTAAACACACCTCATTGCCAAGGGCTTGACTCTTATTTTAAACATTCCTAATTAGACCATAGAATTCTGCCCACCAAGGTGGATAAGATAATGGATAATATCTAAAGCATATGACCAAATATGACCCAAACCAGCCAACCACTCTGTAAATTTAAATTCCCTATAATATTTGTGTTAATTGCTAACAAACACAAAGAACCTTTAAAAGAGGCCCACACAAAAGCTCCTAATTTTGACCTTAATCCTATATTAATTTCTTCCTTACATGGGGAATTTTTTTTACCTTCTTTTACTTTCCTATAAAATTTCTATATTCTAACTATGAGTCTGAGAATAATTACTACTCAATATTTTTATTCTTGAAAACATTGAAGAACCTGGAAACCTTGGATGACCAGAGACCCACCATCACCACTCCTGTGTCAATGTTATTGAGAAAGACTGGGTAGAAAGTAATTTCTGTACTATTTTTGCAATTACTCATGTGAGCTTTAAATTGATCGAATGTTTTTAATTTTTAATTAGTTACATAGCTATATGTGGCTAGGACTACAACATACTATGTAGTCAATACAAATTCTAAGTAAACTTTTACTTTTGTTATTATTACTAGTTTTCTTTTTCTTCTTCTTTTTTTTTTTGGTTTCTAGGCCACATCCGGTGACACTCAGGGGTTATTCCTGGCTATGCACTCAGAAATCATTCCTAGCTTGGGGGACCATATGGGATGCCAGGGGATCGAACCATGGTCCATTCTAGGCTAATGCAGGCAAGGCAGATGCCTTACTGCTTGTGCCACCGTTCCAGCCCCTATTACTAGGTTTCTTTTTTTTTTTTTTTTTTTGGTTTTTGGGTCACACCCGGCAGTGCTCAGGGGTTATTCCTGGCTCCAGGCTCAGAAATTGCTCCTGGCAGGCACGGGGGACCATATGGGACGCCAGGATTCGAACCGATGACCTCCTGCATGAAAGGCAAACACTTTACCTCCATGCTATCTCTCCGGCCCCGTAGGTTTCTTAATAAAAGTTTCACAGATTAAAATTTTACCCAACTTGTAAAATATAATTCATATCGTAAGTGTATTTTACTCAGATACCATACTGCACCAAATTATGGCATAATGAAATTCAGGGTTGAAAAAATAAGGCATTTGATCATTTTACATTCTGATGACTAAAGCAGATGGAGAGTGTTAATTCCTCAGGTGAGTTGTGGAAGTTTTAAAGCACAGAGCATTGTTTTGGAAGCTTGCTGAATAGGAAGAAGTCTGTAGTTGTTTAGGACCTTAATTATCTCTTTTTACCGACAAATGCTAAGCAACTTACTACCACCAAATCCCTAGGAATGAACATTTGCTCTTTTGACTTTCTCTGCCAAAATAAGTGACTTTAAATCTTTGCCAGCACAGGTTAAGAGATCAACTCTTCTCTCAAAACACACAAAAGTCAAACTCCCCTGACTTGTGAAAAGTGTTTGATTTTTGTCCTTCCTTTCTATTAATTTTCATCTTTCTCCAGATAAAATATACACAAATGTAATTTTAATGAGACACAAATTCTATGTGTATTAGCGAAATGTCCCTAACTCCTGCCTACACAAAGGCAAGGATCTAACTACCCAAGCATTCCTGAAGACACTCAGAAATAGATGATTCTTAATGATATTTTAGAAAGTTTTAATGATATTTAATGATATTTAGGAAGTTTCCTCATTCCAACCACTGCTCAAGTGGTGATAGGCATTATTAAGATTCCCCTGCCTCCAGTTTAGAGGATAATTTAGGAATCTGGGTGTTCATAGCTTCATAAAGAGGGATACTGTTGTATTTCTCCTCAGTGGCATATAAAGATGGGCAAGCAAACATAACAATACAGTGATTAACAGTGCCAATCAGACCACAAAAAAATGCAGTTTTTGCCACTGTCTAAATTTCTACCAATATTAGATCCATTTCTTGTCTCTACTTAAGAAATACACTCTTAACACTTCCTCAGAAAGTCACTTGCTTTCATATTTCAGTTAAAATAGGCATACCATTTCACCTTTTCAGACCAATGAGAAAGACTGATTTACAACCTACTATAAAATGAAATTTAATGTAATTAAGTTAAATTAATTAATTAATGAAGAATTTACCAGGAAGATAAAAATGAATGTTCCTTGAAAAAGGTAAGAGTTCAGGTGGTAATGGGATCTCCTGAGCTGAGCTCCTCTATTTCCTATTGACTATTGTTAAAAAACTTGCTTAAATTAATTAATAATGTAGGTGTACTGTCTGGTCTGGATTGTACAGAATATCTGTTCTAGTGAAGATCTTATAACTAAAAATTTCTTCCTCTTTTGAGTAATTGATGACTTCCTGTTTGGGGTAATTGATGAAGAATGGCAGAGTAATAAGCAATTTCTTTTAAAATTTTATAAACCCCAGAGCGTGAATTTTGAAAAGGCAGAATGATCTGGTTTCCTCTTTAATCTTTGATAGCTTCACAGTTTTGTCTCTGAGAGTACTCAGAAGGTTGTTAAATATACAAGTGAATTATAATTAAAAAAGGAAATGGACTACGTAAACTATTATTTTGTATTAAGAGATGATGACACAAAACAAACTTTACTACAATTAGCTGAAAAATAAGTACCACTAAACTTGTCAGTTGAAACTTTGAAAAGTCTTTTTTCTCAATAGCAGACTCTTGAGCATATATTATAGAACTAAAACATTAATGTCCATTTCTGACTTCTATTTTATTTTTTAGTATTTCCAGGTCTCATATTCCATTGTCCCTTTTGAACTAACAAAGGTGCTCTCTTAGCTTACAGTTCCTAGCCACAGAGCTCATCACAAAAAATTATGTGCATATAATTAACCGAGAGAATCCACTTAAGAGAAAGGAGTGAGAGAAGCAAGACAGGATAGAGAATAAGCTTAAAAAATTGTAACACTTAAAACTACCATCACCATGTTGCCTTGAAGAGCACTGGAGCTTGATTTGCATTCATGTTCAAGCCATCAGTCATTGATTACATGTTTATTGCTCCAGTTAGGTGGAAAGGTTGTATTATATCCATGGAGAGATAAATCCCATTTGACTAAGGACAATTTTCCATGTAAAGGAGCAGCTATGAGCTATCAGGAAACAAACAATAATTTCAGGAGGAGTGCATTGTCCTGGAGGGAAATATGGGGGGGGGAATAACAATATTGACAGAGCCTTTCCAACAGTATATATGAGATACTAGCCCTCATGCCACTCACATTTAGTTTTCATTTTTTATATTTATTATTTTTTTATTTAAACAACTTTATTACATACATGCTTGTGTTTGGGTTTCAGTCATGTAAAGAACACCACCCATCACCAGTGCAACATTCACATCACCAATGTCCCAAATCTCCCTCCTCCCCACCCAACCCCCGCCTGTACTCTAGACAGGCTTTCGATTTCCCTTGTACATTCTCATTATTAGGATAGTTCAAAATGTAGTTATTTCTCTAACTAAACTCATCTTCGTTTGTGGTGAGCTTCATGAGGGGAGCTGTTACTTCCAGCTCTTTTCCTTTTGTGTATGAAAGCTGTTATTGTAAGAAAGGCTTTCATTTTTCTTAAAACCCATAGATGAGTGAGACCATTCTGCATCTTTCTCTCTCTCTCTCTGACTTATTTCACTCAGCATAATAAATTCCATGTACATCCATGTATAGGAAAATTTTATGGCTTCATCTCTCCTGACAACTGCATAATATTCCATTGTGTATATGTACCACCGTTTCTTTAGCCATTCATCTGTTGAAGGGTATCTTGGTTGTTTCCAGAGTCTTGCTATGGTAAATAGTGCTGCAATGAATATAGGTGGAAGAAAGAGATTTTTGTATTGTATTTTTGTGTTCCTAGGGTATATTTTTAGGAGTGGTATAGCTGGGTCGTATGGGAGCTCGATTTCCAGTTTTTGGAGGAATCTCCATATTGCTTTCCATAAAGGTTGAACTAGACAGCATTCCAACCAACAGTGGATAAGAGTTCCTTTCTCTCCACATCTCCACCACACTGCTTGTTCTCATTCTTTGTGATGTGTGCCAATGTCTGGGGTGTGAGGTGGTACCTCATAGTTGTTTTGATTTGCATCTCCCTGATGATTAGTGATGTGAAGCATTTTGTCTTTTGGCCATTTGTATTTCTTCTTTATCAAAGTGTCTGTCCATTTCTTCTCCCCATTTTTTTGATGGGATAAGATGGTTTTTTCTCGTAAATTTCTATCAGTGCCTTGTATATTTTGGAGATTAGCCCCTTGTCTGATGGGTATTGGGTGAATAGTTTTTCCCACTCAGTGGGGGACTCTTGTATCCTGGGCACTATATCTTTTGAGGTGAGAAGCTTCTCAGTTTAATATATTCCCATCTGTTAATCTCTCCTTTCATTTCCTTGGAGAGTGCAGTTTCCTCTGTGAAGATACCTTTAGTCTCAATGTCCTGGAGTGTTTTACCTACGTGTTGTTCTATGTATCTTATGGTTTCGGGTCTGATATCGAGGTCTTTTATCCATTTGGATTTAACCTTTGAACATGATGTTAATTCAATTTTTTGCAAGTGGCTAGCCAGTTGTGCCAACACCACTTGTTGAAGAGGCTTTCTTTGCTCTATTTAAGATTTCTTGCTCCTTTATTAAAAATTAGGTGTTGTATGTCTGGGGAACATTCACTGAGTATTCAAGCCTATTCCACTGATATGAGGACCTGTCTTTATTCCAATACCATGCTGTTTGATAACTATTGCTTTGTAGTACAGTTTAAATTTGGGGAAAGTAATTCCTCCTATATTCTTTTTCCCAATGATTGCTTTAGCTATTCTAGGGTGTTTATTGTTTCATATGAATTTCAAAAGTGCCTGATCCACTTCTATGAAGAATGTCATGCGTATCGTTAGAGGGATCACATTAAATCTGTACAATGCTTTGGGGAGTATTGCCATTTTAATGATGTTAATCCTGCCAATCCATGAGCAGGGTATGTGCTTTCATTTCCGTGTGTCCTCTCTTATTTCTTGCAGCAGGGTTTTATAGTTTTCTTTGTATAGGTCCTTCATATTTTTAGTCAAGTTGATTTCAAGATATTTGAGTTTGTGTGGCACTATTGTGAATGGGATTGTTTTCTTAATGTCCATTTCTTCCTTATTACTATTGGTGTATAGAAAGGCCATTGATTTTTGTGTGTTAATTTTGTAGCCTGCCACCTTGCTATATGAGTCTATTGTTTCTAGAAGCTTTTTCATAGAGACTTTAGGGTTTTCTAGGTAGAGTATTATGTCATCTGCAAACAGCGATAGCTTGACTTCTTCCTTTTCTATCTGGATTCCCTTGATATCTTTTTCTTGCCTAATTGCTACAGCAAGTACTTCCAGTGCTTTGTTGAATAGGAGTGGTGAGAGAAGACAGCCTTGTCTTGTCCCAAAATTTAGAGAAAAGGCTTTCAGTTTTTCTTCATTGAGGACAATATTTGCTTCTGGCTTGTGGTAGATGGCCTTAACTATATTGAGAAAGGTTCTTTCCATTCCCATCTTGCTGAGAGTTTTGATCAAGAATGGGTGTTGGACCTTATAAAATGCTTTCTCTGCGTCTATTGATATGATCATGTGATTTCTATTTTCTTGTTGTTTATGTTGTGTATTATGTTGATAGATTTACGGATGTTAAACCAGCCTTGCATTCCTGGGATGAAACCTACTTGATCATAGTGGATGATCTTCTTAATGAGGCATTGAATCCTATTTGCCAGGATTTTGTTGAGGACTTTTGCATCTGTATTCATCAGAGATATTGGTGTGTAATTTTCTTTTTTGGTACCATCTCTGTCTGGTTTAGGTATCAAGGTGATGTTGGTTTCATAAATGCTATTTGGAAGTGTTCCTGTTTTTTCGATTTCATGAAAGAGTCTTGTCAGGTTTGGTAGAAGTTCCTCTTGAAAGGTTTGAAGGAATTCATTAGTAAATCCATCTGGGTCTGGACTTTTGTTTTTGGACAGACATTTGATTACTGTCTTAATTTCCTCAAAAGTTATGGGTGTGTTTAGATATGCTACGTCCTCTTCATTCAACCGTGGAAGATTATGAGTCCAAAAATTTATTCATTTCTTCCAGGTTTTCATTTTTAGTGGCATAGAGTTTCTCAAAGTAATTTCTGTTTACCCTTTGGATCTCTACCATATCAGTAGTGATCTCTCCTTTTTCATTCCTAATACGAGTTATCAAGTTTCTCTCTCTTTCTTTGTTAGTTTTGCCAGTGGTCTATCAATCTTGTTTATTTTTTCAAAGAACCAACTTCTGCTTTCGTTGATCTTTTGGCTTGTTTTTCAGGTTTCCACTTCATTGATTTCTGCTCTCAGCTTTGTTATTTCCTTCTGTCTCCCTATTTTTGGGTCCTTTTGTTGAGTAACTTATAATTCTATGAGCTGCGTCATTAAGCTATTCAGGTAGGCCCCTTCTTCCTTCCTGATATGTGCTTGCAAAGCTATAAATTTTCCTCTCAGTACCACTTTTGCTGTATCCCATAGGTTCTGATAGTTTGTGTCTCCATTGTCATTTGTTTCTAGGAAGGTTTTGATTTCCTCTTTGATTTCATCTCGGACCCACTGGTTATTCAGTATTAGGCTGTTTAACTTCCAGGTATTCAAGTTCTTCTTCTGTCTACCTTTGTAGTTCACATATAATTTCAGGTCCTTGTGGTTCGTGAAGGTAGCCTGCAAAATTTCTATCCTCTTGATATTATGAAGTTATGTTTTATGTGCTAGCATGTAGTCTATCCTGGAGAATGTCCCATGTACATTAGAGAAGAATATATGTAACCAGGCTTCTGGGGGTGGAGTGTCTTGTGTATATCTACTAGGTCTCTTTCTTCCATTTCTCTTTTCAGCTCTAGTATATTCTTGTTGGGTTTCAGTCTGGTTGACCTGTCAAGTGTTGACAATGCCATGTTGAGGTCTCCCACAATTATTGTGTTGTTATTGATATTATTTTCAGATTTGTCAACAATTTTATTAAATATTTTGCTGGCCCCTCATTTAGTGTAAATATGTTTAGGAGAGTGATTTCTTCCTGCTGTACATATCCCTTGATTAATATAAAATGTCCATCTTTGTTCCTTGCAACTTTCCTAAGTATAAAGTTTGCATCATCTGATATTAGTATGGCCACTCCAGCTTTTTTATGAGTGTTGTTTGCTTGGATGATTTTCCTCGATCCTTTTATTTTGAGTCTATGTTTGTTCTGACTATTCAGGTGCGTTTCTTGTAGGCAGCAGAAGGTTGGATTGAGTTTTTTTTGATCCATTTAGCCACTCTGTCTCTTAACTGGTGCATTTAGTCCATTGACGTTGAAAGAATTGTCCTGGGAGTTGGTGCCATCTTTACATCGGATTTTGGTGTGTCTGTTGGTCATTCTTGTCTTAAAGTAGGCCGTTCAGTTTTTCTTTTAAGAATGGTTTTGTGTCTATAAAGTTTCTGAGCTGTTGTTTGTCTGTGAAACCATGTATTGTTCCTTCAAACCTGAAAGTGAGTTTTGCTGGGTGCAGTATTCTTGGTGAAGCATTTATTTCATTGAGTTTTGTCACTATGTCTCACCACTGCCTCTGGCCTTGAGTGTTTCTGGTGACAGGTCTGCAGTAAATCTCAAGGATTTTCCCTTAAATGTAATTTCTCTTTTTGATCTTGCTGCTTTCAGAATTTTGTCTCTATCTGTGGGATTCGTCATTGTGACTAGAATGTGTCTTGGGGTGTTTTTCCTGGGGTCTCTTTTAGTTGGTACTCTTCGGGCATGCAGGATTTGATTGCATGTATTCATTAGCTCTGGTAGTTTCTCTTTAATGATGTTCTTGACCGTTGATTCTTCTTGGAGATTTTCTTTCTGGGTCTCTGGGACTCAATGATTCTTAAGTTGTTTCTGTTGAGCTTATCATAGACTTCTATTTTCATCTGTTCCCATTCTTTGAGTAATTTTTCCATTGTTTGATCATTTGCTTTAAGGCTTTTTTTCCAATTTCTTTTACTGTATGGAATTGTTATTCATCTCATCTTCCAGTGTACTAATTCTATCCTCAGCTTCTGTTAACCTGTGGGAAAGCTCAACCATGTTTTTCTTCAATCCATCTACTGAATTTTTCAGACCTGTTATTTGACCTGAAATTTCAGTCACATTTAGTTTTCATATGAAATTAACTCTATCTAGGAACATTATTAAAAGATAATGTTACCCAGGAAAACAATGTTTATAGACTGATGTTTACTTGATGCATTGATCTGTCCATGGTCATTTTTTTACTGAGAAAATAAATTGAATTGAGAGTGATTATGGTATTTGCTCTTTGGAGGCAATATTATTATTGTCTGCCTTTTGTGGAGGATATGGTATAATTTTAATGATTTATATTTAATGCTTTAAATTATATAGATAATTTTATTTTTCCTACTTGTCAATATGTGGTCTTTTTCAAACTGCAAAATTTGATTATATAGTTTACTAACAGGAAATTAATCATTTGGTGGATTTTGGACTTATTGAATGCATGAACGCAGTTGGAGATGGACTCTACCCTAGCATTTGTTACTTTCTTTATAACAGAAGGATCCATGATCACTTGGTCTCTTAGTTAACATAATCAATTCAGATGCTGTTTCAACACTTTTACTTGTTTTGTAATGACTCTCAGTAAATGGCTACTGTCTCTTTTTTAGAAAGAATAAATAATTTTTATATACATTTTTTATTATATCACAAGACTCCTCTTTATAGAAAATAGCACTAAAACCAAAAAATATATATAGCACTATAGAAAATAAGTTATAGGTTATAAGTCAAAAACAAACACAATTTACCTTGGGTCTGTAGGAGGCAAAATAGGGGTGATCCTTGAGTGCAAAGTCAGTAGTAAGCCTTGAATATTGGGGGGTGTGACCCAAACAACTAAAACAAAACAAAACAAAAAAAGATTCCTCTAGGGCAGGGCCACAAAATGTTGTACAGAGGGCAGCAAAGGGCCTGTGGGCTGCGAGTTTGAGACCCCTGAAATGCAAGGATTGTAACTTTCCATTGAGTTAGTTCACATTAGTCTTACCAATCTATTCATGATATATTTTATTGCTTGTATATATTAATAAACCTCTATATCATGCTCATCAATCTCATTTTAAGGGCAACAAACTATACTGTATAAAATTCCCATAAATTCCTATTGAAAGAGTCTTCTAAGGTACTTGCTATCCATATTGATGAATATGCTCACCTTGTTTCTAAAGAATAAATGCTGCCATCTGCCCTCTGCAGTTCTGAGATCCTGTTGTCTCATATGTCATTAAGCACAGTTCAAAGCAGACTCTCCTGCCATTATTCTAATCTGCAGAGGGGGACACATTTAAGTTGCTTGTACCTCCCTCACATAGGAGTTTTTTATTTTGTCTAAGAAAATTCTTCAGTAAAGGAAATATTTGTAGCCTTAAACTGTCAATATTGTAAGCCCTGTGAGTTAAAAACCCATAGGGAAATCTTGAGAAGTGGCAGTAGCATGTTCTCACTACAAGATTATATAGATATATATATATATATATACATTATATATGTGTATGTATGTATGTATATATACATTATATGTATGTATGTATATATGTATATATATACATCATTTTGCCTTAGTCCATACCCGACTTAAAATGTCTATTACAAGATCATTTGTCCTTCAATAGGGCAAAAATCTCTCCAGAGAAGAGAGGCTCCATTTCATTTTCTTAGAATTCCCAATTTCCAATCAGTCTAGGAACTTGATTTTCAATAGTAGGTAGTTAGTAAATATTTGCTGAGTTAAACTCTCACCAATAATAAGCAATACAAAATGAATATAGTAGGGCTGGAGCAATAGTACAGCAGGTAGGAATACAGATAACTTGGGTTTAATCCCTGGCATTCCATCTGTTCCTCTTGAGCTTGCCTAACTGTAGAGCCAGGAATAACCCACTGCCAGGTGCACTGCCAGGTGTGCAGGCAAAACAAAAAATTGATAATGTAGTGAACATATAAAATATGCATATAAAGTTTCATCTTTTTTGGAATGATAATCAGTAAAGTGCTCCTACAAAAACAATCAATAAAATTGTATGTGTATATATATTTATATATAAATAAATATATATAATATATAAAACAATCTGCACTCAAAAGCAAAATGCACATTTTTTCAATTAAAAAAAAATTTGGTTTTTGGTTCTTGGGCCACACCTGGCGGTGCTCAGGGGTTACTCCTGGTTATCTGCTCAGAAATAGCCCCTGGCAGGCACAGGGGACCATATGGGATGCTGGGATTTGAACCAATGACCTTCTGCATAAAAGGCAAATGCCTTACGTCCATGCTATCTCTCTGGTCCCTGAAAAATATATTTTAATTGTTTATAAATGTACAGTCCAATACATATGCTTCTTGTTAACATGTCTTTATAAAAGTGATATGCATGAGACTATAGAAATCCATAGTTCTTCTGTCTCTGTTCTTTCCAAATCTTTCAAAGATAAAGTAACATTTTAAGAGTAAAATGTGAAACTCCCTAAATTCTAAGGATATACCACATTGTCAAATCTTTAATTAAGGATGTAAAGCATCCAGGGTTTGATCCCCAGCATAGCAACAAAACAACAGCAACCTTGGAAGTAATTCTTAGGCAACATACTTTGAAAATTATTCTTTTGGAAGATAAAATAGAAGATATTTTTTCTTTGTCTTCATTTCTCTTTCTTTCCTCTCTCTTTTCTTTTCTTCCTTCCTTTCTTTTCTTCCTTATCTTTTTCCTTCCTTCCTTTCTTAAGTTGTTTGTACCTCCCTCACATAAGATAGGAGTTTTGTATTTTGTCTAAGAAAATTCTTCAGTAAAGGAAATATTTGCAGCCTTAAACTGTCATATTGTAAGCCCTGTGAGTTAAAAAACTCATAAGGAAATCTTGAGAAGTATTACAGGATTATATATATGTATATGTATATGTGTATATATATATATATACATACACACTTGTGTTCTTTGTTCTTTCTTTTTTCTTTTTTCTCTTTCTTTCTTTCCTTCTTTCCTTTCTTTTTTCTTCCTTCCTTCCTTTCTTTCTTCTCTTTCTCTTTCTTTCTTTTTCTTTCTTTCTTCTTTCTTCTTTCTTTTTTCTCTTTCTTTCTTTCTTTCGTCTTTCTTTTTTCTGTCTTTCTTTCTGTCTTTCTTTCTCTCTTTCTTTCTTTCTCTCTTTCTTTCTTTTCTTTCTTTCTTTCTTTCTTTCTTTCTTTCTTTCTTTCTTTCTTTCTTTCTTTCTTTCTTTCTTTCTTTCTTTCTCTCTCTCTCTCTTTCTTTCTTTCTTTCTTTCTTTCTTTCTTTCTTTCTTTCTTTCTTTCTTTCTTTCTTTCTTTCTTTCTTTCTTTCTTTCTTTCTTTCTTTCTTTCTTTCTTTCTTTCTTTCTTTCTTTCTTTCTTCTTTCTTTCTTTTCTTTTCTTTCTTTCCTTATTTTCAGTGTTCAAAAAACCTGAGGTTTTCACCTCTGATTCTTCATCAACCAAATTAGCAGTGTTTCAATGCAACAAGAAGATGTTATTCTGCTCCTGCCTGTGGTGCCAGAATTTCTGGATCAGTCTGGTGGTTCTTTTTTTATATTTCTTTTTTATTAATATTTTTATTTAAACATCTTGATTACAAATATGATTGTGATTAGCTTTCAGTCATATAAAGAACACCCCCCTTCACCAGTGCAACATTTCCACCACTAATGTCCCAAATCTCCCTCCATCCCACCCCACCCCCACCTGTACTCTAGACAGACTTTCCAGTTCCCTCATTCATTCACATGATTATGGTAGTTCTCAGTGTAGTTATTTCTATAACGGCACTCACCACTCTTTGACTTATTTCACTCAACATGATAGATTCCATGTACATCCATGTATAGGAAAATTTCATGACTTCATCTCTCCTAACAGCTGCATAATATTCCATTGTGTATATGTACCACAGTTTCTTTAGACATTCGTCTGTTGAAGGGCATCTTGGTTGTTTCCAGAGCCTGGCTATTGTGAATAGTGCTACAATAAATATAGGTGTGAGGAAGGGGTTTATGTATTGTATTCTTGAGTTCTTAGAGTATATCCCTAGGAGTGGTATAGCTGGGTCGAATGGAAGCTCAATTTCCAGTTTTTGGAGAAATCTCCATAGAGTTTGGACTATACGGCATTCCCACCAGCAGTGGATAAAAGTTCCTTTCTCTCCACATCCCCGCTAGCACTGATTGTTCTCATTCTTTGTGATGTGTGCCAAATCTCTGTGGTGTGAGATGGTATCTCATCGTTGTTTTGATTTGCATCTCCCTGATGATTAGTGGTGAGATTTTTTCATGTGCCTTTTGGCCATTTGTATTTCCTTTTTATCAAAGTGTCTGTTCATTTCTTCTCCCCATTTTTTGATGGGATTAGATCTTTTTTTCTTGTAAAGTTTTGTCAGTGCCCTGTATATTTTGGATATTAGCCCTTTATCTGATGGTTCTTAAGGTCTTCAGGATCCTGTATATGCTACAAATACACCCTAACCACTGCACTGTCTCCCAAGAGAGAATTTCTGAATGGAAGGGTTAAATTAGGAGTGCGGTTTGCATTACTGATGGTGACTAACCTACCCTAGTAAACTCAAGAACAAACTCAATGCTTAAAATGTGTGCGTGGTGCATATGTGTTCCTTGGACCAATGCATGTTGAATGTGCATGCACTTGTCACCAGTATCTACCCTCTTAACTGTGGTCTGTCCTAGGCTAGCGCTTGCAAGGCAGATGCTTTGCCTCTAGCGCCACCTCTCTGGCCCCTTGTCTGGATTTCTAAATAAAATCCTGTTTTGATGTAAAGAAGGGTCCACTATGACAACAATAGTTTTAACTAACTACTCTGGAAAAGAACTTGGTGCTGAAAAGGGATTAAATTACATACATGGTACCCCTTCATTAACAATATTGAAAATCACAGTGTGTGTGTGTGTGTGTGTGTGTGTGTGTGGGGGGGGTGAGAGAGAGAGAGAGAGAGAGAGAGAGAGAGAGAGAGAGAGAGAGAGAGAGAGAGAGAGAGAGAGAGAGAGAGAGAAAATCAAATGTTTGTCCCAGAGACAGGTAGGGTTGGCAGGTGGGAAGGAAACTAAAATTGCGCTGATGAAGGGTGGTGTATATTCTATGACTGACACTCAGTTATGAACAATTGTATAGCCACATTACTGAAATAAAGTAATTATTAAAAAACTTGTTTCACTTCTCTCTCTCTCTCCCTCTCTCTCTCCCCCCCCCCTCTCTCTCTCACACACACACACACACAAACACAAATATATGTGTGATATTGACAAAAGGAAGCTTGGGATCATAGTAAAGTGTATTACTTAGTTTATACTAGTATTTCCTCACTGGGTTACTTAATTTAATCTCAGAAATTGCAATGTTTTCCAAAAAAATGTCATAGTTTCTTTTTCTGAATTCACATTCTAGTTGTAACTGGCCTGTTTATTTACTATAAAAATTTTTCCCAAAATTATCTTTAGGATCCATATATATTATATAAAAGATTATTAACATTTTATTGGAAGTATCAATAATTTTTGTAAGAAATTTGATTTTAGGGGCCGGGCGGTGGCGCTAAAGGTAAGGTGCCTGCCTTGCCTGCGCTAGCCTTGGACGGACCGTGGTTCGATCCCCCGGTGTCCCATATGGTCCCCCAAGCCAGGAGCGACTTCTGAGCACATAGCCAGGAGTAACCCCTGAGCATTACCGGGTGTGGCTCAAAAACCAAAAAAAAAAAAAAAAAGAAAAAAAGAAATTTGATTTTAAAATAATTAAAAATAACTCATAAAGGAAGAAAAAAATGTCCCTGCCCTTTGAAGAAAATTACTATTGACAATGGAATTTACTCGCAAGCATTCCTCTTTCTATATGTACTTAATTTTAACTTAACATGATTTTATGTAAATTTTCTCTTGACAAAAATATTTGTAAGAACTGTTTTAATGGCTTAATATGTTGTCATTAGAGATAATATTATTAATTAAAATATTTAAACATGAAAGGCTTTACCATTGTACTATTTTACTGGTGAAACATCTGTAACAAATGAACTTTGGAGAAACAAAATTCAGTCAATAACATTTTGGGAGCATTTAAGTAGTAACAAAACTAATACTTCTAATTTTTTCAAATACTAAGGAAAAATAGGATCTTAATCATTTTTGTTTTAATTTAGATGAATTTAGGATTCCCACATTTAGCAAATGAACATGCAGTATTATAGCTATATTTGAGTTGCAGGTAAACAGCTAAAGATTTTTTAGATTTATGTAAGTCCTTTATACTAATTGGTGGTCTTTATTTTCTCTAGAAATTCTTTCACACCACTTTTTCATTTCAAGTAAGGGCTCATATCTATATATGTTATTTTGTGGCACATCAACTTAGAGAATTTCTGAATTAACACATGAGCAGCGAACTTAAGTATTTCAAAGGTATCTGCATACAATTTGCTTCTACATTTCCTGTATTCTTAATATTGAACACTTGAAAGGAAATTGCTATTTCTTCTAATTTTTTGTCCATTTGCAAGCCCCTACTATATTTGACTAACAATACTATTATTTTTAAAAATAAAACTAAATAAAAATACTATTCTTTTTACTATTATTTTATTATTTTGCTGAAATTCCTGAAGCATAAAAAATATATGTATTTTTTATTTTAAATGGAGACAGTTTAAGAAAAAAATATTCTCAATTATTTAATAAGTCTTGCTAACAAAAGAACTCCTATTACAAAGAAAGCATTTAACATTCCTTGAAAAGTTTGTACTCCTAGAACAGTATTTTTATAAATACATAGAACAATGTGCCAATGGTGTAGAGCTTTCAAAAGATGTCTTAGTTGACCTCCCTGCACTAATTCTTTGTCCCAAAAGCTGCCAGTCACTGTATTTTAGGCAAATGAGCTCTTATCTCAAGAATAAGGTTTCAACTGCTAGAATACTTATTGACACGCAAACCACTTTCTCTGCCTTAAAGTTTTTATAATTATTCCTTGGAAAACAGTGAAGCCAAGGGGGTGGCACAATTAGCATTTGCCTCAATACTCTCACAGAAGTTCTACCCAAGATAATTTTACACTCAATTATAGACACTTTATACAATTTTTTCAAGGGATTTCTAATTGGAAATAAGAGCTGAAATGTACCCAATGCACTATAATTGTACATACAAAGTACTAATGTCCTCAGAGACACAAAATCATTCTATCTACGGATAATCTAGCTACACAATGAAATATTCAGCAAATATTTATTACATGGAAGTATCACATTTGTATATCAGTGTTCCCTAAGTTACTTTACTGGCCTCCAAAGTTCTTTTCAGATTTCCTAAGAATGCTTTTATTTTTTATCTCACCTCTAAGTCCATAAACACAGCACAGTGTTTTACTTAACATTTCTGAAGAGGCCAGCCTTGCTTGAGGGACTCAGTCTACGACTAGAAATTGTTGACTTGTATGCATGTTATTTAGGAGTGTAGAAAACAAGAACAGAAAATAATGTCTTTTTTTTAAAGTTATGCTTTGATTTAATCAGCACAGATTCTATGAAGTTGTGAATTAAAATATCCTTGCTAAGGCTGAAGGTAGTAACTTCATTTTATATATCTAAAAAATAAATTTTCTCTAGAATATAAACTACAAATGTTTTAATGCAGTTTTAGGTATAGATGCTTTTTTCATCATTAATTACTACCAATCTCTATTATTCCTTCTAAGATAGCAGATTCTTGGAAATAGGACCTCTCTTTATTTGCTCACTATATTTTTAGTACTTAGAGCAGTGACTGTCATACAGTATGTTCTTTTGAAATATTTATTGAATGTGTTAATAAATAAAATATAACAACAAAAAATCATGCTTGATTTCATCTCCCAGTATATAATCATGAATAAATACTTGGTGAAATAAGAAGGATACTCATAATTAGCCTTAATTTCTTTCCTACTTTCGAGGTGGGTGTTCATCGGGCATACCAACTCTTTCTAATTGATGTTTTGAAAACTCCCATTGCCAAACATTAGTGACTTTTGTCCTGCCATGTTTACATACCTGAAACCAGGCACAGGCACTTTTTGAAGTTAATTAAAGATTCACTTATGTTAAACATTTCCGGATGATAGCAACAGACCAACTTGGCAAACAATAGAAATAATCTCTAGTACTTCCCTCTGTGATTTTTCTCAGACAGGTCTTGAAGGGTCTGGCCTAATGGAATTGATAGAAGTAAGATGGGGTGATGGAGAGATATTGTGCTATGGCCTATAGGAGTGAACACAGAGACAAGTGAATTCAGAGACAAAGATTGTCCATGTCATCCTTTGCCTATCTGAGTGGACATTGTCCAGATCAAATATAAAATTCCTTACTCACTTCCCCACTGGTATCAAATACCCTTCATTTATTTGTTATTTGTTACTTTGTGTTCCAGGGCTAATATTATATCTATTTTAAATATACCCTTATCAGATTTATTCCCAACTTCTTTTCTCTAAAGTATCATTTTTATACATTTTCTCCTTAAGATTTGAAATATCTTACCAATTTAATTTTAGTTTTTACATGCTATTAATTTTCCATTTTAATTTTAGAAACTCAAATTTTCTCATTAGAATACGATACACTGTTATCACAAGGTGATATACTCTGAGTATTCAAAGAAATTCCTCAGGACTCTTGGGTTAGCCCCAGGGTTGGGAATTATTTTAGAATGCACATTTGGACTAACTGGGGTATTTGAATACTGATAACCAGACTCCATTCTAGATCAATCAAATGAAAAATTCTGCGTCTTGAGATAATTTTAATGCATGACTAGGGTTAAAGCCATTATATAGTATATCAAATCGAAAGCAAATGTTAAAGACAAATCAGAAGAAAAAAACAGAAATAAAATAGGAATAGAAACAAAATCAGAAACAAAAAAGGAAAGTAGACAGAGTCTTCTGGGAGCATGCATCAGATCTGTGAGGAAGATTTTGGGGAACGTCGATCTGGCCCTTTTCATGCTCGTTAATTCCTGAAAACAGTGGTAGAAGTGCCTGTGCTCTCTGGAAGAATTCTCTGGAAGATTCTCTGGAAGAATCTTTCTTCCCAAGACACAAATTTGTAATGTAACAGGACGCTCTCAAAAGAGTGTCTGTCTCAAAAGAAACAGGACAATGAACAGCAGATTAAAAACTTCTCGGGGTTAAATTCTCTGTGTTAAATAAATGCACATTAGCACCATTTATTTCTCAACTGATGTTCTTCTGGCTACCAATCCACACCTGGTAAATGATTTTTCTTCTCCCCATAGAGCTTTGGTGTGGTCCCTCCGCTCATGTCCGGCATCTACTGACATTTAAGTGACATCCAAGGTTACAACTTGTTTAGTAGAAAGAACAGTAAATCTCTTTTAGCAAGATTTTCTAGTCATTCTTTAGTCATCCAGTCTATGTGGCTCTGCCTTCCGTTGCTCCTGATAGGTGACCTTGCAAAATCAAAAGGGAATTTGCTTATTAAAATTCTAGATATTGGGACCGTAAAGATATCACAGCGGTAGGGCATTTGCCTTGCGTGGCCAGCCCAGGACAGTCCCAGGTTTGATTACCGGCATCTCATATGTTCCCAGAGCCAGCCAGGAGCCATACTGAGCACAGAGCCAGAATTAACACCTGAGTACCCCCAGGTGTCGCTCCCCACAAAAGTTCTCATTATTGCCCTTTAGGCTTTGTGGATGAGCAGGAACATTCCAAGTGAGAAAAAAATAGCATTTCTGCTGAAAAATTAAATAAATAATTAATATTTTATGAAATGTAAAACTTCATTGATTAATATTTTTTCAGCTGTTCTATAAAAGTAGATAAATTTACTTTATAAAACATATTTTCTTATGCAGTATATTAGTGATTTTAGAAATAAAAGCCCAGATTTTTTTCACTTACCAGAACTTTCTGAAAATACAAAAAAAGTTTTTCCAAAGAATCACCAATGGATTCAACTTCTCATTCGTTAGGGCATATAGAATTTAGTAATCACCTTCAAAGGCAACTTATCTTGATAGGCTTTGAAGAATATGGGGCCTGGGATGTTCCTATCCTCTGCTCTTTAGAACTTGTGTTCTTTAAGCAAAGTATTTAATTTTTACTTGTGTATCCACACACATTTTTTGCTTGTGTATCCACCATATGTGAAAACGTATGAGCAGCAAACTTAAGTATTTCAAAGGTATCTGCATACACTTTGCTGTATTCTTAGTAGTGGACACTTCAAAGAAAATTGCTATTCTAAATTTTTTGCTCTATTTGACTAACAATACTATTATTTTTACACTACTGAAATTCCTAAATCATCAAAAATATATGTATTTTTTATTTTAAATGGAAGCAGTTTAAAAAAAGTATTCTTTTTCTTACTCTCACTTTTGGCAGGGTGGGTTGTACCCTGTGTTATTCAGGGAATATTTCTAGTTTTGTGTTTAGGGTCACTCCTGGCACTGCTTGGGGTCCAGAAATCATAACTCTTTACTCTATCTCTGGTTCAAGTTATTTAACCTTTGTAATGCTGAGATTCCATGTTATAAATTAGACTGTGAATACAGGTCTCAGAATTGTTAGAAGGGTTAAAAGCAGAGTGTCTGCAAAGCTTTTAATGCTGACTCTATTGTTTAGGGTCAATTCACACATGTGGTTACTATTGAAAATGGTAGATGACACTTTCTTTTCTAAAAGAGCTTAAAATCCTTTGAGAAGAAGGACTAATGCATTAAAAGCAGAGAACAATACAAGTTAGACTATAGTAAAGTACGCAACTAAGAAGAAAGATAAAGAAAGAGGTTCTGGATTAATGTAAACACTTGTGATTTAATCTGGGTCTGCTGTCATTGACTACGAGACTTGTGAATCAGTAAACTCCCTTATTTCCTTATTTGTAACAGGAATTATTAAAATAAATAAGAGGCTTTTAAATTCTGAGCTCTGTCAAAATGTAAATCCTAAAATAATTTTTACTATTTCAAACAGTTTAATAAAATGGGAGTTTGTACCTTAATAAACCTGCTCACACTAGCGGTGACTTTTTGGGTCACGTCACGTTCAAGTGATGTCATTACTATTTATATAGAAAAAAATGACAATGAGAGCCAGAGTGACAGCACAGCTTATAGGGCGTATGATTTGCACTCTGCTGACCCTTGTTCAAGCCCTGAAACACCATATTGTCCTCTGAGCCTGCCATGAGTAACTTCTGAGCATGGAGCCAGGAGTAACCCTTGAGTGCCACTGGATGTTGCCTCCCCCAAGATACAAAATAATTACAGTGAACCATAACATCGTCCATACTTTTGAATCAATTAATAAAGTGGATTATTGGCTATTAAATATTATAAGTGCTTAAATTGTAAGTAGAACTTAATAGTTTCTAATTCTCTACTATTTGATTATTCGTGGGCTTAGTCATATGCAAGGCACATGTTTATGAAATATTTAATATCGCTTTTTTTAAATCTATGTTTGTAACCATGGTGTTTAAATAAAAATAACAAATAAATAAAGTGAATAATAGATAAGATACTTTGGAGGCATCATATGCTTTATAATTATGTCAACTTGCCTTTGCTTCACATACCCAAATTTCAGGCTAACCCAGTCAAATATAAACAGAACAACAATGAGCCTTAAAATAAAGTAATATTGATATATATTACTAGCATCAAATTTACAGACTTCTTTCAAATTATACTGATTGTTCCAGTATTCTCTTTTAGAAGGTAGATTGAATTCAGAATTTCTATACTAGCCATGACACTTTAATTTATTCTACTTGAACAACTCTATGTTCTTTATGTGTTCTATGTACTTGAGGATTTATTTTGGAGGTATAATGACTTACAATACTGTTTTATGCATAAAGTGTTCTAATACCACATTCTCCTCTTCTTCCACCATGGTCTTAGGTCCCTTTCCTTCCATCTTGCCATTCACCCTTGAAAATTTTTAAGACTAAAAGAAACTTGTTTTGTGGAGTCTATAACCTGGTTTTTTATTTTATTTAAATCTTCCTCCAGATTGGATTCAGAGAAGCTTTCTAATAGCAAATACCTAAGCCATGATGCTGTTCTTCCTGGAGAAGCATGTGATATTAAATATGGCTAGTGATATCTATTACTACAAAGCTTCAAGGATGTTCACAGTGTTTTGTACTATCTATTAGTAAGGTATTAAGTATTTTGATAGGATATTATTGAAATTGTAAATACACTGATCTTCATCAAGCTATCACCATTTTAATATGCCAATAAATTTATTGATTGAATGTATTACTATAATTGTACTTACAAGGTGATAATTTCCTGATTCTTTCATTATTTTTATTTTAATATTAAGCATTCTTTCTCCTGTACTTGTTTTTGTATGGTTCATAAAATGTTTATTTTTATAATCAATGTTATATAAATTAATAGAGTATTTTACATATGTTAAATGCATTCATATCTGTATATTTATTTATTGTGAAAGAGTATTATTGTAGCCAAGTAAGAATAATTTCTTGCCTGTTTTTAGGTCATACAGGATTTTCTCACAACATTCTTAAAACATTTTTCTATGTCTGAACTTATTTAATATTTTTAAATATTGGTAAATTTAAATGTTAGAGATATAGTACAAGAATTAAGGTGCTTACTTTGCATGTACAAACCCTAGCTTTATCCCCAGAACTGTATATTGTCTCCAAGCACTGCCAAGAGTGACCCTTGAGTACAGAGCCCAAAGTAAGCCCTGCGCACCATTGGATGTGGTCCAAACTTTTCATCAGAATTAATAAATTTGGGTAGCAAATATACAGAAAATTACATAAAATAAATCAACTAACACTGAGAATTAACAGCAATTGCAGAAATTAACCTAAGAAAATAACCGTATAGTAAAATATCAAAATACTTATATATAAAAATACTATTTGAAGAAGAAACCTAATATATTTCTTTTTCTTTAGGGGGTGCTTGGGGGTATCACATCCAGCAGTGCTCAGGTGTTACTCCTGGCTCTGCACTCATAAATCACTCTTGGTAGGCTCAGGAGTGGGATGCAGGGAATTGAACCCATCCCAGGTCATCCACATGCAAGGCAAATACCCTACTACTGTGCTATTACTCCAGCCCCAACCTAATATATTTCTAATGATTAATAGATTATATGAATGTAAGAAATGTCAGAGGGCTAAAGAGATAAATAGTAAAGTGGTAAGATGCTTGTCTTGCACATACCTGGACCAACTTCATTCTGACACTGCCAGTAGTATACCTAATTCTAATATGACAACGAGGAAATTGGGAACAAATGGACATAAAAACAGGTTATCCTACCTTATCAACTAATGATAAAACAAAATTGAAAGACTTACCACACTATGGGCTGTGCAAAAGCCAAGAACGTGATCTACAGATGACCGTCTGATAGAACCATGACCGGGCAGTATGTATTCTGGGACCAACAAGAAAGCCCTAGTCTAGGGTTTGGTCTATGTCCTGCATAACTATCATGACCTCCAATTCCAGAGTCCTGACTGCGGCAATTGCAACTGAACGGGTCTTCTGGAAACATAACGAAAGACGATATCCCAGGCTCCATCGAGTTTCAGCGCAAGGGCTAAGACCACTAACCACAGAAGACAGAGTAAAATGACATCGAGGAAACAGAACTTCCAAAATCACAAAGAAAGTCTTCATCATAAGTTCCACTCCTTGACCTGTGCACAGACTGAGATCCCTAGATTAGAGGTCTGTCTTTATCATCCAGATTGAAGCAGAAGTCTTCCATACTGCACAAAACCGCCAAGGGGAGAGTTAATGAACGTGAAATGAGTCTATAGAGAATCCCATGACAATATATTCCAAGGGTAGAGAAACCCTGTATCTCTTAGGCCAAGGGGATTCCCGTTACGGATGACCCCAATATTTACTGTGCCTATGGAGGGGGGTGGGGGAAGAGACAAAAAACACTAAATAATCCCTTTTTATTTTTATTTATTTATTTTTTATTATTTTTATCTAGTTTTTGTCGATTTCTTTGTTTTGGGGTAGATATTGAAGTAGCAGTCCATTTTTTAAAATTATATATTTACTTTCCTCTTCTTTCTCTTTGTGCCTTGTCATATTTCCTATCTCAAGACCATGGCAACTATGTGGTGCATATTTTTAGTGCTGCAGTGCTCACTGGATATCTTATTTGATTCCTCTTTTTGAACTGTTGTGGTGTCTCTCACCTTCTTCTTTTCCCCATCATCCCTCAAATCAAGGATGAGAGCCCGGCGTAGTCATTTTTTTACCCCATTATATTACCTTTCTCTTCCTCAAACAAAACCACATAACTTGAACTTTCTAGTTCCGCCTCCCAATTGGAGGGGGCAGTAACAGAGGCACCAAGACCACTAAGTAATAAACTAGACACAAAAGGGACCACGTATTCTAGCAGCCCCTGGGGGGGGGGGAGAGTGGAGGATTTGGGAGGCACGATGGGAGCGGTTGTGGGAGGACAATTCGGTGGTGGGAATTCCCCTGATTCAATGTAAATTTGTACCTGGAATATTACTGTGAATGATATGTAAGCCACTATAATTAAAATAAAAATTATATTAAAAAAAGTAAAACAAATTTGGATATGGAGAGAGAGAGAAAGAGAGAGAGAAAGAGAGAGACAGAGAAATGTCAGAGTTTAGGCATTTAAAAACTCTCTATTAACATTCTCTAGTAGAGACCACATATGTGAAAATAATTTAAGTGTCCAAATCACAAAAATAGAAATGATATCAATTATCTTTTTAGATCACAAAGCAATGAAGGTAGAAATTAATCATAACATAACAACTGGGGAAAACTCCAACATTAAACAACTGAAAAACATACAGTTAAGTAATTATTGGGTCCAAGAGGAAATAGAAAAAGAAATAAAAATAATCCACGCAACAAACTAGAATAATGACACAATAGAAACTATTGGATATAACCAAGCTAGTATAAAGAGGAAATTTTATAGCAATATAGGCTTAAATCCTTAAACATGTTTTTAAAAAAAAAATCAAATAATCTAACCTCACAGCTCAAAAAATTATAAATAAATAGTAAAAATTAGAACAGAAATAAAGATAACAATAAACATGGTCAAAAAACCCTGGTATGACCTCCAAAGAATAAACTAGATTTACAAAATCTAAACTGTATTCCCAAGGGAGTAAATGCAAGGAGAACCATGACAAATATATCAGATTAGAGATGAAAAGAAAAAATATACAACAAATTTCTCTGAAATACAAAAAGAAAGAGGGTCATCATGAGTAAGTCTATGCCAGTAAGCTGAAGAAACTAGAAGAAATGAATACATTAGAATCATGCTTTTTTCCCAAGTTGAATCAGGAAGATGAAGAAAATTTTAATGTATCAATCATAAGTAATGAAGTTGAAACTAATGACAAATTCTCTACAAATAAAACCCAGATACAGATAGGTTTATTTTTAAGTTTCTTAACACCTTCAAAAAGACTTACCACCTATACTAATCAAGCTCTTTCAAAATATTGAAGAGGAATCCACTCTATCAACTTCAATAAAAACCAAAAGAAGAGACATTACTGGAAAAGAAAATTGCAGATATATAACTTAATGTTCTAATGAACATTGGCACAAAGAGCTCTAACAAAATCTTAGTGAACCAAATACAGTAATAATAGATAAATGGAATTATACAACATGATCAATAAATCAAGTTGATTTATTCCAGGGATGCAAGCCTCATTCAATATATGCAAATCAATTCATGTGATACAATATAACAAAAACAAAAAAACTATATGATCAAATCAATTGATGCACAGAAATTTAAGATAAGATTCAACATCCATTCCTGATTAATAAAAAAAATAGTTAACCAAATCATGAGGAATGTAGCCCAAACAGAAATGACCATTTACAATAAACCCACAACTAACATCATACTCAATGATGTAAAACTGAAGACCTCACTTTGAGATGTAGCACATGGCAAGGATATTCACTTTCTCCATTATTATTCATCATAGTTAAATATTAGTAAGTATCTATCATAGTAAGGCTAGAAAAAGAAACCATAGGTAATCCATGTTGAAAAAGAAATTAATTCTCATTATTACAGATGACATGCAATACACATAGAACACCCTAAAGACTCCACCAAAAAATGCTCTTAGAAACAGTAAAGTACAATGCTACAACATAAATCTACAAAGTATTTTTTGTATTCCTCTAGGCAAATAACAAATAGTAGAGAATGTTATCAACAAAAAGAGAGCTACATTTAAATTGGTGCCTCACTGGAGAAACAGTACATTGTCTTCCAGTTTGATATCTGGCAAACAAATGGTTTTTTTCAGCCTTCCTTTGAGAACAGAGCAAGGAATAAGTACTAATCATCAAAAAACAGTTCCAAATTATTAAATACATAGGAATTCACTGGACAAAAGATGGGAAGATTATACTAAAAATTATAAGTCATCATTATAATAAATAGTATAAAATACAAGAAAACAGAAAAAAATTCTCCATGTACATGGATTGGAAGACTTTACATTGTTAAAATGACCGTTCTACTCAAAGCATTATACTAATTTAATGCAATTTTCATTAAATTTCTGATATTATTTAAGAACTTGGAACAAACTTTACTAAAATGTGTATGGAATTATAAAACTCACCGAGTAGCCACAGGTAATTAGAGAGAAAAATGGGAGTTACCATAAATTGTTCCATATTGTTCCATAAGCACTAGTTCTTATAACCCTGAAGACTCTGAACACTGCCTGTTATAACTCTAGAGGCCCCTATATCACTAATGTGGCTACTATATTTATATACTTTGGGGCCTAAATAGAACTATATCCTTGGTATCTTGCTCTTGGCAAACTTGGCCAAGAATTGCCTGACCTGTCTATATTTCCGAAGCACTGCTTGGAAACTTCCTCCCAACAAAAATTGAAAAGTACACATATTTTAGACCAAGTACAGAAACATGGACTAAAATAAAGACAACCCACCAAATGGGGAAAAGTATTAACACACCAAATATCAGAGCTAATATCCAAGAATGTATCAAGCACTTATAGAACTTAACAACAAAAATTCAATTCATAACTCCATCAAAATTGGGAGAAAAATTGGGAGGTTGAAGACACAGCTATCACATCCACAAGGTTACAAAAATGAATCAGAAAATAGGAAGAGAATGAAAGGTTGAAAACCTAACAGTCACAGTCACAAGATTACAAGAAATTAATCTCTTCCAACCCCACTCAATATAACAGGAGATCTGAAATATGGGCACTTCACTTTTTAATAATTCTTAGCACATTCATTTACTTCAGAGAGGCTAAAATATTAATACTATTAGATTAAATAAAATTCAACTACAGTAAAAGTATGTTTAATAAATGATAGAAGGATTTCGAAGTCATATAAAAATGATGAACTGCTTGACATGAATACACGAGGGCATTGGTTGGATCTCAGTCATAAATAAATTTTTCTCTCTATTTTTCAGTCTTTAATAATTCCTATATTTAAACACCGTTGTTACAGAAATGTTCACAATTGGATTTCAGTCATCAAATGTACACCAACCTTCACCAGTGTAGCTTTCCTGCCACCAATGTTCCCTCCCCCACCCCCTGCCTTCTTCAGGACAGGCATCCTATTTCTCTCTCTCACTACCATTGTTCTCACTACAATTAGTGCTCTAATTGCACTCACTGCTATTTGTGGTAAACTTCATATCATGGGCTGGTCCTTCCAGATCTCATCTCCATTGTTTCTTGATATCATTATTATTATTATATTGTATTGTATTTTTCTTACATACACAGATGAGTGAAACTATTCTGTGTTTATCTCTCTGCCTCCCACTTATTTCATTCAGCATAATAGTCTGCATGCCCATCCATTATATGCAAATTTTATGACCTCATTTTTCCTAATAGCTGCACAGTATTCCATTGTTTAGATATACCACTGTTTTTTTTTTAGCCACTCAGCACCTGGGTTGCTTCCAGATTCTAGCTATTGTAAATAGTGTTACACTGAACATTGGAGTGCAGAGAACATTTTTTACTGTGTTATTGTATTCCTACGAGTGGTATAGCTGGATCATATGGAAACTCAATTTTCAGTTTTTTTCAGGAATATCCATATCTAGTTTTTTGAGAAAGGTTGTAATAGACAGAATTCCCACCAGCAGTGAATGAGAGCTGCTTTCTCCCTGCATCCACACCAGCATTGTTTGTTTTGATTCTTTGTAATATATGCCAGTCTCTTTGGTGTGAGATGATACCTCATTGTGGTTTTGATTTACATATCCCTGATGATTAGAGATTTAGACTATTTTATTCATGTGCCTTTTGGCTATCACTATTTCTTCTTTGAGAAAATATCTATTCATTTATTTTTCCCATTTTTGATGTGGTTAGATATTTTTTAATTGTAAAATTCTGTCAGTATCTTGTATATCTTAGATACTACCCTTTATTAGAAGGGTATAAGATAAATAATTTCTCCCATTCTATGGGTGGCCTTTATTTCATAATCACTATTTTCTTTGAAAGTGCAGAAGTGCAAATGCCTCTCAGTTTAATAGCCCCATTTGTTTATCAGTAGTCCCAATTGCTTATCTCTGCTTCCACTTGCTTGGACAGTGATGTTTTCTCCTTGAAGATGCCTTTAGTTTCAATGTGATGGGGTATTTTGCCTAAGTTTTCTTCCATGTGCCTTATAGTTTCAGGTCTGATATCATGGTATTCAACCCATTTTTATTTAAACTTAGTGCATAGTTCTAGATGAAGGTTTGAGTTTGTTTATTTGCATGTGACTTACCAGTTGTCACAACACCACTTGCTGAAGAAGCTTTCCTTGCTCCATTTTGTCTTTCTTTATCCTTTATCAAAATTAATTGATTGTATGTCTGGGTGTCATTCTCTGAATACTCAAGCCTATTCCATTGATCTGAAGGTTTGTCATTCCAGTACTATGCTGTTTAATGACTATTGCTTTATAGTATAAATTAAAATTAGGGAAAGTGCTGTTTCCCATCTTATATTTCCTAAGGTTTGCTTTATCTATTATTCATGGGTGTTTATTGTTTCAAATGAATTTTAGGAGTGTTTGATCCACTTCTCTGAAGAATGTCATGGGGATCCTAAATGGGATTGCATTACATCTATACAATGATTTGGGAAATACTACCATCTTAATGGTATTAATTCTCCCAATGCATGAACAGGATATGTGTCTTCATTTTCTTGTGTCTTCTTTTATTTCTTAAAGCAGTGATTTGTAGTTTTCTTTGTATAGGTCTCTTACCTCTTTAGATAAGCTAATTCCAAATTATTTGAGTTTCTGTGGGACTATTGCAAATGGAATTGTTTTTTTTAAATGTCTTTCTCTTTTCTATCATTATTTGTGAATAAGGCCACTGAATTTTGCATGTAAATTTTGTACCCTGACACTTTGCTCTATGAATTAATGTTTCTAGAAGCTTTTTTTAGTAAAGTCTTTAAGGTTTTCTAAATATAGTATTATGTAATCTTCAAACATTGAGAGCCTGATTTCTTCCTTTCTTACCAGGATGCCCCTGATATCTTTTTCTGACCTAATTTCTCTGGCAAGTACTTCCAGTACTATGTTGAATGGGAGTAGCAAGAAGGGGAAAATTTGTCTTATGCTATATTTTAGAAGATAGGCTTTCATTTTTTTGTCAATTGAGTATAGTATTAGATATGATTTTGTGGTAAATGTCCTTAACTATATTGAGAATAATTCCCTTTGTTCTTGTGTTGATGAGAAATATTATCATGAATGGAAGTTGGACCATATCAAATGTTTTCTTTGCATCTATTTATATGATCATATATTTTTTATTTATCCTTTTGTTGATATGATGTATTATGTTGATATACATGCATACATTAAATCATCCTTACATCTCCGGAATAAAACTTACTTGGTCATGGTGTATGACATTCTTAATGAAGCAATGGATCCTATTTGCTAGGATTTTATTGGAGATCTTTGCATCCATGTTCATAAGTGATATTAGTCTGTAGATCTTTTTTTTGGTGGCATCACTGTCTGCTTTTGGTACCATGGTGATGTTAGCTTTGTTAAATATATTTGTGAGTGTTTCTGTTTCTTCAAATTCTTGGAAGAGACTAAAAAGTATTGGTAGTATGTCCTCTTGAGAGATTCGAAAAATTCACTAGAGAATCAATTTGGGCTAGGGCTTTAGTTTTGGGGAAGACTTTTGATTACTATTTTTTTATTATTTTTTTTAATTTTTATTGTGGCCAAAGTGAATTACAAATCTTACACAGTAATATTTAAGGTACACAGTGACAATAAATGAGGGCCTTTCCACCACCAGTGTTGTCCTCCCTTCATCCCTGTTCCCAAACATATATCCCTTATCTCCCTCCTTTATCCCCCAGAATGCTAGTGTAACTAAAATCATATGTTAACACTAATGTAAACCTTTTTTTTGCAGTTTTAGATATTTTTACTAGTGGTTTCTTAAAGGTTTAGAGTCAAAGGAGCACTGTAAAAACAATGTCAGAGTGGCAATTATCGTTTGCATGGGCCCACCAAAGTATGGGGGTCATGGAAAGGAAAAACTTTGGTCTAAGTACAAGGAGTCCCTACCCCTGAAGTTTCCTGACATAAGAGCATTTCTAGGCTCCAGGCAAACTAGTTTGTCCATTCCAGGTCATTGTCTGTAGTGCCAATACAGTTTTATTTTTTACACAGTCTCTGTTGTTGGTATCATGTTTCTGTATTGAAGATCCTGGAATCTGTATATCCTACATTGAAGTCAGGATGGTGCGGAGCAGTGTCTAATTTCAACTCACAATTAAAGGGCAATGCAGAAAGCCCTGTCCAGTACGCAGGTCATTGTTGTTGTTTAAATCTTCTCAGTATTAATGGAAGACTCTTTTGAGTAAATCAAAGTCAGAGCAGCAGTAGGGTCTTCCCTGATAGAGGATTTCTTCCAGGTGATGTCATAGACAACTTTGGATGTTTCATAGATGGCTTCCCTGGTTCAGAGGTGACTGGAAAATGCCCAAATCTCTGAGGCCTGTGCCAGGTCATCATGCCAATGTTCAGGGTGTAAAGTTCCATTGCACCACAAGATTTGTGTGTTCCCATCTCTACTAGATAAGAACTTATTTGTATATATAGTATTTTCCATTTTAATGTGCCCATGCAAACAAGGAATAATGCCACCTGATGTTAGCAGCACGTAAGGGGTCCGCAAGATCAAGTCCAACAATCCCCGTGACCTTGTTCAAACATAAGCATTAAACTGAGGGACTCTTTCACCAAAATTTCTTATTGAACAGTTCACAAAGAGAAAAAAAGATAAAAACTGGGGAAAATAAACAATGTAACTTAAGACAGTGGACACAATTGTCACCGTTTAAGAAAATTTGTGTGTTCTCATCTCTATAAGATAAAAATGTGTTTGTATATAATTTCCCATTTTAATGTGCCTATGCAAAGGAAGAACAGTATCACATGGCAAAATTGGTGCCTATGGGAATGCGAGAACAAGTCTAGCAATCCAATTGACTTGGTTCTTATATAAACATTAATGGAGGGACACTTCTACAAACTTCCTTATTTAACAAATAACAAAGGGAAGGAAAGATAGAGAGAGACTCTTTCACCAAAATACCTTATTGAACAGTTCACAAAGAGGAGAAAAGATAAAAAGTGGGGAAAACAAATAATCTAACTTAAGACAGTGGACTCAATTGTCACCGTTTATGGGAACTAATCAGAAACCTAGTATGGTAGCAACCACAGTTACACAATGAAGGAAGGAAGAGACCTGGAAGTCGCTGAGATTAACAAGAAGGTAAAGAGTACTGGCTTCTTCCCAGCCTGAGAGTCCATCCTCTCATTTTTATTTTGAAAATATATGATTATCCCCACCCAAACTGGTCTCTTCCCAACCTAAGAGTCCATCCTCCCATTTTTATTTTAAATATATATGGTACGCACAGGGGCATTAGCCCCTGCGTGGTTTTTGAAATGGGAACCAATGAGAAAAAAAAAAACAACCAGTGAATGTCACAATGTAATGTCCTGACATACACCAGTGCTGCATTGGCCCACCATCCACCCCATGTGTCCCCCGCTTAGTATTGGGAGAGAAAGGGGGAAAGCCTGAGGACCATGATAGAGTCCACCTGGGCCAGCAACCAGGGAAGGCCTGGAATAGGGGAGGAAATAGGGGAACAGCTGGAGGCCTGTCAAGCCTCCCAGAAACCCCCAAGCTAGGGAGAATGCCTCTGGCATGGGGTGTCCCCTAACCCCATACCAGGGAAGAGCTGGCCTTCAGGATCAAGGCACCGGAAGCCAGCTATCTGCCCGGCCCCTCCCTCTGCTCCACCCCCCTAGAGTAGGGAAGGGGGAGAAGCCTGGAGACCCCTGATAGAGTCCACCTGGAACCCACAGCAGGCCATCCGAGATGGCACTCAGGCCAGGCCTAGAGTCCAGGGGGAAATAGGGGGACGGCTGGAAGCCTCCCAAGCCTCCCAGCACCCCTCAAGTAGGGAGAATGCCTCCAGCATGGGGTGTCCCCTAACCCCATACCTGGGAAGAGCTTGATTACTATTTAAATTACCTCAAAAGTGTTAGGTCTGTTCGTGTATGGTAGAACATCTTAGTTTAACTTGGGAAGGCTTAAGAGTCCAAGAATATATCCATCCATTGCTTCCAGGTTCTCGTGTTTTGTGACACAGAATTTCTCAAAGTAATCTTTGATTACTCTTTGAATTTCTGTAGTATCTGTAGTCATCTCCCCCTTTTCATTTATTTAATTCTGTTTATTAAGTTTCTTTTTCTTTTTGAGTTTGACTAATCATTTGTTGAACTTGTTTCTATTCTCAGATAGCCAACTATTGCATTCATTGATCTTTCAGATTGTTCCTGTATTTTCACTTTATTAATTTCTGCTCTAAACTTTATTATTTCATTTTGTCTATTTTTGGTTTATTTTGATGATAACTTTCCAATTTTATAGCTGTATCAATAAGTTACTTTGTAGACCCTTATTCCTTCCTGATGAGGTTTTGCAAGACCATAAATTTTCCTCTCAGTACCAATTTTGCTGTACCCTACAAATTCTGATAATCCATATCTTAGTTCTTTTTAGTTTTCAGGATCTTTTGATTTCCTCTTTGATTTAGTCTCTGACCCACTTGTTGTTAGTGAGATGTTTAATTGCCAGGTGTTAACTATTTTTCTCTAGGTCTTTATGTAGTTTACTTTTAATTTTAATGCATAATATTCTGAGAAGTTATACCATACAATATAAATCCTGCTGATTTTATGGAGGTATGCTTTATGTGCTAGCATATGGCCTGTCTTGGAGAATGATCCATGTGCATTAGAGAAGAATTTGTATCCAGTTTTCTGAGAATGTATATATATATATATATATATATATATATATATATATATGTGCACATGTATGTGTGTATATATATATATATATATATATATATATATATATATACTGATATATATGTATATGTGTGTATATACACTAAATCACTCTTTTTGATTTATCCCTTCAGAGCCAGTCTATTCTTGTTGTGTTTTATCCTGTTTGACTTATCGAATGGTAACAAAGCAGTGTTGAAGTCTCCCACTATTAATGTGTTTTTGTTGATATCTTCTTTAAATCTATTAACAATTGTTTTAAATATTCTGATCCCTCAACTGGAAAGCCTGTCTGGAGTACAGGTGGTGGTGGGGTGGAATGGAGGGTGATTTGGGACATTGGTGGTGGGAATGTTGCACTGGTGAAGTGGGTGTTCTTTACATGACTGAAACCTAATCACAATCATATATGTAATTAAGATGTTTAAATAAAGAAAAAAGAAAAAATAATAAAAAAAATACAAAAGAAAAATACAAAAAAATATTCTGATCCCTCATTGGGTGTCTATATGTTTAGAAATGTGATTACATTCTGATGTAAATATCCCTTGATAATTACAAAATGCCCATCTCTGTTCCCTATTACCTTTTTAAGACTAAAGTTTGTGTCATCTCATGTTAATATAGTCACCTCATTTATTTTTTTGAGAAAGTTGTTTACTTGAATGATGGTTCTTCAACCTTTGACTTTGAATCTATATTTGTTCTGACTATTAAATGTGTTGCTTGGAAGCAGCAAAATGTAGGGTTCATCTTTTTGATCCATTTTGTCATTCTGTGTCTCTTAACTGGTGCATTTAGTCCGTTGATACTGAGAGAAATGATTGTCATGGAATTTAGTGTTATCTTTTTGTAAAAGTTTGGTGTATCTATTTGGATTGTCTTGTCTTAAAGTAGACCTTTCAGTTAGTCACAAACTACCGCTAGTTTGTGTCTTTGAAGTTTCTGAGATCTTGTTTATCCATAAAGTTGTGTATTCTTCAACCTGAATGTAAATCTGGGTGAATTATTCTTGATATAGCATTGCTGTTATTAGATTTTGTCCTTATCTCACCCAGTGTCTCAGATTTGAGGGTTGCTTGTGACAAATCTGCTGTAAATCTGAAAGATGTTCCTTTGTAGGTAATTTTCCTCTTTGATCTTCCGTCTCCAGTATTCTATCCCTTTCTGTGGTGTTTCTCATTGTGAATACAATGTGTCTTAGGGCCCATTTTTTGACTCTCTTTTAGCTTGTACTCTTTCAGCATGCAGGATTTGGTTGAACACAACCTTTAGCTCTGGGAATTTCTCTGCAAAAATGTCCTTGACTGTTGATTCTTCATGGGTATTTTCTTCTTGGGCCTCTGAGATTTCAATGATCCTTATGTTTCTGTAAGAGTTCATCCAAGACTTCTATTTTTATCTGCTTACCTTTCTGATAATTTTTCTATTGTCTGATCATTTATTTTAAGGTTCTTCTCCAAGATTTTCTTTTGTATAAAGTTGTTGTGCATCTCATCTTTCAACTCACTGATTCTGTCCTCAGTTGCTGTTACTCTGATGGTGAGGTTTTCCAGTGAGGTTTACATTTCTTCAACCAAGTTTTTCAGTCCTGTTATTACAATTTAAAGTTTTCTCATTTTTTTTCTATCATATTCTCTTGATTCTTATTGGTTATTTGTTTGATTCATTTCATGGTTTCTTTGAGATTTTTGAAAATTCTCCAGATTTTTTTCTCTAAATTTTTTATTGGAGAGACTATATAGGTGGTCTGCACTTTTCAGGTCATCAGATCAGAACTACCATCATCATTATCTAAGCACGGTGGTGTTCTGGTTGTTTCCCCATTGTGTCCTTTGCAGTGTGGTGTTTTCTACATGTTATGCTGGGATTGATTAACTAAAGGATATGCATGTGGCCACATAATGGGGCTCAGGGAGGACTCACCATGCCATTGGTTAGCCCTTCAGATGTTTTCCTTTAGGGTAGTGATCTGGCTCATTTGCTTGCCACCTCAAGGGATCTGGAGGAGCACATCACACAGCCATCAGCCCTCCTTCTGGTTCTCTTCAGGGCCCTGGGCTGCAATCTCAGTTTTAAATAATTTTTAAATTTTACATTATCATACTGTTGAGACCAAATATAGCTATTTATTTATCATTCTTTTTTTGTTATAGTTTTGTTGTTGCTATTTTACATCCAGCAGTGTTCAGAGCTTGTTCAATCATACTTCAAAAACAATAGAAAGGTAAAAAACTATTGATGTATTGAGTTGTTGAATTATTGATGAAAATCACTGGATTTGCTGGAAAATTAAAATGAAGTGTTTTCCATTTTTTTGGGAGAGTCAGGAAATACTTTTATGCAATCACATTTTTATCACAGGATTACTTATTCCAGATATGCTCCATAGAAATGACTAAGAATAGCCGCTATTTTTTACCTCTCATATAATTTAATCAGATTTTGATCTGTTTCTGTGCTACATATGGCAGTGCTCAGGGCTTACTTATGACTCTGTGTTTAGAGATCAGGGATACCTCCTGGTTGTGTAAGGGCTGAAGACCATCTGAGGTGCAAGAGATAGAACCTGAGTTGACTGAATCCAAAGCAAGTGCTCCACTACCACTGTAATTACATAATCTTAATTAATTTAAAGAAGCTTAGTGAGAAAATAGAATTGCTACCTTCCTATTAGGTTAAAGACAGCGGAGGAACTGAGATGATTTATGCAAATTTATATTCTTCCAACACCCTACCCAGCTGTAACAGATGGCCTGTTATATTTAACTCACATTTAACCAACAGATATATTATGGTTTTAGACATGATTGACTGTCATTAGTTAAGTATAATAATTTTGGACTGGAGAATGGTTTTCAATATTATTGTTGAACATGTAAACTATAGAATCTACTGTAGCACATTAATTTCAGCACCTAAAAGTTTTGTTGTTTGTCTGTTTGTTTTGAGTGAAGTAGAATAGTTTTTATTGAATGAAATAATTTTTTTATTGAATTAAATAAAGATTCTTCAGACCAGAGAAAGAATGTATTTAGGAGAGAGCATAGGCTTTTCCAGAATGGAAAAAACGAATAGGCAAAGATTCATAGAGGCAGGTATCAGTATATAGGTTCAAAGGGAAACATGGAGTTGAAGAGCAAGGCAATTTTTACTGCTATGAGTTCAGAAAATGTAACACTGCTATAGAAAACTAAAGTAAGTTTTTAGTAGTTTCTGGAAGGAAAACACTAATGGTTGAAAAGCCACAAACAATTCATACAAGAAGTATGAAAGGATATCATCTGTTAAGAAATACTTGTTTCTCCTCAGAAAAAGGACTAATTCCCAATTTCCTTATAGTAATGTTTTCATAAAAAATCATCATAATTTAAGTGGCATGGATTCTTAGAGAATAGTTAACTATGACCATAAATAAAAATTTAAAAACAATTAGAGAGGTACCAGAATCTCTTTTTATCCTCCTATGATCCTCTAAATGCACCAAGGACTTGCCACTTGGCTATTATAATTTAATATCTACACTATATTAGTATGCTTAGTTTTCAGTACTTGATTTTGGGAACTTAATGTCTGTCATTTTATGGCACCACAGAGAGATTAATGTTTTTATATAATGCACTGGATCATGTTATGAACACATCTTATTTATTAAATAAAAGTGCTAACAACAATACCTGAAGACCAGCAGTTATTCTGCTATGGGGGAAGCAGAAACAGGGAGTTTGTTTTAAGATAAGTTGGGAAAGGAAGTCCAGAAGCCTATATAAGAAACATGGGAGGTACATGAAATGAATATAGAAGAAGAAGAAAAAGTGTTTTGAAATTTTCTTCTGCCTGGAATCTGAGCTGAATGGACTCTGCCTGCTTCCACAGATGCCCCACTCATTCAGACACTATTATTGCACAGAGTTGACTTAATGAGTAAGGTGGACAGAAATTGAAAAGGTCTATGTAATAATATAATCTCACATAATGTGAGCTCTGACCATAGCTTACTTTGATGTTTCTAACACATATAGTATATTAGTCCATTTGGGGTATAGTAATAAAAAATACCAGAAATCATGAGACTTAATATTAAACACATATTTTTCATTGTTTTGGAGGTGGGAAGTCTAGGATAAGGTCAGGATATCACTGCACTATGGCCTCATAGGACAGAAGGAGGCTAGCAAGTTCTCTGTGATGTCTTTTGAAAGGTCATTCACTAATTTCATTTATGAGGACCCACCTACATGATTTTCAAAGACATTATGATGCTTTCTTTCCCCAGTGGCCTTACTAGATGAATGTGTTAGCTTGGACTGAAATTTAGGTACTAAAAGGAAGGTTGAGTTCAAGTAGAAGCTGCATTGAAAGGCAGATACCTGAAGAAAAAGGCATATCTATAATTCTGGCTTGAGAAAATTGACCTGTACATAGGAACAGTCATATTGTTGATGTAGTTAATCTGGAAAGTTCCAAGAAAATTAATGCTTAGAAATTCTTTGAGAGACACAATAAAATTATTTGAAGTTGTAAGACTCACAAAACTGTAAAATGTGCCACATGAATGAGCTTAGTGTGTAAACTATCCTTCAGATGATTGAAACTTCTAGTTCTGAATGTGTCTCAGATCTTGAGGTTATTGAGTAAAAAAATCTATTCCTCTGAGTCTTTAAGTTCTGAAATGCTAGTAAAGAAACTGTTAACTGGAATAGATAACAATTACATGACATTGACATATTTGTAGATTGGTAAGAGCTGGTTTTATTTCTAATACAGAGATGAAGATAGTTTATAAAAAGAGGTGAAATAACTTTTTCAGTCACCACAATGAATTGGGATTAATTACAGAACCTGAACTATAGTACAGTGGGTAGGGTGTTTGCCTTGCATGCAACCAACCTGAGTTCTATGCCCAGCACCGTAGTGGATTTCTGAGCCCACTAGGAGTGATTCCTGAGTAAAGAGCCAGGTGTAAGACTTTTATAACCATTGGTTGCAACCCAAAAGTAAACAGAAAAGAAAATTTTTACCATAAGATTTTTGAACCACAGAGATAATCGGTTGACAAGACAGTGCCAATTACAAAATTTTTAAGTAAGCATTTAGTCCCTAAAGTTGCTGAGGTTTTTAACTTCTGTAAAGCTACCTGCTATAGACAGAATGTTTGGGGCTCCTCCAAATTCCTATGCTAAAACTGAATTCTTTTTTTGGCGGGAAAAACACACCTGGCAGCACTCAGGAGTTACTCCTGGCTCCATGCTCAGAAATCACTCCTGGCAGGTTTGGGGGACCATATGGGATGCCAAGATTTGAACCAATGACCTTCTGCATGAAAGGCAAATGCCTTACCTCCATGCTATCTCTCTGGCCCCCTAAAATTGAATTCTTTAGATATGCTACATCCTCTTCATTCAATCGTGGAAGATTATAAGATTCCAAAAATTTATCCATTTCTTCCAGGTTTTCATTTTTAGTGGCATAGAGTTTCTCAAAGTAGTTTCTGATTACCCTTTGAATCTCTACCATATCAGTAGTGATCTCTCCTTTTTCATTCCTAATACGAGTTATCAAGTTTCTCTCTCTTTCTTTCTTTGTTAGTTTTGCCAGTGGTCTATCAATCTTGTTTATTTTTTCAAAGAACCAACTTCTGCTTTCGTTGATCTTTTGGATGGTTTTTCTGGTTTCCACTTCATTGATTTCTGCTCTCAGCTTTGTTATTTCCTTCTGCCTCCCTATTTTTGGATCCTTTTGTTGAGCACTTTCTAATTCTATGAGCTGCGTCATTAAGCTATTCAGGTATGCCCCTTCTTCTTTCTTGATGTGTGCTTGCAAAGCTATAAATTTTCCTCTCAGTACTGCTTTTGCTGTGTCCCATAGGTTCTGATAAATTGTGTCTCCATTGTCATTTGTTTTCAGGAAGGTTTTGATTTCCTCTTTGATTTCATCTCGGACCCACTGATTATTCAGTATGAGGCTATTTAACTTCCAGGTGTTAAAATTTTTCTTCTGTGTCCCTTTGTAGTTTATATATAATTTCAGGGCTTTGTGGTCAGCAAAGGCAGCCTGCAAAATTTCTATCCTCTTGATATTATGGAGATATGTTTTGTGTGTTAACATGTAGTCTATCCTAGAGAATGTCCCATGTACATTAGAGAAAAATGTGTATCCAGGCTTCTGGGGGTGGAGTGTCCTGTATATATCTACTAGGCCTCTTACTTCCATTTCTCTCCTCAGGTCTAGTATATTCTTGTTGGGTTTCAGTCTGGTTGACCTGTCTAGTGTTGACAATGCCGTGTTGAGGTCTCCCACAATTATTGTGTTGTTATTGATATTATTTTTCAGATTTGTCAACAGTTGTATTAAATATTTTGCTGGCCCCTCATTCGGTGCATATATGTTTAGGAGGGTGATTTCTTCCTGCTGTACATATCCCTTGATTAATACAAAATGTCCATCTTTGTCCCTTACAATTTTCCTAAGTATAAAGTTTGCATCATCTGATATTAATATGGCCACTCCTGCTTTTTTTTGGGTGTTGTTTGCTTGGATGATTTTCCTCCAGCCTTTTATTTTGAGTCTATGTTTGTTCTGACTATTCAGGTGCGTTTCTTGTAGGCAGCAGAAGGTTGGATTGAGTTTTTTGATCCATTTAGCCACTCTGTGTCTCTTAACTGGTGCATTTAGTCCATTGACACTGAGAGAAAGAATTGTCCTGGGAGTTAGTGCCATCTTTATATTAAAGTTTGGTGTGTCTGTTGGTAAGCCTTGTCTTAAAGTATGCCATTCAGTTTTTCTTTTAAGAATGGTTTTGAGTCTGTGAAGTTTTTGAGCTGTTGTTTGTCTGTGAAACTATGTATTGTTCCTTCAAACCTGAAAGTGAGTTTTGCTGGGTGCAGTATTCTAGGCGAAGCATTTATTTCATTGAGTTTTGTCACTATGTCCCACCACTGCCTTCTGGCCTTGAGTGTTTCTGGTGACAGGTCTGCAGTAAATCTCAAGGATGTTCCCTTAAATGTAATTTCTCTTTTCGATCTTGCTGCTTTCAGAATTCTGTCTCTATCTATGGGATTCGTCATTGTGACTAGGATGTGTCTTGGGGTGTTTTTTCTGGGGTCTCTTTTAGTTGGCACTCTTCGGGCATGCAGGATTTGATCACATGTATTCATTATCTCTGGTAGTTTCTCTTTAATGATGTTCTTGACTGTTGATTCTTCCCGGAGATTTTCTTCCTGAGTCTCTGGGACTCCAATGATTCTTAAGTTGTTTCTGTTGAGCTTATCATAGACTTCTATTTTCATCTGTTCCCATTCTTTGAGTAATTTTTCCATTGTTTGATCATTTGCTTTGAGGCTTTTTTCCAATTTCTTCTGCTGTATGTAATTGTTATGTATCTCATCTTCCAGTGTACTGATTCTATCCTCAGCTGCTGTTAACCTGTGGGAAATCTCAAACATGTTTTTCTTCAATTCATCTACTGAGTTTCTCAGACCTGTTATTTGATCTGAAATTTCCGTTTGGAGTTTTCTCATTTCTATCTTCATATTCTCCTGATTCTTTTTAGTTTTCTCTTCTATACTTTGTTTGAGTTCTTTGAACATGTTCCATATTGCAACTCTAAACTCCTTATCTGAGAGACTGACTAGGTGGTTGATCATGTTCAAGTCATCAGAGTTGCCATCTTCATTCTCTATGTCTGGCACTGGCCCATGTTGTTTCCCCATTGTCACACTAGTACTGCGTGTTTTTCTACGTGTTGTGATTGTATTCATTGGCTAAATGCTGTGCACCGTCGCGAAGGGGAGCGGAGCAACCGTGCTCCTCTGGCTTCTCCCTTTCTGGGCGTGTCGACTCACCTCCACGGAAGGCTCACAGGAAGGCACGCTGGCAGATGGGCCGCACCCAGGATGAAATCAGGCCAAAAATGCAGGACAGCAGAGTAGAGAGGCAGAACGGTGCTGGCATCTGAGATCCAGCGAAGTTCAGTGGCTCCTCCCTTTCTGGGCGTGTCGACTCACCTCCACGGAAGGCTCACGGGAAGGCAGACTCCCCGGAAAGCTCACAGGAAAGCAGGCTGGCTGATGAGCCGCACCAAGGGTGAAATCAGGCCGAAAATGCAGGACAGCAGAGTAGAGAGGCAGAAGGGTGCTGGCATCTGAGATCCAGCAGAGTTCGGTGGCCTAAAATTGATTTCTTAAGGTAATAGTCTGTATATTATTGTATGACTGTCATAGTTAAGTATAATAATTTTGAATTGGAGAATGCTTTTCAATATTATCACTAAAAGTGTAAACTATAAGATCTACAGTGGCACATTTATTTCAGCCCCTAAAATTTTGTTGTTTGTTTTAAGTGAAATAAGATATCATCAGCATTCTTTTTTACTTTTTTTTTTTTCTCCCTAGGTGGTCACCCAGGGTGCTCAGAAATCACTTCTGGTGAGCTCTGAGAAACCATATGGGGTGCTAGGGTTTGAACTCTGATCAATGGCATGCAAGGCAAAAATATTACCTACTGAAAGCCACAATATTTTTTGTTTTTTGAAACATTTACATTTTTAAACAGAATTGTGAAATTTATACTGTAGCTCAATCAATAAAATATTCTGAAAATATTTGTGTTAAGGTTGCTTTAGTGGATGAAAGAGATAGGGTTGAGATAGGCTTGAAATAGGCTTGAAGTATTTGTGAGTCCGGATAAGTCTATACTATGATTTATGTGTCATTTGATCTCTAGCAACTTTTCAGAATGGAAAGCCCACATTAGGAAATGGAAGAACATGTCAATTCCAGACCAACTGTTTATCTGTGGGTCTTTGAGCAGATCATCTAAAACTCTTGTGACAATTTCCTTTATTTAAAAAAGTTTTCAGTTCTGGGCCTGAATGATAATAAATCTTTTTTTAAAATTACTTTATTTAAACACTGTGGTTACAAGGTTGTTCATAATACAACTGGGTATTTTTCCACAATAACACATCTTATAGGGTGGGGCTGGAACCATAACACAGCAGTAGGGCTTTTGCCTTGCATGAGGCTGACCCAGGACGGACCTCAGTTTGATCCCCAGCATCACATATGGTTCCCCCAAGCCAGGAGCGATTCCTTAGTGCATAGCCAGGAGTAATCCCAGAGCGTCACTGGGTGTGGCATAAAAAACAAAACAAAACAAAAAATACATCTTATAGAATGTTTTCCTTGCCCACAGTAATCAAGTTTCCATCCCTGACTCCTCTTATATAGTACCTGAACTATTACCAGGAGTGACCCCTGATTGCAGAACTGAGGAGTAAGCTTTGAGAATAACTGGGTGTGCTTCCTTACCAAAAATGTTTTCAGTTTTACAGTGTTGCAATAATCTTGAAATGCATGTTAATATTACTTAATAAGAATATAAAAGAACTATTCTAAAAAAGTGAAAAGCAATAGAGATAAAGAAAAGTATTCCATATGACTTCAAACTTGCTCACTTTATTTTAACAAATATAATGCAAGGACTGGAGGACAAAAACATACATATATCCAATTGACATTTTTTTAGGTGGGTTTAAATTTGTTATTCTAGCAAAAGAGCAAAAATTAAATACCTTCATAGTCCTATTTAGCAATAACCTCAAATGGCTGAGTATGCATACTTGGGAGTCCTGTGATTTTTATCAACCATATGATTCTGGTTGACAATAGCAGATTTAGCAAACTTGACGTTTCACAGTGGTGTGGGCAGCATTCTAGTTCTGGTTTCTCATACATTCACCAGTCCCTTCCTTTTAGAGTTTTATGTATAGTTCCTCTATTAACATTGAGTCAATATTGTGGGAAGCTCTCTAAAACAAAAAGTTAAGGGCGTAACTTGGATAGATTGTTTGCTGTCTTTCACAGGCTGGGTTTTATGAACCCTTCCATGTATGATAGTGTTTTGTGTTTTAATGTATTCAATGGTTGAAGCATACTGAACCCAACCATTGTAGTGAGGCTCACAAAGGTTTAATAGTGTCCTCGAAGGACCACAGAGAGGGATTCATTAGGTGCCAAGAGTAAGATTCCAAGGATGTATATTCAAAATAGGACACTATCATCAAAATTTGAATTTTTTGAGGTGAAAATACTTGAATTTATCAGCAAGTTATGTGGTCAGAGAAAAACTATCTAAAATAGACCACTACTATAGCAAAGTAGCAGAAGGAAAAGCAACAGTATGAACAATTAAATATAAAAATTATTCATCCATAGCAATATCTAAATTTCTTCTTGCATTTCCCTTTTATTTTTCTTCAATTTAATTTTAAGTTTTGTTATTTAGTTAATCATCATATTTTATTATGTGATTACCTTTTCTACAAAACAAGCAGTATCAGCATATTAGAATCCCTACACCATTGTATCTAGGCCACCTCGAGCCAGATCTTCTATCTCTCCCCTTAGCAAACCCAGTTTTATAAGCAAACTGTGTGCATTATCATCGACGATAGTTTGTTCGCATACTAAACATCTTCTTTAAGAAGTCAGCAAGACTCAGTTTAAAATATAGATGAGTATTTATTGCTTTAAGAATGTTGGAAAGAATTAATTATTCACTTTTTGTCTAGATATTTCTGGAGAATATAAACATAATTCGCAGCTTAAAATACTTCTCATTATTTCCTTGTTTGTGTCAAACAGGGATTAGTCCTTTACTAAATTATATGATGGAGAAAAAACTTGGGATCTTTTAAGGAATTTGGAGGTATCTGAAAAGAAAAAGAAAACAGTTGTTCATCAATACTCTTTTATGTGCACTTGTAACCTAATCCCTAAACAACCATATAGATAAATATTGCCATTATTTACTTCATAATTTGAGGAAATTAAAACTTGATTAACCCACACCCCATCTAGTGAGCCTCAGAGATGCAATCTAAACTAGACATATCCTATCTTACTGCCTAATCACTGCAAATGGCATCCAAATGCACTGTCAAGTACTATGGTATCAAGGGAAGGTAACATGGCACAGAACAAATTTTGAATAAGGAATCAGCATTTGTTCATATTTTGGAGGGAAAAAAGGGAATATTTTTGCTTGTCATTGCTGACAGAATTTTTCCCAAGAAACAGTGAAGAACTATATAAATAGATGTTTATATTTATATAAAAATATATATAGTTGCTGTCCAAAAGTCAAAAATCACTGAGAAATGAGTTTAAATGTAAATGGAGCTCTGCCCTTTTCATAAATTAAAAAAAAAACCTGGAGGTAGATAAAGGGATTTATTTTCTGAGTAACTTGATTTCAAATTGACCATGGCCTCCTCTCACTGACCTGCTTTTTTTCTCCTCAGACCTTGTGATCCAGGTGATGGAGGGAGAACAAAGCTTTTCACCACCCACTCGAGGTTATCATATCCTTTGAAATCTGACTTTTAGTTGTGTTCTCTCTATGTAGGCCAGGCAGCTTGGGCCCTATTGTGGTGTTCTTTGTCTGATCCCTGGGGTTGTAACAAATCTCTCTCATTCCTTCATTTTCTCTTGATTTTGTTCAAACCTATCTTCTCAGCATTTGCTTCATCTTGCTTCATCTACCAAACAGACCCCACTCTTTCATCTAAGGTATCCTCATCCAAGTTGTTGTACCGGAAAAGGTCCCTGCTTTCATTCTTTTATCTCACTGATATGAGAAATTATTTATATTCTATCTTTTTTTAATGTTCCTGACAATGCAAACTTTAGGGAAGATGTTAAACATGCTGATCATTTATATACTTGCAGGTATATTTATCAGGGGATTTCCATTTTGTAATAATGGGATCAATGTTTAGGTTTCTTGCATTGTTGCTTATCCATATTGAATTTTAGATTTTAAATATCAAGGGAGTAGGAACACTATCTACTTTGCTTCCTGTTTTTTTTGTTTTGTTTTGTTTTGTTTTGTTTTTTTACTGTACCGGGTATATTTGAGCAATTGAATTCTATTTGGTTACTAGAACCAAAATTTAAAGAAATCAAAATTTAAAGAATTTTGGAATCAAAATTTAAAGAAAAACAAGATAATGCTAATTGTGGACTGCTTTTATGGAATTCATTTCTTTTCCTTTATGTCTTTTGGCCACTCTATATGAAGATTAGGGTCAAATCATATGATTTCCAAATAAATAAATAGAATAGTCTAAAGTGGTGAAGATTCAGATTACATGCATTTTAAAATAAACAGATATAACAGTTTCAAGAATGTAGAGTTATGTGAATCATTTATAAAGTATTAATAATATTTGTTCAAGGAGACCTATAATATTAGCATAATAGTTAGAACACCATATTCAATACTAAAAACCTATAATTGAACACCAATTTTTAATGTAAATTTTATGTTTCTGCACAAATCCTTTACCTCTCAAATTATGCAAGTTTTTCAAAATTAGTACCAGGACTCTGAGAAACTGTAAACAAAATATATGATATGTGTGTGTTGAACATATGTTACATCTTCAAAAATTCTTAGCTATTTAATACACTAGCTTATTTTTTGAAATGATGTTTTGGGGGAATTTTATCTCTTCATTCCATTGCTAAGTTACTCAACATTACTCTTCACCATTCTTTAGTTCATTGCCTAAATTATTCATGCATTCCCTCTAAGAGGTTTAAGTTTTGAGTGAGGTAGAATAAGAATTATATGTAATAAGGAATGAGATTTCTAATAGCTGAGCCTGAATATCTTAAAAATCTTTGTTATTTGAGCAGAGAATTGAAAAGGCAGAATAGAAATAACAGTGGTTTTTGTTTGAGGGTAACCTCTTAAACAAGTTTAGAAAGCCTAGGGCCCGGAGAGATAGCACAGCGGCATTTGCCTTGCAAACGGCCGATCCAGGACCAAAGGTGGTTGGTTCGAATCCCGGTGTCCCATATGGTCCCCCGTGCCTGCCAGGAGCTATTTCTGAGCAGACAGCCAGGAGTAACCCCTGAGCAATGCCGGGTGTGACCCAAAAAAAAAAAAAAAAAAAAAAGAAAGCCTAGCACCTCTTTTATAGATATTCTCTCTACTGAGCCTCATGGCTCAAAGTTACCCACTGTCAAGATAGTGCTGCGTAGGCCACCTAGGGATATTGCTATCATTGTTAAGAGGTTATCTGGTTCTGAGAACTGAACTATGGTTTTTGCAAGTCATATATTATTGGTCCCTGAGCTATCTCCCTGATCTCAGGAGTAGTAAGTCTCATGACCTTTCACTTGCACATCCTGATTTATTAAGGTCTTCCTGCCTATAATCCCTCTTCCACTTCTATTCTAAATTAGTTCAAATAGTCTCAGAACTCTTGAACAGCAAGAATTATGCCTGTGGATGCACACACTCACTAGAGATGAAAGGTAGGTAGGGCTTGGAATTCACTCTTAGTAGAAATAAAAATGGATAGTTTATCATAGAAGAAACAAAGGTGCAATAATAAAGCTATTTTTGTCATAAGTCAATGTTTAGATTTATTTTTGCTGTTTAGTGGGAAACTGTGAAAAAAAAAGTCTATATGATCCCTGAAGAGGTTATAGACCTTAACATTTTGATAAGGAAGCTTGGGAATTGTATTTCAAAGAATTTCCTAACAATCTTTAATAGAAAAGGTTGGATTTAGTGCTAATCAATAAAAGAGTAAGGTTTCCTATTGTGCACTTTTGTTTTCCATTTCTCTAGAGATACAGCTTTTGTTTTGTCTTTTGTTTTCTTTTGCAATTTTCTACTTGCACCTCTAATGGTTGATGGAATCCCCTGAAGACCATGCCCAGCCTTTGATGGCTAAATGCCTTTTTTGTGAGAATCGGGAAGTTCTCATGTGTCTTAAATTGTGTTGCTTGCTTATTCATTAACTGTCATTTGTTTACAACTGCTATGGAATAATTACTGAATTAAAAAAACCTAATTTTTCAGTGTTACTAACATTTTTAATATATTTTAGTGACCTTAAAATAATTAACCTTTTCCCCCTCTTACTTTGAAAAATGCTATATATTTTATTGGAGTTCTTTATGTTTTGGCTTTGGGCCACACCCAGAAGTGTTTAGTGTTAACTCTTGGCTCTGCACTCAGGAATCTCTCCTGGTGAGGCCCGATGGCCCAAATGTGGTGCTAGGAATTGAATGTAAGTTGATTGTAGACAGGTAAGAAACCTACCTACTGTACTATATTTTTCCCACAATTGGTGTTATCTAAACCACAAAGGCTTCTTCAGAGCTTTCTATGCCTCAAATATATAAATAACCTTGAGAAGTTGAATTTCTCCTTAGTACTGTTTACTAATATAGACCTTTAGTAATATAAATCTCTTAAAATGAATTTAGGCCATATGTAAATCTAAGTAAATCATGTCAAATATCTTATGGATTCCAAGAAGTATTTTTGATAGATTGGACTTCCAAACCATTATAAATATTCCAAAATGTTTCTTTGTATTTGTATTAAGTTTAGACAAATATGCAAACGTTTTAAATTTAATTTTGACTTTGTAACAGTGAAAATAGAGAGTTAAACAGTGTAAAAATACAAATTTGCCTGTGTGAAATGAACTGTTTGCTAAGGAGAACTATCTTATTTATCCTATAGTCATCCTGACTCCCCAAAGCCTCTGGGATTGTTATTAATTTAGTTTTGTGGATCCTTTTTAAGGTCCTGAAACTCTTATTCAGATACTCAATACATATCCTTGAATTTCCCTGAAAATGTTGTTTCTAAAAGGTAAACCTGGTCATGTCATGTTCTTACTTAATGTTCTTTCCTTTCCAGAACAATTGAAAACTACCTAAGAATGAGACTTTAGAACCAGCCCTGTTTCTCACCATATTTTCCATTGTTCTTTATTCTGTAATCTTTTGAATTAATTTGTAGGCTCTCAATTTGCTCAAAGATAGACTCATCCCTATTCATGCTGAAAAAAGAACCTATTTATCACTACATCAATCTTCCACATGCTTAGGGAATTTTTCTTAAGTTATGTTCAAATATCACTTCTACTCCTAGGCAAGATAACAATCTTGTCTTTGTATCACCATCATAATTTCATATCTATATCTGACAACACAGTATTCTCTCTCCCAAACATATGAGCACCTTGAACCTTAGATATGATCACCTTGCACCAGTACTAGATACTTATGTAAATTCTCCCAAAAAATGTGTGTTGCCTAAACTATTGATTTGGTAAGGAAAGAAATAATTAGATTATAAATGATATTCTTATAATAAAGTCTGGTGATTCTCAATAATTGTTATCAGTAGACACTTTCCCTCTTTTGTCAATTGTGATATGATTATGGGTTTCAAGAAATTACAAATCGTCCTGAATTTATAGTCAAAATATTATTTTTCAAGGGTTCATATAACTTTCTGTGGCCTAAGACTCTAATTGTTTGATCACTATTATTAAAATAAAAAGTAAGCAATTAAAAAGTGTTAGTTTTGAGAGTTAAAGATATTTTAACATTCTCCTTAGTTAGCCAATGAGGTTAAAATTATTCATGGTCAAGGAAAATGTAACCATTAAAACTGGATCTCCTGGAACTGATTTATTCAGTAAGGGAATAGTAATTCCTTTAAAAATGAAAGGATTCCCAGAGTCTGAGTCTACAAAAAACTGTGTGTATGTGTGCACGTATGCATGTATATAGACATATATCATGTAAAAGAAAAGGGAATTTACGTTATGCCAAAGAGAACAAAGAAGTGGGATTTCATAGATTTTAGACCTTAAAATGTCCAAAACAACTTTAAGTATCTTTCAGCTTGAAGATGCCTGATGCTTTTCCTCTTTGTAGAAAATTCTTTTAATTCCTTGAGGCAAAATCCTCCAACTCATTCTTCACATTTTTGCTTTAGATTTGACTTTTCCACCATCCCAAAGGTAGTTCTCCTTCCACCAACTGGTTTACCATGTCACATGTAGATCATTCGAAATGTCTTTAACAAGGAGCTTTCGTTATTGCCCAGCTTCAGAATAATGAAGAAAAGTAAAGATTCTTTAGAGCATAACTTGGTTGACCTTTTCCTTAAAATTCTATAATGGCTTAACATCTCATTATGAATAAAGGAAAAATTCCTAAGTGCTAAGCCCTGTATTATCTAGCTTGTCTTGAAACAAAACTATTATTTAGCTCACTCTACTTCAATCACATGAGCCTCCTCTGCTCCAAGTCTTCAAACTTGATTCAAATGTCTCCAGCCCTCTATACTCACTGTTTTGTGGGCTTCTAATTTCCCTTTCTATATGTATATAGGTCTTTTATTTTCTTCAGATCCTTTGTCATAAGGTGTCTTCTCAGTGAAGATTTTCCTAACTCACTTTGACTCTAGATCTTGCTTCATACCTACCTCCCTATTTCTTTTAGTACTTGATACCAGTCTTACTGTTTATTTCTGTTCACTGCTGTATCCCCAATCACTCAGAACAAGGCATCCCCAATCACTCAGAAGTGAACATAGGAGCTTCTGAATATGACAGGATGAATCATCCCAAGATATTTTAAGTCATTAGCTAGTGGACTAAACGAAACCTGGTATCCTTTTAAATGAGAATATTTATGTTAAGTAGGAGATAGTGGAAGTTTTTTATGGTCTAGGAGTGAGAGAAAGGGGAAAGTAAAAGTTTGTATTTCTTGATTATAACCTGTACTTTTACTCTCCTAATTATTCCTTACATCAAACTTTCTGATAGGAGCAGAAGGTTAAAGAAAGAAGAGAAGAATCTAATGTTAATATCTGTCAGTATCACACGAGCCACATATTTCGGATGTAAAGTGGGCTAGAGCTGTAATATTGCAGGTGGGCACTTGCACTCAGCTAATCTGGATTTGGTCCTTGCCACCTCAGGAGTGATCCTTGAATACAGAGACAAATTAAGTCCTGAGCACTGCTGGGTATGACCCAAAAATTAAAACAACAACAACAACAACAACAACAACAAGCAAAGTATATTGAACTTCTTAAGATAACATTTTTTCAGTGAAATATCTGCTATGTTTTAACTGTATTTTATGAACAATCCTAAATTGTGAGAATTGATGAATAATAAGATTTGGAACAAAATTCCTAGGAAATGCAGAGAAGAAAAGGGCATGTCTTTAAGATCCCAGGAGCTGAAGTGAGATAAGAGAACTGCATTAAGGCCAATGTTTAGACCAGGCATTGTTTTCCTCCAACCCATAGTAGAGATGTTTCCAAGGATGTTAGGGGAATGTGAACTCTAAAAAAGCTTCTATCTTATCTTTAGATGAAATTTTAGTCAGCAAGCAAGGGCCATAGTCATAAGTCAAATCTGTCTCATTAGGAAAGTGGAAATTCCTACTCCAAACACTTAAATTATATTAGATTAGGCACATAAGAACACAAGGAGGCATCAGATTGCCATAAAAGCTGTTATTTTTTTTGGTTTTGAAGTGACTCAGGAGTCACTCCTGGTTTGGTATTTAGAGTCACTTCTGGAAGTGCTTGGGATATCATGTGGTGCTAAATATTCTACATGCAAAGCATGTGCTCCAACCCATTGACGGTCATATAATGCACTGTAATGATTGCTTTGCATTGCCATGCTGTGTTTAAAGACCCCTGAATAGGGGAAAACTTACCTCCTTCTTTCATAAAAGGAAAGTTTCTTGTCAGTTTCTTTATTTCTTCATCTATATATTTCTTGACCACAGACCTCACTACTACTTCCCAGGGAACACTGACTCACATTTCCATTAGGCAAATCCAAGTTGACTTGGTGGTTTGCTTTCAGCCATCTAATTGCTGCTTTAAGTGGATGAGGTTCCAGATTCAGACCACAGTTTTTGAGCTCACAGGAAAATTTGGCAAGGTTAAAAACTGTCCAATAAAATGTCTTCTCACACTAATTCTAGCTCCTTTACATGGATTCTAAACCTCAGTAACCATAATGAATTGGATTCACACAATACAAAACCCCAACATGGGTCAAGTAGAATTCTGGAGTATAATTATCTAAAACTTAGATTTTAATCGGTGTTTGGGCACAAAGGAGCCTGCCAGCTTAGCCAAAGCAGTGGTATTTAAGGGCTCAAGAATCTGAAGATGGGAGACTCATTTAGATATGCTAAAACACATGTATCCCATTTAGTACTTTTCTCTCAATAATGACTATGACTCCTGTGCAGAAGGAATATGAAACTAACATACTTCTTTCAGCTGTATAAATATAATTTGGCAAAATATGAGTTGGCATGCCAACAATCAAAATATAGCCTTTCATCTCCACCATAGCCTTAGCAAGGGTGTCCATCTATATTTGACCTCCTTTCTAGGCTTATTTGCTTCATTTTAGCCAATAGAAAGCTAAAATATGACATTAAAGAAAAAGAAGGAGCTGACAAGAGGACTCCAGGAGAGCTACAATAACAAGCTTAAGTGATGCAAAGAAAATCAGAGTGCCTTTGCTTTCTGTAAGCATTTGGAACATCTTCCATATTTTTTAACCTGAATTAAAGAATTCTGAGGTACTACCAAGTTTAAGTACAAATTAAGTCCTATTTTTCAATCATCCCTGCATTGACTGGTTCCCATATGGATCAGATTTGGTCTCATTTCTGAATTAAGAAGCACTGTATTATCTTAAGTCTCATCTAAGCACAGATATAACACACATCTATTTAGCACCCTAGCATAGAGTTATCAATTTCTATTTTTTATTCATAGATTCTTTGCAAGTTTGTTAGATTGAAAAAAGAAGTCCATATGTTAAGTAGAAAGGTATAAAGGTTCAAACAGTAGTAGTTTGCTTTGGTTTCATAGGTATCATGCTACAATATCTTATAGTATCCCTGTGGGTTTGTTGGGATATTTGACAGCACAGTTATGTGATAATCAATTCAAAAGAGAAGAAAGTTGACATAGTTACTTACTACCAGAAAAATAAAGGACCCAAACAATCTAATTGAGAAGATAATAGAATATATATTAAAACTTACTACATAATGAGTCAAGATGGTATTTTTGTACAGAAAAATATTCTCTTGATCAGGAAAATTGTCTAATACAATATTTGTTCTACCCCTTTTGAGCAGAAAAGAGATTATTAAAGAGTATGAGGGATGCTTACAGAGTTTCTAGAATGATCAAGGAAACAAAATTTGTTGCTATGCAACCAAGGGAGTTGTTCAACTAGGAAACAAAACTATTTAGTAAATATATGACTTTTTAGCCTTTGCTGTTTTCTGTTTTCCACTTAACATATTTGACCTTAGGGTCTCTAAGGAGCTGCTTTAGAAGAAAGAAATATTTTCCTTAGTATCAGGGGAGTTCTCACCTTGGCAAGTGAGCAAATGCTTATTGGGTGATCCCCAGATCATAGGTGAAAGCCCTGAGATATTTGGGGTTAATGGTATTTTAGATTTAAACATTTTAAGTACAGAAAACAATTATAAAACGTGTTTTAATGAATGTGCTACAGCCAACTTGCCTTATCTGATATAGGTAGCAGTGGTCGCAGTGCTTTCTAAGAAAGAATGAAAGTTATATCTAGTGAAAGGTCAGGGTACACTAGGAAGTTCTACACTCATAATTAATGTAGATTTTAAAATAAGCTTTGGAGGGGTGGTGGTATAAATAGGTGTAAATAGGTATAATAGGCATAAATGTGAATTGCTAATTGCTATGGAAACAAACAAGAAATGCAAAGTTTTAGAAGCGGAAAACATATTGTAATGTTGAGGTAATAATTAAAATCTCTTTTTTTGGGGGGGGGCACACCCGGCGGTGCTCACAGCCACACTCCTGGCTGTCTGCTCAGAAATAGCTCCTGGCAGGCACGGGGGACCATATGAAACACCAGGATTTGAACCAACCACCCTTGGTCCTGGATCGGCTGCTTGCAAGGCAAACACCGCTGTACTATCTCTCCGGGCCCAATTAAAATCTCTTGAACCATACTTTAACAAACAAAGTAGAAATAAGGTTGGAAACCTTAATAAGAAAAAGCCTTGGGCCAGAGTGATAGCATGAAGAAAAGGTGTTTGCCTTGCATGCAGAAGGATGATAGTTCGAATCCCGGCATCCCATATTGTCCCCCGAGCCTGCCAGGAGCAATTTCTAAGCGTAGAGCCAGGAGTAATCCCTGAGAGCTGCCAGGTGTGACCCCAAACCAAAAATACCGGAAAAAAAAAAGCCTTATTATATTGTGTATAGTAAAGGTTCAAAGTTCAAAGTAATAAATACCTACATTCTTCTGATTAAAATCTTAATGTAATTTTGTAAATAGAAATGGAGAAATTGCTGAGGTATAGGAATCTTTATACATATACTCTCTATGTAAAATTATCTTACTCCTGTGGTTAATTGTGTTCAAACACTAAAGACTCATGGGCCCAAATGTTCTTTTGCCTACTGAATATAGCATAGATACAGACAATTCATATTTGAATTCTTGGTTTTCTTCCACTTACAAAATAATGCAGTCATGACATTTTGTTGTATATTCAAAATTTCAATACTATACTAAAAATAAGTATTTCTCAAATGTTCTCATTTATTTAATTGACTATTATTTATTTAATTGACTATCAGAAAAATATATTAAATCTACAAAAGACGTTCAGAACCTAAAGACTTCTTATAACCTGCCTCATTGTTAACCCACTCTTAGACATTATCATCTCTTCCTTAGATTACTATCCTGATTCCTAGCCAAACTTTTAACTTCTGGACACCCCAAACAACAGTTAGGAAGTTTTTACAGGTTGAATCAAATCATGATACTCCTCCGCTCAAAATTTTTTAGTTGTTTCTCATCTCCTCAAAGTAAACAAAAGTCGTTACAAAGTTTAACTAGGTATTACGTATTTTGACCTCAGACAATTATCTGCCATATATTCCTATTAGCTTCTTCCTTGCTCATTGTCTTTCAACTTTGGACAGCCTTACTATTCCCCTATCATCCCCAAAAGACTTCAATCTCAGACATTTGCACTTGCTGCTCCCTCTACTTTAAATCTGTTCTACCTGATAATTTTGTGGCTCTCCAGCTCACTTGTGTTAAAAAGTTGGCTCAACTAATCAGAGAGGTCTTATAGAGTTTTTTTTTTAATAAAATAAAACTGAAAACAATCTTATTTGTACTTATCACCAATTACTATTTTATATATGTATATACATATACATACATATATATGTTTAAGTTAGGAACTCTTTCTCCATACTAAGACAGCACCTAGCACATAGAAGATATTCAATAAAATATTGGTTTAATAGATAATTTACCAATCAAGAGAAGATTTGTATTTCATATTGAGGATACTCTACAAATAAAATATCCAGGAGTCATGTGGTTTCAATATTGTTTGTGTATTTCAAGAGTGTGAGACACTGGGTTTAATTCTCGACACCACATAAAAAAAATTCCAATTAAAACTGTAGCTTCACTTCTATAGCTCAATCTTCACCAGTAATTTAATTAGAGATTAGTGAATTAAAACATTAAAACTTTCAGGTCTGGAATGATAATGCAATAGATAGGGTATTTTCTTGCACACAACAAATTCATGGCACCCTAATCCAATCAGGAGTGATTTCTGAGTATAGAACCAGAAGTAATTCCTGGATACCAGAGTGTTTGGTCCACCTGAATTGTTTTTTTAATTTATGTTTTTCAGATGAAACATTGTTTTCACTAATGTGAAAAGTGCAATAGCACGGTTTGTGGTGGCCAAATGTTGGCCAAACTCCGTATATTTTGATATTATCCTCAATTTTTTCTTTCTTTTTTAAAATTGAATTACCTTGAGTAACAAAGTTGTTTATGGTTGAGTTTCAGTCATATAATGTCCCAACATCCATCCCTTCACCAATGGACATTTCCTCCCATTTTTTAAATTTATTTTAACATGTACATTTGTCCCTCGAGCCCCAGAATGTAGTACATTATAATGTTTCTTACACAAAGCAATCCAAAGCCAAAAAATTTATGCAACTCCCTTAACATTAAAAGCTGTAATATTGTTGACACAATTGATCATAATTACCATAATTCATTAAGAATGAGTCAAAGGAGCACAGCAAGGACTGTGTTAGTGTGGAAATTGTTTGCATAGACCCAGCAAAATATAGGGGATATGGAAAGAAAAAGCCTTGGCCTAAATACAGGAAGACCTTATCCCTGAAGTTTTCTGACATAAGACCAACTCTAGGCTTCAGGCATATTAGGTTGTCCAACCCAAGTCATTGTCTGTAGTGCCAATACACTTTTATTTTTCACACAGTCACTGTTGTTGGTGTCAGGTTTCTGTAGCCAAGGATCTCAGAATATGTCCATATCCTATATAAGAGTCAGGATGATGCGGAGCACCCTTTAGCTTCACTCACAATTAGAGGGTGATGTAGAGAGCTCAGTCTTTAAAGCAGGTTATTATTGTTGTTAAGTTCTCTGGGTGTTAAAGGGAAGTCTCTGTTGAATAGGTCTATGCCAGAGCAGTGGTAGGATCTTCCCTGGTAGAAGATTGCATTCAGGTGATGTAGTACACAACCATGGTTGTTTTGTAGATGGCATCCCTGGTTCAGTGGTAAATGGACAATGCCCATTCTTTCAAGACATGACCCAGGTCTTTATGACAATATTCAGGGTGTAAGATCCTACTGCATTACAAGATTTGTGTGTTCCCATCTCTATAAGATAAGAAGGTGTTTGTATATAATTTCCCATTTTAATATGCCTATGCAAAGGAAGAACAGTATCACAGGGCGAGATTGGTGCCTATGGGGATGCTAGAATAAGTCCAACAATCCAATTGACTTGGTTCTTATATAAACGTTAAATGGAGGGACACTTCTACAAGCTTCCTTATTTAACAAATAACAAAGGGAAGGAAAGATAAAGACTCTCTCACCAAAATACCTTATTGAACAGTTCACAAAGAGGAGAAAAGATAAAAAGTGGGGAAAATAAACAATCTAACTTAAGACAGTGGACTCAATTGTCACCGTTTGTGGGAACTAATCAGAAAGGTAGTATAGTAGCAACCACAGTTACACAATGAAGGAAGGAAGAGGCCAAGAGGCTGCTGAGAGTAAACAAGTAAGTAAAGAGTACTGGCCTCTTTCCAGCCTGAGAGTCCATCCTCCCATTTTTATTTTGAATATATATGGTATGCCCGGGGGCCATTTCCTTTCATTTTCATATGAGGAATGTTCCTCATGTTTAAAAAGAAAATGAGGTTTAAAAGATGGAGGCTGGAGAGATAGTATTTATTTTGCATGTAGCTGACCCTGGTTCCATTCCTGACATGGTACTATATATAGTCCCTGAACACTAGAGTGACTCCTGCTAACAGAATCAAATAGTTCTTGATTATTACCAGAGTGGCCCTCAAGGCCTAAATAAATAATCAAGTAGATAGATATATAGATAAATAAACAAAAAAGAGTTGCTTTAGTTGTTTATAGCCGAAAAAGATTAGTGAGGCTAAAAAAAGAGAACAGAACTAGTAAGTGTTCAAAAGCTTCTGAAAAACTTGGTTTTAAGTTTTTTTCTCTTTACATCAAGCATATGCATGGACCATAATTGTAATCCTTTTCTAAGAATGCGTACTTAGCTACATAATCTAGACTGTTTCTTTCATTTGAACAGCTATACCAAAATATTCAGTAATTTTTCAGATTCATGTAGTGGCTGAACTCAAGAAAAACTGATCTTAAATTTGGAGTGTATGCTTGGTTTTGAAGTGCCTTCTACTTTCAAGCCTTGATATGTGTAAATTTTTATGACAATGACTTAGGACCAAGTTGCTCAGAATGAAAGATACATTAACTGGTGGAAAGATATATGGTGATAATAAACATGAATGAGAAGTTTGAGGAAGTTTTTTAAATCATAGATATAATGCAATTGTATTTTATTTAAATGCTTAATGTGCATTTCTTGAGCATGGATCTTCAGATCAGATGAGTGGATATTTAGTGATTTTCAAAATGGACAATACTGTTCCCAATGCCATCCCATGATATCCCACCCCCACTCTACCACCACCCCAAAACATACACTCAAAAATACTCTTATTGCAAGAAAGAAAGGTCCCAGGTGGTGATAATAGCCCCAGGTGAAATTTTTGTTTATTAACTTGCTTGGGGAATCACTGTGTTAGACTATGTAATATTCTGAAAAAATTACAATTGCCCCTGGAATCTGTTTGCCTGGTATAGAAATAAGAGGGACAGATTGTTTTCATTTGAAAAATGGGAGACTGAGAGGTGACAAGTATAAGAAGAGTATAATTAGAAAAGATTTAATTGTTCCTTTCAATAGGCAGTTAAAACACTAACATATGGAAAATGGGGCCCTTTAAACATAAATAAATATATTTCTGTTGCATAAAAGTATTTGTGAAAGAAATTCTCAACAAAGGTTTGTAAAAGAGAAGTGACATTTTTATTTTCTCTGGACACTATGTATGCCAAATAAATGAAAGATTTGGGCACTTATCTGCATAATTAAATGCTTCAACTTTACCATAGTTATTGGAGTTCTCAAGCAGATGTTTTAGAATCTGGAAATTCTTGTCTTCATGATAAATATAATAAAAATTATAGTGAAATGTGTTTCTACTTTTTGCTTCAAAATTAGGAGAATGGAGGGAAGAAAAGGAGGAGATAGGGTTGAGATGGAGGGAAGAAATATTAAGTGAAGTGGGTCATTTTTATAGTGAAGGATAGGGTTTAACTATTAGTGGTAAATTTAATGTAGTATATACAGACATTCATTTGCATTGATACATACCTAAAACATAAACTCTCAAAATTAAGAGTAACTTCAATAATTATTTTTTAACCTTTGGTTCAAATTCTTTACTTTTTTTCAAAATAAAGAAGCACTTCTTATCTATGGAGACTTTGAATATTTGAATGTGAGTGTAAAAATTGAAGTTTAAAACAATATGCAGGCTCATTTGATTGTCAGTCAGTTTTAGGGAACACAAAACATTTGGTGCCTTTCTCCTGGGATGGGTATGCAGTTCATATTTAAATAAATTCGAGTTCTCTTTTGCTTAATATTTCCTAGTACTGCTAGTCACCAAGTACTTTCAGTTTTTTGGATGGGCCAGTTGACAGAACATTTATGTTCCATGCTAAGTACTATCCTTTCCACTATGTTCTCTCTTGCTTTGAAACCAAAGTATGGTGTCAGCCGACTCCATCATCTGACCTCTGCTGCTTTGACATATCCTGCCTCTAGTCTAGTGAGTGAATGAATATCGCTATCTCATTTTCCTTATCAAGTTAAATTTATTTTTACCTGTATTTTCATGCTTTCTCTACTTTTAGTCTGATTATCCTGTTGTCATTAAAGAATAGAATATGCATGTCCTTTATGGAAAAGCAAAACCAAACAAATAAAAGAAAGTACATTATGTTCTCCTGAGGAAATCACAGACCATGAACAGGGGAAAACTTTGAGTGGGATTTCAGTCTTACTCAAAAACAACAATTCTCTTTACTCAGCAAAGAGCACAGTATTCAACCTTTTCATGGAAAGATTTAGTATTCTTTTCAAAGCTACATATCAAAAACCCACACACAATGGAAATTTTCGCTCTCACTGAGGCATCAAAGAAGACAGAACTTGCATACAGGCTTTCTCAAAATGAAGTCTTTTCATTGTAACCTCAGATTTTCTCTCTGGGGAACATTGACTTAAAACCATGAAGAAAAGGGTGAGGGGCCATCATACTATTTCCATTAAAAGCAGTTGTTGTAGACTTTTCTTCCCATTTCATTCTCTTCTTCTATTTTCACAGTAAAACTTGCATTCCAGTAAAATGAAGCTTGCTTCAACAGGCCAGACAACTCTGTTCTTCCCCGAGTGCCAGTTGCTTTTCAAGTGGGTGATGGGATAACTCAGAACATTTGTTACTGGGACAGAGTCTGTTCAAAATCCATTAAAACTTTATGTGAGGATAGATTTTTCTTTCCCCTATATATAATTGAATTTCATTTCTTTTGCGTGAAGACCAGTGGTCAGTTAAAGGTTATAAGCCCCCCAACAGCTTAAAATGAAATAGGAGTAATCATTTCCACTTAACACAAGAGGTCTGATTAACTGCATCCTGTGTGCTAGGAAAAACATAGGAGACTGTAGGAACTTTAAACTATTATATATATTTGCTGCTTTTCTTTATTGCAATTGTAACAAGCTGCAGGAAGCATATTTCTAAATGGTTCCTAAGTATTTCTGCCTCCTGGCACTCATGTCCTTGTGTAATCCCCTCGCTCTGTGTGAGCTGGGCTGAATAACTTATTTAAAAAAAAAAACTTTATTCTTCCAAATTACAAACATGTTTGCAGTTGGGCCTCAGTCATAAAAAGAACAGCCCCCTTCACTTGTGCAACACTACCACCACCAATGCCCCTCATCTCACTCCTCCCCACCCCTGCCTGTATTTGAGATAGGTATTGTACTTCTCTCACTCATTACCATTTCCTTCCTTCCTTCCTTCCTTCCTTCCTTCCTTCCTTCCTTCCTTCCTTTTTTGTTTTTGTTTTTGTTTTTGTTTTTTTTTTGTTTTTGGGCCACACCCGGCAGTGCTCAGGGGTTACTCCTGGCTGTCTGCTCAGAAATAGCTCCTGGCAGGCACGGGGACCATATGGGACACCGGGATTCGAACCAACCACCTTTGGTCCCGGATCGGTTGCTTGCAAGGCAAACGCCGCTGTGCTATCTCTCCGGGCCCCATCTTTCCTCTTTCTAATCATTAATTTTTTGAGTTATTCTTCTTGTTTCAGATATAAATATATAATTTTTCACTTATACCACAATTGACCCATTCTACTTTTGATAAATATTTCCTTCACTATTATCATTATAAATAATGCCTGCATAAGCATCTACTTTTTTATATTTTGTTGTAAATATTTTAAATTTATTTTGGTAATGAAATTTACTTATCAATGAATATAAGTATGTAGTCTAGAATCTATGTAATAGTTTTCCCAAGTATATGTACCAATTAAACGTATAGCAGTGAACCCACCTCTTACTCCCAATCATGCATGGAATCATTCTCAGTTTTATTTCTCATCTTAAGTAATATGGACAATATACAATGAAATTTTTCTGCAGTTCACTTTTAACTTTTTAAAAATTAATGCTCTTGGGGCTGGAGTAATGGTGCAGTGGTGGGCGTTTGTCTTGCATGCAGCTGACCTAGGAACAACTGTGGTTTGTTCCCCCAGAGTCCCATATGGTCCCCCAAGCCAGGAGCAATTTTTGAGCTCATGTCCAGGAATAACCCCAGAGTATCATTGAGTGTGACCCAAAATTATGCTATTAAACAGTTCCATGATTTTTGCATTTGAATATTTTAATTCATTACATATCCCAATATAATTTCATCTTTTAAATAATAGTCAATAGTCAATGAAAGTCAAATATAAAAGGTCAAATGTAAAGTGTCAGGGGTTGGTTTGTGCCATGCTTGGCAGTGCTCAGGGCTTACTGATAGTTCTTTGCTCAGGGATCACATCTAGTGGTTCTTAGGTAACCATAGATAGGTCTGGAGAAAAACCAGGATAAGCTATATGGAAGATTATTAACTAATGGCATATTATTTTTCTATAAATTTCAAAAGAATTAGCCCTTTTTACATTAGAGATATTTTTAAGCAAAAGCATAAAATTTATCCAACCTCATCAGTTGAAATGCTGTAGAGCAGAAGAACTGAAATAAATTTATTGTTTCACAGTTCATTCTGGAGACAAAAGTCCCAAATCAAATTGTCATCAGAGCAACACTCCCTAAGAAGCTTCCCTCTTCTTAGCTTCTGGTGATTTTATGGCAGTGTTTGATGTTCCTTAACTTCCAGCTAGAGCAGTGCAGTCTCTGACTCCATAGGCACATGGCCTTCCTCTACCATTCTGTCCATGGGTCTGCACAACTTTCTCTATCTAATCAGAGCACCAGTAACACTGGACTAGGAACACACCCTCTTTATCTTAGGCCTCCATCCATTTAACTGTAACCTCTCCATTTACAAATAATGTCACAGTCAGAGGTACCAGAAATTAAGACCTCAGTATATCTTTTGAGGGTTATCCAATTTGACTCATAACAGACATGTGTGTTGTAAATAAAATGATCATGCATATGTGTAGGTTTTCTGACTTTCTCTTTAATTTCCTGGCTATTACCACTTTACACTGGACTACTTGTCTACTTTAATAGCATTAATGCACTAAATTGTTATTGTTTTAAAAGTTTATATCCACATAGTATAAGTTCTTCAACTTCATTTTTATTAGTTCCTCTACATTCTATTTTAAGTTTTTTTATGGAATACCTTTTTTTTTCATTTTCAATAATTTTTATTGTGACCAAAGGGAATTGCAAATCTTTCTCAGTAATATTTTAGGTACATACTGACATTGAATCAGGAGAATTCCCACCACCAGTGTTGTCCTCACTCCACCCCTGTTCCCAGCATGCATTCTGTATCCCCCTTCTGTACCCCCTGGAATACTTTTCTCTTTTAACTGAAGAATTTCTATTGAAGGTGAAGAGATAGTACAGGTAGGGCATTTTACCTGCTCAGAGTCAAATTGCATTCAATCACAATCACCAGCACCATATGTAGATCATAGAGCTCTGTCAGAGGTAATTCCTGAGTGCAGAATCAGAAGAGACTGTTCCAAAGTAGTGCGGCTGGTTGTAACCCCAAATGAATTCACATTACAGCATTTTTCATACATCTATAAATTCTCTGATTTTGTTTGCTGAAAAGCTGAATTTTCTCCTACACTTTTGGTTTATGTTTTTTCCAGTATGGAACTTCAATAATGGCACTTTATTCTGAAGATAGTTCATACTCATGGCAACTAGGATTTCTAAAGAAAAGTCAAATATAAGCTTACTTTTTTTTCTCCTTTAGGAGCAATATATCTCTTTGCCTATTTACTAGAGCATATCTCTATTTTTATTTTATTTTATTGTGGTCAAAGTGAATTACAATTCTTTTTTTTTTTTTTTTTTTTTTTTTTTTTTTTAGGAATGTTTGAGGAACAGAATGACAATGAGTGAGGAGCATTCCCACCACCAGTGTTGTCCTCCCTCAACCCCGGTTCCCAGCATGCATCCCACATTTCCCTCCTTTACTCCCGTAATGCTAGTGTGACTATTCCCCTCTTGTACAGCTTGTTGTAGTATTGGGTATCGATTCCATTGTCATTGTCTTCGGTTTTGGTATTCATGTCTGATCAGTTTTTATTTCCACCAAATGAATTTTCGAAGGTCTGGTCTTGGTACCATTGGGGGAAGAAGAAAAAAAAAAGGCAATTAAAAAAAGAGAAAAACTAAGAGGAGTCCGTCTAAGTGTTATAAATATCCATTTAAAAGAAGGAAGGGGAAAAAAGAAAATGATAGTAAAACAAAACAAAGCAGAAACAAAAAACAATAAAGAACTATCAACAAAATTCCAAAAACATTAAACAAAGAATAAACCAAAAGCCAAAACCATCAGCTACGGAAAAAACAACAACAACAACAACAACAACTATATTTTTGCAGTTCCTGGAACTTCTTGAGTTAGCCTAGTGCTTCTTATCAACTTTGGAAACTGATAATTGTACAGTGCAACATTTAATAAATATTCAAAAATACATTTACATGATCTTCTTTGCCCTAAAATTGGGTAGTTGAAATATATGTGTATAATACTCTTTCAAATACTGTCTACTTTTAATGCTCTTTTTGCTCATTCCACTTTCTTCCTGTTGGACTCCAATATGAATATATATATACATATATATATATAAAGTTTTTATGGTATTACTTTTAAAAATAAACCTCTAGTCTTTGATATTTATCTTAAGTGAATCAAGTATTTCATGGCTCTTGTAACATGATTGTTCAATTACAGTTTCCATTGCAGTCTCTTTTCTTCATGTGTTAGGCATGATGCTATATGGTTTATACTTATTTTTTCACTTGAATACATATAAGTTCCTATGAGAAAACATCGTTTCTATCTAAGACTTAAAAAGGAGGAAAGAGAAGCTCAGATAGAGATAAAAACACCAATATTATATGGCAGGAAGTCGATGCTCCTGAAACACCAGTCTAGGAAGTCTCTCTCAGGTTGAACTTTAATAACTATTAATTCACAGAGCTCCTAGGTAAAGAAGGTATTATAAAAATAATACCAATATTATCCCTGCAGGTCTTACTATATACTCAGTATCATCTTTAATACTTTACATGTAACTTATAAACTTTTTACAATAACTTTAAGTAAAATAGTTATTATTTTAATTGTTAAAAAGGTTAGAAATAAGGCTCAAAGAAATAAAACTTACCTCAGGCTTCATAATTGATAAGTGCACATCAGAACCCCAATCAAGGAAGTCTCTCTTCAATATCTACACATTTATTGTACTGATCCTTCCCAAAACCAGGCCTTGAGATGAAAGTATGGCCAGGGTGAGAATTATATTCCTCACCTGCTCTCTGGTAGAGAATAAACAGAGTACATAGAGATGAAGAGAGAGCTGTTTTGGAAAGGCAAAGAGGATGATAGATTTCAAGAAAAGAAAATGATATACAGAGGGCAGATTCTTGAAATAAATTACAAATAAGTACATGTTGCATACAGTAGGGGAAAGAGGATTCTTTGGAATGTGATTTGCACAATCCTAATTTTAATGGGGGTGGGGTGGGGAGGGCAGCTGTCAGCAGCACAGTAAAAAGAACCAAAAACTTTTATGCCAAGTCCTGGCACGTCTTTGAGGTCAGAAGGTTCTGACCATTGATGGTGGTAGTGAAGATTTGGTCGCTAATTGCTAGTTTGAAAGATCAGAACCAAGGAGGCAAAGATGTGGTCAGGACGATCTACAGGGGTCTCCATGAAGCAGTGGGAATCTGAAAGCTGGAACTCAACAAGGGGGGTAAATTGTGTTCGCTCTGAGATGTAATTACCAAACCACTTCCCAGGCTTTTTCAAAACAGAGAGACATATCTTTAATAAGTGTGTTGGGGAGTTTACAAAAGGCATTTTGTTTGTAATAAGTGACATTAGGCAAAGTTTTCCTGTCAGCAAATAGGACTGTCGTTTCTATTCCTGTGTTGGTGCATGTAAATAAATCATTCCTTTTATGTAACCCAGTTTGAGATTCCTGTAAACACTGGGGAGAAAGAGCTTGTTTTTCAGTTTTCCTGAGACAAACCACATGAAGAACCCAGGCACCATGGTGCCATCTGAACTCCCCTCCATCCTGAGAATGCAGAACTGAAAATAGCTTTTAGTAAGAAGATGAATAAAGAAACTCACTCTGCCCAGAAGCCCTTCACAGAAAGGCAGAGTAGAAAACACCCTTCTATTTGATAGCACATTCCAAAATTAATATCTTCTTTAGTTAGCAATTTTCAAATTAAAATGTTTCAGTTCAAATTCAGTTATTTTCCCTTTGTGCGAAAGGAAGCAAAGAACATGAAACAAGATTGCTAGCCCAAATTAGGCTCCTTCTTTAATCCTACTCATATTCTTCACAGTCTACATGCTAAACACATGCATTTATTTGTTTACTTTCTTTCCTCTTGAGCTAGTGCCCCAAGGACAAGAAACATGTCTGTTTTGTTCTTTATGTTATATCCAAAGTACAGTTCTGTGTCTTCTCCAAAGGAGGCTGTCAACAGTATTTAAATTAATGGAAGAGAACATAAAGTCTGTCATTTTAGATTTATCCTAGATCTTTATTGACTGTGAGTGCATAGAATGAGTAATTAATAATGTCTACCATGGTGGGTGGATTTAGTAGTTTATCTCCAGTGTTTGCTCAGAATAATACTTTAGTCTTACACATGTGTTCATCACTTGCCTATAGTCTCTAGCTATTCTCCAATTTTTCTTTTATCAGTCAGTAACACACTACTGTTGACAGTCTAAACTTTGAAACTAGCACATTCAAGGTGAAAATGAGCCATGAAATACTGGATTCCAGTTGGAGACTTGATTATGCATTGTTAACTTCATATAGGCATTGATGTATCCATGTAGAAATAATTATAGTTATGTGTAGATGCATATTTAGTAAACAGACGTATATTTCCCAGATCTGTCTGCTGAGAAGAACTAAAAACAGTTTCATCCCAGTCTTAATGAGCTAAAATTCTATTAGATCTTGGCTTCTAATACCAATCTCCAATAAAATTAATCAGTAGTCTTTAGAGAAATAACTAATTCTAGGGTTTAGTTAGATAATATATCAGATAATCTCAATTACTTTGAAGAGCAGAAAACAGGAACGTGCTAATGCAACACTATGTAGATATGCCAATGAGACATAAGAATATACTTAAATAAAATTCACAGGCCAAAATGGCAACATTTATGGATAGAAGTAAAGTAACATTGGACTATAAAACAAAATAAGATAAAAATAATAACCCAAACTCTAAATACAAATTCAGTATATTGATAAATATGGAAAGGGTGGAGCTCGAGGTATCTATATAAAAAAGAAATACAAAAAATTTGTATAGCTATTTTTTCCTCAAGCATCATGATACACGAGCTTGAACATTGTCCCCAGGCACTGCCAGGAGTAATTCCTGAGTGTAGAGCTAGGAGTAATACCTGAACACTGCCAAGTGTGACCCCAATAGAAAACAAAACAAATACAAAAAGATTGATGACACATCATTCTTTAAAAGTGGACTAATTTACTGACTTGCTACTAAAGATTTTTAATAAAGAGAAACCTGGTAAATGCTTGCTAATCCAGGTTATTAAGATTAAAATCATCAGCAATTTTATATTAATAGTTCATGACCTTAATATGGTAAGGGGACAATGACATCACTCTTGTCTTTTTCCCCAAAGCCTATAAATTCAGTCTAATTATGAATTAAAATACCTAAAAATTAGAAAATGTGTTACATTCTGTGAAATGTGTGGCTAATAGTTTTCAAGTCGCCAAAATCCTTATAAACAGAAAAGTCTGAGAAATTGTCACAGACCAGAGGATATTACATACAATGATTAAATGTGATGCATTATTCTGCCATGATACTAAAAATATGAAAAAAATGATGTAGTAAAACAAAATTTTAAATGTGGATCTTAGTTGATAATAAGTATTTGTCTTTGTTCATTAGTTGTGAATGTGAGATGGATATACATTATGAAGAAATTCTGTGTAATATCTTTGCAATGCTCTATTTATTTATTTATTTATTTATTGGATTTTGGGCTACACCCAAAATCAGGGATTACTCCTGTCTTTGCACTCAGAAATCATTCCTGGCTTGAGGGACACTGGGGAATCAAAATGCTGTCAGTCCTGGGTCAGCCACATGCAAGGCAAACGCCCTCCCACTGCGCTACCACTCCTTTAAATGAAAAATCTCCTAAAATAAAATTTTAAAATGTATTAGGCAAAAAATGGTATGCTTGTTTGATCTTATGTCATTTGAAACTATTAGTTAATCATAAAAATTCTGGTAATTCGCAACTTGACTAATGCTTATGTTTATGCTTGCTCTATTTTATTATATAGGACTCATAAAAAAATGAGGCAAAACAGACACAGACATCTGTTTTGGAGAAACCTAAATTTTGAAGGGACAGGTGATGACTTCTTAGATATAACATGAAAAAAATCATAGTATTTGAAGGAATTAAGTGATAACGTGTATGTTGATTTCAAAGGGTCTCTCAAAATAATCAAAAAACCTGACATAGCACACACATACACACAAATACCACACACATATACACACACGGTAGTGGACGCCTAATTGCTGATACGGTTTATTGTGTAACAGGCTCCTGGGCAAGACAGGCAAGAGTAATCCTTCAAAAATAGTGTCTTTAAAATTTTCTTTTGTGTATACAGGCTTGCAAAATACTAGTTGATAAATTAATTGTGGTACTTCCAGGCAACTCAAACTAAACTAAAACTTTAGTTCTCTTTAATGAAAATAAAATGAAGAACTTTAAATAAATATTATAAAATGAGTAATATATATATACATGTATATAAAGCTTCATTATGTGTGATTTCAATACATGAAATGGCAAATCTTTATACATAGTGAAAAGATGAGTGGTTTCTAGGGATAAATAGAGAAATTTTAGAGCTATGATACTATGTGACACATTATAATGTTGAAATACATTTTCTTTATATGCATTTGCTAAAAAACATAGAACGAGCAACACCAAGACTTAGGCCAATATAAACTTTGGACTTTGGGTGGTCCAGTAGATTTAGCAACTCAATAAACGTATCACTTTGTAGCAGATGTTCATGGTGGGGAGGCTGGATGAGGGCATTGAATACTTGGGGACTCTTATTTCTGCTCAATTTTTCTGTGAACCTAAAAGTACTCTTAAAATAAATTCTATTATAAAGAAAAAGATAAATAAATCAGGGCTTGGATGCAGGGAATTAAAGGTGACACTACTTAAAGAGGAAAGTCAGGGAGAGTGTCTTGTTGCAAGGTAACATTTTAACTGAGCCCTGAAGAAAGTGAGGGAACCATGCAGCAAATCCAGACAGAGAACTGAAGTACAGTTTAAAAGCACAGCATTTAATTTTAAAGGTCTCTCTGATTTGTTGTTGTCGTCGTTGTCGTTGTTGTTCAAGAGAGCTTTGTTGGGAGGTGACTGGGAAATTGAAAAATGGTAGGGCCTAGTGGTGGGCAACCTTTATTTTCAACTGAGCCAAATCTCGCCAAAACCACGATGGAAATTTATTTTGAGAGCCACATTTCTAAAACCGAAAATACATAGGATGGTACACTGTTTTTAGTTTCAATAAGTTTTTATTGAGAATATTCTGCATGTAATTATCCACATAGGTCGGGAGGATACAAATAACACAACTAATAAAACAAAAACTTTAGAACGATATTATTTATTGATAATGTTAAATTCCGTAAAATTTGCCATACAATGTAGAGAAAATTACATCCTGACAATGATTGACAAAGTCACAAACACTAATGTGAACATTGGCCTTGGTTCTGATCAGAGCTGTATGGAGCCGGCCGCTGGGGCTGCACACAGGGCGCGCACTGACAGAGGCTAGGAGCAGAGTCCCGACTCCTGGAGCTGCTGCCTGGCACACAAAAGAGCATCTTTAAAAAGTGTAAGGAGCCGCATGTGGCTCGCCGGCCACTGCTAGGCTCAAAAGGAGAAATTCTTTAATAAATAAGTGAAACATGCTTAGAATCTGGGTATATTTTTATCAGCAGGGTCAGATTGGAATTTAGTGATAGATTTGATCTACAGAGGGAGAGAGAGAACTGAAACCAAGGATTCTCCTGAGGGTTTATGCCATGACAACTAAGTAGGATGTAGATCCCATATACAGCATGGGAGACAGTGGGGAAAAGAACAGGTTTGAAGATATATTGAAGAAAATGTTCTTTTTGTGACTAAAACCCAACTACAGTCATGTTTGTAATCACATTGTTTAAATAAAGATTTAAAAAAAAGAAAATGTTTTAACCCTGTGGCAGAGACAGTTCACCACCCACCAAATTCATATTTAATCCAGATAAATTTATATCAAGGATGTAGTGCTTAACCATAGTCCACTTTTCATATTTGTATAATGGTTTGGACAATAGTTAGTGCCTACATACATCTCTCATTGGCCATGGATTTTAAGGTATGCATGTGTCTTCCACATGAAAATTCTAGGAAGTGGTAATTCATTAATAGTAACCATCTTGATTGCCTGAATCATCACATGGAAGCTCTTCAATTATCTAGGAACATATGCATTAAATAGTTAACAGCTACATGAACCAGACATAAAATTTTATTATACTGAATTACCTGATGTCTTATTCCTCACTTTTTTTATGCCCCCATTTCTACTTTTCTTTTTGTAGCAGCAACTAGAATTAACCTAGTATGAAGATATGAATGCAGATGCCTATTAAACACACAAATAATGAAGTGGGGAGTTGGTATATTTATATCAGATGGTATGGAACTGTTACCAGAATATTATTTTAAGGAAATAAGGAAAATAGATTGTGGTTAAGCTCTGAAAATAATTCTTATGACTATATATTTCAAGGGAGTTTGTGAAATAAAAAGGAAAGTATGTGTTTTGCTCATTAGGTCATTCAAATGGACAGCCACTGATCAAAATACTGGATACAAAGTCTTCTGAATTATCATCTGCTTGATGGAAGTTTCTGTTGTTAAATCATGGGGTATGTATTTGGATTTTATCTCTTAACATATTTATCTGTGAATTAGGTGAAGATACAGAGAATAGTTTCATAGTTCCTACAGGTGGCAGACACACCAAAATCTTAAATTCATTAGTAATCAGTATGATAAAATAAAACCTAAAAGATTTTTAGTGATACCTTTTGTCCAACAAAATAAAGTTGAAAGCAGTTCCAAAGGATAAATTTATTAATACAGGAAAGTGGTTTCTTGACTTATCAGAAACATGTGAAAGCCAAGAGATTTTCTGAGGGAAAATAAGACATTTTAGTCATAAAATATATATCATTCTAATCTGCTCTAACCAAAACATAGCATGTTTCTCCAAGTTAGTGGTAACTGTATTCTGTATTTAAAAGATTATACTAGAAATACTGAATGATATGAGACCATCATTGGATATATCCTAAATATAAAAAATGTATTATATTTTAAATACTACATCTTAAATAAAATATAGAAAAAAGGAACTTTAGATATACAATATTAATTGGCTATTTGATATATGTCAAGTATAAGATAATAACTAGTTAAAAACATAAACAAAGGTGTTCCTCCAACTTTCCCTTCCCTGTATCATCTTTATTTGTTATGTAAAAGCCCACCTAGATTACAGAACCTTCCCCATCCTAGTGGATTTGGTTCTGGGTAATAAAGAGAGAGCAGTTCTAGCTTTGGGTGGGTGCAGAGGAAGTACATGGCAAAGAGAGAGGCCATGAGGCAAGAATCAGAGTGACTGCAATGAATATCTTTTCTGATTGGCTTGGTATTATTTCTCTGCTGCTACTGTGGTTCATCAGACTCATCCACCTAAAGGGCTAGACACACAGTGCCTGGGGCAGTCTCAACAACTCGGATATTTTTAATTTACAGACAATGCTAGGCATTTTCACTTTCAGTAAAATTTCCTATTTACTTAGGATCTAGGCATTATAATTATCTTTCAAATTGCATATGAGGTACTCATATTCTAGATAGATAAATAAGTGAACAGTCATAAAACCAATAGAAGTTAGGCTTAAGATGTAAATCCAAGCAGACTGACTTCACAGCCGACTCTTTCACCCACTCTTCTTTGAGATTTAGAACACTTTTCTCAGAAGACCAGATTAAGAACTGGAGAGATTATCTCAAGGGCAAACTGACTACAGCAAGTAATACCATATCACTCCCCAAACAGTGAAAGAAGTCTCATGTAGAAGAAAAACTAAACTTAGGTCCAAAGAAAATGGTGTGAAAATTTTAAATAAAAGGGATACTTTCTAACAAAGAGAACTGCTCAAGATAACAAGGACTTCCTTATCAGAGAGTCTTATCTCCATTTAAGGTGTAAAAAATAGCAGAGAGCACTTTCGTTTTGTTTTTATACCATGAGTATTTCCCAATGATCTATTTTGAAATTAATTTAGTGGGTTATTATCAATATGTTTTAAATAGAAAAAAGGACAGAAAAAAACCAAAGAGCAACATTTGTGAGGTATTTATTTTTGTGTGTATATGTGTTCCTTGGTTTGCTAAGACATTTTCTTTTTTTTTTTTTTTTTCTTTTCTTTTCTTTTTTTTTGGAAGGGCTGCTACACCAGGCAGCGCTCAGGGTTTACTCCTGGCTATCTGCTCAGAAATCGCTCCTGGCAGGCACAGGGCACCATATGGGATGCCGGTATTCAAACTACCATTGGTCCTGGGTCAGAGCAAAGACTTATTTTTATCTGTCATTAACTAAATGTGAAAACTGCGAGTTTAAGTAATTGGTGCCTAACCCTTGGCTTGTCTTTGAATCCAGTGCTAGTACTTTATAAAGTACTCAGTTATTATTTTTACTCATTGTGAGTTCCCTGATACTTATACAGGTCAAGTCAACTACTACTGAATGAACCTAGGATCGCTGAATGACAGGAAATTCAGTTTTATATCCACATATATTTTTCTTCAAAAATTTTTCCAGTGCTAGTACTTTATAAAGTACTCAGTTATTATTTTTACTCATTGTGAGTTCCCTGATACTTATACAGGTCAAGTCAACTACTACTGAATGAACCTAGGATCGCCGAATGACAGGAAATTCAGTTTTATATCCACATATATTTTTCTTCAAAAATTTTTCTGGTAACAATGTTAACCTTGACTTACCATAAAGTATTCTCAAGCAATTTTCATTATATGTATTTACATGATGCTTAAACAACTGAGTTGACTGTGCTGTCTGTGTAAAACTGTGTAGAATCTACTTTTCCACTTAACTTAAAATATTAAAAATGTTCCATAATTTAAATACAAATTTTATAAAAATTAAATTCTTCAAGAAGATTGTAAACAGTTAAGATTTCGTCATTCTTTTTTAAACAAATGTAAAGGCTCTAGTGCTTTAATCTATTATTTTCTAAACCAAGAGGAAAATTATTACATACTGAAGAATGCTTGAATCCTGTGGCACAGTTCCATAGCATCAAAAGATATGGATGCATTATTGCAACATTCCTTCCCAAAGAGTTCATTCATAAAGAAACCGAAAGGAGAGGAAGTGGGATGGTCACTAGACAATTTTTTGTTTTTGTACTAAATCCTGCTTTAGCTTTGACTTTCTTGAATATGATGATTTCCCATCATAAGAAACATCTTTAACAAATTAGGAGCATTATAGTGGTTGAGTATATGAATTCCCTGTCCTATTTGAATGAATCAAAGACTTCTCTTAAAAGGAAAGGAACTTCAATTTAGATATTTAATTTCTAAAAATTTTAGTCCCATTTTATTTTTTTAATCTTGATATGACTAATGTGCCAAAATTATTTCCAGTCTCTGATCCCTGGAATTTGGAAGTTACAGTTTGTGAACATATATATTTATACATAAATTTAAAATTTATCGTATTAAATAACCATATTTTATTATCATTCTTTTTATTGGAGAGCACTATGTATCTTTTACATTAAAATAGGATTATATTGCTCTGTTTATTGTCCCACTATTCCAGGTGGGCTAGACTCTGGATAGCATCACTAGGTCTATTCTATAACAGCAGGAAGAATCTGTTCCTTATAACTTGGTCCCAAAAGCCTCCATTCCTGACCTGTGCCATATTAACTTGCCTAAACCATAGCTCCTGTAGCATGCTGCTACAACAGGTCTACTCAACAAATTACATAATGCACACACTGATAACTTCCTGTCATTAGGAGAAGACAACGCAGAAAGAAAACAACCCCTAGCCTAATCCCTCAGCAGCTTCCAGGGGGACTGTGTACAAAAGCTCACACCATACACAGTTAAAATTCTAGAAAACCAATAAAGAAAACAGAAACCCACCAAGTGTTGTGATTAAAAAAATACAGCATCATCAGAGATCCAGATAACAAACAGTTCCAACAATTATGTTAGTGACACCATGAGGAGGATGTTTAATGAACTCAAAGAAACTATGGCACAGGTAGTCAGTAAAGCACAAGAAAATATTTCTCACTTCAATAAATGAAGTGAGAAGACTATTGCAAACAAATGACTGAAATAAAGAGGATGGTAGATATAAATAACTCATTTGAAGCACTGACAGCAGAGTAGCAGTAGTTGAGGAGCTACAAGATAAGGAGGAATCTGCTAGGAAACAACAAAAGGTGGAAAATAGTCTGCAAAAAAATGAACAGAATACCAGAGAACAATGGGATAAGATTAATAAAAAAGAAACAACAATATAAGAATCATCAAAGTCCCTGAGGAACAGGAAGACATATTTAATGAAGAAACAATAGTCAAAAAAATCATCCATAAAAATTTCCCAGAGAAGAAGATGTCAAGATTAGAGTCCTGAAGGGTCCATTGAAAATAGACCATTCAAAAGGTTCATTGAAAATAAACTCAACTAGGAAAATTCCAAGGCACATTTACTCAAAATAACAAAAGCCAAAGATATAGATATTGAAAGTATCAAAATTAAAAAAGGAACTCACATAAAAAGAAAAACTCATGATATTTCTATAACCATTAAATAAGACTACAAGAAAAAAAAGTGTAGAGGAATATAGTACTACAATTAAAAAAAAATACACATCATCAGAAAGTACTCTATCCAGCAGACTACTATTCAGATTTGAAGGAATGCTATGAGCTTCATTGAAGCTTATTAATGGTTTAGGCAATTCATAATCTTGAAACAAGTTTTGCAAGAAAAATTAAAATATTTTTTAAATTATTTTTGTTTTGTTTTGTTTGTTTTAAGTCACACCCAGGTGACGCTTAGGGGTTACTCCTGGCTATGAGCTCAGAAATCATTCCTGGCTTGGGGGACCATATGGAACTCCAGGGTATCAAACAATGGTTCCTCCTAGGTCAGCTTGTGCAAGGCAGATGCTTGTGCCACCAATCTGGCATCTAAAAGATTTTCTTTTAAGATTTAAAGGATAGGACAGGACAAGCTTCCCAATTTAGTGGCATTGAATATGGCACTTATTAATGATAAATATGGCTGTCTGTTATAAATGAATAAAGTGATGTTTTTCTTAGCATCCTAAGGGATTTAATATATTTTCAATAATTAATTAATGTTTCACTTAAATTGAGTGTCCTATGTATAATTAGGGTTTTTGTTTACATTCAGCAGTTTTTCTTGAAATAGTTCACTTCTTAAGAGGGATCTATAATACAATACTTTCTCTTTAAAAAAGAAAGCAATATCACATTATCTGAATAAAACATTGTACTTTAAAAATAAAATTGTACTTTTGGAATCCAGAGCAATAGCACATCGGTAAAGCATTGCCTTGCATGCGGACAACCCCGGACAGATCCTGGTTCTATCCCCTCCATCCCATAGTCTGCCAGGACCAATTTCGGAGCTCATAGCCAAAAGTAATCCCTAAGTGCTGCCAGATGTGGCCCCAAAACAAAACAAACAAACAAAAACACATTGTACTTTTATAGGCCTATATATTTTTCCATTTAAATTTTCTCAATTATTTTAACTCATTAAATTTTACATATGTAGTTTTTTTAATTTTTATTGTGATCAAAGTGAATTACAATTCTTTCACAGTAATATTTGAGACAATGAATAAGGGAAATTCCACCACCAGTGTTGTCCTCCCTCCACCCCTGTTCCCAGCATGCATCCCACATTTCCCTCCTTAACCCCTATAATGCTAGTACAACTGTTCTCCCCCTTTTACAGCTTGTTGTATATTGGGTATCAATTCTGTTGTCTTTGACTTTGAATTTAGTATTCATGTCTGATCAGTTTTTATTTCCACCAAATGAACATATGACTGTCTGGTCTTGGTACCATCCATTCCCCCCCCCCATACATTTATGAAGCTATCATTGTACTAATATCCCAAGCAGAAAGGGGTATTTCTAGGAAAGAAAATTTTAGTCCAATATTCCTGATGAAATAAATGCAAAAATTCTTAACAAAATCTTGGTTTATTGGTGCCAGAGTGGTGGCGTAAGCGGTAGGGCATTTGCCTTGCATGGACTGACCTAATACAGACAGTGGTTCAATCTCCCAGCATCCCATATGGTCCCTCAAGCTAGGAGCGATTTCTGAGTGCATAGCCAGGAGTAAACCCTGAGCATCACTGGGTGTGGTCCAAAAAACAAAACAAAACAAAAAGAGTGCCACACAAACTCAAATATCTTGGAATCAACTTGACTAAAAATGTGAAGGACCTATACAAAGAAAATTATAAAACTCTGCTGCAAGAAATAAGAGAGGACATGCAGAAATGGAAGCACATACCCTGCTCATGGATTGTCAGGATTAACATCGTTAACATGGCAATACTCCCCAAAGCATTATACAGATTTAATGCGATCCCTCTAAAGATACCCATGACATTCTTCAAAGAAGTGGATCAGGCATTTTTGAAATTCATTTGGAACAATAAACACCCTAGAATAGCTAAAGCAATCATTGGGAAAAAGAATATGGGAGGAATTACTTTCCCCAACTTTAAATTGTACTACAAAGCAATAGTTATCAAAACAGCATGGTATTGGACTAAAGACAGGCCCTCAGATCAGTGGAATAGGCTTGAATACTCAGAGAATGTTCCCCAGACATACAATCACCTAATTTTTGATAAAGGAGCAAGAAATCCTAAATGGAGCAAAGAAAGCCTCTTCAACAAGTGGTGTTGGCACAACTGGCTAGCCACTTGCAAAAATTGAACTTAGACCCCCAGCTAACATCATGTACGAAGGTTAAATCCAAATGGATGAAAGACCTCGAAATCAGAACCGAAACCATAATCATGTGAATGAATGAGGGAACTGGAAAGCCTGTCTAGAGTACAGGCGGGGGTTGGGTGAGGAGGAGGGAGATTTGGGACATTGGTGATGGGAATGTTGCACTGGTGATGGGTGGTGTTCTCTACATGACTGAAACCCAAACACAATCATGTATGTAATAAAGTTGGTTAAATAAAAAAGGAAAAAACAAACAAACAAACAAAATAAGCTTTGGTTTATGGAATCCAACAACATATCAAAAATCATATACCCTTAATATCAGTGATACAAAGATGGTTCAACATATGCAAATATTAGCATAATACACCAAATTAATGAAAGGTAGGGTAGAAACTACAAACATATCAACCAATCCAATAAAACTTGGGTGCATTGAATAACTGCAAATATGTTTGTAATCATGCTATTTAAATAAAGATATCATTTTTTAAAAATTCATAAATTGTGGAGCTGGAGAGATAGCATGGAGATAAAATGTTTGCTTTGCATGCAGAAGGTTAGTTGTTCGAATCCCGGCATCCCATATAGTCCCTTGAGCCTACCAGGAGCGAATTTTGAGCATAGAGCCAGGAGTAACCCCTGAGCACTGCTGGGTGTGACCCAAAAACCAAAAAAAAAAAAATCATAAATTGTAATAGCCATATATAGAAAACTTACAGCCAGTATTATTCTTTTTTGTTTGTTTGTTTTGTTTGTTTGTTTTTTTGGGGGGCCACATCCATTGATGCTCAGAGATTACTCCTGGCTATGCACTCATAAATCATTCCTGGCTTTGGAGGACCATATGGGAGGCTGGAGGATGGAATCTCCGTCTGTCCTAGGCTAGCACTTGCAAGGCAGACACCATACCTCTAGCGCCACTGCTCTGACTCCGCCAGTATCATTCTTTTTTTTTTTTATTTTTATTGTGACCAAAGTGAATTACAAATTTTTCACAGTAATATTTAAGGTATATAGCGACCATGAATGAGAAGCATTCCCACCACCAGTGTTGTCCTCCCTCCACCCCTGTTCCCGGCATGCAACCCATATCTCCCTTCTTTACCCACCAGAATACTAGTGTAACTGGTTCCCACTTTACAGCTTGTGTAAATTGGGTATCGATTCTGTTGTCTTTGATTTTGGGTTTGGTATCGTTCTTAATAGTGAAACATTGAGACCATTTCCACTGAGATCAGGCACAAGGCAAGTATGTTCACTGTCTCCACTTCCAATTAATATATTGTTAGAAGTTTTGGCTACAGTAATGAGGCAAGAAACAAATCAAAGAAGTCAAAATTAGAAAATAAGAAGTCAAGTTATCAGTATTTTAAGATGAAATAATAATATACATATAAGATCCTAAAGAGTCCACACAAAAAAACCTCATAGAAAAACTAAACCAATAAAATTAGTAAATCAGGTGCATTCTTATATACAAAAAATGAATCACAAGAGAAAGAGATCAAGGAGTCTATTCCATTTAAAATAATATTCAAGTACATCAATAATCAAGGATTCAATTTAACGAAAACATAGGAGATCTACACCATGGTAACTTTAAATCACTTAAAGAAGCAATTGAAGAAAACCTTAGGAAATAAAAAATATTTCAGGCTCATGGATTTGAAAAATAAATATTGTTAAAATTTAATATCTCTGCAGAAAGGGAACGGGGAAGGGGGAGGACATATTTGGTGGTGGGTATTCCCATGATTTAATGTTAATATGTACCTAAGATACTAATGAGAAAGATATGTAAGCCACTATGATAAAAATAAAAAAATTAATATCTCATAGATTTTGTACACTATTATATAATATATAAACTTATGTTTTTTCAATATACTCTCCATTCAAATTTAGATGGCATTCTTCAATGGCCTATAAAAACCAAGTAACAGGGAAAATAGAGGGCAAACATTCCAAGATTTGGACCTAAAAGACATCTTTAATGATATGATACCACTGACAAGGTAACAAAAATAAAAGTAAACAAATGTCAGTATAAAAAGTTAAAAAGTTTCTGCATGGCAAAAGAAATGTAGGCTAAAAGTAGAAGACATAAAACTTGATGTTAAAAAATAATTTGCATTCAACAGATCAGATAAAGACTTGATATCCAGAATATATAAAGGACATGCAAAGATCAACAAAAACTAAATGCAAAACTATACCAGTAGATGGAGAGAGGAAATTAAAAAAAAACTCAGAGGAAGACAAGTGGATCTCCAATAAGCACATTAAAATGTTATCAGCATCACTAATCATTTGGTAGTGCAAATAAAGATAACAATGAAATATCTGACTAATGAAAGTGACTCATATCAAAAATAGTAGGAACTATCTGTTCTGGAATGGCTATAGTGCGAAATGAACTTTCATCCACTGCTCATGGGGAATGTTGTTTGGTTCAATACTGTGGAAATGGTATGGAGAGTTTTTAAGTAATAAAATTACTTAAAATTAAATCACTTCAAATTAAGCTACCATGTGATGCAGCAATTCAACTCTTGGGAAAATCTACCTACACCAAAGACTAAAAAACATTCATTCACAGGATGTACACACACCATTGTTCACTACTGCACTTAGTACAATGCTAAGATATGGAATCATATCTTAACCTGAGTGCCCAACAACAGATGAATTAAATACGATGATGTATACTATAGTATACAATGGATATCACATAACTCCAAGGAAATTGAAATAATGCAATTTACTGCAATTTGATTGGAAATGGAAAATATGTTGAGTTAAGTAAGTTGGAAGAAAGAAAAATACTGAACAATTTCACTTATCTGTGGTATATAAAATAACTAGGTGAGAAAAAATGTGATGTAGTTAGTAAAGGGGGATTCCTAAGGCACTCTATTTGGAACACTTGGGGGCCCATGAGGGACCATGTGGCCTCTGGTTAAAAAATGTTAGTCTAGATAAGTGACATTAACTAGAGCAGGGGTGGCAAACACGAGGCTCTCGAGCCACAGGCAGCTCCCGCCAAAATGAATGCGGCTCTTTGCCTCATCATTCTTTTGTATACTGTGGCTCTTTGCCAAGTTTGGGTTTTGTTCTGCTGCTTCTGAGGAGGGACCTCTGAGGAGAGATCTCCGAGCGTGGATCCCGCCTCCAGGCTCCCATCTCCCATCCCTTGGAAACAACTGCATGGGCCAGCGAGCAGGGGACCCGTGTGTCACATGTTGGGTCACATCTGGCCGTTAGTTCTTAATGTGGAGGACGCAGCACACCCTCACCATCACTGCAGGATTTTGACCCTCACTCAAAATGGCAAAATGCAATATGTGTTTAATATATTATTGTTAAAATTAGATGCTTCTGTGTGTTTGTCTGTTTTGGCAGGTCACTGCGTGGTGTGGCTCTCTGACTCTCACAGTTTAAAATTTTGGCTCTTTGTGTCGAACTTGTTCGCCACCCCTGAACTAGAGTATGGCTTTCAATATTTGACCTTAGACAAGAGCTTTTTAATTGGCTGTATAAATTTAGCTGGGCAACTTCAAAACTATAGATGATGAAACTTTATATTTTAAGATTTATATTCAAGAGGTTTGGAATAAGTAGTATTTGCATTTTTAAGTTACTTTATTTAAACATCATGATTACAAGGTTGTTCATAACACAGTTGGGTTTGATTTTTTTTCACAATTGCAAATTGTTCATTTCACAATTGTTCATGATTAAGTTTTAGCCATACAATATACAACACCCTTCATCAGTGCACATTTTCTACCACGAATGTCCCCAGTCTCCCTCTTACCCCCATCTGACTCTGGGGTAGATATTTTTCTTCTCTCTCTCTCTCTCTCTCTCTCTCTCTCTCTTTCTCTCTCTCTTTCTCTCTCTCTCTCTCTCTTTCTCTCTCTCTTTCTCTCTCTCTCTCTCTCTCTCTCTCTCTCTCTCTCTCTCTCTCTCTCTCTCTCTCTCTCCCCCTCTCTCAGTATCTGTGTTTTTAAAAGAGACTTCCGATTCATTCAAATGTGCAGCCAGAATTATAATTCACTGGGCTAAAAGCCACATATTCTGAGCATATTAGTCATACATTAGTGACTAAAATCTTCTGTTAGATTGTTGATTCTGGCTAAATAATTCTACAGAATGAAACAATAAGGAGCAAAAGGCACTATGTGTAGGTGTGTGAATATGATTACTTCTAGTTGGAACATTAATCCACAAAAATAGTTGTTTAAAAAATTGAAGACAGTGAGATATAATGGTAATAGTGCTACTAAATCATGTCTCCTCCCTACTCTGAGGTGTATTCAATTAGGTCGCACCTATCTTACTTACTCTATCTTTTACTTCCTTTTTTGTGACACTTTATTTCCTATATTCAAATTCTCTTCATTGTTTTGAGGGAATGTAGAATAATCTGTAGAATGAATGTATATTTTATAGATAGTTTTCCTTGGACTCAACTCCTGAGTCAGTCTAACTTATTTAGGTCAGGGTGCTATCACAAGCACCACATCCTATATAGTTTAAGTAATAGAAAATTATTTCTCATAGTTGTGAAGACAAGAATGTCTTAGATCATGGTACCAATATGGATGAATACTGATGCTGCTCATCTTACTTATTTTCAGTTGATGTCCTCTTACTGTATTCTCAAATTGTGCTACACAGAGAGGACAAGCTCTATCCTCTCTTATAAGGCATCCATTAATCACATTACAGTTAATTTTTATGAACTAATTACCTCTAAGATTTTTTATTTTCCAATATTACTGCATCCTAAAGTAAGTATAACATGTTTAGACTTTTATATATACATTTTGGGGGAATTGAAGCATGATATTTTTGTTTGTTTGGGGATACGCATGACAATGCTCAGAGCTTATTCCTGGCTCTATGCTCAGGAATCATCCCTGATAGAACAGAGAAAGAACCAAGCTCAACAACATGCAAGGCAGAAACTTAGGTCCATAGCACGCAAGGCAAGACCCTCTGTACTATTTCCCTGACTCCGAAGCATAAAATTTTTAACAATCACTTATTAGTTATCTCACTCTTGGGGGACAATGAGTTAGGGAGATTCAGTATTTCCATTTATTAAGAGGTTTAAAATTTTCTATGTAAACATTTCATAAGTTGTCACTGATGAACTTCTAATATACCTTCCTGTTAGACACTGTACTTACCTTTAGAAACCGAATTTATCACTTCAACACACTACGCTATATTCTTTGTATTTCTGCTCTGTTGTCTTCTTTCTCAGTCTTCAGATTTATCTCATTTCACTCATTAAATTGTGTTTTCCCCAAAACTTCCAAAAATATAGTTGCTACATAAAAGCTTTTTCCATTTACTCCTAAAATTTCAGTTAAACTTAAATGCCCATTCTGTGAATTTCTCATTATCCACTCTCATGAAGACCTCACAGTCTTCTATTGCCCACGAATTACTGTATATTGTCATCTTCTTATCCCCCAAATAATCAACTTTCTAAAGGAAGTCCCTGGTAAACCTGAAAGTAAAATTAGCCCTAAGAGAATATATTATAGAAGGAGAGGAAGTATTTTCCAGGTCACACCCGACTGTTACCAGGGCTTACTCCTGGCTGACTTCTGGCTTTTTGCTCAGAGATTATTCCTCATAGAGCTTGAGGAAACATTTTGTGCTGCCAGGGCTCTAATCTCGGTCACCTGTGCATAAGAAAAGGCCCTTAAGCCTTGCATTCTCCCTCTGGTCCTGAAAAATATTTTTGAGGAATGAATGAAGGCCCACATTTCCAAAGTATGTGAAAAGGACATTGTTTCGCCACCTCTGTTTATCTACATCCCCCTCCACCCCGGTTAGTGATTGTTTTAGAAACATGTCCATCCAAGACAGAACTAGCAAGATATAAAATGATTTTTATTTGAACTTTTGGAAAGAAGAATCAAGTAATATCTAGCCTGCTATATGAATATGGAATTTATTTTTCTTTAGCTGTTTAAGTACTTTTCATTTTCAAGTTTTTGCTCAAACACAAGTGTCTGGAACCGGGTTACCTAGAGGATTAGTGTTTCTTGTTTTCTTTTTTATAAAAAAAATCCTCAATTTTAATGTCTTATTACTTATCCAGCTTTTGAAGTAATTGTTTAATCATGTGTATATATTTTAATCAAATCCCAACTCAATCATATGAAGAAATAATCTCGCCTTTCTCTCTATGAATACTTCTTAGGACCAAAGCACTTAGTATGAGAGTCAATAACACAGACTCTTTTTATTTACATTACTCATGCAGGTAAAAACATAGTGATAATCTCATTTCTTCTTAACCCACATATATTCCATAATATCATATGAGCATCATATTTATCAGACTCTTTTCCAGATCTTGGCATCCAAGAATGAATAGGTAGTATGACCTTCTACCCTAACAGGGAGGAGCTTGGGAAAGAAGGAACAGTATCCTAGTGCAGATGCATTGCAAAGAATCCTTTAACCTTGAAATGAAAGGTCTTGAACTAAAGAAATGGAGTCAAGAGTTTTATTTTATTTTATTTTGTTTTTTGGGTCACACCAGGCAGTGCTCAGGGATTGTCCTGGCTGTACGCTCAGAAATTGCTCCTGGCAGGCTCAGGGGACCATATGAGATGCCGGGATTCAAACTACCGACCTTCTGCATGCAAAGCAAACACCCTACCTCCATGCTATCTCTCCAGCCCCCAAGAGTTTTATTTTTTTATTTGTTTTTTTTTCTAATTAATTTTTTAATTAAAAAAAAAGCTTCACCAGTGCAACATTCCCATCACCAATGTCCCAAGTGTCCCTCCTCCCCACCCCACACAGACCTGTGCTCTAGACAGGCTTTCTACTTCCCTCATTCAGTCACATTTTGTTATGATGTGTTATGATTCCAGTGTCAATCCAAGAATAAATTTGTTAATTGATTAACTATGAGATACAGAATTACAAAGTTGTTCATGGTTGAGTTTCAATCATAAAATGTTCAACACCTTATACCAGTGCACATTTCCTGCTACCAATGTCTCTAGTTTCCTTTCTAACCCCCCCAACTTCCACTGTTGCAGATATTTTTCTTCTTTCTCTATGTCTAGCTCTTTCTACCTTTTTTATTTCTTAGTCATTGTGGTTTGCAATACTGTTAGTAAAGGGGTATTGTGCCTATCACTTTATCTTCTTTTAGCATCTAGTTTTTAACCACAATTATCATTTCCAATTATCATTGCTATAGTGGTCCCTTTTCTGCTCTATTTCTGCACTCTCCACTATTTGTAGCCAGCTTCCTGCCATTAAAGGTCCTCTGTTGTCATCAGATATTATTACCATACTACCATTTTTATCCCACAAATGAGTGTGATCATTTTATGTCTGTCTCTCTCCCTGTGACTCATTTGCTCAGCTTTCCATATCCATATCCATCTATGTATAAGCAAATATCATGAGAATTTTTCTTAACAACTGCATAGTATTCCACTGTGTAAATATACTTCTAGTTCTTTATCCACTCATCTGTTCCTTGACACTTGGATTGCTCCCAGATTCTGGCTATTGTGAGTATTGCTACAATGAACATAAACGTTCAAAGGAGTTTTCTGCAATTTTCTTTTGATGTAGTATTCACAGGAGTATGTTGTAGGAGTAGTATTGATGGTCAGATGGGAGTTCAAGTTCAAGGTTTTTTATAGAAATGACATATTGTGGGTCCGGCGAGGTGGCGCTAGAGGTAGGCAAGCGCTAGCCAAGGAAGGACCATGGTTCTATCCCCCGGCATCTCATATGGTCCCCCCAAGCTAGAAGCAACACTTAGCCAGGAGTAACCCCTGAGCATCAAATGGGTGTGGCCGAAAAAAACAAACAAAAAATAAATTACATATTGTTTTCCAAAAAGGCTGAACCAGTCTACAGTGCCCACCAGTAGTGAATGAGATTCCCTTTATTCCTGAATCCATGCCAGCACTGATATGCTAGTTATTATTCTATTTGATGTCTGCCATTCTTTGAGATGATGGTATCTCATTATGTAAATAATTTTAAAATAGTTTTGACCAAACATGGTGATGAAAAAAATTATGACTCTATAACAGAATTCTAGAGATGAGTGGGATTATCACAATTTGTTCTATTATGTTCGGTCATGAGTTGAAATAATGGTAGTTATAAAATTTTTCCTGTTCTTGACACAAGAGTGCAACTCAAACTTCCTTTCAGGTGACCTAGTTACCTCAGTCACTGGTGATCTCATCCTTTAAACTCAATTCCAAGAACTTACAAATTCCTGCTCCACAGCACATTACTTTATTTATTTATTTATTTATTTATTTATTTATTTAGGTTTTTTGTTTGAAATTTATATCTGGCATCACTCAAGGGTTATTCCTGGATCTGCACTCAGAAATCACTTCTGGGGGCTGGAGAGATAGCACAGCAGTAAGGCATATTTACCTTGTATGTAGCCAACCTATGACCAACACAGGTTCAATCTCCAACATTCCATATGGTTCCCCAAGTCTGCCAGGGACAATTTCTGAGCACAGAGCCAGGAGTAACCCCTGAGCATCACCAAGTGTGGCTCAACTTCCATCCCCCAAATAGTAAGAAACCACTTGGGGCCGGCTTGGGGGACCAGACCATATGTGAGGCTGGAGATTGAACCTTGGCCAGCCACATAGAAGGCAAGCTCTCTACTAGCTGTACTATTGCCTCAGCCACTACAGCATATTACTTTATAATTTATCTACAAGGAACATGTTTATCTCTTCAAAAGAAGTGTAAGTTCCTGCAAGTCAGTTACACTTCCCCTGAATGTTTTATTCTGGTTAAACTGTGAACTTTGAGACTCATTGATTTGTATCTCAATAATGCCTTGAGACAAAGTTGAAATAAGGATACCTATTTGATAGGGTGAGATATAAGACATAAGTACATATAAAGCATAATGATAGTCACTCAGAAAAATCCTATCTATAATATCATTTGCAAATCCAATACATAGAGTGGTGCAGTCAAGTACACCCTTTTTGAATAAATTTAGAACTTAAATGAATGAATGATTCTCACCAAGGTATGCCAGAAAGGGAATGTTATTAGAACAAGAATCAGATTCTTGAGGACAGGAGATGGAAACAGGATGACAGAGGTCACAGCTGTTAAATTCCAGCCTTAAATTGGTTTTATACCATGTAATGATTCTGCAGATTTTATTTGGTTTCCTTTCTTTCTGGTTTTACTATGTCCTGAAGTTATCTTGAGCTTTTTGGGGACTATTTTTAGGAAGACCACCCCTAAGTTTTATAACACAAGGATCTTTTTGAGAACTATAATCTATTTTCATTCTTTCAGCATTTGGGAGAAATCCTATATCATTTTGATTCTTCATTGCATACTGTATCTCCTGCGGACTACCAATACGATATTTTCCATTTAAAGTATAAGCTTTGTACTTTGTTATCAAAACTATGACTTGATTTTCTCCAATAGCAATTCCTTATTATTATAAATTATTAGCATACTTTAAAAAATATTTTATTGGTATGTTTGAAAGAGCACTATTTTGTACAGAACAGCCTAAGCTGTTGTCTGAATCTTGTCTAAGCAAACTTTGAAGTTTTCTGATTTATTTTTCATCCTTACCTTAAGTTCAGATTTGTGATATCTCAGGGAGAAAAAAGAACAAGAAAAACAAGGAATACAAACTCAAATCAGGAGTTTATAGTGGCCTGAAGATCTCTAGTTATATTCAATACGTTGTTTACAATATCTGAAAACTTTGCAGAACAAGAGGTCAGGTGTGCCTAACTTTTACTTTCATATTCTTCCATTAAAACAACCACAAGCCAGAATCAATATTGCAAATCAGTGTCTAAAATAAAATTTTGTTTTAAAGAGAGGAAGGTAAAAGAGGGGCCGTAGTTTTCCATGCCCAAAAGCCTAGTTGGCCAGCAGCAGGTGGTCTCTATTCTGCAGACAGGCTTGCTGAGAAGAAATTGGAATTTAAAGGGAGAATGAAACACCTTTGAGACTTCTAGGTGGCCTGTCAGGAACTGGGAGAATTAGTTTGTCAGGGTATAATGGGAAATTATTATTAAGTCCAAAATTAAAGAACTCGACAGCCAAAGAGTGACTCCAGCCCAGTGGAAATGAGTGTCCTCCTCTTTACCTGAGAAATTTTTGGAGAACATTTTAAAAGGAAGCAGAACATGTCTTTTAATTCTCTGGGCTGAAAATCACAAGAAAGAAATGCTGTGATTTTTCTCTTAATTGTTGAACAAAAGAGGGATGCGGTTCCATTATGTCTGTCATAGCCCTCTGTTTGGCATTGTGGTAATTTTCTGGGATCTTTGTCTCTATGTGAGGGACACCACATACCACCCTGGTTCCCATCAGAGTAAGAGGTCTGTTTCCTCTTTGTCTTCCTTCTGAACTACCGCTGCATGCCTTCCTCCTCCCCAAATGTGCTGTCTTACATTATTCAACTAAAAAGATGCTTTACCAGCACTAGTGTCCTCAGATGTGGTTCACTCAAACAGCATCTTACCAGCAACTAAACCATAACTGGCATCCATCAACCCCTGACAAGCCAGGGAGCCGAGAAAGACAAGACTGCTTCAGGCTTAGACAAGCAACAATAAGAACATGTGCAGATTCCAAACCAAATCTAATAGACTTGGTGCCACGAAAGGCTTTTAGTGGAAGATGCTGTTCTTATTTTCCTTCTGGATTTTTCTCTGTAGGTTTGCTCTGGCAGACATAGTCCCAAAAGTTACAGGCTATGTGATAGTAAGTTACTTCATCTTTGACTAGGTTTATTTTCTATGGCTCAAAACAGTGATTGGGTGACTAGGGGCCTGTTAGGACACTGCCTGGCCACTCCCACTACTGCCTGGGTTGACCAAGGACTTTAGGGCATAGATGAAGTTTCCAGGCTACATTGCCTGGAAAGGAGTCTTCAAAGTCTTGTTGCCTGGGTAATAGCTAAAGAATGTCTTGTAACCAGGTAGTCACTGTACCGATGGAAGCTAGAGGAGTAGTTTTATTTAGAGTACAGGGAGGGCATCTTAAAGCTTTATTTCAACTGGAAATAAAGCAAAGTAAGACACTACTTTTCATTGCCACACTTTGGACAGAGAAACAAAGACCGAGCCCAAACGTGGTGGTACATTCAAGTTTTTTCTAGAGATTGTCACATTTAAAACTTGAACCTTAGTAAAATTATAACAGTATGTAGATTGCAAGTGTACATTATTATAATTCAACACACACATAAAGAAGTCAACACACTTTTTGGGGGGAAGGAGGCAATACCAAGAGTTGGAATCTTGGTTCTCTCTAGAGGAATTTTGTACCCTACATCCTGGACCCATTGTAGTCTATACCTAAAGAATTTGGGCAAATTTCAGACAGCACAGCAAGGACAATTTTTCTATTTCAGAAAGCTCTATAAAGGGAGAACAGTTTAACTATTTGGGAACAAGAAAAGTTTTTCTTTGGTCCTCAGAATTCGGTCAGAAAGAATTTAGAGGGAGCAAATGTCCTTACTTGTCATGGTTTATGATTTTTTTTTTTGGTTTTTGGGCCACACCCGGCGGTGCTCAGGGGTTACTCCTGGCTGTCTGCTCAGAAATAGCTCCTGGCAGGCACGGGGGACCATATGGGACACTGGGATTCGAACCAACCACCTTTGGTCCTGGATTGGCTGCTTGCAAGGCAAACGCCGCTGTGCTATCTCTCCAGGCCCGGTTTATGAGTTTTTATATTCTCTCACTTTGTTTTTTAATACCTACAGTTGCCAACTGCCAGGCTGAGTGGAGGCGAGCAAGCAGGAGGGAAATATGGCCCTCAGGTTCTGGAGCTGTAATGAGGGTAGTGGTCCTAGAGAGATCAGCCCCTGTTTGCCTCTTGTTGGCTTCTAAAAAGGGAGGCAGAAGAATGGGGCCTCTTTACTCTTCTAGAAATGAGCTGGCAGGAACAAACAAAGCTGTCTCCCACAACATCCCTGAACACTGCCCACGCTGGCCCTTGCCCCTTACTTCCTACCCTGGCAAGGCCACACATGGCACTGTTCTCTTGAATGTGTCTCAGAGGGTAAAGGAGTAAAGAGGGAAACAGTAACTCTATAGCACAACAGCCTGCTGTTTATGTTCAAATGTTCCTAAATTGCAATGCAGGAGGTACATTGAAGCTTGTATTGAAAAAAGGTGCCTCTCTGTGTGTGCTTGTGCGTGAGAGAAAGAATGAGAGAGATAGAGAAAGAGACAGAGAAAGAGAGACAGGGAGATAAAGTATCTGCAACTGTGTAGTGGGAGAAAAGCTTATTTTAACTTTTGCCTATTAAGGTAAGGAGCGGAAGTATGGATTTCATACGGGGATTTATATGATCAATAAATAGGAAGGGATTAGTTGTTTTATTTTTGCTGTTATGTGTAAATCTGATTTCCTGTTCTTGACCCAAAATGATTGATTCTCTCAGGATACAGCTAGAGATTCCTGTAAAGCCCTGTGCTACTCAGCAGACACCCAGAGTGAGGGTGGAGGACCAAGACCCTGAGGGTGCTGCCCTCACTCCAATTTCCTCTGTGTCTGGGTGCACAGTGGCAGGGAGAGGTCCTGTGAAAAGTGTCTGTGCTGGCTTTCTGGCTGTCCTCCAAGGAGAACTGTTCACAGGCCTGTTCTCAAGCGGCCTCGGTCCAGAGGGTCTAACTGGGAACACAGAATGCATTGCAATTTGTTTGCACCAACCTCAAAGAGATCCTTTTATGGGCAGACCCGTGCCTGCCTCCTTTTTAAAAAACTGCCTGTTGAGAATTTGACCTCCCTTGATCCGAATGAGAAAACAGGTGACCCCCTCAGAGAAGAGGCGGTTGTCAAAGTAGCTCTGTTTCTGGGGTCTCTCTTAGTGCAACCAAAGACAAATAAAGCTTTCAGCCTCAGAGGACACATGCATTGCCTCGGGCCACGCTGTGGAGTTTGGTGTGTTGTGGACAGTGAGACTTCCCTGCACAGGGAGGGAGGGTGCAGCTGCTCGAAAGATTTGGAAACTCTCAGGAATTGCCCTGCTGCTTTACAAAACGTTCTTTGATTTTTTTGATACAAGTGTTCCTGAATGGGGATGAGTGGGTTGAAAGAGTTAAATAGACCCTGGTGGAGGGATACTGACACTTTGGAGGCATGAGATGTATTGGAATGGTAAAATTGTGCCCCTAAAATACATAAACATGTATATTCTTATAATCCAATGTTACTCTAATACAAATATTTTTGTCCAAACTGTGAGAATTGTTAATATTAATTCACTTTTGTTCCATTATTTATGTTAATAGCAATTGTTTATGTATCTGGCTTATAAACCTACAAGATCATGAAGCTCAATTTGGTTATAATTTAATCCTCTTCCCGGATTAAGTGAAATGCACTACCTGTCCCCAATAAATTCATTTTTAAATGCAATGAATAAATAATTTTTAAAAATCAAAATAAACTGGACCAGAGTGATAGTATAGCAGATAAAAGGCTCTTGCCATGCAATCGCTGACACAGTTTTGATCCCCGGACATCACATATGGTCTATTAAGCACCACCAGGGATAATTTCTGAGTATAGAGCATGAGTTAACCCTGAGAATAAGAAAAAAAAATCAGTATATAAACTAATAAACAATTTCAGGTATACAAAAATCTTTACCCTCAGTTCAATATCCTTTGGTTTTTGTTGTTATTGTTTTTATTTTTTAACTGAAACCCAACTACAGACATATTTATAATCACGGTTCTTACACAAAGGCACTATTATAAGTATAAGGCACTTCTACTTCTTCCTCTTCTTTTTCTTTCTCCTCTTCTTCATTTTCATCTTCCTCTTTCCCCTTCTTCCTCATTCTTGTCTTCTTTTTTCTTTTCTTCATCTTTCTTCCTCTTTCTCCTCTTCTTCCTCTTCCTCCTTTTCTTCCTCCTCTTTGTCCTCCTCTGCTTTTTTCTTCCTCTTCTTCCTCTTTTCTTTTTATTCTTCTTCCCCTTCTTCCTCTTCTTCCTCTTCTCAAATTTCCTCCAACTCTTCTTAATATTCTCTTCCTGAGTCTCTGGGACTACAATGATTCCCATGTTGTCTCTGTTGAGTTTATCAAAGACTTCTATTTTCATCTATTCACAGTTTTTGAGTAGTAAATTCATTGATCATTTGCTTTAAGGTTCTTTTCCAATCTCTTCTGCTGTATGAAGTTGATCTGCTTCTCATCCTCTGGCTCACTGACACTGTCCTCAGCTGCTGTTACTCCCTTGGAGAGGCTTTCCATTGAGGTTTTCATTTCATCTACTGAGTTTTTCAGATCTGTTGTTTCAGTTTGGAGTTTTCTGAGTTCTATCATTGTGATCTGTTTAGCTCGATCTATGCTTGATTTGAGTTCTTTGAGCATCCTCCATATTAATACTTTAAACTCCTTATCTGAGAGGCTAACTAGGTAGTTGGTACTTTTCATGTCATCTTCATTCTCTATGCCTGGTGTTGTCATGCATTGTTTCCCCATTGCAACACTTGGATAGTGGTTTTTACTATGTGCTGTGCTGAGGTTTGTAAATTAGAAGACGCGCCTCTGCAGATTGAAGTCAGCCACTCTCCTCTGGCTCCACCTTATTGGGTGGGGCCCATACCAGGTTTGGGCTCTGGAGTCTTCTTGGCTGTTTGGGGCAGAAAAACAGACAAGGAGCAAGGCAGCAGTCTTTTAAAATGGCTCTCCCAGTTTGGGTCCTGGAGATTGTGTTCAATGGTGTCTTCTTGGCTGTGTTGGGCAGAAAAGCCTCAATATTGTTTGTGAATATCAGTAAAGAACAGATTCTGGGTTAGGTCAGGATTTTCAGTATCATTGAGAAAATAGGTAACTATGGATTCACTTAAAAAGAATTTTTTTAAATATTGTGATATCGGGATTTTTCAAATGCCAAAAAAAACCCATAAATTTTATGTGGTTAACCTTTAACATTACCATATTATGATATCATGATTAAGTATTAAAACAGAAAATAAAATGAAATTTAAAATTAGCTTTAGCTAATGTCAGCAACTTGATGTATAGGTCTCATTTTAGGAAAAAAGCCCAATGTTCCTGAATTTGTATAACTAAAATCTAAAAGGTTTGGTTATTTTTGACACAATAGCATTTGAATTATGTTTTAATGGCATTCCTAAGTCAAATAATTAAATCTTTATATGTATTTTTCAGATGATAGAAAATATAAAAGTGATAAAAATATTAGTTTCTTTTTCTACTTGGGAATAGATATATCACTTTTTCTACTTGTAATAGATAAATCACTTGGAATAGATAAGTAAAAATAATGATATATTTTATTATACATTTAGATGCTTATTTTTTATTTATTTTGTTTTGACCTCATTAAATATAATTTTAATTAATTTAATAGTGTTTTGATAGTTTAACTCATACTCTGTGTTGCACTAAATTAATCATTTAGTGTGGTGTTACTGAAATCAAAAATTTTGTTATTATCACTATCAATATGTAAAACCTGGAGAGAAAATAAAAATGATGCCACACACAGCATCCTAGTAGACAAGAGATTTTAGGCATGGATTATTTTTTCATGCTTCAAGAAGTTACCATAGCAAGTTTCATAATTTTGAGACTGGATACTAACACATAACCAGTCAAAAATGGAGCCAAACCTCAATTTAAGTCATTTGTTTCTTCTTCTTATGATTCTGTTCATAGGAAAGCTAAAAAAAATAATGGCAGCTCGATTTTTAAAAGTATGACTTTTAAATGTACTTGCTTATATCAGAACTAAATCCTTGCTCCTGAGGGGCTTATTGGATATAGAGCAATGTTTAGTGCTCTTTCTCCCAGTGAAATGGGGTTACTCAATGTACAAGTTATTTCACATCTGTATTTCAGGGTTAACATAATAAAGATAGCCATTTACATAGAGATCATTCTTTACTGTTAACAAAATTCTTTTACACACAAAAGAGCTTTGAGAGGAAGGAAAATGCACAATTGCAAGTGCTAATTATGCTTTTCTTTTTGAGATTTTAGTTTCTCAACAACAAAACAAAATATGACCCATATTTGTCTCAAATCCATCAGAAAAATTTGGAAAAACATATAATTTCACTTTTAAAGTATTTTTCTGGCACAAAAGATATTCAGACACATATTGAACATTCTGATCAGACTGAGCATTTATCAAACATCAATTTTATGCTCAGTGAAACTCCATATTTTCCCTCAAAGTCTTTATAGTTTTATGGGGAAGCAGATTTTTACAATGAAATGTTTTATTTTAACAGGTGCTAGAGAATTTGAGACAGAACTGCAACCAGGGGAAACTAACCATAAGCTGTTCCAGGTGAGTAAGGAAGGGAGACAGGTGAGAAGAGATGGAGGGAAAAAAAGGCTGGAGTCACCTATGAACTTACTGAACTTAAAACTCAGTGTCTGAACATGGGAGCTCCTGACTACTTGTTTCTCTATACCCAGCATAAAGTATTTCCCTGAGTCACTGAAGATGTTCAACTATATAAGAGTCTTTTTGTTATTGTGAGAGTCTTTGTGGAGAATAAGTCATATCATGGTTAGTGTGGGTTTATTTTGGGGGAATGGGTTCTCCCCAGCAGTGCTGGGAACCAATAAGTGTATACCCTATGGTGCTAGGAAGCCACATGTACTTGGATTTTAGCCAGAGTATCCTATAGGCCAAGCATACACTTCAGCTTATTGAGCTTTCTCTCTAGTTCTTAATATTATGATTTAAACTCTAAGAATGAATATTTACTTTTGGTAGATGTGACAGTAAGAGGAGAGAGTGATAGAGAGGTGAAAGAGAAAAACAAATCTGAGAAAGGGATAATGAGGTTGACCAAAAAAGGAATAATAAACATAAGAAAGTATAGGAAAGTATGAATATTAAGCCAAAGACTATAGAAACAAGACATTTAATAAGAAATGGAGCATTTAAGAAGGAAATATTAACAAAAATTAATTTCTAGTTAATGTTCCATGTATATATAGCATGTTCAATTTTATTCCTCCTAAGCTTTTAGAATTTCCTTGAAGAATCACAAATATTTCAACTTTCTTTGTCCTTTAAACACTGTTTTACAGGGTATTGATCACCAATTATTATTTATTCACTTCAATTATTTTAAAAGCCTCCCTAAATACGTATAGTCCCTAAAAAGAATTTTCTTTTTTGTTTGGTTAGTTTTTGTTTTTGGACTACAACTGCTATGCTTAGAGCATTACTCTTAGCTTTTCATTCAGGAATTACTTTTGGCAAGTTCCTGAGACCATAAGGGATACTGGGATTGAACCTGGATCAGTCCCCCTGGAAAGCAAATCCCAAACAATTGTACTATAGCTCTGGCCCAAAAATTATGCTGTTGTTGTTTTTACCATCACATTCCTAGAATCTACTTTAGTAGGTGATGAATAATTAATTACTTGTTGGTAGTAAATATTAAATTTTTACTATCTTGCTTTCCTCAGTTTTTGTAAATTTCTATTTTCAATACTCACATGTTTGTTGATATAATATTCACCCATGTTAATATGTATATAAGGTCATGAAGAGGAATGAAAATACAAAGTTGAATATACATGGTTCCTGTATTAAATGAGATCTCAAGAAAAGAGATAGAAGTGTTTAAATGTGTAGTGTAGTGCACTTATCTTTGAAAGTATGTCAAGAAATAGTGGAGAAGGATCTTGAAAGCAACATCAATGAGATCAAGGAGAAAAGGTACAGGAGCAACCTGTATTGTAGATGAAGTATGATGTTTAAAGCATGAAATAAGAGTGAAAATTTGGTGGGAGAATGACCACACAAGTGACCAAGAGTTAAATACATAATTATTTCACCTTAATAAAGTCTGAGGTGTTGTTATCTTTGAATGAAGTATATTTAAATATGTTTAAGTAAGTGTTAAAATTTGATTCATTTTGGGAAGAGGCAATAGTGCATTGGGTAGGGTGCTTGCCTAGCATGTGACTTATCCTGATTCTATCTCTAACATCCCATACAATTCTCCAAGCCTCATCAGGAGTGTTCTTTAAGCACAGAGCCAAGAGTAACCCCTGACAAGTAACCAGATATAATCATGAGGTGTGGTCCAATGACATATATATACATAATTCATTTATTATAATTGCAATTCTCCAAATAAAAATTACCAAGAGCCTAAATCAAGGCAACAATTAGACATGAAACAATTTCATGTGATTTTAGGAATAAATGTTCATAAACATTTTAGTCATGTAGATACAGCTATAGATATAAATATAGATAGGTATAATATAGATACATATATATACATAGCGATAGATATAGGTACATAGATATACATAAATATACATATAGATATACATGATATCGATATAAATACACCAGAGATCAGTCACCAAAAAACGAAAGGCATTCTGGACTGTTTAAACAAAGTGATTTTTTGTTTTTGGCTTCGGTTTTGGTTTTTGGCCCACATCTGGCAGCTCTCAGCTCTTAGCTCTCAGTGCTCAGCTCTCCCGGTTCTGCACACAAGAATCGCTTCTGGCAGGCTCATGAGACCATATGTGTTGCCGGGGATCAGACGCAAGTCTGTCCCAGGTCGTTTGCATTCAAGACAAATGCCCTACCACTGTGCTATCACTCTGGCCCAGTGATTTTTTTTAAAGCAGGCTACAAATGGCTTGAAGACTGTTTAGAAGTGCTGAAAAAGAATCTGATTCTAAGCTGAACTTCCAAGAATTAGTCTCAATGTGGTATAGCAGCAGAACAGGGCTGACAATCTGACTTTATTGCCTTGAACGTAAAAAACATGTATGTAAGTGGAACTTGTTTAAATAACCATGTTATCTATTTTAATGTGTACCAGTAAAATGAATGCACAGTGACATGTTTTTCATATTTCTGAAATTAATTTTAATAGTCTCACCTATCTTAGTAGAACCTACATCACAATCAGATCTAACATCAAAGACATTCAGGGAACATCATTGTTCAACTCTAAAGTATTTTTAATGTAGAAAGTCATAATAGAGAGATTGAAAGAGATTTTGAAAAAGCTAATATCACCGTTATATTCACTACAGTGTGCAATTAAATAGAGTAACAGTATAAACTTAAAATGATCCCCCTGTCTTTCAATATTGAAACACTGTTTTATGGAGCCAGAGAATAGAGGAAGAGAATATGTGCTTTGGAGTTTTGTTTTGTGTGTACCTTTATTCCACACAAGTGAAAAAGCCCATCAGATAACTGTATAGACACTTTCCAAAAGTGAAAAATATTAGGCAAAAAAAATTAGTACAAGAGTTAAGGTGATTGCCTTGCGTCCTGCAAACCTTGGTTCAAATCCAGGGTGCTACATAGGGTTGTCTCCCTTTGTTTCACCAGGGGTTGCTCTTAGAATAGTCCCTGAGCACTGATTATGATGTGGCCCATAACCTCCCTTTCCTAGCCCATTTTCATAATCAATAAAAAGTTTAAAAAAAATTGGAAAACTGAAGGGGGTAGGTATAAGCTCAATGGAAAAGAATAACAAATACTTTTGTGAAGCACATTAGAACAGTGTACTAGAAAAGTGAAATTAGCAGAATTACCAGTAACAATAAAAAAAGAAAAAGACATTATGCAAGCTCAAATTTCTTATTACTAGACTCAATAGATTTTTAAAAGAATTTTTATTGTGACCAAAGTGAGTTACAAATCTTTCACAGTAATATTTAAGATACATAGTGATAATGAATTAAGATCCATAGTGATAATGAATTAGGACCGTTCGCACCACTAGTGTTGTACTCCCAACACCCCTTTTCCCAGCATGGATCCCATATCTCTCTAATGCCCACCCCCAGACTGCTAGTATAACTGTTCTCCTCTGTGTTTAGCTTGTTGTAGATTGGGTTTTGATTCTATTGTCATTGACTTTAAGTTTGATGTTTGAGTCTGATCATTTTTTTTTTCAGGATCAGTCCATTTAATGCATTAGATGCGCACAATAAAATAATTCCCATCTTTAAAACTTTGTGATATTTTTCATTTTATCAAATACAAAGCTAAAAGAACCGAAAATTTAAAAAGTCTGTTTACATGGCAAGGCTAACAATAAATATTCTTTTAAGATTATCGTTACATGACTAAAATCCAACTACAATCATATTTGTAATCAAGGTGTTTAAATATATTAATTTAAAATAAAAGATTATCTGGGCCCATAGAGATAGCACAGCGGCGTTTGCCTTGCAAGCAGCCGATCCAGGACCAAAGGTGGTTGGTTCCAATCCCGGTGTCCCGTATGGTCCCCTGTGCCTGCCAGGAGCTAGTTCTAAACAGACAGCCAGGAGTGACCCCTGAGTACTGCTGGGTGTGGCCCAAAAACCAAAAAAAAAAAAAAATTTATCTATGCAAACCATTTTCTTTTCTTTTCAAGTCTGACAGGCCAAACACTACTAAGGAACAAACAGAACCCAGTGGTCACAAAATAAACAGTCAAATTCAATAATAACAGTATATTTGCCAGGCTCTAGGCTTCTGCACAAACAGATCAGGAGGCCCATCTTTAAAACACGAATATTAAAGTAAAGGGCTGGAGAGAGAGCTCAAAAGGCTGACCCTACCCATGCATACTTTGCAATGGAGAAGGCTCAGCGTTTGATAGCCAAGCTCCACACCCTCACTTCCTACCACAAAACTGGGAGAAGCCTGAGTACTGCTGGGTATGGTTCAAAAACAAACAAAAAACTTAAAGCCAGGGGTGGAAATGATAGTTGGCCGAACGAACCCAGGTTTGATCCTTGGCATCCCATACGGTCTCGTGCCGGGCAGGAGCAATTTCTGAGCGCAGAACCAGGTGTAACCCCTAAGCACTGCCAGGTGTAGCCCCAAAAGCAAAAACTAAAAAAAAAAAAAAACCTTAAAGGTAATATAATGTCACACTATCTCAAACATAGCACATAACTGAGAAAAATGCATTTTAAAGGTAATTTTCTTCTCTTTGAAACTAGGATATTAAAGAAATCCAAACAAATACTGCATGTAATTGACTTGAAAAAAGTATTATCTGTTAGGATGTCCACAATCAGGAATAATAGTCTGGACTAAAATTGCACAGTAAAGTGAAATGCTAAAAGAAATAATAATGTGAAATGTAAAAAAGATAAATAGGTCATTTGAAATTCAAGACCTGAAGTAAAATATAGAATGGTGAACTAATTACCTCACATACTTATTAGAACTAGTAATTGCGGGCCGGGCGGTGGCGCTAAAGGTAAGGTGCCTGCCTTGCCTGCGCTAGCCTTGGACGGACCGCGGTTCGATCCCCCGGTGTCCCATATGGTCCCCCAAGCCAGGAGCAACTTCTGAGCACATAGCCAGGAGTAACCCCTGAGCGTTACCGGGTGTGGCCCAAAAACCAAAAAAAAACAAAACAAAAAAAAAAGAACTAGTAATTGCTACCTCCATTCTTTCGATGATTTTTTATTTTTTTTGTGGAAGGGGAGAACCTTCTACATGTTACAGGTACTATGCCAGATATGCTACCTGAAATGAATAAATCAAGTCTTTACACAAAGAAATAGTAACTTGGGATAAAAAGAATTTATATTCTTATAAATGTAATTAAATATGGCTTTCAGAACTAAAGAGTAATATTTTCTTCTAATGTTTTCTACAGCCAATGAGATAGTTCAAAGGGCATGTGTCTATGTGGTTCGAGGCCCAAATCAAGTATTTCATTTCATAGCACATGAAGTCATTTAACATCACCTGAGGTGGTCCAAAACAGACAAAAGAAAAACATTAATAAGAAGGGTTTGTGTACGTAAATAGTAAGTCAACATTCAGACTCATACTCAGAATACCAAACCTGTTAACTGTCTATTTCACAAATACTTATTTTATAGGCCGTACTTCCCCCCAAAGTGATTTTTTTGGGGGTGTGTGTGTGTGTGATTTTAACAGGCAATGCTCAGGGTGCTTCAGGACACCATATGGGTCGCCTACATGCAAGGCAAGCAGCTTCTCTGCTGGACTATTGCTCCAGGCCTGGAGATGATCATTATTAGATGCAACTCTTACACAACATTTTTAAAACAAAGAAACATTTCACCTATTTTTATATAACTACTCTCAATACAATGCAGAAGCTGCAACCTTTATATCTGATAAATTATGCTACTTTATAGCAATCACATTATACATCTGAAACGGATGTCTAGATTGTATAAACCCATCAGTGTGTCAGAGAAAATCTGGGACAAAGCAACAGTGAGGAAGTGACGTTGTTCTAATTAATCATCATCTCTTTGCAAAGGTATTATCTGAATTTCTTTGGCTATTCTTTCAGCTATTGCTTTACTATTTGCAGCAATTATTCTTCGTGACATCAAATCAAATGGTCCACCTGTTACATCCAACAGAACTCCACCAGCCTCGGTAACAATAATGCCAGCACCTGCCATGTCCCAGCAGTGAATCCCCATCTCGTAATAGGCATCGGCGGCCCCAGTTGCCACCAAGCACATATTGACAGCTGCAGTTCCAACACCTCGAATCCCATGAATGGGAATGCAAAGAAGCTTTTCCATATTAGAAAGAACAATTTTTATCGTCTCTGGTGTTCTGGAGGAGCCCAACTCTGTTACCAAGAGTGATTTGGTAATATCTTCCTGTTTTGAGACCTGAAGCTTTTGACCGTTGCAAAAGGCACCTTTTCCTTTCCTGCCGGTATACATCTTATCCTCCACACAGCTGTATACAACTCCAAATTCCATCTTCTTATCTACAACGAAGCCAATGGAAACAGCTACAAAAGGAAACCTATGTACAAAGTTAGTTGTCCCGTCAATAGGGTCGATGATCCACGTGGGGTTGTCTGTTAGGATACTTTTTTCCCCCGCTGCTACCGATTCTTCACCAATGAAACTGTGTGATGGATACTTTTTCTTTATGGAAGAAATAAGCATTTTTTCCACTTTTTGATCAGTAGCAGTGACCAAATCAGCTGGGGAACTTTTAATCATAACATTCATTTCATTTTTCAGAGCTTCACAAACCACCTCTCCAGCTTGTCTTGCTAGGGTTACTGCATAATCCATGCACTCCTGCCAAGGATCGGCCATCTTCTCCGGCTGATGCGCACAGCACTAACCGAACCGAACCGAACGTCACGCCCTGCAAGAGATCCCACTGCTTCTGGGGCTCCAAATAAATGGGAGCGAAGGAGGGGGAAGCCCAGACCGGAAGTCCCGCCCCGGAAGGCGGCCACGAAAGCGTTGCTGTAAGGCGAGTCTGATCATTTTTTATTTCCACTCAATGTTCATACGACTGTTTGGTCTTGGCACCCTCCATTTATTTTCCTCCTCAATTCATGAAGCAGAACAAGATGATTCAAGTTATGTGGTTCTGTTGGGAAAAAAAAAACTGGGAGGATTCCGTCTAGAGGTTATAAATATAAATTTAAACAAAGGAAAAAAAGGAAGAAAAACAAACAAAAAGCAAAAAACAAACAAAAAAAAAAACAAAAATAAACAACAACTACAATATTAAGCACCCAGCTACTAAAAACAACCACCATCATATAAATAACCACGAGAATAAAATAAAAAGAAGAAAAAGAAAGAAAGAATCAGAAAAGAGAAGAAAAAGAAAAAAGTTAATAAGGAAAAATAAACGAAGGAAAGAGGGCTGGTGTGGCAAGGTTTTGTGCTGCCTTTTTCTTTTTCTTTTTTTTTTTTTTTTTTTTTTTTTTTTGCATAGACACAGTAAGTATTGGGGAAATTAGAAACAGAATTCCCTTGGCTTAAGAGATACAGGTTTTCTCTGCCCTTGAAGCATACTGCCATGAGAACAACTATAGTCTCCATACAAGCTCATCTTCACACCCCAATGTCTTTTTATGGTGCCAGAAAACTTTCTGATCAGTTGTGGTTGGTAACATCACACCTCTGTAGCTAGAGATCTTGGTATTTGTACAAGAAAAAGGCTAGGACAGAGTCTTTATAGTTCTAGAAGTTCTGTTTCATCACTGTTCTAATCAGTCTTCTGTAATTAAAGGTCTTGGTTTTTGCTCAGATCCTAGAAAAAAACCTCTGATGGATATACTCAATAGATTTTATATTACTCTAGAAAAAATTATAAAGGCTGCTAAATGTTTATTCTAAATTTATATAATTGTTATGATATTGATGACAAATAATTCATAAGCCAATGCTAGATAGTGTATTGTATTTACTTTAATGGAAAGAATGTCAGAGATAATAATATCTCTTAATTTTTTTAAATAAACATTTCCTTAATTATTTTATTTGCTAAAATACACCAAGAACAAGTAAAGAACTGATTCAAGGTCACTGAGTCAATGAAGTACACCCTCAAGTACTCAGAAAAAATAGATGTCATGGCTGGTGCCTGAGAGAGAGAGAGAAAGGGAAGTGTCAGTGTACATTTGTTCAAGCAAGAGCTTACAGGAACCTTTGCTCCACATAACTGTTACAAGATCTTCAAAAGAACAGACAGTGCCCAGTGTGGTACAGTCATATCCTTGGCACTTTAGAACGAGGGTTCCTAAAAAATATTCTTACTATTTTATTGTTTATACAATCCTCAGAACTTCTCACATACTACAGTTTATGATCTTTAGAAAATTATTGTTTGTACTAAGTATATGAGAATTGTAACTTCTCATAAAATTGTCCATTGTTTAATTTTCCTTAGAACCAAATATCCATGGACACTAAAAATTTAGCCAGATGATATCTTCTGTTTTCTCATATATATTATTTACTTAGTCAAAACAGCAAAACTGTGAAGACCTTTCAACATGTTCCTCTTGTCAAATTTGGAGAGTATTTCTGTTTAGTGTTGATAAAATTAAAATATTTATACGTATATATGTATATATATCAATACCCTACATTAGAATCTCAGTCACCTACAGAAATTGTTGAAGTAAAAACTCCCTTTTAGTGTCTGTTAGGTTAAGTTTAGCAAATATAAGCATGGGTAACCTGTTTAAATTCATTTTCAGATTATCAAAAGACATTTTGTATACATGGAGAGGTGGTTCCTTGAAAGGAAAATACTTACACTATGAGTTAATTCTGTTTATCTGAATTTCAAATTTTGCTGAGTATCATGCATTTTGTTTGGCAACCCTGTCTTGTGAAAATTATTTTATTTAGATGAACTCTCTTTTTCTGTTACCACCATGAATTTTTGTTAGTGACTTTTTTCTTCACAATTTGAACACACTTTTTAAAAGATTGTCAATTCCTAGCTCATTATCAATGACATCATTAGCATCACCATAGCTCTAAATTATGTTAAATCAGGATTAGAATTACTAACAAATTATAAAGACAGAAAGGCTCCCAAGGAAGTTCGGATCAAATTATGATCAAGAAAGGAAAGGAAGGAAGTGCCAAATTTAGCTTGTAGATAATGCTCAGCATAGTAAATGCTCTGTAATGGAGTCAGACATAGAATACCCCTGGGAGGTGATGGGCACACAGCCTCACATTTCACAGATGGAGAAATTTGAACACAAAGACAGCTAGTGACTTCTTGGGGAAGGGGGGCAGGAAGCAACAGTGTAAAGGACTAGAGGAAGAATGGAGAAAGCATATCTTCCGAAATCAGTTCATACCTGGCAGGCAAGGCCTGGAGAAAGCAGGCTGAAATGTTGATATTTTGTTAAAATAGGTTTCTTCTTTATACTTGGGTAAGTTTTGTCTTACAAACCAGCCCTTTGACACAAATTTTAATATCCACATTTCTCATATCTGGAAAAGTCATTAGAGAACAAGTTACTCCCAGCTCTTCATTTTATGGATGAGAAGTTCTCCAGCATTATATACTGTAGTCTAAAAACTGAAATACTTTACTATAGAAAGGTATCAGAGAAGTAGTAGAAGGAGAGAGATACTTGCCTTGAATGTGTACGAATCTCATTTGAATTTCTCGGACCATATAGTTGTTCCCGACCCCCACCCCAGCACAGCCAGGAGTGACTTCTGAGCACAGAACTTGGAATACTAAAAAAATAAAAAATAAATAAAAAGAACTTGAATACTGAAATAATCCCTTGAACACCACTAGGTAGATTGACCAAACAAACAAGCCATCAACAACAGAAAGTAAATGCACCAAGTGAAGGAGTCCATCTAACTCTAAGTCTAAGGAAAGATACTTCTTAATGTGTAAGATACGCAACTTCAGGTAATCCTGAGCTTCTCCTTTTGAACATCTCTACTGCCAGTTCAAATGCTCCGTAAAACTTGTTTTTTTCCCAAATTCCTCAGAAAGTGTGCTGCCCTTTATTAGGCTCTGCCATCTTTCACCTATGAATTGTTTCCCTTGAAGAAAAGACATCAATCAGTCTTATCACTAAATTTGTTTAGTTTCATTTGTCAGAGTAGAGTAGAAGCTTCTGGGTAAAATAATAGCTATTAAAATATAATTATAACACACAAATATTAAGGAAATATATGTCAAATTTATATTTATTTATATATATATATTATTTAAACACCTTGATTACAAACGTGATTGTGTTTGGGTTTCAGTCAAATAAGAACACCACCTATCACCAGTGCAACATTCCCATTACCAATGTCCCATATCTCCCTCCTCGCAACCACCCCCCGCCTGTACTCTGGACAAGCTTTCTATTTCCCTCATACATTCTCATTGTTAATATAGTTCACAATGTAGTTATTTCTATAACTAAACTCATCCCTATTTGTGGTGAGCTTCATGAGGTGAGCTGGAACTTCCAGCCCTTCTCTCTTTCGTGTCTGGAAATTATTATTGCAAGGATGTCTTTCATTTTTCTTAAAACCCATAGATGAGTGAGACCATTCTGCATCTTTCTCTCTCTCTCTCTCTCTCTCTCTCTCTCTCTCTCTCTCTCTATCTCTGACTTATTTCACTCAGCATAATAGATTCCATGTACATCCATATATAGGAAAATTTCATGACTTCATCTCTCCTGACAGCTGCATAATACTCCATTGTGTATATGTACCACAGTTTCTTTAGCCATTCGTCTGTTGAAGGGCATCTTGGTTGTTTCCAGAGTCTTGCTATGGTAAATAGTGCTGCAATGAATATAGGTGTAAGGAAGGGATTTTTGTATTGTATTTTTGTGTTCCTAGCATATATTCCTAGGAGTGGTATAGCTAGATCGTATGGGAGTTCTGTTTCCAGTTTTTGGAGAAACCTCCATATCGCTTTCTATAAAGGTTGGACTAGATGGCATTCCCACCAGCAGTGGATAAGAGTTCCTTTCCTCCACATCCCATCCAGCACTGATTGTTCTCATTCTTTGTGCTGTGTGCCAATCTCTGTGGTGTGAGGTGGTACCTCATAGTTCTTTTGATTTGCATCTCCCTGATGATTAGTAATGTGGAACATTTTTTCATGTGTCTTTTGGCCATATGCATTTCTTCTTTGTCAAAGTGTTTGTCCATTTCTTCTCCCCATTTTTTGATGGGATTAGATTTTTTTTTGTAAAGTTCTGTCAGTGCCTTGTATATTTTGGAGATTAGCCCCTTATCTGATGGGTATTGGGTGAATAGTTTCTCCCACTCAGTGGGTGACTCTTGTATCCTGGGCGCTATTTCCTTTGAGGTGTAGAAGCTTCTCAGCTTAATATATTCCCAATCTCTGCTTACACTTGCTTGAAGAGTGCAGTTTCTTCCTTGAAGATGCCTGTAGTTTCAATGTCCTGGAGTGTTTTGCCTATGTGTGGTTCTATATATCTTATGGCTTCGGGTCTGATATCAAAGTCTTTAATCCATTTGGATTTTACCTTCGTACATGATGTTAACTGGGGGTTTAAATTCAATCTTTTGAAAGTTGCTAGCCATTTGTGCCAACACCACTTGTTGAAGAGGCATTCTTTGCTCCATTTAAAATTTCTTGCTCCTTTATCAAAAATTAGGTGATTGTATGTCTGGGGAACATTCTCTGAGTATTCAAGACTATTCCACTGATCTGAGGGCCTTTCTTTAGTCCAATACCATGCTGTGTTGATAACTATTGCTTTGCAATACAGTTTAAAGATGGGGAAAGTTATGCCTCCCCTATTTTTTCCCAATGATTGCTTTAGCTATTCTAGGGTGTTTATTGTTCTAAATAAATTTCAAAAGTGCATGATCCACTTCTTTGAAAAATTTCATGGGTATCTTTAGTTGGATTGCATTAAATTTGTACAATGCTTTGGGGAGTATTACAATTTTGGTGATGTTAATCCTGCCAATCCATGAGCAGGGTATGTGTTTCCATTTCTGCTTGTCCTCTCTTATTTCTTGGAGCAGAGTTTTATAGTTTTCTTTGTATAGGTCCTTCACATTTTTAGTCAAGTTGATTTCAAGATATTTGAGTTTGTGTGGCACTATTGTGAATGGGGTTGTTTTCTTAATGTCCATTTCTTCCTTATTACTATTGGTGCATAAAAAGGCCATTGATTTTTGTGTGTTAATTTTGTAGCCTGCCACCTTTCTATATGAGTCTATTGTTTCTAGAAAATTTTTGGTAGAGACTTTAGAGTTTTCAAAGTAGAGTATCAGGTCATCTGCAAACAGCGAGAGCTTGACTTTTTCCTTTCCTATCTGGATTCTTTTGATATCTTTTTCTTGCCTAATCACTATAGCAAGTACTTCCAGTGCTATGTTGAATTGGAGTGGTGAGAGAAGACAGCCTTGTCTTGTGCCAGAATTTAGAGGGAAGGCTTTTAGTTTTTCTCCACTGAGGATAATATTTGCCACTGGCTTGTGGTAGGCGGCCTTAACTATATTGAGAAAGGTACTTTTCATTCCCATCTTGCTGAGAGTTTAGATCAAGCATGTGTGTTGGACCTTATCAAATGCTTTCTCTGTGTCTATTGATATGATCATGTGATTTTTCTTTTTCTTGTTGTTGATGTTGTGTATTATGTTGATAGATTTACTGATGTTAAACCATCCTTGAATTCTTGGAATGAAACGTACTTGATCGTAGTGGATGATCTTAATGAGTCATTGAATCCTATTTGCCAGGATTTTCTTGAGGATCTTTGCATCTGTGTTCATCAGTTATATTGGTCTGTAATTTTCTTTTGTGTGTGTGTGTGTGTGTGTGTGGCATCTCTGTTTGGTTTAGGTATCAAGCTGACGTTGGCTTCATAAAAGCTATTTGGAAGTTTTCCTGTTTTTTTCAATTTCATGAAAGAGTCTTGCCAGGATTGGTATTTAGTTCCTCTTGAAAGGTTTGAAAGAATTTATTAGTGAATCCATCTGGGCCTGGGCTTTTGTTTTGGGGCAGACATTTTATTACTGTCTTAATTTTCTCAATAGTGATGGGGGTGTTTGGATATGCTACATCGTCTTCATTCAACTGTGGAAGATTATAGGATTCCAAAAATTTATCCATTTCTTCCAGGTTTTCATTTTTAGTGACATAGGGTTTCTCAAAGTAGTTTCTGATTACCCTTTGAATCTCTGCAATATCTGTAGTGACCTCCCCTTTTTCATTTCTAATACGAGTTATCAAGTTTCTCTCTCTTTGTTTATTTTGCTAATGGTCTATCAATCTTGTTTATTTTTTGAAGAACCAACTTCTGCTTTCGTTGATCTTTCAGATTGTTTTTTGGTTTTTCTCTTCATTGATTTCTGCTCTCAGCTTTGTTATTTCCTTCTGTCTCCCTATTTTTGGGTCCTTTTATTGAGCACTTTCTAATTCTATGAGCTGTGTCACTAAGCTATTCAGGTAGGCCCCTTCTTCCTTCCTTCCTGATATGTGCTTGTAAAGCTATAAATTTTCCTCTCAGTACCGCTTTTGCTGTGTCCTATTGTCATTTGTTTCCAGGAAGGCTTTGATTTCCTCTCGGACCCACTGGTTATTCAGTATTAGGCTGTTTAACTTTCAGGTATTAAAGTTTTTCTTCTGTGTCTTTTGGTAGTTCACATGTAATTTCAGGACCTTGTGGTCAGCAAAGGTAGCCTGCAAAATTTCTATCCTCTATATATTATGGAGGTATATTTTATGTGCTAGCATGTAGTCTATCCTGAAGAATGTCCCATGTACATTAGAGAAGAATGTGTATCCAGGTTTCTGGGGGTGGAGTGTCCTACATATATCTATTAGACCTCTTTCTTCCATTTCTCTTTTCAGGTTTAGGTTGGGTTTCAGTCTGGTTGACCTCTCAAGTGTTGACAGGGCCGTGTTGAGGTTTCCCACAATTATTGTGTTGTTATTGATATTATTTTTCAGATTTGTCAACAATTGTATTAAATATTTTGCTGGCCCCTCATTCAGTGCATATATGTTTAGGAAGTGATTTCTTCCTGCTATACATATCCCTTGATTAATACAAAATGTCCATCTTTGTCCCTTACAACTTTCCTGAATATAAAGTTTGCATCATCTGGTATTAGTATGGCCACTCCAGCTTTTTTTATGGGTGTTGTTTTCTTGGATGATTTTACTCCATCCTTTTATTTTGAGTTGATGATTTTTCTGACTATTCTGGTGTGTTTTGTAGACATCAGAAGGTTGGATTGAGTTATTTGATCCATTTAGCGACTCTGTGTCTCTTAACTGGTGCATTTAGTCTATTGACATTGAGAGAAAGAATTTTCCTGGGATTTAATGCCATCTTTATATCAAAGTTTTGTGTATCTGTTGGTCAGCCTTGTCTTAAAGTAGGTCTTTCAGTTTTTCTTTTAAGACTGGTTTTGAGTCTGCAAAGTTTCTGAGCTGTTATTTGTTTGTGAAACCATGTATTCTTCCTTCAAACCTAAAAGTGAGTTTTGCTGGGTGCAGTATTCTAGGCGTAGCATTTATTTCATTGAGTTTTGTCACTATGTCCCACCACTGCCTTCTGGCCTTGAGTGTTTCTGATGACAGGTCTGCGGTAAATCTCAAGGATGTTCCCTTGAATGTAATTTATCTTTTTGATCTTGCTGCTTTCAGAATTTTGTCTCTATCTGTGGGATTCGTCATTGTGACTAGAATGTGTCTTGGGGTGTTTTGTCTCTTTTAGTTGGTACTCTTCGGGCATGCAGGATTTGATCGCATGTATTCTTTAGCTCTGTTAGTTTCTTTTTAATGATGTTCTTGACCTTTAATTCTTCCTGGAGATTTTTTTCCTGGGTCTCTGGGACTCCAATGATTCTTAAGTTGTTTCTGTTGAGCTTATAATAGACTTCTATTTTCATTTGTTCACATTCATTGAGTAATTTTTCCATTGTTTGATCATTTGCTTTAAGGCTTTATTCCAATCTCTTTTGCTGTATGGAGTTTTATTCATCTCATCTTCCAGTGTATTAATTCTATCCTCAGCTGCTGTTAACCTGTGGGAAAGCTCATCCATGTTTTTCTTCAATTCATCTACTGAGTTTTTCAGACCTGTTATTTGACCTGAAATTTCAGTTTGGAGTTTTATGATTTCTATCTTCATATTCTCTTGATTATTATTAGTGTTCTCTTCTATACTTTCTTTGAGTTCTGTGAACAACTTCCATATTGCGACTCTAAACTCCTTATCTGAGAGACTGACTAGTTGGTTGGCCATATTCCGGTCATCAGAGTTGCCATCTTCATTGTCTATGCCTGGTGCTGGCCTGCATTTTTTCCCCATTATCACACTTGTATTGTGGGTTTTTCTACATGTTGTGGTGGTATTCATTAGCTAAATAATGTGCACAACTCACCTCCAGGGAAGGCTAGCCGTCCGCAGTTGAAGCCACACACAGGATGAAATCAGGCCGACAATGCAGCACAGCACAGGAGACAGTCAGAGAGAGTTGCTGGCATCAGAGTTCCAGCAGAGTTCCCCAAAATTATATTTAAGTCCTTTGTCAATAAGGAGTCAATATATATACATATTTTTATTCAATATATATGTATATATTAGTTAATATATATCTGAATGTGATAATTGAATTGTATCTTACCTTCAACTCCAAATTCATCTGATAAAGCCCAAATCCCTCATATGATGGTAGCCAGATGATATTCTTTAGGGGAGCTACTTGAAGTTACAGAATAATTTAAGGTTGGAACACAGATACCACAGATACCACAGACTGTTCTTAGAGGAAAGACTGTGGTTATGCAAAAAGAAAGTGGTATTCTGCAAGCCAAAAATGCTCTCCTCAGAATCTGACCATGCTGGCCCCTTGACCTTAGATTTATAACCTCAAAAACTGTGAAAAAAATACTTGTGTTGTTTAAACCACTCAGACTATGCCATTTTGTTATGGCAACCAAAACTAACAATATGCAATGAAAATCCCTCTGCATTGCTTGTAACAGATATAACAGAGCTATGGACATAAACACTCATAGTACAGTCATTTTCTTTCAGAACAGTTGTATAAGCCAAATAGATACAGATAAAGGAATACATTCCTATAAGATCAGATTCTTCTGTAGGTTTTTAACTCTCCATGGCCTGTCATGTAAAAAAATTCCATAATATTGAAGTTTTTATGAAGATGCATCTATAAAAACTAGTTTTTCTTGAACTACTTCACTTTCTTCATCTCATTGGCAGGTTTCCATTCTTAGGACACACCTTTCCTGTTGCAACAGAACTCTTATCTCTTCTGTTTTCATCTATTTTCTCACCCCTATTGTTCACTTTCTCTCCAGTTCTCTATGCAATGAATAGTATTAATTGTATTTATATGAAATTCCTTCAAATTAAATGAATATAAAACCTGCTACTGTAGGACATTAGAATACTACCAAAATCAATTAGGAGAGAGAAAAGAAATTCTTTTGTTGTTGTTGTTGTTGTTGTTTTTTTGTGTGTGTGTGTGTGTTGGTCTTAATAGGATCACACGCAGCAGTGCTTAGGGGTTACTCCTGGCTCTGAACTCAGAAATTGCTCCTGGCAAGCTCAGGGTCATGCAAGGCAAATGTCCTACCACTATGCTATCTCTCCAGTTCCCAGAATTCTCTCTCTTTTTTTGTTTTGTTTTGTTTTGTTTTGTTTTTGAACCACACCTGGCAGCGCTCAGGGGTTACACTTGACTCTATGCTCAGAAATTGTCCTGGCAGGCTCGGGGAACCATATGGGATGCCGGGATTCGAACCGCCGGGATTTGAGCCACCATCCTTTGCATGTAAGGCCTTACCTCCATGCTACCTCTCCAGCCCCATGAATTCTTTTTTTTTTAATGAAATATTTCTTTCTTAGAGTGAGGCATTTAAGTAGAAATATTTGACTTTTTGTTTGAATATTTAAAAAATAAATTGTATTTAAAATATTTGAGATTATATGTCTATCATGTTTCTATATGACACATAATAAGGAAATTTGTTTTGTTTTGGGACCACAAGTAGTGATGCTTAGGTGTTGCTTTTGGCTCTGCAATCTGGGACACTCTTGGCAGTGCTTAGGGGACAGACACTATGAAGTGCTGGTGACCAAACTCAGATCAACCACGTGCAAGGCAAACATCCTACCTGCTGTACTATCACTCTAGACTCCATAATAAAGATTTTACAGCTACTGATAAAAACAGATACTTTTATTGTGTTATATTAATCTTTTAAAAATCCTATTTAAATTGGAATTTAGAAATTGTAGACTGTTTTTCAATTAAATTTTTATTCGACATGAATCTTCAGATTACTTAAGACTATTTAAGCAGGTACTGGAGAGATGGCACAGCAGATTAAAAGGAACTCTTCTCCACTGCTGATGGGAATATTGTTTGGTTCAACCTCTATGGAAAACAATATGGTGGGTTCTCAGTAAACTCAGAATAGAGCTATCGTATAATCTGCAATTTCACTTTTCCCAGGATAGAAAAGCATTCATGCAAAAGGATGTATACACACCACTATTCATTGAAACACTTGGTACAATAGCTAAGAGTTGGAATCAACTTAGATTTTCAACAAAATATGAGCAGATAATGAAGATTTGCTACATATAATAATATAATATAATAAGTGATGAGATTAATTTTCTGCAACATGTATGGAACTGGAAGATATGTTAAATGAAGCCAGAAGAAGGATAAAAATAGAATGATACCACTTACATGTGGTATTGAGAATATATTCATGAGAGAATGCAATGTTTTACAGGAAGATTGCCTAGATCACTCTTGCTTCCCAGAGTTTAGTGAGGAGAAGGAATAAAATAGAGTGGAGTGGGAGAAAGACAGATGTGAAATAACTGGATGGGACAGCTGAGATCAAGATGATTCAGGTATTTGGTGATGTTAATGAAAGTCAGAACTAAATATCCAAACTATAGAACCAACAATACAGAAGTCATAAGGACCAAACTTTAACAGACCAACTTAAAAAGGTTCCTATTAAGATGGAAGGTTAGAAGTATGGGATTGGTGGAGGGATATAGACATGAATATGGATATTAATATAGATATGGATAATAATATGGACACTAGTGATAGAATTGGTGATGAAACAATGTATGTCTAAAACTCAACTATAAACAACTCTAAATCATGGTGCTTTAATATAAAATTAAAAATAAATAACAGGAAATAAGACCTATGCTAATGAATGAGTAGAGCTAGAAGGAGGTCAAAAAAAAAAAGAAGTCATGTAAATGGTCATTAATTTTCTGTCCTAAGATATTTCTATACATTCACATTTACTGAAAGCACATGCCAGCATCTAGCCTACAGAACATACGGAACGTAAGTCAGAACTATATACCTTTTTTCGAAAATCTAGATTTAGCAAAAAAATTTTTTTTCTAATTTTGCTCAAAACACCATCTCAACTGGTGTGTGGACATGATTTATAAATCACAAAGGGGTATGGTGGGTCAAGTTTCAGGTGAAACTTCTCCCTCTCCCCATTCAGCCCAGCACTGTTTCAAATTACTTTAAAAATGAAAGTTACTGAGGACAGTGGAGAACAATTAGAATATAATATTTTCTTGTCCTGCAGTCAGCACATCAGATATCAGATTGTGCTTCTTAGTAGCCATGATATTAAAAAATTAGAGCAAGAGAAGATAAAGCTTCGCTTACTTTAGTTTTTCTTTGCCAAGGAAACTAAAATTAACAAATTGAGCAGATTTTTTTAAACAAGAAGGTTTACTTAAAAAAAAGGCTTATAGGGCAATAAAAATGTCAATAGGATCAACTCTTTTCAAAGCAAGCTTTTAGGGAGCTCCTTTTTGGTGTTACAAACCCCAGCATATTTATAGAATTTTCAAACTTATTTAAAGTGTCTTACTTTCTTTCTCTCCTTATTAGGCTCCTACATGATTTCACATATAAAAGGACTCCCCAGATCTACCTCCTCCCAATTTCATATAGGTTTCTAAAGCTTATTTTTTGCTTTGTTTTTTGTTTGTTTGTTTGTTTGTTTGTTTTGTCGCCCAGTGAGGCTTAGGGGTTACTCCTGTCTATGCACTCAGAAATTACTCCTGGCTTGAGGGACCATATGGTACCCTGGGGGATCAAACCTTGGTCCATCCTAGGTCAGTCGCGTGCAAGGCAAACACTGTGCCACAGCTCAGGTCCCAAGGTTTCTAAAGCTTCTTAAATGAAATTACTCTTTCATTAACAAGATTTCTAGAGGGCAAATTTCAGAACTGCTCTGCTGAAAGGAAAAGGGAAGCATATATACTTCTGATTCTCAAGTTAAGGAGTCAAGAAGGGCATTAGACTTGCAAGCAAGTAAATCAAAACTATAAAGCGTTTTTGAAAACCTAAATGCCCTCAAAAAAGACATACATATGGCCAAAGTGATATGACAAAATTTCTCCACATAATTTAACAGCAAGGAAAAGCAAATCAAAACAACAATAAAATGCCACAGCATACCAGTGGTATACATTAAGGGAACAGAAATAAAATCCTAGTTTGGATACGAGGGGAAAGGGGCTCTCATTCACTGCTGGTGGAAATGTAAATTCTAAATTTTTAACCTTGAAATATTTCCAGTGTAGACTTTGGTTTTTTCATATAGGTTGCTAAGGTATTAGTTGCACCTTTATTTAATGGTCTACTAATGGTCTCCTTTGTGGAAATGAGGCTATTATGGGAAATCCTTGTTCTTCTACTTGAGTGTGACCTCTGTTGATGTAATAGCAGTTGGACTTGAACATGTCCCTTGGGTATCCCCCACTGTAATAACAGTTGAACCTAGACAACCCTACTGGACATGCCCCTTGGACATACCCCCTTGTCAAGCCCAGTATAAGAGGAGAAAAAACTTGAACCATTGAGAAGGGCAGGATAGTGACCAGAGCAGTATCTGCTGGTTTATTGAATCAGGGACTAAGGGCCTCCCCCTGTCACCTCTGGCCAGTGAATTTCCATCTCTCTCTGAAACCCCTAGGCAGCAGAGCAGGCCTCAGACTACAGGAGGAATAAAAAACAAAACAAACCGTGTATTCTATTCCTCTCAGTCCCAGGCCTGCAGTCTCTGCAGTAACCCAAGGCAGACATCCTAATTTCTCCAAGTTAGCTGTATTCCCCTATAAAGAGATAATAAAATTACCTTTCTTACCCAAGAGATATAAGTAATTAGTACAAAAAATGTTAATTTCTCTTCTTTCTTTCTTTTCCAATTGTGTAACACAGAGTTTCTCTCCTAAAACTGCAGAGACAGAGAAGAGATAGGGAAGTTTCTATCATAATTTGCAAACAATATATACCCACAGTTTGCCCTTGTGCATGGCTTCTTTTGTGCAAAGACAATGCATATTACATTGAGAGCATTTACCAAGTTCAACGTGTTCCTTCAAAATTCTCTTTATTTATATATGCAAGAACGCTGTATTATATACTAATTCTTATATAAGTTAATTTATAAATAATAAACATAAGTATGTGAATTATACAATTTGTCTCCACTTATGTAAAAGATATAAATAGCTCCTTTAACTTTTACCTTAGAGTGGTAAAAGTTCTTGCATTCCTAGAGCAGCAATGAAAGCATAGCCACAAAGCTGTAGCCCTCACTTTAATCCCTTGGGGGTTGCTGCCTCCCATCCTTCATTATTAGTTATCAGGGGTCGATAAGGACAACAACTTTGCTTTTCTTCACTTTGCCTGTGGTGTTTCCTGACTTCCTTCCCTGTCCAGGCGTCTCCACGCTACATCTCAGAAGTGTTCCCTGAATCACAAGATGTGTGGTGGCTCTGGCCCTCATCCTGTGAAGACAGCCTCCCATGCTGCATCTGATTGCTTAAGATTCTTCTGAGAGCTGAGCCTTCTCATCAGCACCATTTGTTTTTCCAGGCCTCCCTCATAGAGTTGACTTGTTTTCTTTGCCTTCAAGGCTCTCTACAGTTTTTCCTCTCAGCCTGGAAGTCTCCTTTTCTTTTTAGACTGTGTGGGAGCTAAATTTATACTTGATTAACAGCAGTTAGTCCAAGGAGTGTCAGGATGCTATTTTCATGCTAACTGCCTTTCTGTTTTATTCTCTTTTTGTTTTAAGACAGAATAGACCCTCACAATTAGAGCTCACTTGTCCCTATGGTGAGAGAGACAAAATATATCATAATATGTCGGACTGGATTCTGATGAGAGATGAAACAGGAAAAGAATACTTTTGTGAGAATATATTCTCACAAATATAGCTCACAAATACAGCTCATAAATATCATTTTTATTGGCAATATTTGGCTCAGAGAAATTCCTTAACTCATCAGATTTATTAATGCCACTCAAAAATCTGTCTTGGGACCGCAGCGACAGAACAATGGTAGGGTGTTTGCCTTGCACACAGCCTACGTGGGATGGATGCTGGTTTGATCCCCAGTATCCAACATGGTCCCCTGAACCTGCCAGGAGCGATTTTTGAGTGCAGAGCCAGGAGTAATCCCTAAGGGCTGATGGGTGTGCACACCCCCACCCTAAAAATTAGTGTCTTAACTTTGACACATTTCTTTTCTAGAATTTTTCTTGATTTGTTTTCACTAAAGGCATTGTGTAACTATAGGTTTATTTTGTCAGGATTTTAATGTCAACTTTAAAAAGTAGGCATGTTTCACTTATGAATGTGACTCAAGCTAATTGCATATAATTACAGTAGCATGTCATTGGGCAGTGTTCACACTATAACAATACAGTTTTAATTCAACTAGCATTGAAGAGTAGAGGGGTAGATAAATCGAACTTTATTTCATAAACTGGAGTAATATAACTGAACCATAGAATTTGAGTGAAGCTTTAAAATGGATTTTAAAAAAATTCTTTTTATTTGTGATCAGTAAATATTTGATTTGTACATCTATTATATATGCCTATATATTTGGGGTTGCATAAATATTTTTGAATAAAAATAAGTTATGAATGAAAAAATTTAGGAAGTCCTGGCTACACTAAAGACAGAGATTCAGGCCCCAGCTCACTGTCAAAGAGCAATGGAGAACTGGAGTGTTCTTTTGCAGATGTTTGTTCAGAGGAATAGGGAGACCACTATCCCTATCACTGCATAGAGTCCTCAAGCACTTTCAGAAGTTACCTGGAGAATTTCTTCCAACAAACTTATGTTTATTCATTTAATTTGCGATTTGGTGTGACACTGATGGTACAGAGGGATTATTCCTGGCTCTGTGCTAGTCATGATAAAGCTCAGGAGATCATATAGGTTGTCTGGGATTGAACCCTGATCAACTATCTATAAGAGAAGCACCAGGTCTATTATACTATCTCTCCTGACCCTCATGTTTATTTTATTACAGAAATTTACTTTTGGTTTTGGGCTCTCACTGAGTGGTGCCCAGGGCTTACTACTTATTAAGATATTAAGAGATTGGTAATTATTTCTGAGGGTGCACAGGGGACTAGGGAATGAACCCTGATCTACAGCATTCAAGGTAAACTTTTTACCTGCTATACTATGCTATACTATTTCTCCAATTCAAAAAATTTATTATTTATTTAAATATTTAAAATTATTATTTCTAGGGGCCAGAGTAATGGTGCAAGTGGTAAGGCATCTGCCTTGCCTGTGCTAGCCTAGGACAAATCGTGTTCAATCCCCCGGCATCCCATATGGTCCCCCAAGCCAGGAGTGACTTCTGAGGAAATAGCCAAGAGTAACCCCTGAGCGTCACTACTCGGTGTGGCCCCCCAAAAAAAACAAAAAGAAACAAACAAAAATTATTATGTATACATTAAATTTATTTAAAAAAAAACAAATAAAAATAATTTATTTTGCTTATTAAGAAAGCCAAGATTTTATTTTGTGGTTTCCACTGTTTTTTACAGGTTAAAAAAGTTTTGTTTTATATTTCGTCTATATTTTATTCCTGATATGTTTATTTTATGTTGGCTTCATCCAGTTGATCATAGGCATCTAACATGGATTAATTTCTTAGTATAAATACTTGAAGTTTCCCTAAGTATTAATTAGTAACTTTGTTTAGAATTGCTCTGGAAAATGTTTCTATCATAAACTATAAAGAGAAAAAGGAAAACTATAGAACTCAGAGTAAGACAAAAATAGTACAAATTTCTGGAGAAAGACTGGAGAAGTAAACAATAAATTTAGCATCTACCACTCGATAATTGGATCAAACAACTTAAAAGTCAATGAGTTATATTTAATTTTATCAATAAAGTAAGTTTTATCATGTTTAATTAAGATATGCAATTTTTGACATAAACATATTTTAATATACACGTATTCCAAGAAATTTAAAACTATTTTGTGACTCACTATCTTAACTATTTAGTGTCTGAAACAGAAATAACAGCATCTCTGAGGTGTGATTCTATTTATTGCTGTCATCTGTCCTCTGCTCTCCTGAACTCTTCCACACAATTCTTTTGAAGGGAAGAGGCCACTCAAGCAGTCCTCAGGTGGTCTGGGACAACTCCTGGTAGTACCGGGACAAACATTCAATGCTATACCCTGAGAATACAACACAGTGCATGATTTGCATTACTGGAAACATCTGGCAATTCTTGTGAGCTCTGATAATATCAGAGGGTTTATATGGTATTATGGACTTAACCAAGATTCTGAATACAAAGTAGGGGCCCCTGTACTATATCTCAACCTCACTTTTTCCCCTATTCTTCGTATTCCTTCTCCCTTTCTCTTTATTATTTTCTTTCTTCTCTTTCTCCTACTCTTCCTTCTTCATTCTCTTCATCCTTTTTGTTTGGGGGAGGATTAAGACCACACCCAACTCTGCTCTGGATTTTCTCCTGGCTCTATTCTCAGGAATAACTCCTGTTTTGCTCTATACTTGAGGGACCATATGCTATTCCAGGGCTAGAAATAGGTGGGCTAAGTGCAAAACATGTACCCTACTGATATACTATCACATGTGATTTTTTTTTTTCTGAGTTGCCACAGCTTCTCTAAATCAGGAATCTGAGATGCTGATGATGTCCACTTGGATCATGTTTGCAGAATAAAATAATATAAGAGAGTATAAAATAAATTCTGCAGAATGTAATTACTTTCTAAAAAGCCAACCATCAAACATTTCCACTTATGTACGAACTGTAGGACCTAATTACCGTACTCCTCTTGCCACTTTGTTTCTATGGGACAAAGTCAAAATTGCTGTGCAAATGATCAACAATAATCTCTCCAAAATCCTATCAGAATTACTATTCACTCATGAAAAAATGTTTTGGACTTGAGAGAGAGTGATATATTTCACAGCAAGAATCAGACTGCAAATTTAGGCTTATCTCTATTACTGAGAACTAAAATAGGGTAATAGGCAAAATAGACAACATTTCAATGATAAAACAATAGAATGGGAAGCATTAGCTAATTCTTTATGTTTGCCAATGGGAGACTTCTCCATGTGCACGCTACATACAAATTCTTGTACTGTTTCTAAGTTTCTGGGACTCTCAGAAATAGTAAATTAAGTAAGATGCTTGTATTTCACATATTTAACCTCTGACACCAGGTATGGTCCTTTGAGCACTGATAGAAGTGATCCTTGAGCACAGAGACAAAAATATATCTTGAGCACAACTTGGTGTATTCCCAACAAAATATTATATAGGACACATAAAGTATGGGTGGGTGAATGCAATTGTAATTACTGTGAAGGTATACCAGTAACATCAGTAAATATGAGCATGTTAAAATATCTAATCATAACCCTCTGTGGTAAGAAAAAAATATGCTTTCTTTAAGCACATAAATAACCATAGCTGTCAAGTATGTAACTCAATAAACTTCAGTTGTGTTATTTATAGTCAAGTATTTTAATATGGTCATCTAGTCAAATGTTTCAAATGTTCTATTGGCTCTTATCTTTTTTTTTAAAGACAAAATTTATAGTTAAAGCATTTTGTACTTTCATCTCTGGATTATTCCATGCTTCTTATTTTGCATAGGTGTTATTCACTAAGGCTAAATATGTTTTTTTAGTCCCCTAAATTTTAATATGAGATTAATGATAATGGTTTTCTGTGACTATGGTTGTGACTGCCAAAGAGGAGTCTGACTACCATAGATGTGAGGTCTTATTTACATATCACAGGATGTATATATATATATATTTTTTTTTAAGGACAAAACTACAAGTTTATATTCCCGTTATTCATTTGCTTTTAAAACAAATATTTACCATGTTCCTAACATTAAACTGTGTAACTCAGAACAGGAAATAAAGATTCAAAGTAGTAAGATGGTCATTGAATTCTTTTGTTTGTTTTTAACTCTATTCTGATGATTTCTGGATCAGTATCTATTATTTCAAAGCAAAAATAAACAAATAAACCACAGAGCATCGGAGATTAAAATAACCACATTTTTCACTTAAAATTCTGTAGGTGGTCAACTTGGATTGGATTTAGCTGAATCATTTTTCTATTCTTAGAATAGGTTCATTTGTGTGTTGTGAAGAGTTTCCACCGATTAGGAATGGGGCTGAAGTGAGAGGTAAAAGCACTAAGGCTTTATGGATCCCATAAAATAATGTGACAGCAGAATGCAAGGGGGGTAAAGAAACTAATATCTCTTGGCAGGAGAAATTAGCTGTAAAGTCATATTGCAAATAGCCAAGGAAATAATTTATGGAATTGCCAAGTTATCTTTGCATTTTTTAAATAACACATCTGATGTAAACTAATATTCTGAATATCACCTGGAAAGATGATACCCCAGTTTTGCACTGTACCTTTCTGAATTTCATTTCAGAAACTATATGTAAATATAATTATAATCTTTTTTAAACAGATGAGTTATTTAAAAAATGAAATATTATATATATATATTCCTTGAACTTGTTTTTTATTTGGATAGTCTCTACTTTTTTTATTAATTTTTATTTTTAATTATGAGAACAAAGATGCAAAGAAAGAGGACAAAGTAAAGTTACAGTGGAAGGACAATCACCCATAAACAGAATTCTCAGTAGTCCCATTGCTGATATCTTAACTTTGAATTTTCAGTCAAAGAACATTAAGAAAAATAAAACAGAACCCATGTATAATTACTTTGTCCCTCAAGTCCCCAGATTGTAGTACATAATATTTCTTAGCAGCACACAAAGCAATCTAAAGCCATAAAACATATGTAACTCCTTAAACATTGAAGGCAAAGTATTTTTTTACATTTCCATGCACATGCATATTAGTTTAAGTTAACCTCAAAAGTTTAAGTGGATTGTTTTTCTTAAGGATTAGAGTCAAAGAAGCACAGCAAAAATGGCAATCATTGTCTGCATAGGCCCACCAACATATGAGGGACATGGAAAGGAAAAGTCTTGGCCTAAATACAAGGAAACCCTACCCCTGAAGTTTCCTAGCACAAGACCAACTCTAGGCTCCAGGCAAACTAGGTTGTCCAATCCAGGTCATTGTCTGTAGTGCCAATACACTTTTATTTTTCACACAGTCTCTGTTGTTGGTATCATGTTTCTGTATTAAAGATCCTGGAATCTGCATATCCTACATTGCAGTCAGAATGGTGCAGAGCAGCCTCTCCTTTCACCTCACAAGTAAAGGGCAATGCAGAGAACCCTGTCCTGTAAGCAGGTCGTTGTTGTTGTTGTCAAGTCTTCTTAGTGTTAAGGAAGTCTCTTTTGAGCAGGTCGATGTCAGAGCAGTGGTAGGGTCTTCCCCAGTAGAGGATTGCTTCCAGGTGTTGTTTTTGGATGTTTTGTAGATAGCTTCCCTGGTTCAGGGGTGAATGGAAGATGCCCATTCTTCTGAGGCCTGTGCCAGGTCATTATATCAATGTTCAGGGCGTAAGGTCTCATTGCATTATGAGATTTGTGTGTTCCAATCTCTGTTAGATAAGAACTTATTTGTATTTATAGTATTTTCCCATTTTAATGCGCCTATGCAAACAAGGAACAATGCCATGCGGCATTATCAGCGCATATGGGGGCCATAAGAACAAATCCAACAATCCCCATGACATGGTTCAATCATAAGCATTAAACTGAGGGACTCTTCCACCAAAATCCTTATTGAACAGCTCACAAAAAGAAGACAAGATAAAAAGTGGGTAGAATCTTCACAGTAAAAGAATATTTAGAAAGTGTTATAGCTGTTAAAATATACATAAAATATTCAAAAGACATATGTGTCCATTTTATGTCTTTTGAAATAGTTGGGGTTGTTAAATCCAATGCACGACTTTGGTCTGTGATTAGGACTGTATAGTATTGAAGTTAAAAAAGGTAAATGTGGGGTACTGATGGTTGGGGGTGAGAGAGTTAAGGAGTAATAATGAGCTTTGTAGTGGTGTGCAAAAGCACAAAATCTGTTGGGGCAGGAGGTCTGTCTTGGTGCCTAACAAATTAAAGAACTGAGAGTAAAGAGGGTTAATTAAGGGGAAGATAAGGAATCTGGATATTGGAGATGAGGGAGTAGAAGAGGCTCTGGTGTAGTGGAGGGGAAATATATCAGAGGGGCTATATATATTGTATAGATGAATTGTTTATGGATTAGGCTTGGCAGTCAGAGAGGACCACTGTACAGGAAGTCACGTCTACATATTTTAGAGATTTTAGAGACCTATTTGAATATTATCCTCCAAATCTAGGGAATTTCATATTTTTTTTCCTAGAAACAGTCGAGGATTAAGAATATTTTTGGGTGTTGTTAAAAAGTATATGTCTGCACCTGCGTGCTTTTGAAAATGAATACTAGTAAGAAAAGAACTCCTGCAGGGGGTCCAGTATGCATAGGGGAAGAATTTTTCTCCCCCATGCTCCCCCCAGAACCCGATTTACCAGGCGTGGCCCTGAAGACCCATCTGGCATGGGGGGGGGTCTCAGTCCCCTGGACTAAGTGGTCAGCCCAGGGGGCCTATGGCTAGCTGTCCTGCCCAGAGCTCCCAACATACCAGCTGAAGAGACATAAAAGAATTGGCATGTGGAGTCTTCCAGGTGCAGCCCTGCTTCTGTAGTTTGTGTATGCATAGGAGAGGAATTTCTCTCCTCCACCCTCCCCTCAGGGCCCGATTTACCAGGCTTGGCCCTGAAGACCAGTCTGGCATGGGGGTGGGGGGGAATCTCAGTCCCCTGGACTAAGTGGTCAGCGTAGGGGGCCTATGGCTAGCTGTCCTGCCCAGAGCCCCCAACATACCAGCTGAAGTGGTAGTCTCTTCTTAATATATACAGATTTAACGTATGCTTTTTTAATGACATATTAAATTATATAAATGTCCTACAATAGCCAATTTTCTACTAGCAAATTTTTTCTTATAAACTATTAGCCTCCCAAATACATATACTGAAGTCCTAACACGCAGTACCACAGAATATGACTTTGTTTAGAGAAAAAAGTAATTAAGTAATAAGGCAGACAATTAGGGTGGGCTCTAAAACAGGCTGACTGCTACTTTGTAAGAAAAGAGACAGAGATGAGGTGAGGGAAATTTATGTGAGCACACAGTCAACTGCAGGCCAAGGAGAGAAACTTAAACCAAACTCACAGATATTGTGATCATAGACTCATTGACTTCTAACATCAAGAATTTTGAGAAAATTGCTTTTGATTAAGTCACCAATGTGTGGGTTTTATTAAAATTTATTAAACTATTTTACAGTGAATTAGTTTGCTTATTTGTGTGACCAATTATGGATTTTAATTCTCAAATTGAGTTTGAAAGTGTGGGTTGAAGGGTCTTTCTTGCTGTTTTTTGATGAATATTCCAAATAGCTATCTGTAGTTGCAATAAAGCCATAGACCTTTGCCAATTGTGTGACAAATGGTAATTTTTTTCATATTCTTTTTTTTTTTTTTTTTTTTTTTTGATTTTGTGTTTTTTGGTTTTATTTTTTTTTTTTAATTTTTTTTTTCTTTAAACACCTTGATTACATACATGATTGTGTTTGGGTTTCAGTCATAAAAGGAACACCACCCATCACCAGTGCAACATTCCCATCACCCAAGTCCCAAATCACCCTCCTCCCCACCCAACCCCCGCCTGTACCCTAAACAGGCTCTACATTTCCCTCATACATTCTCAATATTAGGACAGTTCAAAATGTAGTTATTTCTCTAACTAAACTCATCACTCTTTGTGGTGAGCTTCCTGAGGTGAGCTGGAACTTCCAGCTCTTTTCTCTTTTGTGTCTGAAAATTATTATTACAAGGGTGTCTTTCATTTTTCTTAAAACCCATAGATGAGTGAGACCATTCTGCGTTTTTCTCTCTCTCTCTGACTTATTTCACTCAGCATAATAGATTCCATGTACATCCATGTATAGGAAAATTTCATGACTTCATCTCTCCTGACAGCTGCATAATATTCCATTGTGTATATGTACCACAGTTTCTTTAGCCATTCATCTGTTGAAGGGCATCTTGGTTGTTTCCAGAGTCTTGCTATGGTAAATAGAGCTGCAATGAATATAGGTGTAAGAAAGGGGTTTTTGTATTGTATTTTTGTGTTCCTAGGGTATATTCCTAGGAGTGGTATAGCTGGATCGTATGGGAGCTCGATTTCCAGTTTTTGGAGGAATCTCCATATCGCTTTCCATAAAGGTTGAACTAGACAGCATTCCCACCAGCAGTGGATAAGAGTTCCTTTCTCTCCACATCCCCGCCAACACTGTTTATTCTCATTCTTTGTGATGTGTGCCATTCTCTGGGGTGTGAGGTGGTATCTCATCGTTGTTTTGATTTGCATCTCCCTGATGATTAGTGATGTGGAACATTTTTTCATGTGTCTTTTGGCCATGCGTATTTCTTCTTTGTCAAAGTGTCTGTTCATTTCTTCTCCCCATTTTTTGATGGGGTTAGATGTTTTTTTCTTGTAAAGTTCTGTCAGTGCCTTGTATATTTTGGAGATTAGCCCCTTATCTGATGGGTATTGGGTGAATAGTTTCTCCCACTCAGTGGGTGGCTCTTGTATCCTGGGCACTATTTCCTTTGAGGTGCAGAAGCTTCTCAGCTTAATATATTCCCATCTGTTAATCTCTGCTTTCACTTGCTTGGAGAGTGCAGTTTCCTCCTTGAAGATGCCTGTAATGTCCTGGAGTGTTTTGCCTATGTGCTGTTCTATATATCTTATGGTTTTGGGGCTGATATCGAGGTCTTTAATCCATTTGGATTTTACCTTTGTACATGATGTTAGCTGGGGGTCTAAGTTTAATTTTTTGCAAGTGGCTATCCAATTGTGCCAACACCACTTGTTGAAGAGGCTTTCCCTGCTCCATTTAGGATTTCCTGCTCCTTTATCAAAAATTAGATGGTTGTATCTCTGGGGAACATTTTCTGAGTATTCAAGCCTATTCCACTGATCTGAGGACCTATCCTTATTCCAATACCATGCTGTTTTGATAACTGTTGCTTTGTAGTACAGTTTAAAGTTGGGAAAAGTAATTCCTCCCATATTCTTTTTCCCAATGATTGCTTTAGCTATTCGAGGGTGTTTATTGTTCCAAATGAATTTCAAAAGTGTCTGATCCACTTCTTTGAAGAATGTCATGGGTATCTTTAGAGGGATGGCATTAAATCTGTATAATGCCTTGGGGAGTATTGACATTTTGATGATGTTAATCCTGCCAATCCATGAGCAGGGTATGTGTTTCCATTTCCGTGTGTCCTCTCTTATTTCTTGGAGCAGAGTTTTATAGTTTTCTTTGTATAGGTCCTTCACATATTTAGTCAAGTTGATTCCAAGATATTTGAGTTTGTGTGGTACTATTGTGAATGGGGTTGTTTTCTTAATGTCCATTTCTTCTTTATTACTGTTGGTGTATAGAAAGGCCATTGATTTTTGTGTGTTAATTTTGTAGCCTGCCACCTTGCTATATGAGTCTATTGTTTCTAGAAGCTTTTTGATAGAGTCTTTAGGGTTTTCTAAGTAGAGTATCATGTCATCTGCAAACAGTGAGAGCTTGACTTCTTCCTTTCCTATCTGGATTCCCTTGATATCCTTTTCTTGCCTAATCGCTATAGCAAGTACTTCCAGTGCTATGTTGAATAGGAGTGGTGAGAGAGGACAGCCTTGTCTTGTGCCAGAATTTAGAGGGAAGGCTTTCAGTTTTTCTCCATTGAGGATAATATTTGCCACTGGCTTGTGGTAGATGGCCTTCACTATATTGAGAAAGGTTCCCTCCATTCCCATCTTGCTGAGAGTTTTGATCAAGAATGGGTGTTGGACCTTATCAAATGCTTTCTCTGCATCTATTGATATGATCATGTGGTTTTTATTTTTCTTGTTATTGATGTTGTGTATTATGTTGATAGATTTACGGATGTTAAACCAGCCTTGCATTCCTGGGATGAAACCTACTTGATCGTAGTGGATGATCTTCTTAACGAGGCATTGAATCCTATTTGCCAGGATTTTGTTGAGGATCTTTGCATCTGCATTCATCAGTGATATTGGTCTGTAATTTTCTTTTTTGGTAGCGTCTCTGTCTGGTTTAGGTATCAAGGTGATGTTGGCTTCATAAAAGCTATTTGGAAGTGTTTCTGTTTGTTCAATTTCATGAAAGAGTCTTGCCAAGATTGGCAGTAGTTCCTCTTGGAAAGTTTGATAGAATTCATTAGTGAATCCATCTGGACCTGGGCTTTTGTTTTTCGGCAGACATTTGATTACTGTTTTAATTTCATCAATGGTGATGGGGGTGTTTAGATATGCTACATCCTCTTCCTTCAACCGTGGAAGATTATAAGAGTCCAAGAATTTATCCATTTCTTCCAGGTTCTCATTTTTAGTGGCGTAGAGTTTTTCAAAGTAGTTTCTGATTACCCTTTGAATCTCTGTCATATCAGTAGTGATCTCTCCTTTTTCATTCCTGATACGAGTTATCAAGTTTCTCTCTCTCTCTTTCTTTGTTAGGTTTGCCAGTGGTCTATCAATCTTGTTTATTTTTTCAAAGAACCAACTTCTGCTTTCGTTGATCTTTCGGATTGTTTTTTGAGTTTCCACTTCGTTGATTTCTGCTCTCAGCTTTGTTATTTCCTTCTGTCTTCCTGTTCTTGGGTCCTTTTGTTGAGCATTTTCTAGTTCTATTAGCTGTGTCATTAAGCTACTCAGGTAAGCTCCTTCTTCCTTCCTGATGTGTGCTTGCAAAGCTATAAATTTTCCTCTCAGTACTGCTTTTGCTGTGTCCCATAAGTTCTGAGAGTTTGTGTCTTTATTGTCATTTGTTTCCAGGAACCTTTTTATTTCCTCCTTGATTTCATCTCGGACCCACTGGTTATTGAGCATGAGGCTGTTTAACTTCCAGGTGTTAAAGTGTTTCTTCTGAGTCCCTTTGGAGTTCACAAATAATTTCAGAGCCTTGTGGTCAGCGAAGGTAGTCTGCAAAATTTCTATCCTCTTGATCTTATGGAGGTATGTTTTATGTGCCAGCATGTAGTCTATCCTGGAGAATGTCCCATGTACATTGGAGAAGAATGTGTATCCAGGTTTCTGGGGATGGAGTGTCCTATATATATCCACTAGGCCTCTTTCTTCCATTTCTCTCCTCAGGTCTAGTATATTCTTGTTGGGTTTCAGTCTGGTTGACCTGTCCAGTGTTGACAAAGCCGTGTTAAGGTCCCCCACAATTATTGTGTTGTTGTTGATATTATTTTTCAGATTTGTCAGCAGTTGTATTAAATATTTTGTTGGCCCCTCATTCGGTGCATATATGTTTAGGAGAGTGAATTCTTCCTGCTCTACGTACCCCTTGATTAATATAAAATGTCCGTCTTTGTCCCTTACAACCTTCCTGAGTATAAAGTTTGCATTATCTGATATTAGTATGGCCACTCCAGCTTTTTTATGGGTGTTGTTTGCTTGGATAACTTTTCTCCAGCCTTTTATTTTGAGTCTATGTTTGTTCTGACTATTCAGGTGCGTTTCTTGTAGGCAGCAGAAGGTTGGATTGAGTTTTTTGATCCATTTAGCCACTCTGTGTCTCTTAACTGGTGCATTTAGTCCATTGACGTTGAGAGAAAGAATTGTCCTGGGATTTAACGCCATCTTTATTTCAAAATTTGGTGTGTCTTTTGGGTAGTCTTGTCTTAGATTAGGTCTTTCAGTTTTTCTCTTAAGACTGGTTTTGTGTCTGTGAAGTTTCTGAGCTGTTTTTTGTCTGTGAAACCATGTATTCTTCCATCAAACCGGAAAGTGAGTTTTGCTGGGTATAGTATTCTGGGTGAAGCATTCATTTCATTCAGTCTTGTCACAATATCCCACCACTGCTTTCTGGCATTGAGCGTTTCTGGTGACAGGTCTGCTGTAAATCTCAGGGAAGCTTGCTTGAACATGATTTCCCCTTTTGATCTTGCTGTTTTCAGAATTCTGTCTCTATCTGTGGGATTTGTCATTGTGACTAGGATGTGTCTTGGGGTGGTTTTTCTGGGGTCTCTTTTGGTTGGTACTCTTCGGGCATGCAGGATTTGATCACATATATTCTTTAGCTCTGGAAGTTTCTCTTTAATGATGTTCTTGACCATTGATTCTTCCTGGAAATTTTCTTCCTGGGTCTCTGGGACTCCAATGATTCTTAAGTTGTTTCTGTTGATCTTATCATAGACTTCTATTTTCGTCTGTTCCCATTCTTTGACTAATTTTTCCATTGTCTGCTCATTTGCTTTAAGTTTTTTGTCCAATCTCTCCTGCTGTATGGAATTGTTATGTATCTCATCTTCCACAGCACCAAGTCTATTCTCAGCTTCTGATACCCTGTCCCAGAGCTTATCCATTTTGTCATTCACTTCGTTTACTGAGTTTTTCAGGCCTGTTAGTTGACATGTTATTTCAGTTTGGAGTTTTGTCATTTCTGCCTTCATATTTTCTTGGTTCTTATTAGTGTTCTGTTCAACTCGATCCATGGTTTCTTGGAGTCTGTTGAGCACCTTCCATATTGCTAGTCTAAAGTCCTTATCTGAGAGGTTGATTAGTTGTTCAGTCATTATCTGGTCCTCAGAATTGTCATCTTCATTCTCTATGTCTGATGCTGGCCTGCGCTGTTTCCCCATTGTCACATTTGTATTGTGGGTTTTTCTACGTGTTGTAGTGGTATTCATTGTCTATATGATGTAGGCAGCACACTCCTCTGGCTCCTCCCTTTCTGGATGGGCTGACTTGCCTCTAAAGGAGGGGAGTCCTCCGTGGATGAAGCCTCACACTGGGTCAAATCTTAGGCCCGAGCATGTAACAGAGAAGACAGTCCAGAGAGAAATGTTTGCTTCTGTGATATAGCGCCGTTCTTAGTGTGATTTTTCCTTCTTGTTGCAATGGAGTTCTTTCCTTAGAAAGAGTGCACGGCCGCGTAGCGAAGCGGAGCGGCCGTGCTCCTCTGAGCCTCTTTTTGCCCCACTCGCAAGAGTTTCACGCAAGAGGACAGTAGACAGACATAGACAGGTCACACTCACAGTCTTTCACAGCTGAGCCCCACTGGGCCGGTGTACTTTCGCGGATTTTCCCCGCCTGGTGTCACACACAGGGAGCCAGCTTTTGCAAAGGATAGCCGGTTTTTATGCTCTGAAGTCCCTCCTTTTTTCATATTCTTGTTAATAAGTTTTCATCTTTTTCAGTCCATTAGAAGACAATGAGTTGTTATTGTATTTTTTTGTTTTCTTTTATATATATATATATTTATTTTGTTTTGTTTTGTTTTGTTTTGTTTTTGGTTTTTGGGCCACACCCGGCGGTGATCAGGGTTTACTCCTGGCTGTCTGCTCAGAAATAGCTCCTGGCAGGCACGGGGGACCATATGGGACACCGGGATTCGAACCAACCACCTTTGATCCTGGATCGGCTGCTTGCAAGGCAAACGCCGCTGTGCTATCTCTCCGGGCCCAATATTTTTAATGAACTTCATATTAGTGTCCTTGGCTCATATTTTGAAATACATTATTGGAGCTATTAGTTTAGAAAGTACCTGTACAAAGAGAAAGTTATTCCCTTTTGTGATAGGCATTTTAATTTATATCTCCAATTTCACCTATTCTTTTTTTAAAATAATTTTTGTGACCAAAATCTTTCACAGTAATACTTAAGGTTCATAGTGACAATGATTCAGGCCATTTCATCTATTCTTTAAAACAATTATATATCTGGTTAATTCTATCTCTTACAGACCTTTATTGACTTTTATACACATTTATCTTTTTTTTTTTTGGTAAAAAAGGTTTTATAAGAAGTTGTGTTCTATAATAGATATAATTTCTTATCATAATACAGATTTTCTATTTGCAATTGTTTCTAAAAAGTCAATGCTTTTTTTCTGTTTTTTAGATTAAATCTTTGAAGTACATGAAAGGCATAAATTTTTATAAACATGCAAAAGTTATACTTTTGCTTTTAATTATGAAAACTCTCCAGCAATGCTCAAGGACACACAAGGGCACACCATCACCACCACCTTCTACAGGACAATTCCCAGCAATATCCTGCCAACAAGATCTGAAGCCTCAGTCCTCAGCCCATTGAGATGACACTGCTTGAGTCCATCAATGCTGGAATCTAGCAGGGTCACACTTGGAGGTGTTTATTCTCTCATCACAGGAATAGAATTTTTAAAACCAAAGCAAACACTGTTTCTGGCACAGTCTAGCTCTAATCTTCCAAGTTTTGTTTTATCTTCAAAATGTGTTCCTATGTATGTATTCCTCATATCCTCAGCCCAGCCCACACTCCAAGTTCATTGTGTTGAAATACTACTACTCAAAGGGATTATAATTGGAGCTAGTGTTTTAAGGAGGTAAGTAAGAAAGATTAAGCAAGTTTACAGCATTAGAGCCTTAACCCATAAGACTGATTTTCTTATAAGAGAAAGCATCACCAGAGTGCTGTCTTTGCACAAGCACTGAGAGCAAAGGTCATTTGAGAACACAGAGGGAACAGAGTCTTTTTTGCAAACCAGGAAGAGAGCTCTCATCAGGAATCAACCCTGCTGGTTCCTTGATCTTAGACTTCTGGTCTCCAAAACTGTGAGAAAATACATTTCTGTTGTTTAAGTAATCCAGTCTGTGGTATTTTGTTAGGGCAGTTCTAGTTGACTATTACATACAAATCAAAATAATATATTTCAGAGGAATTTTATGGGTGTAAATTGATTTACAAATAAAAGAAGTATATAAACCAAACACTACAATAGCTATGAGTGGCACTTAATAATAATTAGAAAAATAATTATATGTGTTTGAATTTGATAATTAAGTTAAAAGTAGCCTGGGGCATATTAGCAGGACAAGGGATAGGATTGGTGTTTAAAAGACTTTGTGAGTGGAAAATGCATTTCCCAGTGCCATTCTTACTCTGCATATTAAGCCTAGAACTTGTATGTTTTGGTAATGATGACGTAAGAAACATTCATTCTTTGTTCTATGTCAGACCCCGGTAGTATAATATTTTATGTCAGCATGGGCCAAATGACTCATCCAATCAAATTCTATGTGATGAAAATAATCCCCCAAAGTGAAGTGATTTTGCTTCTAATACAATGCTTCAAAGATTAATAATTCTTAAAAATAATAAAAGTTGGAGCTGGAACAGTGGAGCAAGCGGTAAGGCATCTGCCTTGCATGTGGTTTACCTAGAACAGCATGTAGTTCGATCCCCCCACCCCCAGTGTCCCATATGGTCCCCCAAATCAGGAGTGATTTCTGAATGCATAGCCAAGAGTAACCTTTGAGCATCACCGGGTGTGGCCAAAAAAAAACAAAAAATAAAAATAAATAAAAATAAAAGTTGAGAAAACTCATAGGAGTAAATTAAAAAAAATTTTCCAAGATTAAAAAATACTTTAATATTCAACTGTTTTTTAAGAAATGCATCACATAGCTAAAATAACTGATCATAATATATTTGTTTCAAGATGACAGAAAGCAACATAATTAAAAAAAAGAAAAAAAAACTAAATAAATGGAAGAGAAGAAAAAAGAAAGAGGAAAGGGACCAAAACTATAGCACAGGGGTAGGGTTTTGCCTTGCATGTGGCTGATCCAGGACTGACCTAGGTTCAATCCCCAGCATACCATACGGTTCCCAAGCCTGGAGCGATTTCTGAGTGCATAGTCAGGAGTAATTCCTGAGCATCACTGGGTGTGGCCCAAAACAAAAAAAAAAAAGAGGAAAAATTCAGTAGCAAGTATATTTGTGAAAATTATTGTATTTCCAAATAAAGTCATTAATAGAAAAGCAGAAGGTTTAGTAAGCTCTTTTTTGTAAAGATAAGAGATAAAAAAATACAATAAAAAGGGTGTGCGTGGCAGTTGTTGTTTGCATACGCATAGCAAAATATGGGGGAAAGAGAAAGGAAAAATCTTTGGCCTAAAAACAGGGAGACTTTACACATGAAGTATTCTGGCTTAAGACCAACTCCAGGCTCCAGACATTCTAGGTTGTGCAACTCCAAAATCATTCTCTGTGTTCCCTCAATTGGTTTTTTTGAATAGTCATGTTGATGATGTTTTTCTATATTAAGTCTTTATACCCAGTACATAAAGCTTCAATGGGAATGGTTTTGAGCTGTTCAAAAACTACCTACAATCTTATTGCCATTTCAGATTTATTATTTCTTAATTATATAACAAGATTTATATCATGAACTTCAGGATCGAAATAGAAGCCAACCTAATGGTACTGGTTGTTTTGATTATAGTATAAATAAGACCTAGTTGGCACATTATCAAAAATTGTTTGTTTGTTTGTTTGTTTTTGGGTCACACCCAGCAGCACTCAGGAGTTACTCCTAACTCTATACTCAGAAATCGCTCCTGGCAGGCTTGGGGGACCAATACATCATAGCAGAGAAGTACTCAGAGCTGAAGAGTGTGGCAATCATATCCAAGATGTCTGAAGAGTCCAGCTAAAAGAGACACAAATAAAAACACCCAAGGCACATCCAACTCACAATGATGACAATTATAGATAAAGATAAAATAGTGAAAGCAGCAAGATTGACAAATTAAATTATATGTAAATGAGCATCCTTAGATTTTACAAAAGGCAACTTTTCTTCAAGAAACATTCCATGACCAAAAAAAGTGGTGGGATATAGTAAAAAATAAAACAAAATGAAGCATCACCAAAAATATTTCACACAGAAGACTCTTATTCAAGTTAAAGGAAAAATATACAGTTTCACAGGAAAACAAAAATTCAGGAATTTTACAAACTCAAAATCAACCTTAAAAAACTGAAGGGATAAATTTAAGGCAAGAAAGACCCCACAAACACATCAAACTTCTACAAAAAGCACAAATTTTCATATGACAATAATTTCCCTCAATATCAATTAACTAAATGCACCAACTTAGATACACAGTGGCAAAATGGTCCAAAAATGAAATACAACATTCTGCAGCCTGCAAGAAACACATTTGAATCATCAGAGCGAATACAGACTCAAAGTCAAAGGTTGGAAAAAATTCTTTCAAGCTATGATTCCTCAATAAAGGTTCGAATGACCATACTAATATAGACAACATAGACTTCAGGCTTATAAAGATTATAAGATTCACACTTGATTTCTTTATAATCTGATATTTACAACAGGAAGAAATCAATTTGTGGGATATAAAAAAGATAGTATGATAATAATTTCCAAGACACAGGAGACAGGGCAAGGAGGAATATAGTACATGGTAGGAAACCTTTCCACAAGAGCAGGAGAGAATGGTTAGGGCCTAGAAGGAACCTCTAGATAGTGGTAGTTGGAAATTATCACTCTGGACAAGAATTGGGTGCTAAAACACTATTGGAAACCACAATGTCTAAAAGTAAAAAGGGAAGAGAGAGAGAGAGAGAGAGAGAGAGAGAGAGAGAGAGAGAGAGAGAGAGAGAGAGAGAGAGAAGAAAAATGTCTGCCTTAGAGGCAAGCAGGGGAGAAAACACCAGCAGGGTGGGGAAGGGGAATATTTGGTAGTAGGAAATAAGCACTGATGAAGGGATGGGTGTTGGACATTGTATGACTGAAATTCAATAATTAACAATCTTGTAACTGTATCTCACAATTATTCAATTAAAGAATTTATTTTATTAAACAAATAAAATTGATGGGGCCAGAATCATATATCTGGTTGGGTGTTTGCCTTGCACTGGGAGAATCTGGGTCCAATCCCAGCATCCCATAGCCCTCTGAGCCTGCTAGGAGTAATGTCTGAGGGCAAATTCAGGAGGAAACTTTGAGCAGTGCCAAATAAAATAATAAAATAAAATAGAATTATTAAATTTTAAATTAAAAAGAAAAATATAGATGAAAAATTTTTTTGTAAACACGAAAATCACTAGATAGATTTTGTGAGGATTTTTTTTAGTTGAGAAGTTGTAGAGTTAGATTGAGATATTTAAATTTTATTCCCTATATTATAACTCACTAATTTTTGCAAAAATATTTTTCTGTGCTTCTATATCTGCAGATCACCCAGGAAGCATCTTAGAGATTAAACATGAAGGAAAGGAAGGAAGGAAAGAAGGAAGGAAGGAAGGAAGGAAGGAAGGAAGGAAGGAAGGAAGGAAGGAAGGAAGGAAGGAAGGAAGGAAGGAAGGATATCCTAGTCTTTAAAATATACTCCCAGAATGTTTTGTAGGATGTGGCAAAGGATAGATTCTATAGTTTCCACATTTTTTCTGAAAATAAACAAATAATACTACCAAATTATTTATATAGAATGCTTTTTAAAAGAACATGGAAAATGTTTACATGTAGAAATGTATGCATCTTGATGGTCATTAAATAGATAGAAATACTTTGGTCTGGTTGCTTATTTTCATGGCATTTTTAAACCCAAATGGTGATTCCATGCCCACAACTAATTGGTTGTTTCTAGGAGTAAAGATAGAAAGCGAATTCATCAAAGCAGGTGTACATTCTGGTTAATTATGGCTATAAATATATGTTGGCTAGCCCTTCCCAGAGCTACACAGAAATATAATTTTCTCTTAATACCATCTTAATGAAATGCTAAATTTTAGTGCATGGTTCTTGGCACTATCCCAATTTCTAATAAAAAGAAAGAATTAGGAGAGAGATGCTTCTAAATATACTGCATCAGTTCCTAAATATATACTAGTATTTGAGAAAAACCCCTACTGTTTCTCTAGAATAAGTTGTTTGTGTCTGTTTCTATGTAAGAATCCAAACATGGTCTTAGAAGGAATCATCTGGGATTTGGGATCAAAATGAACCTTTCTGGGGCTGGAGTGCCCCAGACTTCTCTGGGACCACAGCAGGGAAGGTGTTTATCTTGCACATGGACAATCTGGGTTCCATGCAGGGCATCCATATGATCCCTCTAGCCTGCCAGGGTAGTCTCTAAGCTCTGAGCCAGGCATACAGGCATAACCCCTGAGTGCTGCTGGGTGTGGCCCCAAAACCAAAGAAATAAAAAGGGCACCAGTTCTATCATATCAAATTAGTCACAGCAGGCATTGCAGACTTCTAAGCACCTAATACAGATATTTTATACTAATATTGTCCATCCAAGAAAAACAATTCTAGAAGTGGGGCTAGAAGGGTTCCTTTTACAACAATTATAGTCTTTCAGTCTTTCATTTGCCTGGTGCTAGGAAAATTATTCAATCTGTGTAAATCTCATTGTTCAGGACTCCATCTACCTTCATATATATTTGGTTTTTAATCCATAAAAATACAAGTTTAAAATAACCACTTATATTGGGCATATAGTGACACTATAGGGTAAACCACTTGTCATATACATAAATGACAGGGGGTTGATCTGTGGCATGACATATGGTGCCCTAAGCACAGAGCCAGGGATAAATCCTAAGCATAGCCAGTTGTGCCCACCCAAAAATCAGAAAGAAATAAAATCATCACTTAGTAATAGAATAGACAGGTTACATTCTGGAATTTTAGTGTTTAAAATACTAAAGAGTTAAGCACAATCTCTGTATTTTGTTATTATGCACAAATAATATATACAAAAAAGAAAGTGCAATAAAAATGGATCCTGAGAAACAAATTATAGCAGACACAGCAGTTGCAGAGAGAGTATTGTGGACAGAAAAATGGCAATAAATGTGTAATTATAAAAGTTTAGATCTGAATTAAAAGGTTGAATGTAGAGTGTTCTTCCTCACATCTCATCACTCTCCTCTGATATGTTCTTCCACTGACACTGATCTCTTCACTTAACCTCTTCTGCCTTCTCCTGACAATAATTTTCCTCATCCTCTCTAGATTCTAAATAGAATTGTCATGTATTAACATTAATTAAAAATTCTATTTTATAAGGTATAGTGAGACTTACCTAGATCAAAATAAGTTGCCTTGATAACATAGATGTTTATGACAATCATATTTGTCCAGGAAGAATATAATGTGTTGTGTAGGGCCACATGGAGAAACACCATATATGAGGCAGAGAGGAGGAGAGATGAGGGCTGTGGGCAAACACTTCAACTGTGAATCTCAAAGAAAAGGGAGTCACTACAAGGAAGATTATTTTAAATCAGATTAGGTGTACTATTTTAAAGTGACAACTTGCTAACTGCAGGTCCCAAATTGTTCTTTTGATGTAATGGAAAATATTAAAGACACTAAGAAAGATGCTCATTATAATAAAATATTCTGTTTTCATACATTTGAGGTAAGTTTTAAGAATTTGGAGATTATGTCTTAATGTAAACAAAGTGTTCTAATAGTGAAATTTTTATTGCCCAACATATAATAAATCACAGAGCAGATAAGACATTGAAGGGACTATTATGAAATATTTCATAACAAGTCATCTAGTCTCTGATGTGGCCATTTCAAGTGGCCACAGAAATCTACACACCATTGATGGGAACAGGAATACAGATACTTTCCCTAGATATTTTTAATATAAATTCTTTATTTAAGCACCATGATTACAAGCATGACTGCAGTTTAGTTTCAGTCATAAACAGAACACCCCCCTTCACCAGTGCAACATTCCCATCACCAATGCCCTCCCCTCCCTACTTTCCCACCCCTGCATAAAGCATACAGGCATTCTACTTCGCTCACTCATTAAGATTGTCATGTTAGTTGTTAGTGTAGTTATTTCCCTAACTGTACTCACCACTCAGTCAGAAGGACTGACTCACAATATGAAGTTCCCTAGATATTTTGAATATCCAAAATCTAGTGAATAAATTTAATACTTCAGAAATATGACATAATATGAATATTAGTGAAACAGTTAAATCTATACAAAAATTTTGATATCTACCATATTTCCTCTTACTTTGTATCAGATTGTAATCAAATATACCAAAGTTTGTGAGGCAAATACAAGTCCTATTAACTTTACTATCAATCTTAGTTTATATTTTTTTCATAAGACAACTCCATTAGTGTGGCTAAAACAGTAGAACTATAGTCAAAGCATTTTTTAATCAATTGTTTTTAATATAGCAATAAAAGAGTGATTTATTTCTCTGAAATTCCAGCAACTCTAGCGAAACTGCTTGATTTTTTTTTAAAGTGTTCCTTGTGCACTGATGAAGGGCAGTGTACGTGTATGACTGAAATTCAATCATGAACAATTTTGTAACCATGGTGTTTAAATAAAGTATTTTTTTCTTTCTTTTTGGTTTTTGGGACACACCCGGCAGCGCTCAGGGGTTACTTCTGGCTCTTTGCTCAGAAATCGTTCCTAGCAGGCTTGGGGAACCATATGGGGTGCCGGGATTTGAACCACCGTCTTCTTCATTCAAGGCAAACACCTTACCTCCATGCTATCTCTCCTGCCCCAGAAATAAAGTAAATTTAAAAAAAAAAAAGCTTTCCCAGATATTTGTTTCAAATAAAATATTACAGAATATTACATGTACCTGGATTAATGTGTATTGATACATAAATATGTTTTGTATTTGGAGTCTACAGATCTTGAACATTGTTAGAGCAAGTTATATAATAAGTATGAAACCTAATTTGTCCCATATCTCACACAATGGAGTTTATGTCTGATGCTTAGAATTGATGTTTATTTAAGCCTGTTTCGTAGTAAGTGGTAAACCTGCTCACGTACACCAATACTGTAATGGTGGAAAGGAGTCCAATAGTCTTCTGGTGAACCAGTTGACAGTTGAAGACTGGACCAAACTCAAATCTGACAAAAGTAGAAATCTGGACTATATAACACTCCATTGCCTATACCTTAAAAACGTTAAAATGAGAGAGAGAAAATTAGCTTATTAATATACTTAGAATGGGCAATTTGCTTTCCTGTTTGTCAAAAATAATGGAATGAAACATTAATTTTCTCACTACTCACTTTAACCCCATTTACTTCAGAATAGAACATGGAGGAAGTCAGCTATACAGACATCCAGGAAATAAGATTACTTAGCTAGAAAGATAATAGTGTGAGGGAAAGGGGCTAAAAAGGTGATGTAAGGACCCTTACTTACTCTTTTATCTTACTTACTTACTTACTTACTTACTTACTTACTTACTTACTTACTTACTTACTTACTTACTTACTTACTTACTTACTTACTCTTTTATCTGGCACCTCTCCCAGAAGAAAATGCAGAGACTTCTGCATTTGCAGCCCCAGAACTTCTTTCATATGTAAAGCCTAGCTAGGTTAGATTACCATAGATAGGCAGCTGTCTGTTAATATTTGCCCTTGTCCCTCTGTTTACTGTTTCTAAACAATAAATACTGTTCACAAAGAAAAGTCAGGTTTCTCAGTCCATGAGTTTGTTAGTTCCCTGACCCCTAAACTTTTTCTTTCTGTATCTGTCTTGTTTTCTGAATCCCAGGGTGCTCTTTCACCCAGACCTATAGAGCCCTAGCAGAAGAAAATGGAATTGGATGCCTTTGATTAATTAAAAGGCAATCTTAAAAAGAAAAGATGTCGATTATTTTCATTGAAGAAAAGCTTTAGACCTTGGAAACTGAACAATATATATATATATATATATATATATATATAAAACCTGGTAGAAGTAAAAAAAAAAGTATCCATAACTTAAGTTCACAACCCAATCAGTGTAATGCACAAATCCCTGGTTCCCTGTAATGGTCTTGTAAACCACATGATACTGACCAGAAATTCACATCAGGCATATGCCCCAAAGCATTTGCCACATTCATGAGGAATATTCCAAGCTCTCTGGTTCTGATAAACTTAGCTTCTGTATTTTTCATTTGCCCTGTATCCCACTGGGTTTGTTTCTCATTAAATAAATGAACTTAGTTCTTGGGGTTCTTTCATCTAGTCTCTTTCTTTGATTCATCTCAGTTTCCCATTTTTCCCCATGTGTTTCTTAGTTCAGAATTGTCACTCACCCTGTCCTAAAGTTTTGGAGCAGTGTCTCTCACCTGCCAATCTCACCTCCCTGTTCATACCTGTGGCTCTCACCTCATTTTAATGGTCATCTTTGGTACTTTGTTCAAAATAGTTGATTTATAGCAAGTTCCCTAGCACCTAGCATTCTACCAGGGCTTTACTTTGGCTACTTCTTAGTAAACAGCATTCACAGCAGCCACTAATTAAAAATTCTGGCATTCTCAAATTAACTATTCAAATTTAGTGCTTGAATTGAAAAAACTTGCTTCACATATGAATTGAATTGGAAGAAAAATAAATAAAAGCATAGTTATATTACTTGATAAAATGGGAAATATATACATTAGAAATTAATACCCAATTGTAAATTGAATGAATCTTCTACCATAAACAAGTGGAACACAAAACAGAATATCAGGTTGGCTCAATAAATGAAAAACAATTTATGAAAACAGAGATAATATAATCATATCAGCTGTTTCAAAAAATCTTTGACTAGCTTCAACATCGATTCATGATAAAAAAATTAATAATGATAGACTTGATCTTAAAAATCCGTGCTCTCCCTAGAACACATATCTCGCTTGTTGTTCTCTGTTTCTTTGATTACTTAGTTCTATTCTTGAGAGTCTTGAATTCTCTCTCATTTATTTTTCTCTATATATCCCTAAAATTTAAATAAGTTTAAAATTTAAATAAGTTTAAATAAATACCATCTTGCTTCATCGTAATCATCATCATCATCGTGATAGAAGGAGCATACTTCAAGACAGAAACAACACAAAACAAAAAGGTACTAACTGGAAAAAACTGAAAACTCTCCCTCTGAGATCAGAGCAAGACAAAAAGATGTCAACGTTCTTCATTATTCAACATAGATTTGGAAGTTCCATAACAACATCCAGACAATAAGAACAATTCAAAGTCATTCAAATTGGAAGTCATCAGTTGCAGTTGTCTTAATAATATGTTATAGAACCCTCTAAAAATTTCAGAAACAATAAACCAATATAACAAAGTAATAGACTACTTTACTAACAAAATCAATACACAAAAATCTGTGGTATTTATATATGCAAACAAACTATAAGCAGAACACACTAAGCAAACAACTCTACTAAAATAGTGTCCAGGAGCACAGCGGTAAGGTGCTTGCCCTACCCAGGACAAACCCGGGTTCAATCCCCAGTATCCCAGATGGTCCCTAAATCTTGCCAGGTGTGATTTCTGAAAGCAGAGTCAGGTGTGATCAAAAAACCAAAGTAAATAAAAATAAAATAGTGTCCAAAATTGGGGTTTATAGATAGTACAGTGGGTAAGGAACTTGTCTTGCACAAATCTGAACTGAATTCTATCTCCAACATTGCATAAGGTTCTTTGATCCTTCCAGAAGAAACCCCTGAGTGGAGAATCAGCAGCAAAACCTGAAGACAGACAGATACAGCCAAAAATATAGAAAACAGTGTGCAAAATTATAAAGTACCTAGCAATCAATTTATTAAAGAATGTGAAATATATATATTGAAAACTGCACACCACTATTGAAAGAAATGAGGACATTAGAAAATATTCTATGCTTATGGATTAAAAGAATTAATATTGTCAAATAATGTTACAACCCACATTTTAAGGCAATCTCCATCAAAAGTCCAATATATTTATTTAAGAAATTCAGACCAATAATGTCAAGTTTTTTTCCTTTTTTTTTTTTGTTTAAAGGAGTTTGCCCTAAAGATAATAGACAAGACCAAGTGCTGTGGCAAAGTACAGTTTCTGTGGATGTTTGCACAGGTGTTATCTTACATTCTGTGCAGTCCTGAACTTCAGGTTAGGTCTTTTGCACTGGCTTCGCTGTGACAAGATCTTTTTTTATTTTTTCTTTAAGAAAGTTTAAAAAAAAAAACCTTCACCAGTGCAACATTTCCATGTCAAGTTTTAATGGAATCTTTAAAACACCATAATAATCAAAGCAATTCCCATGAAAAATAAAAAGGATGACATCCTGGTTTTAAGATATTCTTAAAATTTATCATCAAAACTATGTTGAACTGGAATAAAACCAAATTTTCAGACAAATAAAATAATTGAGAGTCTAGATGTAAACTCTAAATATATAGACAGTTAATCTATCACAAAGCATCTAGACATAAAAAGTAGAGAAAGAACAAATTTTCCTTAGAAAATTATACTATATGTAAAAAGTAAATTAAATGAGACCCTGTCTCACAAGATACATCAAAACAACAAGCTGTCTTTGAGTTGTCAAAGTCAATTTAAAAAGTTAAGATTAGAGCAAAATTCATTAACTACATTGAGGAAAACATAGGTGGAATGCTTTAGGATTTAAACTTCAATAATTCAATTCCATTGGCAATGAATGCATTGACAAAAAAATTGTATGGCATCAAATTAAAGAGATTTTTCATAGTGAAAGAAATTCAGATGAAAATACGTAGAGATACTATTGAATGGTAGAATATATTTGCATATTAAACTAGATAAAGTGCTAATACTTGAGTTACAGAAAGTGCTCACAAAACTCATCAACAAAGAAACCAGTAACCCCCCAAAACAGAGATGAGATCATCATAAACTTCCACCAAAAATAAGCATGAATAGCCTGTAGGCATATAAAAAATTTTTACATGTCTTATCATTGAGGGAATCAAAATTACAAATAAAAATGACAATGAGGTTATTTCACACCATAACAATGGTATATATCAGGTTTCTTTTCCAGATTTTTTTTTTTGCTTTACACTTCAACTTATTTGATTAAATTTTGTGGTACTGGGGATTGAACCCATACCTTTCATATGCAATACCAGTGTTCTACCTTGCACTATATCCATAGTCCTATTTCACACTTCGAAGGGTAATAAAACTCTTATCTTACACCAGAAATTGATGCTCTTCTAGAAGCATTTTCATTAAAAATCAAACACTAGAGCACTAGAGTGTTTGTTCTAATCCTTATTCCCCTGAACTGAAACAATAAAGAATGTTCACATGGTTTCCTTATCACAAATTTACTTATCTATCTGCATACCTAATCATACTTCTTTTTTCTTTTCTATTAGTATATTGCTGAACTGACATACTTATAGCTAAGGTTAATGCTGTTACTTGGGCACTGGACTGCCTCTGATAATGTTCACTCTGAAATTCTGCTTCAACAATTCTTCCTCTCTTGCATATTAATTTTTTTGTTTCTTGGTTAATCTAATGTGTATAGATATCCACCATAATTTTTCCAATTTTTAATTCTTTCTTTATTATATAGTCCATTATTGAAATAATGTAAAGTTTCTAAAAATAATATAGTGATTCAAAATAATCCTGTTCTGGATTGGCTGTGTGCATGGCAAATGCCCTACTGTTGTGATATCTCCCTGGCCCAAGATTCAAAATAATCCCATAAAAATCTTAGGTTTATTTATACACTTATAAACTACTCCTAATTTTATAATGTTGAATATTAACTACAAGAAATACAAAATTAGAGAACTTCTACTACTTATTACATAAATTAATAATGAGAGCAATCATCAAGAGATGAAGGAAGTGTATACTAAATGTTATATCTTAATATGAAGTTAAATCTTCAGTTTAATGTATACAATATTTTTCAGAAGAATAAAACTGGAAAAATTATGCTATTAAATATTATGACTTACTAAATTTTACATAAAATAAGGGGTATTTGTATAAGAACAAACAAAATAGACTCATAAAACAGCTGGAAAGTTCAGTCAAATCTTTATACATTCATGGTTCTTTGATAGTTAACAAGTAATCTACATACAGTATAATAGAAAAATAGATCATTTCAGTGAATGATACTAGATCACGGTGATTTCTTTTTATTAACTATGATTTCACACTAAAAATCTCTTTCAGATGAGCTGTATTTTTTCCCATTTTTTTTTCTTGTAGTCTATTTGAACAGACCAGATTTTGGAGTCATCTTAATTTCTTTTTCTCTTACAATTCACATTAAATGCAATGACAAATGTATTTAGTGCCTCTTTAAAGTATATTTGGGGTGAACACCAGTGAGTGGATCCCACCCTGACCCACCAGGAGCACCAGGCACCCAGAAGACCAACCACCAAAGAGGTGAGTCCCTACCCTACTAGAAAATAGCTGCATCTCAATGTAGGTGAACAGACTCCACCCCAAAGAGTGGAGCAAAAGGAACTACTTCTAGTTAATGAATCCTAGCACAACAAGTAGAAAACACCACACTATAAGACTGACAATGGGAAACAACACAGGCCTCCACCATGCTTAGAGAATGAAGATGGCAGCTCTGATGACTCAAAAAGTACCAAGCACCTATTTGGCCTTTCAGATAAAGAATTTAGACTTAAAAAGTTAAAAGGAATAGAGACGAACATTTCTTAAATATCAAAAAAAAGTACAACAGGAAGAAATCACACTCCTAAATATATATGCATCCAATGAAGAACCAGAAAAAAGTTTAAAATAATTGTTGAAAATTTTGAAGGAAGACATGAATAGCAACACAGTAATAATGGGAAACTTCACTATAGATCTATCACCCTCGATAGGTCAACCAGGCTAAAACCTAACAAGAATATACTGGCTCTGAAGGGAGAAATGGAAGAGTGGTTTATTGTATATAAGTATATATATATATATATATATATATATATATATATATATATATATATATATATATACTTGTATATATATATTTCTTTCTTTAGATATATTGCTTTCTTTGGATAAGATATATATATGATATATAATATATAATATTATATATGTGGCTCTCATCCCCAGAAAACTGGATACACTTTTTTCTCCAATGCATATAGGTCATTCTCCAGGATAGACTACATGCTGGCCCATAAAACATAACTCCATATAATATAAATTTTATGAGCTATTTTCTTAGATCATAATGCACTGAAATTAGAAATGAATTACAAATAAATACAGAAAAAGTCTTTAATATCTAGAAATTAAACAGTTCACTACTGAACAACCAGTGGGTCCGAGACTAAATCAAGGAGAAAATCAAAAACTTCTTAGAAACAAATAAGAACGAAGACACAAATTATCAGAATTTGTGGGAAACAGAAAAAGTGGTACTAAGAGGAAAATGATAGCTTTGCAAGCACTCATCAGGAAGAAAGGGCTTACATAAATAACTGAATGACACAGCTTATAAAATTAAAATGTGATTAACAAAATGAGCCAAAAATAGGCAAACAGAATGAAATAATAAAGCTTAGAGCAGAAATTAATTAATTGAAAATAAAAAACAATCTGAAAGATCGATGAAAGCATGAGTTTCTTCTTAAAAAAAATAACCAAGATGATAAACCACTAGCAAAACTCACAAGAAACTTAATGAACCAAATTAGAAATGAAAAGGGGGAGATTACTACAGATACTACAGAAATTCAAAAGGTATTCAAAGATTACTTTGAGAAATTCTATGCCACAAAACAAGAAAACCTGGAAGAAATGGATAAATTCTTGGGCTCTTATAACCTCCAAAGGTTGAACCAAGATTATCTAGTATATCTAAACAGATCCATCACTATTGAGAAAATTAAAATGGTAATCAAGTCTTCCCAAAGACAAAAGGCCAGGTCCAAATGAATTCACTAACATTCTTTCAAACCTTACAAGATGCCCTACTACCAGTACTTTTAAGGCTCTTACAGGAAATTGAAGAAATATAAACACTGCCAAATAGTTTTTAAAAGCTAACATCATACTGATACAAAAATCACCCAGAGATGCCAAAAAAAAAGAGAGAGAGAAGTACACGCCAATATCTCTGATTAACACAGCTGCAAAGATCCTCAACAAAATTCTGGCAAATAAGATCCAATACCTCAACAGGAAGGTAATACACCATGACCAAGTAGGTTTCATTACAGAGATGTAAGGCTGGTTTAACATATGTAAATCAATCATCATAAAGCACCATATCAACAAAAGAAAAAATAAAAAGCATATGATTATATCAATAGATACAGAGAAGGCAGTTGCTCAGGCCCAATACCCAATAAAAACTCTCTACAAAATGGAAATTTAAGAACTTTTCTCAATATAGTCAGGGCCATTAACCTCAAGCCTATGTTGGAGACAAACACTAAAATCTGGTACAAGGCAAGACCGCCACCTCTTGCCTCTTCTATTTAACACTGTACTGGAAGTACTTACCATAGCAATTAGGCAAGAAAAAGATATCAAGGCCATCCAGATAGAAAAGGAAGAAGTCAAGCTATCACTGTTTGCAGATGAAAGATACTATATTTATAAAACCCTAAAGATGAGACCAGAGTGATAGCACAGCAGTAGAGTGTTTGCTTCCAAGCAACTGATCCAGGACAGATCTGGGTCAGATCTGGGTCAGATCCCCACTGCCCTATATGGTCCCCCGAGCTAGGAGCAATTTCTGAGTGCATAACCAGGAGTAATCCCTGAGTGTCACAGGGTGTGGCCCCAAAACAAACAAACAATAACAACAAAAACCCACTAAAGTCCTATTAAAAAGTTTCTAGAAACAATATAGCAAAGTGGAAGGCTAAAAAAAATTAACACACAAAGATCAATGGCCTTGATAATGATAAAGAAGATAATGATAGAGAAGAAATGTACCTTTCACAAAGCACTACAGAACTCAAATGCTTGAAGTCAACTTAATTAAAGAAGTGAAGGAACTATACAAAATCTACAAAGCACTTTTTCAAGAAATAAAAGAGGGCTCAAGGAAATGGAAGCATACATCTTGTTCATAGATTGGGAAATTTAACATCATTAAAATGTCAATATTCCCAAAAGTATGGTACAGATTTAATGCAATCCCTCTAAGGAAATTCTTGATATTCTTCAATGAAGTGAATCAAACACTCCTGAAATTCATTTTGAACAATAAATGCCCATGGATATCTAAATCAAGATTTTGGAAAAAAAATATGGGAAATTCATTTTGAACAATAAATGCCCATAGTTATCTAAATCAACATTTAGGAAAAAGAATATGGGAGGCATCACTTTCCCCAACTTTAAATTGTACTACAATGCATTAGTCATTAAAACAGCATGGTATTGTAATAAAGACAGATTCTCTGATGAATAGAGTAGACTTGAGTATTCAGAAAATGACCCCCAGACATACAATCAATCTTTGTAAAGGAGCAAGAAATGCAAAATGGAGCAAGGAAAGACTCTTTAACAAATGAAGAGACCACTGGTCAGCCACATGCTAAAAGTGAATTCAGACCTCTATCTAACACTTGAACAAATGTCAAATCAAAATAGATTAAGACCTTATATCAGATCAGAAAATATAATGTATATAGAAGAAAACAGGCAAAACACTGCATGAAATTGAGACTAAAGGCATCTTCAAAGAGGAAACACCACTGTCCAAATAAGTGGAAGCAGAAATAAACAAATGGGACTACATTAAACTGAGAAACTTCTGAACCTCAAACAAAACTATGATGAGAATGCAAAGGCCATCCACGGAATGGAAGATACTATTTACCCAGTAACCATTAGATAAGGTGCTAATACCTAAGAAGTACAAGATACCGACAGAATTTAACAAGAAAACATCTAATTTCATCAAAAATGAGAAGAAGAAATGAACAGACAATTTCTTAAAGAAGAACTACAGAAGGCCCAATGGCACATTCAAAAATGCTTCACATCACTAATCATATAGGAGATGCAAATTAAAACAATAATGAGGCATCATCTAATGCCACAGAGACAGGCACACATCACAAAAAAAAAAAAAAAAGAACAATCAGTTTTGGTGTAGATGGGGGGAAAAAGGAACTCTCATTCATTGCTGGTGGGAATGCCTTCTAGTCCACTCTTTGGAAAACAATATGGATATTCTAAAAAAAAAAAAAAACCTGGAAATTGAGCTTCCATTTGATCCAACAATACCACTCCTAGAATAATGCCCTGGTAACACAAAAACACAATACAAAACACCCTATGTCTGCACTCCTATATTCATTGCAGCTCTATTTACAGTAGCCAGAATCTGGAAACAACGTAGGTACTCAACAAAGATGAGTGGCTAAATAAACTGTTGTACAGCTACACAATAAAGTACTACACAGCTGTTAGGGAAAAGATGTTATGAAATTTGCCTATACCTGGAGAATATTATGTTGAGTGAAATACGTTAGTGGGAGAGATAAAGACATAGAATAGTCTCACCCATTTGTGGTATTTAAGAAAAATAAAAGGCAGTATGGTAATAATACTCAGAGAAAATAGAGATGAGGGCTGGAAGGACCAGCGCATTATATGAAGCTTACCACAAAGAGTGCAGTTAGAGAAATAACTACACTAACTATCATGAAAATGATAGTAAAAGAGAGAAATAGAATGCCTATCTCCAAACAAGGCAAGTGGTGGAGGAATAGGAAAATGGGGATCTTTGGTGGTGGGAAAGTTGCATTAGTGAAGGGGGTATATATTTTATGACTGAAATCCAAGTATGAACATGTTTGTAACCATGGTGCTCAAATAAAAAAATCTTTAAAATAATAATAAAACATGTAAAAAATAAAGTATATTTGGCATAAAATCAGTTTTAACCACTTTTGTTCATCTAAATTGCTTTATTTAAACACCATGGTTACATTGTTCATAATATAGTTGTACTTTATCATAGTTAGAAAGTTGTTCAATAATTGAGTTTTAGTTATATAATTTCAGTCATTGCAACATATTTTACCAGTGTACATTTTCTGGCAACAATCCTCAGTTTCTTTCCTGCACTCCATCCTGATTTCTCCCCTGCTCCCTATATGGAATTTGAATCACTTTTCTATTATACTTAAGTCCAAATGATAGCACTATATCTTTACATGGATATAAGTTTCTCTTAATTTGATTTCCTTAAAAGACTCACTTTCTTAGAATGATGCCATTAAGCTCAAGTTCGATGGTGAGATTATAAAAATTGATGAAACTGCATTAACAGATAACATGTTGGAGCTCAGCTCTAATGGGTACCCACAAAGACACCATATGGCTCAAACCACAGTATTTTGCTGAAGAGGTGATTGTTTATGCGCCAACACTTGCCTTCATTTATTGAGAGTCAGTTCTAGATGTAACATGCTGGTACTTTTGTTCTCACTGCTGTTTTCAAGCCAAGAAATAAAAATATGTCAATATGTATGAGAACTATTTGGAGATATCCTGGGGCAGGAGTGAAGACTCTATGATGACTATGCTCATCTCACTAGCTGATTTTTCTTCATGCTTCCATTCTTTAAGTCTGGTCTCACCACTGCGGCCCAAAACATTTCATAACAGTTTTTTTAAGGCAATAACTTTTCAATTTATTCAAAATAAAAAGTGCATTGTTTAATGATTTATCATCTCAATATATATATTTTAATTTATTACTCTCCTGTTTTATTCCAACTTCTTAATTCTGAGGATGGACTGTTATTCTATTAAAATTTTATTACTATTAAGATTTCATGTAACTCTTTTTACTCAGTTATTTTTCTTTGCCCTTAGCAAGAACTACTGCACTTTTATGTTTTGGGGGACCCAATGTAATAATACAGCAGATATAATTTTTGCCATGCACATGGCCAACCAAAATTTGATCCCCAGCACCCCATTAGGTTCCCAGGCATCATCAGGAGTGTTTCCTAAGTATAAAGCCAAAGTTAACCCTGAGCACCACCATTTGTGGTCCAAAAACAAATAACAAAAAGTTCAAGATCTTTTAATAAAGTTAGATTATTGTCTCTCTTGCTATAAATATAATCTTCGTAATCTGTATATTTTTCTTCCAATACCGTGCACTTATTGTTTAGATTTGCTGTGTATACACAGATGATTAATAAATAATTTTATTGAATTAAAAAAGAATAGCTGTCATTATTACTTAATTGTTTTTAGATAAAGAAATTACATTTGGCTATTTCCCTGATTATGTAATTTGATTAAATCTGTAAAAGCAAAAGTTTATGTAAATAAAATATCTGAAATATCATGATAGGAAGCATAAGTTTTCTGTGCTAATTTGAATTAAATTGGACAGTTTTTAATTTTTATATTTTACTTATAAAAATAATTTTTTTATTTTAACTGAACCTATGGCTTCACTTACATATTACTTTTATTTTGTTTTGGGGCCACACCTGGCAAGCACTCAAAATTACTCCTGGCTCTGTGCTCAGAAATCATTCCTGATAGAATCTGGGGACCACATGGGATGCCGGGAATTGAACCTGAGTTAGCAGTGTGCAAGGCAAACACCCTACCCACTGTGCTATTGCTCCAGCCCTAACATATTACTTTTCATTATATATTTTCCCACTAAATTTCTTTGTCATGAAATATTCAGTCATCTAATTTTGAAGTAATATTAAAGCTCCAAATGTGATCAAATATGATTTGGGGGGTTCTGGCTATCAACACACATGTCTCAAACACATGTTGTACCACTTATTGATCTCCCCAAGCCTTAGAATGTGATTTTTTTAAGTAAAAAATTTTAAACAAAGATAGGAAAGTGAAATTTGGACTGTCCTCCACTCTTAGTTCCTTTGTTGGAAAAATAGACTAATTCTTCCTGTTAGCAGTCATTTAAAAATAAAAATACTCTGTGCCATAACAGTCAACAAAGCTTCTATTCTAGAGATTCATTCCTGATTTAATAAGTTTGTATTTAGTAGCATTTATCCACCAAAAAAAGTGGGGCTTTCAGTATCATCCCCCACCCTCTCCCACCAAGACCACAAAATACCCCTACTCTCTCTCATCATTGTGGTTACCAGTTTATTTATCAACTGTGGCAAATGGCAATCTTTACACCATACTTAGCTAAATATTGTTTGCTTTAGGAACAAAGCACAGAGGACAAATATTTCAATGTGGTTTTCTATTTGGAGAGGGAATGGGCTAACAGTAGAAAAAACAGCTGATTCTCATCCTTGCAGCCCCAAGTTATTTGGCTGCTGAAGCTTCAAAGAATCCTCAAGGCTCCAAGGAGACACTTAGGCTTGCACACAAGAGTCAGGCATTAGATTGGGTGCAAATAATCTGATAAATCAATAGATTCTCAGCTTCTAGCATGAAGTAAGTTGGAAAGATTACTACAGCACCCTGACTTCATTATTATAATTAGTTTATAGAGGGAAAGGATCTCTTCTTTTTGGACCTTCTACAAGAGACTTTTATTGGTCAGGATTTATGCTGATTCCAGTAAACTAAATATGGATAAGTGTTAATTTCAGCAAAATCAACATTAAAAGAAACAACTTCTATTTTAAAAGCCCACCCATTAAGATAAAAGAAAAAAAAACACCTTCAAATCTAAAATAATACTTGGGGTGGGATGGGGAGTGATAGTTAAAAAGGAGAATATTTTATTTTAATTCCTTTATTTTACTTAATTATAAGTACCATATGACCCACTTAACTGATTTCAACAATCAATTGGTCACAATTCTCATACAGAAAAATATTGGTCTTATGGGACCCCATTTATGAGTGGAAAACGAGTTAGGTATGTGGCACTGAGCCTATGAATAAAACAGATATGTAATTTTAAGTCATAATTGTCTGAGAAAGAGGAAATATAGGGTTTCAGGGCAACCATGTATGGAAACACAAATATATTTTTACAAGCATTAAATTTTCTAGAGTCAGGACTGAAATACAACAACAGTGGCAAGTTAAAACATCTTGCCTATTTGTTTTTCTATATATCTATAGATCAAGGTTTGATAGGATTGTTCAATTTTAATGAGTGAGAGAAGTAGAATGCCTGGATCAGAAGGGAAGGGAATTATTGATGATGGGAATGTTGCACTGGTGAAGCGGGGTGTTCTTTATATGACTGAAACCCAACTGCAATTAAGTTTGTAATTAATGTGATTAACTAAACATATTATTTTTAAAAAATAAAAGTAAGCTTCAATAGTAAGTGACTTTAAAAAGTATATATTTTATATATATATTTATATATATATTATATATATAAAAAGTATTATGGAAAAAGGACCCAATTAAAATATGATGAAATAGATGTACTGCAAACATTAATAAATATTTGTTGGTGGATTATTATTATTATTGTTATTATTATTATTTTGTGAGAGGGCACACACACTGGGCTCAGGGCTTATTCTTTGCTCTGTTCTTCTTTTTTTTTTTTTTTTTTGGTTTTTGGTTTTTGGTTCACACCCGACAGCGCTCAGAGGTTCCTCCTGACTCTATGCTCAGAAATAGCTCCTGGCAGGCTCAAGGGACCATGTGGGATGCCGGGATTCGAACCGCTGTCCTTCTGCATGCAAGGCAAACACCTTACCTCCATGCTATCTCTCCGACCCCCTTTGCTCTGTTCTTAGGGATAATTTCTAACAGGGTTTGGTGGAATATAGGTGGTACCACGGATTAAACCCAAGTTGGCTACATGCATGGCAAGCTCAGACCCCCTCCCACAAATTGCTTTTGTGTGGCAACTAGTACCAAACTCTCGCAAGCAAAAAAGAACATATTAAATACAAAGTTGACTTCCAATTTAAAATATAAACAAAAACGAGGACATTTTATAATGATAAAATGGTAAGTTTACAAAAGAATATGTATTATTGGGTATGTATCTAAATCCAAAGCTTCCAAGTACATAAAACAAATGTTGAGGGAACTAAATAAATACGAATAAATAAATAAGAATATTAACAATCGGGGCCGGGTAGGTGGCGCTGGAGGTAAGGTGTCTGCCTTGCAAGCGCTAGCCAAGGAAGGACCGCGGTTCGATCCCCCGGCGTCCCATATGGTCCACCCAAGCCAGGGGCGATTTCTGAGCACATAGCCAGGAGTAACCCCTGAGCGTCAAACGGGTGTGGCCCAAAAACCAAAAAAAAAAAAAGAATATTAACAATCATAGTAGGATTTCAATTCTTTAATTTTAATTAATAAAAATTAGCATAAATCAATAAGCACATGGAAATTTGAATGTTATCAACAAACTAAAACTAATTTACATTTGAAAATATTGCAGCCAGGGAGCTAGTAAAAATTTTTAAGTGCATATGAGATAGATATATACTATGTTATAAAATAATTATCAGTGAATTTAAAGTAATTAAAACAAATCAAAATATTTTTTCTAAAGAAAATAACATCATTATACAAGAAATAAAATATTCTATGAAGTAGTAACAAAAACTGGCATAAATCTAATGTTACCATACCTTATCTGCCACCAAGACCAATAAATTTCTAACCAGTCCATAAGACCCTTTGTTTCAGTCAGTGCCAGAAATTCTCCTTAACCTCGGTTTTATATCAGAACCAAAGTGTTTATTTTATTGAACATTTTTATTCTCTTTCTTTGTTTCTATTCTCACCTATGACTGAGAATATCTGATATTTGTCTTTCTCATTCTAACTTATTTCAATTACACGATCCACTTCAGTGTCATCTATGTTTTAGGGGAAAAAAGCAAGACTGTCTTTTTTTTTATAGTTTAATAGTGCTCTATTTCATTTGTCAAAATTTCTTCATCTGTTCCTCTGTCATTGGACTTTTAGACTGTTGCCATATCTTGGCTATTAGAAATAACATTGCAGTATATATAAGAAGGAAAGAGTGTGTGTGTGTGTGTGTGTGTGTGTGTGTGATATTTGTGTTCCCAGTATAGATATCTCTCAGTTAAGTTGCTGGATTACATTGTGATATGGTATTTACATTTTTAATTTTTGGAAATCCAGTTTACATTTTCAACAGTGAATGAATTCCTATTTTCCATAACTAGTACTTATTGTTTTAGTCTTTTTTTAACATGGTTTATTCTTATAGGTATGTAGTGATATCACATTATTGTTTTGATTTTCATTTTCATTTTTTGATAATTAGTGATGATGACAATTTTTTCATATCAATGTTAGCCATCCATCTTCTTTATAGAAGTGTGTATTCAGATTCTCTTCCCCATTTTTGATATAACTAGTGGTTTTATAGTAGTTGTTGAGATTTTTTTTTTTTGGCTTTTGGGCCACACCCAGCGGTGCTCAGGGGTTACTCTGGCTGTCTGCTCAGAAATAGCTCCTGGCAGGCACGGGGGACCATATGGAACACCGGGATTCGAACCAACCACCTTTGGTCCTGGATCGGCTGCTTGCAAGGCAAACACCACTGTGCTATCTCTCCGGTCCCAGTTGTTGAGATTTTTAATACTCTTATCTATGTTTACTATTAGGTTTTAATCAGAAGTGTTATGTACAAATTATTTTCCTACAATAGGATATTGTATTATTTTTGGTAGTAGTTTTTTTCACAGTGTAGACAAATAAATGATATTGATATTCTAGGATATCGCCAAGTGACGATCTGGCCTCTTACATCAAAGAATATCAATTTTTGGGAATGGAGGTTTTTATGTATTGTCATTGCTACATACTTTGTGAATGGAACAGCTGTGCATGGCATATAATAAGACCTTAATAAATACTTGGTGATGGGGGAAATGACATGTGCACTTTGAAAAACCAGTTGGGATTTTGTTTACATTTTTCACACTTACAAGTCTTGCCATTAAATGTAGACTTGTGAAGAATAGGCATCCTTTACTTCTGATATTATAATTCTGGCTTAAAACTATGAAAGATTTCTATTTTTCTTTAAATAGAAATAAATGCAAAAATGTTCTTAGAGGCCTGAAGTCAAATGAAAGAAATAATCCCTCCCCAACCTGCTATTTATCCTAATCTCTTTTAGAGTGAGTCTTTGTGGTCCTCAGTCCCTTAAGCACTTTCTAAGGATGAACTAGATCAGATTCAGAAAGATGAAAGGAAGTGAAAGCCTCAGATTTAAAAATGAACTAACTCCCAAATCGTAGCACTGGTCTACAGTGTGTACAAGCAGGGAACAATTTCTCAAAATAAGCTGAGATGCATTTTTGCTTGTTGAGTCTTACCTGGGCTTTCTCTCCTTTGTTTCTTTCCTTTCCATTCTTTATGTTTTCTCCTTTATTCCTTCCTTCTGTTTTCATTCTTGATCTTTAAGGTTTATAAAAAACCTTATAAGCCTTTATTCTTAAATTATACTTCTGTAACACACACAATAATAAATATAAAATGAATGTCTGGAATTTACTTTATAAAATAAATATCTTTTTAGAAAGACAGTATTTTTTCTTTTAAAAACTATTCTTCATTTATGTCTTAAGGTTGTTACAAATTAGGCACAAATCTTTACTTTTCTTTTATAAACATATTTATTATCTCCGAATTATAATGATTAATTTTATAATTTAGAAATCTAGATTTATCAACTTCTTGAAATGTTATCACATTTAATTCTTACAATAATTGTAAACAAATAAAATTCAAAACAAGCAAAGAAAGTTCACCATAAAGAGAAGTCCTTATTTTTCACTCATATTTTCTTTAAGCTGAATACATGTTGAAAATCACATCTGATTTTCATTGAAATTTCTTAGGCAGTTAGATGTGGGTATGAACGAGGGAATGCATTTTCTTTGAATTCTGTAGCTTTTCTACTGACTTCTTTAAACTTTTTTTTTCTTTTTTTAACCATATGTTTTTGTATTATATTAATGAAAAATGTGAGATCCCTTGCTGGGGGTATTAAGCTTGAGGGAGCTTATATGTTTAAGAAAGAAAGAAAGAATGCCTTCTGCTTCATCTTTCTAATGTACAATCACATCTTTTAGTGCCAATTCTGGAGAGGAAAATAATAGCCATAAATTGCTTCTATCATAAAAAAAATCACTTCATAAATCATTCCAATTGTTGCTTGTGTAATTAAAGGTTTATGTCATTGGATCTTATAAAATTAAATGAAGTTAAAATGCAAAATTATGTGACTGTAGAGACAACTGTTTCCAAATTCTCTAAATATAAGATATTAATCCAAATTCACTTTGTGCTAAGACCCAGGAAAATCAATTAAGTGGAGTCAAAAAACCCTTGCCAATCATTTTGAATGGCTATGCTTTAGAATCTTGTGACTTTTCCAGAAGCTTCTTCTACACTCCTTTCTTGTTTATTGCTGTCTTTACCTCTTCTTTTAGAAGTAACTTGCGAAGGGGAATAAAAGAAAAGAAACTTATAATTCCTCACTAAAATTCTATCCACATCAAGTTCTGACTATTTCACTCCCTACTAATCTCCCAAGGAGAACAGTTGGCTGGTTCCTGTGCTCACCAGGATCTTTCTATGAGAAGATATTTGACCCCTTGCTTGCAGATGTGGTTGGAAGTGAAACCATATGTTTCACTGTGTCAGCCCCTCTTACACAGAGAAGTTAGCCTAAACAGCAGGAGTCCATATCTCTCATAAGAAATAGAAAATGAGATAAAGCTCTGTCATCCTCTGCCTTACTCAAGAAAAAGAGAGATGAGTTGAGTGACACTGTATAGATAGGCAAAACATTTCTCCTCCAGGGTAGTTTTTGTATGTGACTCTTTCCCAGGGCTAACATCTTCATTAGTTGATGATGACGGTGGAAGCTATCATTAATTTGAATATCTTTAAGGAACCCTTGGCAGCAAGAGCTTTCAAGAAAGTATGGGACTTTCAGTACTTAGTAGACACCTGCCTGTGAAATACTAAAATTAGGTAAAGAGTAAGGCCCAGTATACTTCCATGGATCTCTTTATGCTTTAAAGTGTTCATGTCAAAGACTTAAATTCCCTTTGAAAAAGAAAAGAAGAAAAAAAAACTATCCTCTCTCAGATTTATCTCAACAGGCCCCTTTCTGCTTTTTTGCCACTTGGTCATATCTTAGCCACTCACTTCTTTCTCCTTGTTCTAGTGTTTTAGAAAAGAAACTCCTAGAGTTGGAGCGATAATACAGTGGATAGGGCCTTTACCTTGATGCAACCCACCTGTCTTGGATACTTAAAGCCCCTGAGCCTCTTTGGGATTAATCTCTGAGCTCAGAGCCAGGAATAACACCTAAAACCTGCCATATATAGCCTGAATCCTCCAAGCTCCTACAAGTAGATTGATGTTTATTTCTTTATATCCAGATCTTTTTTTGGGCATATTAACAAATTATAATGTGTTCCTATGGTTGTATTCATTTCTTACCTTTTCTCTTTCTCTTCATAGGCTAAGTTAGAGAAGAGATTTTCTACTTTTCCTGTGGCTTACAAACCTTAACAAAACAAAGTATGATTATTGAATCATTCAAGTTTCTTAAGATGGAGGATGACCCTCATTCCTATGTTCCTAATGAACAATCTGGCAACAAAAATTAGGCTAGACAATGTAGCAATTTTTGGCTATTTATGAAGTATCATACTTCAGATTCAAAAAGGTTTTTTCAGATATTTTGTTGCAGCTTTACTTCCCTCAAGGAGGTGTGTTTTTGACTAGCTCTGGTCCAGCAACATCAGAGAATTTCTTTGAATCCACTCCTGGAAGGTGGGCAACACAAATGGCGTACAGCAAAGTATGAAGAATTGAGACTATACAATGAAAGTATGGGAGAAACAGTGTTCTAAGTTTAATGTCTGGAACAGATATATAAGGTATGAAAAAGATGCTTACAATTACAAAGCACAGCTTAATAATAAAACAATACATCAGGCTGGGGTGGTAGGACCTGAATAGATCTGATATTAAGTAAAGGTCTTAAGGAGATGTTTAATTTAAATACCTCAAAGAAGTTCATGGCAAACTAGCCTCAGATGTAACATAAGGGATTAGTGAGAAATGGGAAGTCTGTATCTAGTTCCTATCTTCAAGGGAAGAGGCTCTATTGTTTTAGAGGTCAAAATGAAGGAGAGAGTAAGTCTACAAAGATGAAGTTCTCCATTTCAATAGCCCAAAATCTGCATCCTGGTCAACCCAGAAGCAGAAACTACAAGGACAATTAGAAAAAGGGAGAGAAAAAAAAACAAAAAACATTGTCTTTAATTTGGTGCTGAAATTATCCAGGTAAAAGAAATTTAATTGAGGCTACATTTGCTTGTAATATAGCAGAAAGTAAAATATTAATTATGGACCAATTAGATGTGTGGGAAATATAATGTCAGTACCATAACACGAATCTCAAAAATGTTTCCAGTGATCTGCACAGAGGTGTAGACATCTCAGCAGGTCTTCTGGTTAATTATTTCTTGGGACTATTTAGGACAGTGATCCACACAGGGGGGTAGACATTCCAATGGGCCTTACTGAAGTATTGCTTGGAAATATTAAAATTTCTCTTGCTGTGCTGTGACTGAGGTATTTTCACCTCAGTTTATTTCAAATAAATAAACTCATGTCCTAAAAGAAAGAAGATGAATGTTCATATGTCATTTATAACTTCAGTGTGTCATTGAGTTAGTTGGAAGAACAATTAACTTAAATTCAGGTAGAAGAATATTACTGAATAAACTTCAGGATAATATCTTTTGAAGAAATAATTGTCTCATTCCAGAATATACCAAAAACCAATATTTTTGTTTGTTTGTTTGTGGGATCCACCTAGGAGTGCTTAGAGACTAATCCCAACTTTTGGCAATATTGGTGGACCATTTGCTGCCAAGGACTAAACCTAGGTCTCTCATATAATATATGTTTTGCATGCATTCAACCAATAGATTGTTATATCTTTAGTTTTCCATTTACTTCTTAAAGTTACTTGTTCTCCTGATTCTCAACAAAGCAAATCATGAAATTATTAATTCAGTTCAACATGCAAAATAAAATTTTACCATATCATATATTTAACAAATAACAGCACAAAGACAACTTCTTTTTTGGCATCTCTTGCTTAAATGGCCATGACAATTAAACACTATAGTCCCATGATGCTAACATATTAGGCAGAATTTTGAGCCTCAGTTTCTTTTCTTTTAGGTGGGATGAGAAATTATTTTGGGTCACCAGGAGGTTCTCAAGAGCTTTTCCTGGCTCTGCTAAGTGCTTAGTCATGCATGGCAGAGCTAAGGGGTCCATCAGTAGGGCCAGAAAACCAAACTAGGCCCATATACATGCAGTGCAAGTTTCTTACCTTCTGTAATCTTTCTGGTCCTTGGGCAGAATGTTGGAGATAAAGAACTGATCAACATTATTTCCCTCCTCCTATATCCCAAACGTGGGAAATATTATTCTTTGTAACATTTGGAAATTGTTGAATGGTCTTAGAAAGTAAGATAAACCTTTTCACATGAGTTTTAACCCAGAAATGCTTACATGATAAGGCAGAAAGAGAAATGAATTGGGAAGAGCACTGTCAAAGAAATTGAAAGGATTTCAGTTGTTAAGAGGCAAAGTACCCTGTTTTGTCTCTGGTTTAAATTTAAGTTAACTGCCAAAGGTGAGATGATGCAAGAAGTCATGTGGGCAGTCTTCAAGGCGCCCATGGAAAAGAACTTATTCTCTATGAAGTGATGTCCAGGCAGGATGCCCTTTAGAAGTTTGTGGTTTCCACAGCAAGAGACTGAATTATGTTGCTGAATCTAATTCCAGTTTATAAAAGCATGCAAAAAGATTACCCAGACCCTACAGTGTTTAGTAACTATATTAAAGACAGATTTTCTTGTACATCAGTGGCCAAAATCACTAAGATGAGAGAAAATTGAGGTAGAGTACAATTAAAATGTCTATCTACAGATTATGTCATCAAGATTAAAACATGATTATGAGTTCTTTGTGCAATGCTTGAATATCATATAGCTTTTGTACTCAGCAAAAATCTTTGAATCCTGTCTACAAAGAAGAGTAACAGGAATAATTTGAAAATTACAAATAACTTGAAAATTACAAATACTAGCTTTGGAGGTAGTACAAATCTTTAGACATATATGCCTTATACAAGTTCACCCTGACTCATTCCATGATTGCACATATGATCCTCAAGAATTTGCAGCCATGATTACTGAGCACTGAAAGGCAGAGTACAGCCAGATGTGGCCCCAAAATTACCCTTCCTCCAAATTATTAAAAACAAGATAATTCTGTTACTATAGAAATTATTCTGACATTTTTATTGTTGACTCAGTGTCCCAGTATATCCTTTAGTGACAAAGCCACAATATTTGGTTATTTGGCAAAAAATATTATAGTTCCAATTGGATATATTCTTTAGTTATAGATTTGGGGAGTAGCTCATTGGCAGATCATTTGTCTTGCATGTTTGAAATCTTGGGCTTGATCTCTAGAACCAAAGCAAAGAAAAATGTGCAGGATATATCTTTCCAATCACCAATTACACCTTCAAGAATTTTCTTTAGAGCGAGCAAAGTGTACAATGATAAAAGAATTTACCTTGCATTCATCCCTTCAATTCTTTAGAATCCCTTGCAACATAAATAGTCCCCTGAGCACCACTAGGGGTCATTCTTGAAGAATGAGCCAGGAAGAGACCTTGATTGCCTACTGATATGGCCAAAAGTAATAGAAACAAAAGATACTTGAGCCTGTAGTTATTCCCATGACAGTATACTTCAAGGGCTGAGAAACCCTGTATCTCTGAGGCCAAGGGAATTCCCTTTCTAATCTCCCCAATATTTACTATGCCTATGCCTATACCTATGCAGAAGAAGAAGAAGAAGAAGAAGAAGAACAACAACAACAACAACAACAACAACAACGAAGAAGAAGAAGAAGAAGAAAGAAGAAGAAGAAGAAGAAGAAGAAGAAGAAGAAGAAGAAGAAGAAGAAGAAGAAGAGAGAAGAAGGGAGAAGAAGAAGAAGGGAGAAGAAAGAAGAAGGGAGAAGAAAGAAGAAGAAGAGGAGGAGAAAGAGGAGGAGAAGTAGAAGTAGAAGAAGAAGGAGGAGGAGAAGGAGAAGAAGAAGAAGAAGAAGAAGAAGAAGAAGAAGAAGAAGAAGAAGAAGAAGAAGAAGAAGAAGAAGAAGTAGAAGAAGAAGAAGAAGAAGAAGAAGAAGAAGAAGAAGAAGAAGAAGAGAGAAGAAGGGAGAAGAAGAAGAAGGGAGAAGAAAGAAGAAGGGAGAAGAAAGAAGAAGAAGAGGAGGAGAAAGAGGAGGAGAAGTAGAAGTAGAAGAAGAAGGAGGAGGAGAAGGAGAAGAAGAAGAAGAAGAAGAAGAAGAAGAAGAAGAAGAAGAAGAAGAAGAAGAAGAAGAAGAAGAAGAAGAAGAAGAAGAAGAAGTAGAAGAAGAAGAAGAAGAAGAAGAAGAAGAAGAAGAAGAAGAAGAAGAAGAAGAAGAAGAAGAAGAAGAAGAAGAAGAAGAAGAAGAAGAAGAAGAAGAAGAAGAAGAAGAAGAAGAAGAAATTTTTTTGGTTTTGTTATTGTTTTTTCTTTTCTTTTTTGTGCTTTGTTTTGTTTTTATTTCAGGACCATGGTTATTGTGTGGTTGTTGTCTTTATTGCTGTGTTGCTTTTTGAGTTTTTTGTTTGTTTTTTTTTGTATTATTATGTTTATTCTTCCTTTTGCCCTATCTTCTCTTAAATTGGTATTTATAGCCTCAGGACTCCTCCCAGTTTTTGCTTGTTTGATTTCTGCCCCATTTTGTCTTTTTTCTTCCTTCAAACAGAACCACATAACTTGAACCATCTTGTTCCACCTCGCAAATTAGGAGGAAAAATGGAGGATACCAAAACCAAACAGTGGTATGAACATTAAGTAGAAATAAAAAATGATCAGACTTAAACACCAAATCCAAAGCCAACGACAACAGAATAGATATCCAATCTACAACAAGCTAGACACAGAGGGGACCACTTATACTAGCAGCCCAGAGGGGAGGAGTAAAGGAGGAGGATATGAGATACATGCTAGGAACAGGAGTGGAGGGAGAATGACATTGGTGGTGGGAATGCTCCTGATTCAATGTCACCATGTGCCTAAAATATTACTGTAAAAGATTTGGAATCCACTTTTGCCAAAATAAAAATTATTCTAAAATAAAATAAAAAATACTTTATATTATAGGCATACATTTTCACTATGTGAAATGATATATATCCAAAATTACTTAGAAGTATGAAGTATGGGGCCTGAGATATAGCATGGACATAGGGTGTTTGCCTTGCATGCAGGATGGTAGTTCGAATTCAGGCATCCCATATGATCCCCTGCGCCTGCCAGGAGTGATTTCTGAGCATAGAGCCAGAAGTAACTCTGAGCTCTGCCAGGTATGACCCAAAAAACAAACAAAAAAAAGTAAGGAGTATATGATTCATTATATTAAATACAAAATTAAATTTTATTAAATTTATAACTGTTCTTATACATCTAAGAAACTGAAAAGGGCAGAGATCATCATATATAGTGTGTTAATATGTCTAAAATTTACTTCTAAAATAAAAATCAAAATAAAGAACAATTAGTATAATATTAATTTCCTATGTAGTTTGAAAATAAGAAAGAAAACAAGAAGGCAATAGAAGGAGAGGAGAAAAAAGACAAGGTTAAGAAAAGTAGAAAACAAAAAAAAGGAAGAGGGGAGAAAGGAAGGAGAAAGTAAAGAGAAAAGATTACTTACTTAATGTGCTTATGCATAAACTATCTCTGGAAACCTAACTAGCATAATAGCATCTGGCAGTGGCAACATATACTTTTGAGCCCTTCAAAAGTATTTTTGAAACTTTTTAAACACAAAATAAGTATATTATTTGTTTTATAAATATGGGGGAAATGCCAAGTTTCCCAGGTAGCAGCTGGGAATGGCTAGGAGTACTTAATTCAATGCAGTGTGAAGCATGATTATAAAAATGACCCTTTCTTTTTCTTTTGTCATAGTGGATGCACTGTCATTATTGTTTACATCTGTTGTTTAAGATAAATTATAAATGTCTTCTCTTATGACTCTGCCTGAGAGAAAGTTAGTGAGGCCATCAATGAGTGCAATGTTAATAAGATGAAGATGCAAAAAAATGCCACAAGAAAAGAGAAATCATGTTGGTGGTTTCCAGGGACTTTGAAGAGACAAATAAGTGAATTCTTAAAGGATAGCCAGACTTAAAATAAGGGACAATATCTGCATCTACATGCAACCTAATGAAATTTAAATCAACATTTCCTGTAGTGTCCTAGGATGTTTTCTGTTTCTTTTGCTTGAGCCCAGAGAGGGTATAATGTCTGTTGTATCACTTGTGGAGACAATGCCCAGCTCAGGTCCTAATGTATGGCAGATTAATAAATAATCATTGCTAGTACAGCTGTGAGCCCCAACACAATAGTGCAAGTATAATGTCAATAAAGAATCTAATGCTTTTGAACATACAGATGCCAGGTTGTCTACTGTAGTTCCCCTTAAATTCCTCTTAACTGGGTATGAACACATTTCCTAGAAGTAAAATTTGATCTAAAACTGTAGTGAATCTTTTACAGAATACAGATATTTGACTTATAAACACCGTTAACTAGAACAAGAAATAACTTACGAGCTCTTTTCTTAAATTTTGCGAATTTTACATGAAAACATAATTGTCATTTATTTGTTGATATAATGTTCCTTAGAAAATATTAAGACTATTGAGGCCGGAGTGATAGCATGGAGTTAATGTGTTTACCTTGCATGCAGAAGGACGGTGGTTCAAATTCCGGCATCCCATATGGTCCCATGAGCCTGCCAGGAGCTATTTCTGAGCATAGAGCCAAGAGTAACCCCTGAGTGCACGGCTGGTGTGACCCAAAAGCCAATAATAATAATAATAATAATAATAATAATAATAATAATAATAATAGAAATTAATATAATAATAAAATAATAATATATAATATAATAATAAAAGAATAATAAAAGAAGAGAAGAAAGAAAGGAGAAAGAAAAAGAGAAAGAGAGAAAGAAAGAAAGAAAGAAAGAAAGAAAGAAAGAAAGAAAGAAAGAAAGAAAGAAAGAAAGAAAGAAAGAAAGAAAGAAAGAAAGAAGAAGAAAGAAAGAAGAAAGAAAGAAAGAAAGAAAGAAAGAAAGAAAGAAAGAAAGAAAGAAAGAAAGAAAGAAAGAAAGAAAGAAAGAAAAATATTAAGATTTTTAATCTGACACAGAGGTAGGCAAAAGTGGTGGGGAGACATTGGTGGTGGGAAATGTGACCTCATAAAGAATGTTGGACATTATATGAACGAAACTAAATCAGTTACAAATTTGTAACTGTAGGGGGGAAAAACAACTGTATTATGAAAAACCTGTAACCATGGTGCTTAAATCAAGTAATTTTTTAAAATTCTAAAAAAAAAAGCTGGGGTCAGAGCAATAGCACAGCTACATGATTTCTATCTCTGGCACCCCATCTGGTCCCCCAAGCCAGATTTCTGAATGCATGGCTAGGAGTAACCCATGTGCGTTATTGGGTGTGGCCCAAAAATAAAAAACAAAAAAAATCTAAAAATAAAATATATCTACAGATCATTCTATTTGTCATAATTTTTCCATAATATAATGGCAATTTTCCCAATGGATTTTTTAATTCTAAATTTAACTCAAAACCACATAAAAGTATTATGATCAACTTAAAAATATTGTCGAATTGGCAGGATTAACATCATCAAAATGGCAATACTCCCCAAAGCATTATACAGATTTAATGCCATCCCTCTAAAGATACCCATGACATTCTTCAAAGAAGTGGATCAGACACTTTTGAAATTCATTTGGAACAATAAACACCCTCGAATAGCTAAAGCAATCATTGGGAAAAAGAATATGGGAGGAATTACTTTCCCCAACTTTAAACTGTACTACAAAGCAATAGTTATCAAAACAGCATGGTATTGGAATAAGGACAGGTCCTCAGATCAGTGGAATAGGCTTGAATACTCAGAAAATGTTCCCCAGACATACAATCACCTAATTTTTGATAAAGGAGCAGGAAATCCTAAATGGAGCAGGGAAAGCCTCTTCAACAAGTGGTGTTGGCACAATTGGATAGCCACTTGCAAAAAATTAAACTTAGACCCCCAGCTAACATCATGTATGAAGGTAAAATCCAAATGGATTAAAGACCTCGATATCAGCCCCCAAACCATCTTCAAGGAGGAAACTGCACTCTCCAAACAAGTGAAAGCAGAGATTAACAGATGGGAATATATTAAGCTGAGAAGCTTCTGCACCTCAAAGGAAATAGTGCCCAGGATACAAGAGCCACCCACTGAGTGGGAGAAACTATTCACCCAATACCCATCAGATAAGGGGCTAATCTCCAAAATATACAAGGCACTGACAGAACTTTACAAGAAAAAAACATCTAACCCCATCAAAAAATGGGGAGAAGAAATGAACAGACACTTTAACAAAGAAGAAATACACATGGCCAAAAGACACATGAAAAAATGTTCCACATCACTAATCATCAGGGAGATGCAAATCAAAACAACGATGAGATACCACCTCACACCCCAGAGAATGGCACACATCACAAAGAATGAGAATAAACAGTGTTGGCGGGGATGTGGAGAGAAAGGAACTCTTATCCACTGCTGGTGGGAATGCTGTCTAGTTCAACCTTTATGGAAAGCGATATGGAGATTCCTCCAAAAACTGGAAATCGAGCTCCCATACGATCCAGCTATACCACTCCTAGGAATATACCCTAGGAACACAAAAATACAATACAAAAACACCTTCCTTACACCTATATTCATTGCAGCACTATTTACCATAGCAAGACTCTGGAAACAACCAAGATGCCCTTCAACAGACGAATGGCTAAAGAAACTGTGGTACATATACACAATGGAATATTATGCAGCTGTCAGGAGAGATGAAGTCATGAAATTTTTCTATACATGGATGTACACGGAATCTATTATGCTGAGTGAAATAAGTCAGAGAGAGAGAAAAACGCAGAATGGTCTCACTCATCTATGGGTTTTAAGAAAAATGAAAGACACCCTTGTAATAATAATTTTCAGACACAAAAGAGAAAAGAGCTGGAAGTTCCAGCTCACCTCAGGAAGCTCACCACAAAGAGTGATGAATTTAGTTAGAGAAATAACTACATTTTGAACGGTCCTAATAACGAGAATGTATGAGGAAAATGGAGAGCCTGTCTAGAGTACAGGTGGGGGTCGGGTGGGGAGGAGGGAGACTTGGGACATTGGTGATGGGAATGTTGCACTGGTGATGGGTGGTGTTCTTTACATGACTGAAACCCAAACACAATCATGTATGTAATTAAGGTGTTTAAATAAATTTAAAAAAATGTCAAAAAAATGTAAAAACATCACCCCAAAACTAAAACAAAAAATATCTTACTTCTTCTGTCTGGTTTTTCAATATAATCTCAAACGCAAAGTAGCATTTGGAGATTAGGTATATAAATTAAAATCTTCTTCCTGATTAACAAACTTTTACTAGACTAACTTGAATTCTTCATATTGAAGGCTTGAAATATAATGACATAATATACAGTCAGCGTTATTGTTTGATAGTAGGATTTTCCTATATTTTTCTTTATTTGTTTTCCTTTATTAGTTCCTTAAAAATTGAAGATTATTAAAAAATTTTAAATATGGTTTTTCACATAACTTGAATCATCTTGTTCTGCCTCATAAATTGAGGGGGGAAATGGATGGTACCAGGACTGAACAGGCATATGAACATTGAGTAGAAATTAAAAAATGATCAGACTTAAACACCAAACTCATAGTCAACGACAACAGAATCCATACCTAATCTACAACAAGCTATACAAAGAGGGGACCAGTTATACTAATAGTCCTGGGGGCAATGTAGGGAATATGGGATACATGCTGCAAACAGGGGTGGAGGGAGGACAACACTGATGGTGGGAATGCCTCTGATTCAATGTCATTATGTACCTTAAATATTATTGTGAAAGATTCATAATTCACTTTTGTCACAATAAAAATTATTAAAAAATAAAAATAAAATACAGTTCTTTAAAAAATTGGAATAATATAGCATGTAAGGTGCTTGCCTTGTACATGGCCAATCACGTTCAATTCTTAGCAGCTTCTGTGACACTCTAAGTCTACCAGAAGTGATCCCTGACCACAAAACTAGGAGCAAGAAATTCCTGAATACCAGGGTGGCACAAAAACAACAATAACAAATTTCTTGTATTTATGTGTAATATGTAGGTAATATGATTACAATAGAGTTAAAGCATACAATACTAATGTACAAGTTATTGCCCCACCACCACCAAATTGTTCAATACCTTCATCAATATCTTATTTAACTTCCAGTGAGATCTTCATTTCCATCACACAAATCTCTACTGTTTACTAATAAATTTTGTAATTGGTGCCAGTTCCCTTGTTTTGCTTCTGTATAATACACATATCAGCAGTATAACGCAGTATTTGTTCTTTCCTACTTATTTACTTCAATGTACATGATACCCTCCAGTTCCATCCTTGTTGCAGAAAAATGTAAAATATTATCTTTCTAATAGCTACTCAATATTCTGTTGTGAATATAGACTACAATTGAGAGCATAAAAACCGGCTAACCTTTGCAAAAGCTGGCTCCCTGTGTGTGACACCAGGCGGGGAAAATCCGCAAAAGTACACCGGCCCAGTGGGGCTCAGCTGTGAAAGACTGTGAGTGTGACCTGTCTATGTCTGTCTACTGTCCTCTTGCATGAAACTCTTGCGAGTGGGGCAAAAAGAGCCTCCAGAAACCTCGCTCGCCCAGACACCATTTTCAGGGAGGGACTACAGAGCATAAAAACCGGCTAACCTTTGCAAAAGCTGGCTCCCTGTGTGTGACACCAGGCGGGGAAAATCCGCGAAAGTACACCGGCCCAGTGGGGCTCAGCTGTGAAAGACTGTGAGTGTGACCTGTCTATGTCTGTCTACTGTCCTCTTGCGTGAAACTCTTGCGAGTGGGGCAAAAAGAGCCTCCAGAAACCTCGCTCGCCCAGACGCCATTTTCAGGGAGGGACTACAGAGCATAAAAACCGGCTAACCTTTGCAAAAGCCGGCTCCCTGTGTGTGACACCAGGCGGGGAAAATCCGCGAAAGTACACCGGCCCAGTGGGGCTCAACTGTGAAAGACTGTGAGTGTGACCTGTCTATGTCTGTCTACTGTCGTCTTGCGTGAAACTCTTGCGAGTGGGGCAAAGAGAGGCTCAGAGGAGCACGGCCGCTCCGCTTCGCTACGCGGCCGTGCACTCTTTCTAAGGAAAGAACTCCATTGCAACAAGAAGGAAAAATCACACTAAGAACGGCGCTATATCACAGAAGCAAACATTTCTCTCTGGACTGTCTTCTCTGTTGCATGCTCGGGCCTAAGATTTGTCCCAGTGTGAGGCTTCATCCACGGAGGACTCCCCTCCCTTAGAGGCAAGTCAGCCCATCCAGAAAGGGAGGAGCCAGAGGAGTGTGCTGCCTACATCATATAGACAATGAATACCACCACAACACGTAGAAAAACCCACAATACAAGTGTGACAATGGGGAAACAACGCAGGCCAGCATCAGACATAGAGAATGAAGATGACAATTCTGAGGACCAGATAATGACTGAACAACTAATCAACCTCTCAGATAAGGACTTTAGACTAGCAATATGGAAGGTGCTCAACAGACTCCAAGAAACCATGGATCGAGTTGAACAGAACACTAATAAGAACCAAGAAAATATGAAGGCAGAAATCACAAAACTCCAAACTGAAATAACATGTCAACTAACAGGACTGAAAAAGTCAGTAAACGAAGTGAATGACAAAATGGATAAGCTCTGGGACAGGGTATCAGAAGCTGAGAATAGACTTGGTGCTGTGGAAGATGAGATACATAACAATTCCATACAGCAGGAGAGATTGGACAAAAAACTTAAAGCAAATGAGCAGGCAATGGAAAAATTAGTCAAAGAATGGGAACAGACGAAAATAGAAGTCTATGATAAGATCAACAGAAACAACTTAAGAATCATTGGAGTCCCAGAGACCCAGGAAGAAAATTTCCAGGAAGAATCAATGGTCAAGAACATCATTAAAGAGAAACTTCCAGAGCTAAAGAATATATGTGATCAAATCCTGCATGCCCGAAGAGTACCAACCAAAAGAGACCCCAGAAAAACCACCCCAAGACACATCCTAGTCACAATGACAAATCCCACAGATAGAGACAGAATTCTGAAAACAGCAAGATCAAAAGGGGAAATCATGTTCAAGCAAGCTTCCCTGAGATTTACAGCAGACCTGTCACCAGAAACGCTCAATGCCAGAAAGCAGTGGTGGGATATTGTGACAAGACTGAATGAAATGAATGCTTCACCCAGAATACTATACCCAGCAAAACTCACTTTCCGGTTTGATGGAAGAATACATGGTTTCACAGACAAAAAACAGCTCAGAAACTTCACAGACACAAAACCAGTCTTAAGAGAAAAACTGAAAGACCTAATCTAAGACAAGACTACCCAAAAGACACAGCAAATTTTGAAATAAAGATGGCGTTAAATCCCAGGACAATTCTTTCTCTCAACGTCAATGGACTAAATGCACCAGTTAAGAGACACAGAGTGGCTAAATGGATCAAAAAACTCAATCCAACCTTCTGCTGCCTACAAGAAACGCACCTGAATAGTCAGAACAAACATAGACTCAAAATAAAAGGCTGGAGAAAAGTTATCCAAGCAAACAACACCCATAAAAAAGCTGGAGTGGCCATATTGATATCAGATAATGCAAACTTTATACTCAGGAAGGTTGTAAGGGACAAAGACGGACATTTCATATTAATCAAGGGGTACGTAGAGCAGGAAGAATTCACTCTCCTAAACATATATGCACCGAATGAGGGGCCAGCAAAATATTTAATACAACTGTTGACAAATCTGAAAAATAATATCAACAACAACACAATAATTGTGGGGGACCTTAACACGGCTTTGTCAACACTGGACAGGTCAACCAGACTGAAACCCAACAAGAATATACTAGACCTGAGGAGAGAAATGGAAGAAAGAGGCCTAGTGGATATATATAGGACACTCCATCCCCAGAAACCTGGATACACATTCTTCTCCAATGTACATGGGACATTCTCCAGGATAGACTACATGCTGGCACATAAAACATACCTCCATAAGATCAAGAGGATAGAAATTTTGCAGACTACCTTCGCTGACCACAAGGCTCTGAAATTATTTGTGAACTCCAAAGGGACTCAGAAGAAACACTTTAACAACTGGAAGTTAAACAGCCTCATGCTCAATAACCAGTGGGTCCGAGATGAAATCAAGGAGGAAATAAAAAGGTTCCTGGAAACAAATGACAATAAAGACACAAACTCTCAGAACTTATGGGACACAGCAAAAGCAGTACTAAGAGGAAAATTTATAGCTTTGCAAGCACACATCAGGAAGGAAGAAGGAGCTTACCTGAGTAGCTTAATGACACAGCTAATAGAACTAGAAAATGCTCAACAAAAGGACCCAAGAATAGGAAGACAGAAGGAAATAACAAAGCTGAGAGCAGAAATCAACGAAGTGAAAACTCAAAAAACAATCCGAAAGATCAACGAAAGCAGAAGTTGGTTCTTTGAAAAAATAAAGATTGATAGACCACTGGCAAACCTAACAAAGAAAGAGAGAGAGAGAAACTTGATAACTCGTATCAGGAATGAAAAAGGAGAGATCACTACTGATATGACAGAGATTCAAAGGGTAATCAGAAACTACTTTGAAAAACTCTACGCCACTAAAAATGAGAACCTGGAAGAAATGGATAAATTCTTGGACTCTTATAATCTTCCACAGTTGAAGGAAGAGGATGTAGCATATCTAAACACCCCCATCACCATTGACGAAATTAAAACATTAATCAAATGTCTGCCGAAAAACAAAAGCCCAGGTCCAGATGGATTCACTAATGAATTCTATCAAACTTTCCAAGAGGAACTACTGCCAATCTTGGCAAGACTCTTTCATGAAATTGAACAAACAGAAACACTCCCAAATAGCTTTTATGAAGCCAACATCACCTTGATACCTAAACCAGACAGAGACGCTACCAAAAAAGAAAATTACAGACCAATATCACTGATGAATGCAGATGCAAAGATCCTCAACAAAATCCTGGCAAATAGGATTCAATGCCTCGTTAAGAAGATCATCCACTACGATCAAGTAGGTTTCATCCCAGGAATGCAAGGCTGGTTTAACATCCGTAAATCTATCAACATAATACACAACATCAATAACAAGAAAAATAAAAACCACATGATCATATCAATAGATGCAGAGAAAGCATTTGATAAGGTCCAACACCCATTCTTGATCAAAACTCTCAGCAAGATGGGAATGGAGGGAACCTTTCTCAATATAGTGAAGGCCATCTACCACAAGCCAGTGGCAAATATTATCCTCAATGGAGAAAAACTGAAAGCCTTCCCTCTAAATTCTGGCACAAGACAAGGCTGTCCTCTCTCACCACTCCTATTCAACATAGCACTGGAAGTACTTGCTATAGCGATTAGGCAAGAAAAGGATATCAAGGGAATCCAGATAGGAAAGGAAGAAGTCAAGCTCTCACTGTTTGCAGATGACATGATACTCTACTTAGAAAACCCTAAAGACTCTATCAAAAAGCTTCTAGAAACAATAGACTCATATAGCAAGGTGGCAGGCTACAAAATTAACACACAAAAATCAATGGCCTTTCTATATACCAATAGTAATAAGGATGAAATGGACATTAAGAAAACAACCCCATTCACAATAGTACCACACAAACTCAAATATCTTGGAATCAACTTGACTAAATATGTGAAGGACCTATACAAAGAAAACTATAAAACTCTGCTCCAAGAAATAAGAGAGGACACACGGAAATGGAAACACATACCCTGCTCATGGATTGGCAGGATTAACATCATCAAAATGTCAATACTCCCCAAGGCATTATACAGATTTAATGCCATCCCTCTAAAGATACCCATGACATTCTTCAAAGAAGTGGATCAGACACTTTTGAAATTCATTTGGAACAATAAACACCCTCGAATAGCTAAAGCAATCATTGGGAAAAAGAATATGGGAGGATTCACTTTTCCCAACTTTAAACTGTACTACAAAGCAACAATTATCAAAACAGCATGGTATTGGAATAAGGATAGGTCCTCAGATCAGTGGAATAGGCTTGAATACTCAGAAAATGTTCCCCAGAGATACAACCATCTAATTTTTGATAAAGGAGCAGGAAATCCTAAATGGAGCAGGGAAAGCCTCTTCAACAAGTGGTGTTGGCACAATTGGATAGCCACTTGCAAAAAATTAAACTTAGACCCCCAGCTAACATCATGTACAAAGGTAAAATCCAAATGGATTAAAGACCTCGATATCAGCCCCAAAACCATAAGATATATAGAACAGCACATAGGCAAAACACTCCAGGACATTACAGGCATCTTCAAGGAGGAAACTGCACTCTCCAAGCAAGTGAAAGCAGAGATTAACAGATGGGAATATATTAAGCTGAGAAGCTTCTGCACCTCAAAGGAAATAGTGCCCAGGATACAAGAGCCACCCACTGAGTGGGAGAAACTATTCACCCAATACCCATCAGATAAGGGGCTAATCTCCAAAATATACAAGGCACTGACAGAACTCTACAAGAAAAAAACATCTAACCCCATCAAAAAATGGGGAGAAGAAATGAACAGACACTTTGACAAAGAAGAAATACGCATGGCCAAAAGACACAAGAAAAAATGTTCCACATCACTAATCATCAGGGAGATGCAAATCAAAACAACGATGAGATACCACCTCACACCCCAGAGAATGGCACACATCACAAAGAATGAGAATAAACAGTGTTGGCGGGGATGTGGAGAGAAAGGAACTCTTATCCACTGCTGGTGGGAATGCTGTCTAGTTCAACCTTTATGGAAAGCGATATGGAGATTCCTCCAAAAACTGGAAATCGAGCTCCCATACGATCCAGCTATACCACTCCTAGGAATATACCCTAGGAACACAAAAATACAATACAAAAACACCTTCCTTACACCTATATTCATTGCAGCTCTATTTACCATAGCCAGACTCTGGAAACAACCAAGATGCCCTTCAACAGACGAATGGCTAAAGAAACTGTGGTACATATACACAATGGAATATTATGCAGCTGTCAGGAGAGATGAAGTCATGAAATTTTTCTATACATGGATGTACATGGAATCTATTATGCTGAGTGAAATAAGTCAGAGAGAGAGAGAGAAAAACGCAGAATGGTCTCACTCATCTATGGGTTTTAAGAAAAATGAAAGACACCCTTGTAATAATAATTTTCAGACACAAAAGAGAAAAGAGCTGGAAGTTCCAGCTCACCTCAGGAAGCTCACCACAAAGAGTGATGAGTTTAGTTAGAGAAATAACAACATTTTGAACTGTCCTAATATTGAGAATGTATGAGGGAAATGTAGAGCCTGTTTAGGGTACAGGCGGGGGTTGGGGGGGGAGGAGGGAGATTTGGGACTTGGGTGATGGGAATGTTGCACTGGTGATGGGTGGTGTTCCTTTTATGACTGAAACCCAAACACAATCATGTATGTAATCAAGGTGTTTAAATAAAAAAAAATTAAAAGAAAAAAAAAGAATATAGACTACAATTTATTTATCTATTTATCTGTCATTGGACATTTGATTGTTCGTATACCCTAGCTGTTGTATTATAATTTAAGTGTGATTATACTGTCTTGAATTAGAGTTTTTGTAGTTTTAGAGATAAATGCCAGAAAATTGAATCACTAGGAGTTTTAATCTTACTTGCTGTTTTACATAGATACTGAACCAGATGACATTCCCACCAATGCTTAATCAACATCAATACATCCCCACCAACTGATACTGATTGTTTCAGTCTTTTTGATACATGCTGTTTTCACTGATATAAGAAAATACCTCACTGTTCTTTAACTTGTATTTCCCATGCTAGCCAAAGATAATGAATACTTTTTCACATGCTTACAGGCCAAACGAATGTTCCTCTTTGGAGAAGTGTCTGTGTCTTCTCCCCATATTAAAAGTGGTATTATTAATGTCTGCGCATGTGGTTGAGATTTGTGAGTGATATATATCTTGCATGTTAACCTGTATCTTGTGATTGTGTGTGAATACTTTGTTCTACTTAATAAAGTGCCTTTTGTAAGGCAGAGAGGTGTGGCTTTTTTGCTAATAAACTTTTTAAATTTGATATCTAGTTTCTTATTTTTGTTACTCCCTTAATATGTATAAATAAATAATTAAAAACAAATAATTACAAACAAATGCATGTAAGTTAAATAATTGTGGAGCTTTTTGCCTTTGTTTTTCTCAGGATATTTTATGAATTCTAGTCAATCATAAAGTAATTTTGAAATAAAAGTTTAGTTGGTCTTTTAAAAATTTTTGGAGTTGATGATTTTTCAATCAGAGATTAGTTTAAATATAAACCTCCTCCTTTCTCAGAGTGGGGAATTATAATTCTGTAAAAAAAATAATCTCCGAAGTGTCATGAAAATGAAAACCAAAGAATTTAGGAGGCACTAGTTTATCTCTGCACCAGATTAACTGGATTCCTCTCATCACATACACAAGACAAGTTCCACACCATCTTTCACCTTAACTTGAATCTCCACAGAATGAAGAAGGTGAGCGCATGTGTCCTCAGGTCTAATATATCATCAATTATTAGATGGGAAAGTATTTTCTACTAATTACTGAGGGAACTTTTATTTTTATAACCATTTCTCTTGCAGTGCAGAAGTTTTTTAATTTCCCAGTTGTATATTTTTACTTTCATATGCTTGACCAAATAATTGAAATTATCATTGAAAATTATAATTATATCATTATAATTATTTCAATTTTCATTGAAAATTATATATTCCTCTAGATTCACTGTCATAAGGACTCTGCTTATACTTTCTCAATATAATTTATGTATTCAGGTCTTATATTAAGAGGTTCACATAATTAAACACAGAGACAAAAAGTTACTATCCAAAATATAATGCACTTGTATTACTGAACAAGAAAAAACAAAGTCAACTTTATCAAAAAGTGGGATGTGTGTAGGGATGAATAGTAACTTGCTCAAAGAAGACATACAAATAGTTAAGAGGTATATGAAAATGCTCTGTGTTTCTTATCATAGGGGAAATGAAAATCGAATCAACAATGAGATAGCACCTCAAATTAGCAAGTCCAGAACACATGAAGAAAAACAAAAATAACCAATGATTGCATGGATGAAAGAAAAAAGAAACTCATCCACTCCCTGGGGAAACCATTTCTCAAAAAACTAATAATCGAGTTTCAATATAAACAATTTCACTTCTTACCTTTTAACCCAGGGGCCCCAAAACTCTATTCTGGAAAGACATTTTTGCTCCTAGGTTCATTGTAGTTCTATTGATAATAGCTAAAATCTATAAACAATCTATGTATACAAGAATAGATAACTGGATAAAATAATTATCATATATCATGAAATTTGCATCTATGAAACGAGAAGAATCCTGACTCAGAAAAAGATCTAAAAAATTATAATAAGGGAAATACAAGTGGCCAAAGGCAACAGAATTTGGAAACTGGTCCATAGAAATGATTTTACCCTGATGGGGAGAGAGTAGTGGGAGGGATTGAAGATATCCTTGAGCAATCAATGGTGGGGGGAAGTGGACACTCTGGTAGTGGGTACAGTGTTGTATGCACAGGACCCAATAATGAGCTACAATCATTAACAGTATTGTAAATCACAGTGACTAATGTTTAAAAAAATTTAATGTCTTACCCCCCATTTTATATAAAAATAATTTATTTCATTAAATAACACTGAGATACACAGTTGCAAATTTGCTCATGATTGAATTTCAGACATACATTGTTCAACATTCTTCATCAGTGCAGTTTCTACCACCAATGTCCAGTTTTCCTCTGGCCCTCTCCTTGCCTTCTTCACAGCCTACGTCCATGGCAGAAATTTTTCTCTTTCTCTCTCACTTTTTCTCTCTTTTCCCTTAGAGTGTCTTTCATAAATTATAATATTGACTTAAAATATCTGCAAAATCCTACATATCCAGGGCATCTAGGCATCTTGATTCCAGTTACATCTCTAAATTACATTGTTTAGCTTCTTGAGATTTGCTACTACTGCTATTACTATATCCAATTTTAAAATTAAAACTAGTTTAAAGTGTGTCAATAGTATTGATTTATACAATAAAGCCCCCTGCCAGTATTAAACAGTAATTCATTTCGTGATTTTTGTTCAAATAAGAACTCAAGTTTTGACATTCTGGTTTGTAAAGATAAGTGCCATTTATTCGAAATAATCTGATACTTGTTCCACTTTGCTTAGTGTGTGTGAGAATATCACATATATATGAGGCTTTAAGACACCTATTGCAGAGACCTTTATACTCCACAGCCTAAAATTCACTCTTTTGTTTTATTTCATGTTAAAATATGTTCCAGTGGTCCTAAATATCTTTCATTGGTGTTTTTGAAATGACTTGTTATTTTTTTTCCCCATAGATTGCTATTCTATTGGGGTTGGTGACTACCCTTGGCATATCATTTTTTCAAGTCATCAGAAGTGACATGGGGATATGAGGTTCCCTTTTATCCAGTGCTATTTGCTTTGGGGAAGACTCAGGACCACCTGCCCCTCCAGCATCATACACTAAAGATTTTACTTCTGCATCTGCAAATTAGCTTCCTCAGCTACAGGATGTGTTTGTTCTGCAGATCAACCCTCTCATGTCACAGGCACCTGCTGTGCCTGACAGAGACCTTTCTACACGTACACATGTGGGGCTGCTTTGGAGCCTTTATCTTTTGCACATTATTGCACAGAGTGGCTACAAGCTGTCCTGTGATCCTGTCACATAGAGAGATTGGTCATGTTTACAGAGCACCAGAAATGAGACACCTGTTTCAGACTTATGGAATTTTAAAAAAATAATTCATGTTACTCTAGGAAAATTGATCTCAATTACATTGAAGGAAACATTCAGTACATCATTTTCTAAGAATACATCAAGTGACATTTCTGGCTTGAGAATGTTAGCATAACAAAATCCAAAACATTAAAATTTTATCTTTTCTGATCATTTGACTTAAATTATACTAATTATTCCCTGGAATTCTGGAAAATAAAAAACATTTCTTGAATTTCTTATATTTATCCATTATAAGTAAAGTTACTATTTTATAGATTAAATACCAATATTGATATAAATGCTGTTATTTAATTAGAAACATAGATACTAAAACTATTTTAAAAGATGTGGAATACTTTTAAATATGTTGGAACAGAGATGCACTTAACATATGGTAAATATTAAAGTGTAAAACCATCACTCACAAATTCATATCTTCACACACTTTTAAAAATACAGTCATCTGTATTTCCTTTTAGGTTGAAATACAGAGAAGCCTACAACAAAATTAAGAAAATACTAAAGACCCCACCCCCAAGGCACCTTTTTTACAGAAGCATCTGCATGTACAAGGAGACAAAATCTACTTTTCTGTCTGATTTTCTTTATTGTCTGGGGAGGTGTGTTGCTGAAAATTGAACTTAGAGCCTTATGCACACAAACCAGAAGCTTTGTCATTGAGTTACATCCTGAACCTGATGGATAATTTTTCTTACAAAAAGTTTATATTATTTCTCCACTTTCTAATTTATCTACATATAACATTCTACTTTTAACTGTTTCCTCTCTCCCCTTTAAATACTGCACTGCTCCCATGATTTATTTTATTGTATCGTGGCAATTATCTTTCTACTCAGTACTTTCTGGGGATAAATTATAATTCTTAGCACTCAGTTTTATTTTGTATCTTCACTTATGTTATATCTTTGCCAATTCCATTCAGACATTTATGAATCCTTCTAGTTTGTTGCCCTAAACTCTTTGAACTTCCTTGCTATTAATGGGAACCATGTTTTATTCTTCTTAATATATTTTAAATGTAAGCACAATAATTTACAAAGTTGTTCATAATACAATTGTTTCATACATTCAGTGTTCTAACACTTATCCCACCATGGATGTGACCTTCCTTCCACCAATTTGCCTAGTCTCACACCCAGTCCCCAAAGCCTGCCCTCTTAGCAGAAACAGCAAATTTACTTTACATTGCTTGCTACAACAAAGAGAAAGTGGAATAATAAAAAAAGAGATTAACAAAAGCCATTTGTGATAGTTGTTATATTTCACAATGTTGTTACTAAAATCAATGTCTGGGGATTTACTGTGCTGATTGATGTATTAAAGCCTTTATGTTTATTGAGCTTGATAGACTTCTACACAATTTTCCTATAAAATTTCTTTGTTTCTACTGGGCTGACATATGCAGCCATGTATTCCAGGAGCTACCAATCTGGGTTGTTTTAATGGTGAAAGTCAGGTGTGGTGGTTGCCAAGTATCTCTTGAAGGAGGGGATTATGTCCACCCCTCGTTCAAGAAGGCCTCAAAGTTTTCAGCACAGATGTAAATGTAGCTGGGAAGATCTGGTGGCCATGAGGCTTTTTTCTCTTCTAATTATAATAGTAATGCATGCTTTTCCTTGGAATAAACAGAAAACGATCAATAACACTGTTGAGTTTTTTTTCTTGAGTAGGGAAATGGACATTCTTGTCATCATGTCATATTCTTCTCCTTACTCAAATGGAAAGCACCAACAATAACTAAAAGTATGGTAAAATATGTGTTAAATAACTTCTCTGAAAGGAAAAATTGCTAAAGTGCTTTAAAAATTATCTACCCTTCTTTCTGTCTCAATCCTTGGTATACATGTGGTTTCCTGGGCACCACTAGGAGTGACTCTAGAACAGAGCCAGGAGTAAGCCCTGAACACCAGTGAAAACAGCCAAAATCCTCTCCCTTCAACAATAATGTACCCTAATGTTCCATAAGGTGACAAAATTTCTTAAGTTGCTATACGCCTAGCTAAAATTTAAGATAAATTTTATGTATAATTATGTGAGTATTCATAAATATGAAACAATTTAAATATAAAAAAGAAAGAAATGTTCAATATTATCTAAACAAGATAGTTGCCATGTGGTTGGCAGGCAGAATATTTTTCCCAGGAGGTCTAATTTTTTAAACATGAAAGTACACCACATGTGTTTTAACATTTGAGATTTAGTGCTGTGCATATTTTAAAATGTCTATAAGCTTCACATAGATTCTGTGTGACAGTGTTATATTGTAAGACATTTTTAGTCAAGTATCAAAAATAATAATTTTGAAAGTAATCAACCTATGTAGACATTGTGCTTTGTATCGCCCTTTGACATGTTCTTTCTCATTTGTGGGAAAATGCAGTTAATTATCATTATTCTTTCATGTTCTGATAATATGAAATATTGAAATCCTATGTGACTTGTCTTGCACCAAAAAGCAGGTGATAGACCCAGAATTCAAACATGGGTCTATGCAAGTAGAAAACCAATTTTCTCCTCTTGGGACTAGTGTAGAAGGCCAGGCTCTTAATTTGTGCTCAAATTTTACTTGGGAATTTTCCAGATGTAAGTCCTTTCTTTGTAGTAGGCAACTATTTATACTTTGGAAAAACTTTTACCCTCCCTGGTTTCCTTTTTTCCTCAGTAAAAGCAGTTGGTGCTTCTCAATGGTTACTCTTTTGCTTTTTGAGTTTCAAAAAAAAAAAAAATTGTTTACCAGAAGCTTCAATGACAGTGGTATCATTTATTAGTCAATTCCAACCCATGCTATGGCTTCCATCGTAGCTATATTCCAATTTTTTTTCCTGCTTTCAGTTTTGCTTGGGACAAATATTATGGTTTAGATTGACACATTAAATCCCACACATTTTAGGCATCTTCTATGTCAATTGATACACAAGTATTGTGGTTACGAATCTCAACAAGGTATCATTCTTCATCTCTGAAAAGAGGCTGCTATTCAGACATGCATGAGACCTTCAACTCCCTTTTTCTCCAGCCCCTGGGCCAAGAGCGCCTACATTTCATCCAAGCATCGTATTGTTTGTGATGCTTACATGAACCCTTAACCTTATCCTCAAGCACTGTTCTCTCCAGTAATTCAGTACTACTGCATTTCATGCTCTTTCTTCCTCTCTCAGATTTATTTCACCTGGATGTCCTCTGAGCTCAATTTGTTATTTATAATTTCCAACATTTCCATCTTGCTGAGTAAATTCACCAATTTTTTATTTGTTTTGCCACATTTTGCTTTTGCCTGAGTTATGACTACTTATACCAAAACCTAGAGGAAAGGAGAACTGCTTGTAAATTTGAGCAAAGGGGACAAAAGATGTAGCAATGCTGATTGTATTTCTTTTCTGTTCTCTTCTGTTCTCTTCTGTTCTCTTCTCTTCTCTTCTCTTTTCTTCTCTTCTCTTTTCTTTTCTTTTCTTTTTTTTTCTTTTCTTTTCTTTTCTTTTCTTTTCTTCTTTTCTTTTCTTTTTTGGTTTTTGGGCCACAACTGGAGGCACTCAGGGGTTACTCCTGGCTCTGTGCTGAAAAATATCTCCTGGCAGGCTTGGGAGACTACATGGGATGCCGGGTCTGTCCTGGGTCAACAACATGCAAGGCAAATGCCCTATCGCTGTGCTATCTCCTGGCCCTGGATTGTATTTCTTATCAGGCTGCCTTGTCAGCGTACTGTCGTTTGAGATAAAAGTGAGAAAAAGTGCACCCTGGGAAAGCATCTGAAAACATAGGTTCCCAGTACATTTGCCCTGTTTCAAACTCTCTTCTCTTTTTAACACTAAATTGATGTTTATTTTTATTGATCTCATTTTTTTCTTTCTGGAATTTAGAGAAATCAATTGCTTAACCACCACATTTTTTAAAAAATTGTTTTACTTGTTCATGGTTTTTGTTTTTACTTTTGGTGCATATTCATGTTTCATCTCATGCTTTCTTAACTATTTATATAGTTTATGTTATAATGTACATTCAATTATTTAAAACTATTATGATTTGTTATTTTTAAATTGAAACACACTTACCAAGTTATTTATGATTAAATGTTAATCATACAACGTATGCCTAATACTTTTACTTTTGTCAGTGCACATTTCCCACCACCAGCATCCCCGTTTCTCTACTGCACTCCGCCTGCCTGCCTCTATGCTAGATATTGTGTTCTGTCTCTCATCTCTCTCACTCTCTGTCTCAAACATACACATATTCTCTTCCCTTTTTGCCTTTTACACACTGTGGTTTCTAATATTTTTACTGTCACCACATTTATTTAGCACCAATTATATGTAATATGAAATGTCAAGATGTCAAGCATAGTCTTCATTTCTAGAAAATTACAACCCTCAAATAGAACTGGATCAATAAAGAAATGAAGCAAAATACTAAACTGGAAACTTAAGCTTCTGAAGGACCATTTTTGTTAATCCTTGATTTAAATTTAAAGTCATTCTTGGGGCCGGAGCGATAACGCAGTGGTAGGGCATTTGCCTTGCATGCTGCTGATCTAGGATGGACCTCGGTTAGATCCCAGGTGTCCCATATGGTCCTCCAAGCCAGGAGCAATTTCTGAGCGCATAGCCAGGAGTAACCCCTGAGCATCCCTGGGTATGGCCCAAAACCAAAATAAAATAAATAAAATAAAATAAATTAAAAGTTAGTCTGAAGGCTTGCTTCTTCCATATAAAATACATGGAACTATATATATGAATAGGCCATTACTTCAGTTAGCAAGAGTTTATCATGTTGACCTGGTTTCAAAAGAACTGAAATTGAACCTAGAATTCTTATAATAAAAGTAAAATGTTTAGAAGGACCATGTTTAAAAGTACAATCAGCATTCTTCAAACTTGTTACACCTGCACAGCTGCATCTGTCCCACATCCTGGTCCACAGAGCAGCATTTATAACTAATTCTACGAATTCTCACCCTTTCAGCAGATCAGCACAGGTCCATGGATAAGTGATAGATGACCTCTGGTATAAATCATTTTAAGACTATGGGCATAGTAATGTGACTCAATGCACATGTGTTGTATGTTGAGGCCTGTGTCCTAATTCCAGCATCAGAGAGCAGAAAACAAAACAAAAAAAGACTTAAAAAATAACTTCTAATTAAGTGTCTTCTTTATCATATCCTGAAGGGTTAGCTATAATCTATTCATAACAAATGTGTATTTTGTGAAATAACTACATTAGAATGTATATGAGTGTGCATATTATATCCACATTTGAAAATAAGGGCTAAGATTTGGCTCTTCATTATTAGTCATTCAGAACACTTGTCTCCCAAGGCTGGCTTTGCTGATATATATTCTGAGGACAGGAGGATGAAAAGGTAGAACTGAGAAAACAGGGCAATTAAAAGATGCCTGAGGTTAGAGAGCAGCTGGGGTGGGAGTCACGAATAGCCCACAGCAGGATGGATTTCTGAGAGATAATCAAGCATCATGACCCAGGCATCCTTCCCAGAGGTCGGCTACAGGCTTTATCACTTCTCATCCTCCATCTTTCCCTAGAAGAGGTACTGTGGATAGCTGAGGAGAGAGAACAAGAAGCCCACAACCAGGATGGGCAAAGGTAGTGCCTGCACTTTCTGCTTGTCTTCCAATCTTCTGGGCCCCCCTCAGGCAGGTTAGGTCTGGCCTTGGCTCCTCCTTGACGGCCTCTGCTGGCTCTTTGCCCAACAGCAGTGGGAGGTGCACAAGCCATCCTGGTGGGAAGACCAGACAGACGTGTGCCTCTCTTTCAGCTCTGGAGGCGCGATCATTCACTGGATGACAGGTGCATTGTTCCTCCGAGAGGCCAGCAGCTGAACTGAACGCCTCCCTCCCCTTGAGTCCCTCCCTCAATCTCCTTCAGCCCACCCTGCAAAATCAACATGCCCCTGCTTGGTGGTTAGAGCTCCCTGAACTTTCAGCGACACCTGCTAAGAGTGTCTGTTAGAGGCACGAACGAAGCTGACTGTCCATACGGAGAGACTGTTTTATATTTATTGCTGGGGGCTAAAGAGCTGTCCCGTGGGACCGGAAGGCAGCCAGAATGTCAGCAGGAGGGAGAAACCAGTGTGGATCCTGATAAAGCTGAGACGCCCGAGAACAATTCCCCCCTTCCTCCTGCAGGCAGCAAGCAGCTCTCCAGTGTGACTCAAGCTCACTTTTCCGGGGCTGGAAAGGAAGGAACCTGAGTGAACAAAACTTATTTTACTTTTTAAATTAAAATTAAAAAAAAAAGATGCCTCATTTGCTTTAGACAAATGCATCACCAAATGCCTGCTAAAATGTTTTCTTCTGGTCATTTAGAATAAGATGCCCAAAAATAAGCTTGATATTCTCTCTTCTGTCCTTGGTCTCTCTACTGGACTTAAGTATATGTTTTGCATCTTTACGCAGATTTGCTCACTGAGGGTCTCAGACTTGCTAGATCCTACAAAGTATGAAAACCACCTCAAACTTCCTTTGAGTCCTGCCTCAGAATAAGCTTTTCTTGGTGTTTCCATAGGCCCTGCCTTGCTCACTTCCTCTCCTGGATGAAAAGTATGGTCTTCTGGACCCTGCATGGCCCTTTTAAAAAGGAACATGCTGCTGCCACAATGCCATATGCTGATCAAACTCTACTGCAACTCTATTCTCAAGAGCAAAACATGCAAATTCCTTGGTTGAACTTTAAAAGTTTGTAAAACCTTTATTTAACAATTTTATTTGCCACTCTGTATTCAAACTCTGTGCTTGAGCCAAAATACTTTCTGACCTTAAAATGATGGGACCAGAGAAAGCATAGAAAATGTTAAGGTGCTTTCCTTGTAATGTAGCTGACACTGGTTTAAACTCTGGCACAACATATGGTCCCTCAGCACTAATGGGGTCACTGAGCACAGAGCAAAGGATAGCCACTGAATACCACAGATATTGTCTACACCTTTCTTCCAAAAATTGCTTCATACTTTACCTGCATATCTATCTTGTGTTCTATCCAAAACACCTTTCATCTTTCTATTGGACCTTTGCCATCCTATAAATCTCAACCCAAGTATTCCTTTTACAATAAAAAAAATTATGCTTCCTTCCTCAAAGGAAGGAAACATATCAGTCTTGGGCAATGATTATATATCACTAGCAACCAGTTATGTATCGTCTCACTATTATCTCCACAGACACACCATAGGAAAGATGGGCAAACTGATGATTTACTTTCTTAATTGATGCAGTTTTATAAATGCACTTTTAGTGCCCCCAAACTTTTTAGTTATGTTTTAATACTGTTAATCAATAACCTAAAGAAAAATAAGGGCTATATTAAAGGTATCAACCACATCCGTTTCCCAAACTCCTCCCATTGAGTCCTGGCATGCACACTTATACCTATTTCTGCCCCAAAGCTCTAATTTGTGTAGTCTGCAGTCAAAGAAAGACTGCAATCAGCCAACATTAGAATAGTGGGTTCATCAGGACTATGCAGAAGTCAAATGAACAAAAGCAAGGCCATGTAGCGGGGCTTAATGATTTTATCTATAAGTAGACATGTCCATTTGAATCATACAACAAAGCAATTTAAGGATATTTGAAGCCTCTTCAGCTTTTAGGATTATTTTTAGAATTTACTTCAGCTCTTGGAATATAAGTATATATGTTTCCATATGAACTAGATAAGATATTATTTTCAAAGGGCATATTTGTTTTAGAACTGTTCTTTCCAATTAATTTTACCTGATACATGAAAATCCAATTTTCTATAATTGTTTTGCAACTAGAAGATACTGAAAACCTGAATGGCCCTTAGTATTATTCTTTTATTATTACAACTATTATTTATGTATATCACTATAATTTATTATATATGTATAATAATATAATTTTTATTATATTATTATTATTGGCTGAGATAGGCAGTCAATATGCTTTTAGTCTATATGGACTGGAAGGCTGAAGATAAATCGACTTGGGGAAAGAATAAAGAGCTAAAGTCACAGTGATAGTTAGAAGGTCAGAACCAATGACTGGGAGAGTTAAGTTACAGCAAGACTGAAGGAGAAGCGGGCCTAACATCAACCACGTGATACAGAAAAATATTCTCTATTGAGAGGACACATGGTTAAAAAAAAGTGCAGACTGTAATGTAGCAAGACATAACCAAAAAATGAGGAAGCAATTTGAATCAAGTCAAAGGAAATGCCTAGAATAGTATCTGATTATTTCAATTTTAGTGGCCTGTCTGCAGTAAGAAATTTCTGAGAAAAGATAGCCTCATATTCAACTTCAATCACAGTCCCATGTCATTAAAAGTATATGATAAGCAATGTGACTAAAAAAAAAAAGTGTATGATGAAACACATGTCCTAAATAAATATGCTCAAATTTAAGCAAATACTCTTTTTGAAACATGTAATTTTGATGGGTTTTTGTTGTGAAAGAACATTTCTACCTCAGCAAAATCAAGTAGCACAGTTAGGCAAAATGCTTCATAAGCATCAATCAACAGATCGCAAACTTCCCTCTGTGAGATTGGGAATCCAGAGAGTATCTTCCGTGTACCACCAGTAACCTCCTAGATGCAGCATGAAATGAAGGGATATTGTTTCTCCAATAATACTGAAAGTAAGAGACCCTCTTGTCTGCAACTCCACCCACAGTTATCTAAGTGTTGAACTTTTGTTCAAGAAAAGCACTCTTTTTTTATAATAATTTTTATTTTGACCAAAGTGGATTACGTATCTTTCACAGTAATATTTTAGGTACATATTGACATTGAATCAGGGGAATTCCTACCACCAAAGTTGTCCTCCCTCCACCTCCCGTTCCCAGCATGCATCCCATATTCCCCTCCCTTATCCCCCCAGTGTGCTAGTATAAGTGGTCCCCTCTGTGTCTAGCCTATTGTAGATTGGATATCAGATTCTGTTGTTGTTGGCTTTGGGTTTGGTCCGATCATTTTTATTACTACTTAGTGATCATACAACTACTCTTATCTTACTATATGGCATCACTGTTTTGGTGCTATCTCCAAATAAATCGATTCTATTAGTAGAAAAACTGATTGCTTGGCTGGAGCAGTGGCACAAACAGTAAGGTATCTGCCTTGCACGCGCTAGTGTAGGACGGACCTTGGTTCGATCCCCCGGCATCCTATATGGTTCCCCAAGTCAGGAGCAATTTCTGAATACATAGCCAGGAGAAACCCCTGAGCATCACCGGGTGTGGCCAAAAAAAAAGGAAAAGAAAGAAAAACTGATTGCTTTTTCTTTGAGGTCAATATTTTGTTTTAGGATTGCTACTGTTACCAGGTGAGTATATTTCCAAAGAGATACTCTGAATAAGCAAATATTTACATGTAATCCATTTGTATACAAAGAAAACTATACTATGTATACAGTCATAAAACTACCCCCAAAAATCTTTATCCCATATTTTAAAATATTGGCCAAATATCCATAATAAAATAAATATGTGCACACATTTACAAGCTTTTGTGTAATTATTTTAATCATAAAAATAATGACATGACTGAGGCCTGAGAGACAGTAAGTGTAAGATGCTTGCCATGGATTCAGCTGACTATGAATTTATTCCTGGCACTACAACAGTTACCAGGCATGTCCAGAAATGATTCATGAACACAGAGTCAGGAATAGTCCGTGAGCACAGACAGGTATATGATCCATCCTTAACTCCAAATAATAATAATAATTTTAATAATGACATGAGATTTCATGGAATCAATGCATCATAATTCATTTTGTGTCAAATTTAATTTATTAATTTTCTAGATTTTGCTTTCTTTCCCACACTTGAAAAAACAATTACAATTGTATGCATTTAGTAATATCAATAATAATAAATGGCCATGAATTTATACCTAAAGTGTTTAATTTTTTCTTTTCTGAAGAACAAAAAACACATTTGAATGACAGATAAGATACTAACTCAAGAATAAGAAAAAAAATAATAATAAATAAATACTTGTACACAAATGTTCATAGCATCAGTGTTTTTTATACAAGTCAAAAGTGAACCTAATTAAAATTATACATGGATAAAGAAAACATATTCCCATATAATGGAATAAATATAGCAATATAAAGAATGAACTACTGTGCCATATGACCAACACTTTAAAATGTTATATTACAAATAAAAATGTTATATTAAACATTTCTTTTTTTTTTTTTTTTTGGTTTTTGGGTCACACCCGGCATTGCTCAGGGGTTACTCCTGGCTGTCTGCTCAGAAATAGCTCCTGGCAGGCACGGCGGACCATATGGGACACCGGGATTCGAACCAACCACCTTTGGTCCTGGATCTGCCGTTTGCAAGGCAAACGCCGCTGTGCTATCTCTCACATACATAACATATAAAATATTCAGCAAAAGCAAATTTATCAAGATAGAAAATAATTAAGAAAGCAATAGCGCAGAGGTAGGATGTTTACCTTGCACGCGACTGACCCAGAATGAACCTGGGTTCAATCCCTGGCATCCCATACGGTCCCCTAAGCCAGGAGCAATTTCTGAGCGCATAACCAAGAGTAACCCCTGAACATCAGCGAGTGTGGTCCAAAAACAAAAAAGAAAAAAAGAAAAAAGAAAAGAATTAAGTGAATAGAGTAGGCCTGGCAAAAGGTTACTAGTAAAAAAAGAATTATGGTATTATAGAAACATTCTAGAATTATATTGTGCTAATGGCTGTACAATTATACTTAAAGTAAATGAACCTATGTTATGCAAGCTATATTCATAAAACTGAAAGAAAAGTGAGGGGATAAAAGAAAAAAAAAGAAAGAAACTAAGAAGAGAAAGGGGGAAAAGAAAAAAAGGAGGAAGGGAAATAAAAGTAATGAATTGAAAGAATAAATTAATTGGATGAATGAATGAATTGAAAGAAATGAAAGAAGGTAACAAGAGAGGGAATTTGCACTGAACTGCCTGAGAGATTTGCGTTGTCATCATTGTGCATAATGTGTGAACAACCACAACACACAATGTCCTAGAGTTTCCTATTTCTGGATGTAGTAAGTTATGCACAGTGTTAAGGAAGTTCACAGACTGCAAAGGTTAGAAGGAAAAAAAAAAACAATCTTTCCTTTCATCTACTTTTGTAAAAGGAGTAGAAACTATAAACATCTTCTTTTTCCTGGGTTGATAATTTTATACCTCATGACCTGTCTTTAGCCCCAAGAAGGAAGCTGCTGAATTCAAGTCGGAAACTGGAGAAGTACTTGTTGCTCTCTCACTCTCTGTCTATGGCAAACATGCAGATCCCCTCTGTTAACATACCTTTTGCCTACCTTTTGCCTAGATCTTGCCAACCAAAGGCAAGATAAGACAGATTTAGCTACTGGAGTGGTGACCCAATAGAACTAGTTGATCAGGGAACCTGAGAACAATTGATTCATTTGATCTCATTTCCTCAAATCTGACAAGCTGTCCTTTTTTCCCAGGGTGTGTGGGTGCTCTGCTTTCTGCCAAGATGAACCTCCAGAGCCCTGCCTAGTTGCAGCTTCTGCTACTACTAGGAGAAAGAGAAAGGAGCATGTCCCAGGCTTAAGAAAGGTCAGGGCATGGGGTCATGGTCCCATTCTCTATGCAAACAAAACCTGTAAAGAAATAACTTGTGAAAATTCTGGATGTTCTTAAAAACACACCAACTTGTTTATGTCTATACAGGGATAAACTTGCTCTTTGTAACCACATCCTGTGCATTTTGGAAACCTCCAGGATAATGTAACACAACAGCCCATGAGTCAACCATATCACCTTCCAGCCAGAGCAGTGTTATCTATTTTGAAGAACAATTTCCAAGAGGATGTTTTTCTTTTTTCAGGGCAAGTCAAATATCAGGCTGAGTGTGTTTAGGAGAGGCAAATGAGATTGTCTTTTTCTAAACAAATGGCTGTTTACCCCCTTATCTTTCGAACCAAATATAGAGATTGCCTAAAGATAGGTACAATAACTTTCTATGAGTGTGGTAAAGTAAGTGCAGTTGTAAATTAAGTGGGAACTTAAACTGTTGCCTACTCCCAGGGAGTCAGGACTTGCTTCTGTGTGACTGTCATTGGCCTAAGAAATACTTGATCATTGCAAACAATCACAGCTTATGTATTCCACATGCTCTTTCAACTACTGTCCTATTTTCTCATCTTCTATGGAGCAAATTTGCCAGTGTTCAATTTTTTTTCTTATTTTTTTTCCATTTCTTTAATTTGTGTTTTTTTTTTCTTACTGCCTTCTAACATTACCTGGTAAAAATCATTAGGATGGAGCTGGTAAGATTGTACAGGGGTTAAGGCACTTGCCTTGTATGCAGCTGACACAAATATAAGCCTTTATACAAGAAGTTTGGGTTTCTTCAATTTCAACTTTTCAACAACAGGTGACCTCTATGTACTTCATGAAATAATACTCACTGCTTTACCAGTTCACTTTTCCCTCACCAATTGTTCCTTCTCATTTTCCACTTCTGTGTTTCTCTAGCACTTGAACTCTTCATTTCAGTGTTCCTAGCACTTGTCTTGCATGTGTGGAGCCCTAGATTTGACCTAGTTTGGTACTGCAAACACACACATACACACACAAATGCACGCATAAACCATGCCTTTGTTTTTTTTCTCTCTAGGTCATCTCATTCATTCTCATGACTTCACTTTTATAAGGCATATTATTTTTTGTTTTTTGAGCTATACCCAGCAGCACTCAGGAGTTACTTCAAGCTCTGTGCTCAGAAATCACACCTGGCAGGCTTGGGGGATTGAATGGGGAACCAGGAATTTTACCTGAATCGGCAATGTGTAAGGCAAAAGCTCTACCCATTGTGCTATGGCTCCAGCCCTTTATAAGGCATATTTTAAAATCACACAATTATTGACAGAATATTTATTTTCTTTAGCTCTTGACTCTCTTATATTTGCAGTGAGTATGTCTTAATTTAGTATCACCCATGCATTATCATTTGGTCAACACAAACTTTTTATGGCAAAAATGGAATTCTTGTTTCTTTCTCTTTCCTTTCACTTCATCATTGTATCTAAACCACATCAATTTTCCCTTACTGCTGGTCCCAGCTGTATGGTCCAAGACCTTTCCAAACACCAAAAATAAAGTTTCCTTATAAAATGGAAAGAGCTGAAATCTAAGCTGCCCATCACTTTTGGGGCTCATATTGAATAGAGATGCATCTTCCTGCGTGGAGGATCACTTTCTTTGTCAAAAGTAACATCTACACAATAACCTGGGTATCAGTTCATTTCTTGTCTCCAAAAAATATAGATCTTTATAGGTGAACTACAGTCTTGCCATTAACCCAGCTACCAAACACAGAAAAAGGAGTCATTAGAACCTATCAGATTCACAAATTGGTCTTAGTGATCCCACCTTATGTCCATATCACCTCATCCAGTTCATATCTCCATCATCTATCATCCAAATTAACACAGCACGTTTAGCTTCCCCTCTTTCATTTTTGTCTCCTAGGATATTCCTTCCAAAGTAACCAAATATATTGCTGAAAAAAATCAGACATTTTAAAATAACTTCCCTTGTCTCTGTACAAAACATTTTAATCATTCTCAATTATCTTTATAGTTAAGGTACATTCTTTTACCTACATCTTATTTTCTAGGACTGCCACACCTACCCAACCACTTCCTTTGACACTTACCATCTGTCCCTTTATCATTCACAGACAACTATGGGATTGTTTGGGTTTTTTCCCAGTTCCTAGAGAGGTCAACCCTCTTTCCTGTCTGAGGACATTAATACTTGTTTTTCCTCTGTCTGGAATATTTTCCTCTGCTTTACACAAACCTGGCTTCTGCAGCTTGGACCTTCAACTTAAATATCAACTGCCTCTGAGAATAGCAGTATTGTAAAAGGCTTCATTTCAGAATCCTATTAATTTTATAGATTTCAAATAATACTTAAATGAGTTATTTATTTATTGCCTGTTTTCTGCACTCTAAGTCCTTAAGATACATCTCTAGTCTACTTTATATTCTATCTTATTTTCTGGGTTGACCCTTTTGGATCAAAATAGACACTTATTATACACTTGATGAATAAATGAATGGATGGATGGAAAGATGAGTGAGTCCGTTTTGAATGATAAAGAAATTATCTAAGTGATACTATGTTACAGGCAATTTCAAATGAATGAAAAAACTACTGAACTTTAGAAGGCAGAGTACACAACCATTTGATAAAAAAGCATCAGGAATAACAGAGACTGAAATATAAATTGGTGAGAGAGTGGGTGGAGGAAGAAAGTTACCTAAAATCGACAGCAAGAGCCATAATGCCTCAGAATAAATTGGAGAAATAAAATACGCCTTAAAAAGCTACCTTCTCTTTGAACGGAGTTAATTCCTTTTTAAAAGCTACATAAAACTAAAAACTTCTGATATTACCTTCAATTAGTATTTGCCAAAATTTTAAACTAGGAACAGAACACAGTGCTAGGACATTTCTTGGTGATTATAACATAAAGCATTTGTTTCTAAATGCCTTTTTATTTTGGGGTAACAGTTGCAAATTGAATGTTAAATCCGTATTGGATTCTAAAATCTATTTTTTACTGTTTTTCTATTTAATATATATTGATCTTGAATATGATCCATTGCTCCAAATTATCAAGTTTGAAATCATGATTTTTTGTAAGTAATCAAAGAGGAATTGATTATGGAACCTGAGAAATTTGAAGAGTAGTTGGACATCTACGTATGTTAAAGTCAAATCAAGGTGAATATTATAGATGGCATGCTCTATTTTATAAAATAGCAGGTAGGATAAATTAGTTGTTTAGAAGGATGACTTTTTGTTGGAAAAATTAATAAATGGCTATAAGTTCCTGGAGTATGAAAAGATTTGCATGGTTTTAGCTGGAACCTCATTGCAGATCCTTCTGTATTTGTTATCTTCCTTGTTTTCTTCATTAAGCATTCCATTTTCATTGCCAGCAATAACTATAAAAGGTTTCTGTTTTTCCTTGGATTCCCTTGATCAGTATCTCCAAATTTTGAACTCTACGTGGGTGCCGGAAAGATAGTACAGAGACTAGAACACTTACTTTGCACTTGAATCCCATATAGTTCGCAAGCCCTTCTTGAGCAAACCCTGAAAACAGAAATAGGAATGAGCCCTGAACACTTCTGAGTGTAACCCCACCCTCCCCAAAAAGAAAGAAAAGAACCTAGAGAGACGCTCTCAAGAGATATTCTTCAGTCTTAGATCTACTTTTCTAAATATCATCTACTAGCCTAGACTTTAGTTTTATTTTCACCGTTTCAGAAAACACAATTCCTCTTTTCTTCCTCTCTCCATCACTTTCCCTCTAGTTAAATCTGAGTATAACTCTATTATATAATCTTCTATATATGAATATCTTCTCCACTTAACTCTACAATTTCCTTGAGGTCAGACATTGTCATTTTGGTCTTGAATATTCAGTACTTAAGTCTTGTGTTGGTAAATATTGATGTATGGAATCTTAAATAACTCAGAAATTTTTTCAATTCAATTTTGCTAATAATTATGATGGGAACTGCTCACTACCTACTTATATATGCCCCCCTTTCTATTTGTAGCACAGTATTGAATATGTTCAGCTGAAAAACTATTTCCCAACCTCTCTGGCATGACCATGTCATCTGTATTTAGACCAATGAGTTAAAAGGTAAATTACTATGTAGAATATTCTTAGAAAATAATTTGTGTCCTTTCTCTTTTTTCTCATGTGAAGTAATGACTGACTGAAGAACTTCTGGAGATGACTTCTGGAGAACTGAGAACAGGTGACAAAGCAAATAGACAAGAAGAAGCCTACACCTGTGCTATCGTTTTAGTGTGTCTAAATGACCCTTTTTACCAAATACTTCTGTTTGGTTGTTTTTAGTGAGAAAAATATCTAAATCTTAAATTATTTAATTCACTCCAGACTCTCTGCCAACATCCAAAATTTATCCTAATTATAATACTTTCTAAGAAAATATCTCAATATAGGTTAGCACACCTCAGTGCTAGTGAATTTGAATCAGTAGCATTTTCATGATCTGTGGCTTATCCAGAACAATGGGAAGTAAAATAAAGAGTGGAATTTAGAGATAAATGTTTGATTGCAATTTAAGTCAGTTTTTAAGGAAGTAAGAAATTAGATTAACTCTATTGGTTATTCAAATGGACAACTGGATGAAATAGTCATTAGTTCAATCCAAACAATTGCCTTCTTCTAAATATTTTTTCCTAGTTGAAAATTTGAAGACCAAATAGAAATTTGTTCATAAAACAGATTGAATCATTACACTGGGAGCATTTTAGAAGGTTAAAACAATGTGATAGTTTTAAATGTGGTCCTGTAATGTGTTAAATTTAAATGTAGGAACCAACTAATCATTGGAAGGAGCATGTTGGATCTGAAAGTCATGAACCACATAGTACCCTTTACATTATGCAACTGATTTATTCTTAGCAGCATTCAAAATATTTAGTAGCCATAATCTCAAAATGCATTTGGAAATTGTTTGAATGCCCTAATGTATGTGAAAGAGTCCAGGCTCATGTATTTACACTGGAAAGTTTGATAAGCCAGAGTTTTGTCCCCATATAGGCATGCAATTGATTTAACTATAGGCCTGACCCATGGAATTCCCTTGTCAACTGACAGCCATGAGAAAACCCACTCTTGCAGTGGAGAGCTCCTCCTGAAAATAGAGCAGGCACAACGTGCCCTTTCTCACAGTCCTCTTGGCTGCAGGGAAACAAGAATGTTCTTTGTCAAGGCATACCCAGGAGGAGGATTTGGGAGCTCAGTTTTCTCATGGTGCATTCAAATAAAAAGGAATGAAGATAATTCAATTTGGAATATGTCCAAGTTTTTCTAGTATCATCCCTATGACAAACATTGCTATGGCATGTCTTTGAAACAAATAAGAAAATCAAGAATCAATATGGAGAAAGTTAGTTGAAAGTCTAATATCCTCAACGTAGTTACTTACAGAGTTTGTCATGGCATTCTTTTACCACCCCAGATTTTAAAATACTCTAATTGTTTCTGAATTAAAATGACTTACATGCAGAAAAATCTACCAGTCAATATCAACTGAGAAAGTGTAATTTCTTTGATAGTCTTCTTGTTTAATTTGTTTCAGACACAATGACTGACTCATAAGTCTTAGGAGAAAGGGCACTCAGGCAGCAATCCATAGATGAAACTTAGAAGACACTGCACTAACATCTGTCAAGTGTAGGTGTCCACTGGCCTGACATCATCCCACTTAGAAGACTCAACAGAAACTTGCACATGCCAAGAAACTGGCCTTTTAGGGAGTTGTTTTTGACTGATCCAATAAGACTTGTAACTTAGTATAGTATATATTAAGCACTCAGTAAAAATGATACATTGCAGGGTATATAAAGTTTTGTTTTAATTAATTTTTACTAAGCTTTCTGTAGTAGGTTGTCTGGATAAAATCTTTTTGACTATTCATTTTTCATTTAGATGATCAATACACATATTCAGTGATTAAAGTCTCCATAACTATTGTTGCCAAATTATTTTTAAACAAATATATGTAGCCAGACAGATTTCTCAATGTACCTAACCACCACTCGGTCCTCCAAACACCTTGTTGGTAGCCCCAGCACTGCTAAGGAGGCTCTCTCCAAAACAAAATAAACAAAAATATGGTAATAAACTGTTTTAATTTTTTATTTGTAATTTCCAGATAATTTCATATAATGAAAACTAGAATAATAAGATCAAAAATTGAATCCTAGATATTTTATCTACTAGTTGTATGATCAGGGAATGAAATTTAACTAGATATACATTTTTCCTCTTAGAGAAGTAAGTACCCCATTTCGTACCATAAGACACACAAAAAAAGAGATGGGAAGGGAAATGTCTGTGCATCTAATGCCACCTGGAGCTGAAGCCCAAGTATTTAAAAATATTTTTTTTTATTTTCTGACGTAAAAAAAAAATAAGGTAAATGTGTTTAACCAGCTGTGGATAAATTATAAATATACTTCAGCCTTACAGGCTGGTTGTTCGCAGCCGCCATCTTCTGAAAATATCTCACGTTGCACTATTTGCATTAGAATATATTTTTCTTTCTTTTTTCTCATCTAAAATAGATATGTGTTTATGTCAGGTGTCTCATAGAGCAAAAAAAAAAAAAACCAACATGGTAATTGTAACTAGTGTGAGACATCAAGTGCTTAATAAGCTTGATTAAAAATAATGGACTATGACACGTGGAGGACCGGAGACATCCGCATCCGCCACCTTGCGCGCGACCCCCCCCCCATAGACTGCAGAGGCCGGAGCTGCTCCAACCGGGGTGTAGGGACCCCCGCTCCTGACCCCGCCGGCAGCCAGGGTGAGTGCACTCTCCTGGGGCGCTCACACGTGGACGACCGGAGACATCCGCGTCCCCCCCCCCATAGACTGCAGAGGCTGGAGCCACTCCAACCGGGGTTTAGGGACCCCTGCTCCTGACCCCGCCGGCGCCCAGGGTGAGTGCACTCTCCTAAGGCGCTCACACGTGGGCACTCGGAAAACACCGCACAGGCCAGCTTGTTGGCACAGAGACCACACCACCCATTGCCTCAATTTCCAGGCCCCAGAGTTCACCCCACCTGACCAGAGCGTAGACAGAGGAGGGCATTCCCTAGTACCTAGTGGGCCAGAGTCACCTGCCTGCTGAGACAGGTGGGACGAATAGACTGGGTGAGCTTGGGCCTGCCCCCTGGACCTTTAGGTAACCTACAGCAACCTAGCCCCAAGCCCCAGAGTGGAGCTGAGACCCCCCAAGGCCTGAGAGCAGCTACCGGGAGGGCTTGACTGGGGGAATTTCTTCCACGGAAACTCGGAGGAGCAGAGCTTCATTGACCCCCAGATAAGGGAGGGAACAGAGAGTCAGGCTCAACAGCGCCCGCAACCAGTGTGGCCAGGAGCAGAACTACACCTGCTGACAGGAATAAAGAGGAAGACTGACTTCCAGGTAGTAGAGGAGAGGAGAAAGAGCTAGGCTCAACAGTGCCCCCCACCACTGTGGTCAGGAAAGGGCCAGTACTAGCTGCCAACAAAAGGGGAAAACAACTAACCAGGCCACATAAAGAGCACAGGAGGAACCAAACCCCAGCGAGTTCACCCAAAAGTCCCTCTAGAACCACCCTCAGGGAGGGAACCCACTCCCACACCACAGGGGATCAAAACAGGTGAAAAATAGAAGCATAGCACTCTAAAACACACCATTAAATACAAAGAAATATGCGTAAATCGAGAACACTAATATCTGGAGATATGGTGACAAACCCTGGCTAATTTCCAAGTCCACCAAAACGCACAGATCCACGTGAAGAAGACCTAAAAGCAGCCATGAGGAAGGAAATGCAAGAATTAATAAAAGAAATGAGAGAAACCCTAGCTATCGAGTATAAGAAATCTATGGATGAACGAATCAGCCAAATTAAAGAAGAAATGTTAAAGAACATGAGAGATTCCATACAAAAAGAAGTGAAGAAATTAAAAGACAAAGTAACAAGCCTTACAAGCAGAAACACAGAATTGGAGAAACACATTGAAGAACTCGAAGGAAAACTGCAAACAAAAAATGATCAAGAAACCAACAAAGAAATAAAAGGCAAAGCACTGGAAGGAAAAGTCCAGTATCTAATGAACAAGGACAAAAGAAACAATCTAAGAATTGTGGGTATACCAGAAGGAGAGGAAATAGGGAAAGGGGAAGAACAAGTAGTCAGAGAAATAATAGCGGAGAACTTCCCCACCCTCTGGAAGGAAACTGCAATGCTAATACAGGAAGTAAAAAGAGTTTCCAATAAGATAGACCCTAATAAACAAACACCAAGACACATGGTAATCCAATTGGCAAAAAACAAAGAGAAAGAGGAACTCCTTAAAGCAATAAGGAAGAAAAGAAATCTCAAGTACCAAGGTAGGGACATAAGAATCAAACCAGATCTCCCATTCGAAATAATTCAAGCAAGAAGACAGTGGAATGACATATTTAAATGACTGAATGAAAGAAATTTCCAACCTAGGGTCCAATACCCTGCAAAACTTACATTCATATGGGAGGATAGACTAAAAACATTCTCAAACAAGAACGAATTTGAACTATTTGTGCAAACAAAACCGATCCTAAACGACTTACTCAAAGACGAATTACACAATCCAAACCCCCGATTGTAACAAAAACCACCCTACACAACACAACTACACAACAATCCTTTCTCTCAATAATCTCCCTAAATGTTAACGGACTAAACTATCCAATTAAAAGACACATAGTAGAGAACTGGATTAGGAAAAATAAACCGGACTTCTGCTGTCTGCAAGAAACACACCTACAGATGCAGGATAAGCACAGGCTTAGAACAAAAGGTTGGAAAGTAATTATTCAGGCCAATGGAAAACAAAAAAGAGCAGGGACAGCCATTCTTATATCAGACCAAATTGCATTCAACCTCAAGAAAGTGATCAGAGACAAAGAGGGTCACTACTTACTGATCAGGGGAACATTAGATCAAGAAACACTAACCCTGGTCAATATCTATGCACCTAATATAGAGCCAGCAAAATATGTGAGGCAACTACTGGCAAACCTGGAGAAACACATGAAGGGAAATGTGATAATAGTAGGGGACCTCAATACTCCACTATCACCACTGGACAGATCCACCAAACAGAAAAATAGCAAAGAAATAAGAGCTCTGAATGAAAAATTAGAAGATTTAGGGCTAATAGACTTATATAGAGCCCTCCACCCCCAGAAAGCAGAATACTCATTCTTCTCAAGCCCACATGGAACCTTCTCCAGAATAGACCATGTCTTAGGATACAAAGCCAACCTATATAAAACCACAAAGGTAAGGATCATTAGAAGTACCCTCTCAGATCACTATGCAACAGAGCTCAAAATTGAGGTCAAGAAGAAGCAATGGAGAAAAACTAATACCTGGAGATTAAACAACATGCTGGTCAACAACAGCTGGGTCAAAGAACAATTCAAGGAAGAAATAAAAAGATTCCTTGAGACAAATGACAATGAAGAGACAACATGTCAAAATTTATGGGACACAGCAAAAGCAGTAATTAGGGGGAAACTCATAGCAATACAGGCCTATGTCAAGAAACAGGAAAATAACAAGACCAACAGTTTAAAAGATCACCTCAAAGAATTGGAAAAACAGCAACAGAGAAATCCAACCACATCCAGAAGGCAAGAAATAATAAAAACCAGAGCAGAAATAAACAACATAGAAACTAAGAAAACAATACAAAAAATCAATGAGACCAGGAGTTGGTTTTTCGAAAAAATAAACAAGATAGACAAACCACTGGCAAAACTCACCAAGAAAAAGAGGGAAAACACCCAAATCAGTAGGATCACAAATGAAAGGGGAGATATTACAACAGAACCCCAAGAAATACAACATATCATGAGATCATATTATGAACAACTATACTCAACTAGGCTAGAGAACCCAGTAGAAATCGATAGATTCTTGGAAAAACACCCTCTTCCAAGACTGGAAAAGGAAGATCTAGAAAGCCTAAACAGACCAATCACCTCAGAGAAAATTGAAGATGTAATTAAAAAACTCCCTAAGAACAAATGCCCAGGCCCAGATGGATTTACAGGTGAATTCTATCAAACATTTCAAGAAGACTTACTACCACTTTTCCATAGGCTCTTCCAAACCATAGAAAAAACAGGAATCCTCCCCAATTCCTTTTATGAAGCTAATATCACACTCATTCCCAAAGAAGGCAAAGACACCACCAAAAAAGAAAACTACAGACCAATCTCACTAATGAACATAGATGCAAAGATACTCAATAAAATATTAGCAAACCGAATCAAGCACTTCATCAAAAAGATCATACATCACGATCAAGTGGGATTCATCCCAGGAATGCAAGGTTGGTTCAACATACGCAAATCAATCAACATTATACACCACATCAACAACATGAAAGACAAAAACCACATGATCATATCAATCGATGCAGAGAAGGCGTTTGACAAAATCCAACATCCTTTCATGTTAAAGACACTCAGCAAAATAGGGTTAGAAGGAACCTTCCTCAAGATAGTTACAGCCATATATGAAAAGCCTACAGCCAACATTATACTCAATGGTGAGAAACTAGAAGCATTCCCACTAAGATCAGGAACTAGGCAAGGCTGTCCACTCTCTCCATTCTTATTCAATATAACCTTAGAAGTCCTAGCAATAGCAATCCGACAAGAGAAGGAAATCAAAGGAATTCAAATTGGGAAAGAGGAACACAGGCTATCTCTATTTGCCGACGATATGATGATATACATCGAAAACCCTGAAGAGTCCACAGTAAAACTCCTAGAAACAATTAACCAATACAGCAAAGTGGCTGGTTACAAAGTCAATACACAAAAGATAGTAGCTTTTCTATATACAAACAATGAAGTTGAGGAGAGAGAGATTAAAAATACAATTCCATTTAAGATAGTTTCAAAAAATATCAAGTATCTAGGAATCAACCTTACAAGAGAAGTGAAAGACCTATACCAGGGAAACTTCAAAACACTTCAGAAAGAAATTGAAGACGATCTAAAGAAATGGAAGAACATCCCATACTCATGGATAGGTAGAATTAACATAATCAAAATGACTATCCTACCCAAACTCCTATATAGATTTAATGCAATCCTATGCAAATCCAGACACCATTCTTTAAAGAATTAGAACAATCATTCACAAAATTCATCTGGAACCACAAAAGACCCAGGATAGCCAAACAACTACTGAAAAACAAGAAGCTGGGAGGCATCTCCTTACCTAACTTGAAACTATACTATAAAGCCATAGTAATCAAAACATCATGGTACTGGAACAGAGACAGGACCTCAGACCAGTGGGTCAGAACAGAATTCCCAGACATAAACCCCCAGGTATATAGCCAACTAATATTTGATAAAAGAGGCAAGAATCTGAAGTGGAACAAAGAAAGCCTATTCAACAAATGGTGTTGGTACAACTGGAAAACCACATGTACGAAAGTGAAAATCAACCCATACCTTACTCCTTATACAAAAATCAACTCAAAATGGATCAAAGACCTTGAAATCAGACCCGAATCCATAAAGTTTATCGAGAATAAAATAGGCAAAACACTCAAAGATCTATATATCAAAAAGGTCTTTGAGAATGGAGCACCAATGGCAAGAACATTAGCATCAAATATAAACAAATGGGACTACATCAAACTAAAAAGTTTCTGCATGGCAAAAGAAACCCTACTTAATGCAAGAAGACAGCTAACAGAATGGGAAAAAAATCTTTTCACTCGACATATCAGATAAAGGGCTGATATCTAGAACATACAAAGCACTCAGAAAGCTGAGCCCCCCAAAACCAAACAAAGCTATAAAAAATGAGAAGATGAAATGAATAGACACTTCTCTGAGGAAGACAGAAGGATGGCCAACAAACACATGAAAACATGCTCACCTTCACTCATCATCAGGGAGATCCAAATCAAGACAACAATGAGATACCACCTTACACCAGTGAGGATGGCTCACATCAAAAATAATAGAAACAACCTTTGTTGGCGGGGATGCGGTATGAAAGGAACTCTCATCCACTGCTGGGGGGAATGCTCCCAGTCCAACACCTATGGAGGAAAGTCTGGAGAGTGCTCAAAGAACTCAGAATTGAGCTACCATTTGACCCAGCAATTGCTCTCCTAGGCATATACCCACAAGATGGAAGGACATTCATTCCAAAATACGTATGCACCCCACTATTTATCGCAGCACTCAGTATAATAGCCAAATCTTGGAACCAACCTAGATGTCCAACAACGGATGAATGGATCATTAAGATGTGGTACATATACACAATAAAATATTACATGGCAGTTAGAAATGATACAATCACAGACTTTGCAGCAACGTGGATGGACCTAGATCATGTTATGTTAAACGAAGTAAGTCAGAAGACAAAAGATAAACGCAGAATGGTAGCACTATTCTGAAACACCTAGAACATATATTTTACACACAACTAATACCTAACAATCATATAACAGGGTTTAACAGGGTAGAAACTCCGAACACTGTAATAGTCAACATATACGTGGGAGCAGTGTCCAAAATACATGAAAAAGGAACAACGCAAACTCTTGGCTGCACATTATACCACAAAGAAAACAGCAACAACAGAAACAGCAACATAGAGAGAACAGGTATGTAATCAGACTGCCACAACAAAAGCCCACAATAATCCCTTAGAGATCGTAAACAGGAACACAAGTATAGAACACCACGGGAAAAAACGGACTGCAATGGCAACATACCGTAACACTACGTTTTAATCCCTTTACCTTACTATATTTTAAATAACCTCTCAGCTTTTCTGTCCACAGGCACCCTTAGATACAAAGGGCGGACAAACTAAGTTGGCAACTCGGGATACCACACGAGATACAATACCTTGCTTGCACTACGAGATGGCCACGAGAAAACTCTTTAACATACACTTTATCTCTAGGTTAAACCTTCTTTTAGGAATTGAAGCACGTGACCAGTCAGACCACCAAAGCAGTACCTGCGACGTACAGACCTAAACTACAGGCTCTAGTCATCAAACACATTCAACCAAACCAGCATTCCCTTGCTATTCTCTCCTTTCTTTTCGCTACTTTTTTCTTTTTTTCTCTTCTATTCTTCTCTTTACTTTTTCCCCTTTCTCTTCTCCCTTTCTTTCTATGGTATTTTCTCTTTTCTCTTCCTTCATACCCCTCCCATATACCTTCCCCTTTCTCCCCACCGGAAATCCAACTATCCCTTCACCCCTCAATCCCATCCAGATCTCCCACCATATTAAAACTCTCCACCCTCAGTCCTTAATCTTTTAGGCATCAAGATCGACCTCCTACCCAATGAACCAGTACCCAGCACCCAGGCGAGGGGACACCCAGCCAAACCCACACCTCGTCTCCTGCAAGAAAAGACAGCCAACTCCCCTGTGGACTCATGCTGCGAGACCCTCCCTACCATCCCCCCCTAATGTGGACTGTTTCTTGAAACCGGACTTAGGTCCAATAGTATCCCCAATGCAAGAACTCTTCCAAGACTTCCCTGCCGCAAATTTTTACCAATCTGAAGAAGGTCAGGGGGTGTGATTGGAAGATGCCTGGGAACCCACACACCACAAGAAAAATCCAAAAGACAACGGGAAAAACCGTACTTTCAACATAGGCATAAGACCTGTAATACACCACCCCTCTTTACCTGTTCTCCCCCAGATGTAAAGTCCTTTGCACCACTTTGGTCCTTTAAAAACTTCGCTAACTCATTTTATTTCTTTTTTTTTTAATTTATTTATTTTTTAAATGTTTGCCCTACATATACATTTGTGGGCACATACACTTTTATTTCCTTTTTCTTTTTTTTTATTTTTTTTTATTTTAATCGTTTTTGGGTATGCGACCTATTTCTGTTACCCACTCTGTCCAACCCAAATACACCGACAATATAATGGAGCACCACTTCCCTCTGCAAAGGCACACTAAATAAAGGGGAAATCTTACATATAAAAAAAAGAGCTCTTATCTACTAGAGATAGGAACTCATAGTTGTTTACAATACAGGGTTATCTCCTACCTTGAAAATATGTCATGTGGAATCAACTTAGACCTCAGGTGATTAGATACCATTCAACCAGCCTTGAACCCTGGATCCCAGACATAGAAACGGCACAGCTCTTCACAACAGCTGCAAGAAACAAACTCCATCTGGGACAGCCTTATTACTGCAGGGTCAACAACAAGGGGCAGCTCTAACATGATATCCCAACAATGAGGAAAATGTGAACAACTTGACCTTAGAGCAGTTTAGCCTACCTCACCAACTAACGACAAGACAAAACCAGAAGACGTGGCACCCTTTGGTAGGTCCAAAAGCCAAGATCGTGATTTACAGATGACTGGATGCTAGAACCACGACCAGACTGTATACATCTTGGGACCAATAAAAAAGCCCTAGTCTCGGGTTTGAACTAAGACCTGCACAATAATCATGATCCCCAGTTCCAAAGGTCCCGCAGAAACAATTGTAACGGAAAGGGGTTTCTGGAAGCACAAAGAAAGACGCTATCCTAGATGCCATCCTAGGTTCAGTGCAAAGACCAAGATCACCAACCACAGAAGATGGATTAAAATGGCACTGAGGTAACAGAACCTCTAGATTCACAAAGACTGACTTCACCATAAGTCCCACCTCAGGATCTGTACAGATACTGAGACCTCTAAACACAGAGCTCTGATTGTATCACCCTGGACAGAGCAGAAGTCTTCCACACACCAAAAAAAAAAAAAAAAAACACCACCGGGAGAGTAATGATCCTGAGCAAAGACTAGAGCTGATCCCATGACAGTATACTCCAAGGACGGAGAAACCCCATATCGCATAGGGCAAGTGAATTCCTTTTCGAATGACCCCAATATTTACTGTGCCAGGGCAGGAGGGAAAAAAACAAAAATACAAAAAACACAAAACCTTGGACATTTTTTTATATATATATATTACCTTCATTTATTATTGTTATTATTATTTTTATTTACCTAGCTATTTTGGTCGATTTCTCTGTTTGGATGTGATTATTGAAATTGTTGTCCCCAATTATCCTTATTTTTTTTCTCTTCCTTTCTTTTCTTTCGTTATGTGCTACGCCATGTTTCTTATTTCAAGACCACGGCGTGTTTTTTTGTTTGTTTTTGTTTTTTGTTTGTTTTGTTTTGTTTTGTTTTTATCTGTTTTTTGTGGTGCTTATCGATATAGCTGGAGTCCTCACTGGATATTTGACACTTCTTTTGGTACTGGTGGAGTGTTTCTTTTTCTCATTCATTTCCCAAATCGATGATGAGAACCTCTAGAAGGATTCTGCCCATTTTCGGGGTATTAGACTCTTACCCCCAGTTTATTTATTTTCTCTTTTTCAGGCAAAACCACACAACTTGAACTAGCTAGCCCTGCCCCCACTTAGAGGGGGAAATAAGGGAGGCATCAAGACCAAACTGATGCAAGACTACTAAGTAGTAGGTTAGATACAGAGGGGACCACATATTCTAGACGCCCTGGGGGTGAGGGAAGAGGAAATGGGAGGTAGGACAAAAACGGAGGTGTAGGGAGGACAATTTAGGGATGGGAATCCCCCCTGATTTTATGTAAATATGTACCTAAAATATTATTGTCAACAATATGTAAGCCACTATGATCAAAATAAAAATTATATTAAAAAAATAATGGACTATGCAGGATGGAAATTAGTTGTTAAATAAATGAAAAGACTCATGTTACAATAAATTCCTGTGTATGAATGGACCATGAGGTGAGCCATTCTGATTTGGCCTTTTATAACCATGTAGGATTTTCTAGGTAAATTCTTTAACTGCTTCATATTAAAATTTCATTTGGCTTTCTGTAACAACCTTAAAAAAAGTTTATAAAATTTCAAGATAAGGGTCAGAAAGATAGTATAGGGTTCTTTCCTTGCATGCAATCATCTCTTTTCAATCCAAACACTGAATATGGTTTCTCAACTATTGCCAGGAATGATAGCTGAGCACAGAGCCAGGAGTAAACCCTGAGTACTGCCTGATAGAACACCTCAACACACACACACACACACACACACACACACACACACACACACACCATTCTGATTGTACTGAAAAACAAAAAGACAGACTGTTAAAACAAAATTTTCATAACAAAGTACTATTGCTTTTCAATAGTGTCATCCTGTGACACATTTCTTTGAATAAGTTTATTCTAATGCTGCTGTGATGGCTATAAATGTGGATAAGAGACCCTCAGAAATATTTTATAGGCTGTAAGTAAAATTTTATTTTTCAACTTGTGGCACTAATTTTGACTAGTCTATCAAAATCATAATTAACCTTAAAAGGAATTAAGTTAACACTAATTAAGTCAACCCAGGACGGATGTGGGTTCAATCCCAGGCATCTTGTATCTTCTCAGAGCTAGGAGCGATTTCTGAGCTCAAAGCCAGAAATAACCCTAAAGCACTGTCGGGTGTGTGCCCCCCCAAAAAAAACAAAAATAAATATTTTCAAATTATAATCACAAGTAAACCTCAAAAAGTTCTACCGGTGGGGCCAAAGAGATAGCATGGAGATAGGGTGTTTGCCTTGCATGCAGAAGGAAAGTGGTTCGAATCCCGGCATCCCATATGGTCCCCTGAGCCTGCCAGGAGCAATTTCTGAGCAGAGTCAGGAGTAACCCCTGAGCGCTTCCGGATGTGGCCCAAAAAACAACAAAAAAATAGTTCTACCAGTGTGTCAGAGAGGTACTATTGCAGATTGGGTGCTTGTCTTGCATGCAACTGACCCAAGTTGAATCTCCTGCACCACACACAGTACCCCTATTGCCAGCAGAAGTGATTCCGGGAGTAAGTCCTCAACACTCCTGGGTGTGTCTCCCAGAAAACAAAATATATAAAATGTTCCACCAAGATGTCACTACTGACCATGAAATAAGAACATTGCAGAACGCATACTATGCTCTTAATGGAAGCTATTGATGCTATTGATTATGTTGACATGGTTTGAATTTATCATTTACTGTTGTTTTGAAGATTATTATTGGGTAAGTTTTATAGGTTCCCATTAAAAAGTGCCATTGCCTGAGTAACTTAAACCTAACTATTTTCCCTCAGGTCTGTAAAGTGCTTAGATACTCCAAATAAAGGTAATGGCATGTTCTCTCTCTCTCTCTCTCTCTCTCTCTCTCTCTCTCTCTCTCCCTCTCTCCCTCCCTCCCTCTCCCTCTCCCTCTCCCTCTCTCTCTCCCTGTCCCTCTCTCTCTCTAGTTCTCTCTCTTCCATTCTCTATTGCTCTCTCTTGCTTACTCTCGCTTGTTTTTTTTAACAATTTTTTATTTTTTCTTTATTTTTATCAATTATTTATTTAAAGAAAATGTATCACATTGTTGACATAACTGATCATAATACATTTGTTTTGGGATGACAGAAAGCAAAGATTTTAAGAAATAGAAAAATAACAGAATGGAAAAATAGAAGAGAGTTCATTACCAGTTATATTTGTGAAACTTATTGTATCACCTATAAAGTCATTAATGCAATAGCCTAAGGTTTAGTATGCTCCCAGAGATGGGAAATATATTTTAAAAAAAAGTGTGTGTGTGTGTGTGTGTGTGTGTGTGTAGCAATTGTTGTTTGCGTAGGCACAACAAAATATGGAATAGATTGGAAATAAATACCTTTGGCCTAAAAATCAGGGAGATCTTACCCCCGAAGCACTTTGGCATAAGACCAACTCATGGCTCCAGGCATACTTGGTTGTCCAACCCCCTAATCATTCTTGGTGGTCAGGTCTTTGGTCTCATAGTTGTTACTGTCAGGTTTCTGTAGTTATAGATTCTGGTTTCTGTACCGGTCCTGTGTCAAAGACCGGATGGTGTGTTGTGTCTTCTGGTTCCATCTCTCCATCAGTTAACATTGCAGAGAATTCTGCCCTAAAAGCAGACTATTGCTGTTGCCTGGTTGTCAGGGTGATATAAGAAGTGTTTTTGGTGTTTAAATAAAATATTAAAAGAAAAGTTATTTACCACACAATTTGATGTGGTATTGTTTGGAATGAAGAAAAATTGAAATCGCCTAAATGTTAATCAAAATAAATAGAAAACAATTTAGAAGTTTAGAATTAATGAATAGATATACATATCATCTTGAAGAGGTCATTATGGCTTAAAAAAAAGTTTTTGGTGTAAGTCAGTGCCATAGTGGTAGTAGGGCCTTCCTCAGTAGAATTTATGTTCATGGTGCTGGTGTGGGAAACCTTGTTTGTTTCCATAGGTGGAGCATACCTTATCTTTTATAGACATCGTTTCTATTTTTGTAACTCTTTCACCAACATTTATTCTTTCCGGAGGTTCATGTCTAAATATTCATCATTTTCTTATAAGAACACCAATCATATTTAAGCATTCCCCAGGGCTATCTCATAAGCAAATTTGATCACATTAGAAAATACATTTTTCAAAGGTCACATTTGCTAGTATCAGGAACTTGGATTCAACAAATCATTTCAGGGAACACAATTCACCTTATAACACCGTATGTATCCATTTAGCTTGACTATAGTCCAGATATTCAATCAAATAATAATAAAGTTGGTGTTATAATGGTAACTTTGTCAGTGTAATTATTGTCTATGATCAGTTTGCTTTATGCAGGGAGGATTATTTTAAATTGCCAGAACATGTAAGATTCAATGGGTAAAATGATCCTAAGAGCACACTGATATTTCCCAAAGGAAAAATTCTGTACAAGGATTGTAATGTCAATTCCTGCTTGAGGACTTACAGCCTGCCCCATTCCATAAGGTTGCCTTATATATTTCTGACTTTCCTAGAGAAACCACACAATTAGGTAAAGACACTTAGTGTGATAAATCTGTTAACATATGTCTCCGTGTATGAGTTACTAGTTTGTTTTTCTGATAAAAGTCTAACTTACACCCTACCTTAAAGAAATGAAATGCCCCTTGAAATCAATATTTCCTTATTCAGGCATAGTTTGCTCAGTACCAGCCCTCTCCTTTCATTATTGTGTAAGAATAAAATATATGAATTGGAAAGGCAGATTTCTTGGCCTCCAAACCACACCATTGCTTACTATGCTGTATATTTTGCCAAGGCACGAAACTTCCCCGTGCCTTGGTCTTCATGTAGCCATGAAGGTGTCACTCCAAATAGTAACAATTTATTAATAATTTTAGCAAGTTAGCAGATAAGTGAAATGGTCAAAGGTGATCAGATATATGGTAGTATAAAAAAAGATATATGGTAGTATAGACCTTCAGTGATATACACTAATGCCTAACCATTCAGTGTATAGAGGCCAGACTATAAGATGCAATTGAAATATTATAAACCAATGATATCACATTAAAATTATATTTCAAAATTACTAAAGCTGTTTCTACCAATTAATACTTATTACTAGTGGCTTGCAGGAACTAAATTATTTATGGTTTATTGAAGTCAATTGTTTCTTGCCAATTTTACATTTAATTTCAGGAATATTAGTATTTTAAACTTAACTGTATGTTAGGGTACTATTTGTACTATGGGAATTGGCAAAGGTGTGTGTGTGTATGTGTGTGTGTGTGTGTGTGTTCTATCTGATGGATAGTAAAGCTTTGGTAAATATACCTTATGAATAAATAAGAAAGCACAATAGTAAGAGTGAACAATGCTATTCTATTTAATAACTTTCTAAAAAACATAAAAAGCATCTTTTTCTTCAAGATACATCTTCCCTGGTCACAATACTTACTAAATGATATTGAAGTGTGAATGGTGATGCCACGAGTTAGATGACACTAACTGCAGATAACATTCCAAAAAGAACAGTACCCACATTGACGATTGCATTTAGCCAAAAAAGTTTTAAAGGTAATTTTCATATTCAGTCAGTGTTTAAGTGACTTCACTGTCTTCATTGTATGTTAAAATATATGGGAAATCTTGTGAAGAAATTTTTTGACAAATTCTCAAAGTCATTTCTCAAATCAAATTTTTTCTATCCCAGAATATTTTGAAACTTATTTTTTCAGAGAAGGACCCGAGTAAGAGGATCAGGAAAAGAAACATCAATCATGGGGAAAAGTAATGCTGTTTGCCACTAGTTTTCATAATATCTTGACTAAAACTGGGTAAAGAAGAAGCATAGCAAAGCAAAACCAAATGAAAAGAGAACTTCCAACATCTTGGACCCAAGGAGGCCATTTCCACCATTGCGTTTTGTAGGCCATGAAGGACACTGTACAACAGCCTCCGGGGACCTCCCTGTTGTATTCACAGGGTCTGCAACTCCCCAAATCTTGGGAGACCTGAAAATAAACCTCTAAAGGGATGCCTTAATAAGAGATACCAGCAGGAACAGCCCAGGCCAGCAGTTAGGAAGACATCCTGGATTCCCATGAGAAACTTTCTAGATTCAGTTCATCTACGACGTCATGAGAGTCTGCAGAAAGGAGACCACAGAGTGTAAAAATACTGTGAGTAATAAAGATTTTCCTGGTCACATTGAGTTCACATGTCTCACAGCCTTAAGAAAGGCTGCAAAGAGAACAGAAGTGGAGGGAGAGAGGGAAGATGTGGTTCAGCCTGCCTTTAGGCACTTTGATTGCCCTCACCCCTCACTCCCACACTCAAGGCCCTTCTAAGAGTTTGTTTTCTCTCCAAGGAAGCTGCATCTCAAAGTACTCCTTCAGCATCCCTGGACATCTGCTTGGATTGTCTATTTTTTGCTACAGGCAGAGAACAGGAAGGAAGAGTTTGTTTCCTATAAATAGAGGGAGAGAAAATTACAGCTATTATTGTTTTGACAACGGAAGCCCTCCCTGAAACTTGTTCCAGGGTTCATTCCTGACAGGCATCAGGTCTAAGTTGCCAGCTCATGGCAGAAATTCCTCTTAAGGGGTCCCCAGGGAAAGAAGAAAGGCTTGGTGACTTTGCATTAGATTTCAGATGGCATAAAGATGTAATTCTGGGCAATCTTGCTATTGGGCTGTGGTGATGGAATGCAGCCTGCATTCTGATGAATGTTTTGATGCAAGCTTCTGCTACCCAAATGAGCATGCCGGAGCTTGACACTTAAGACACACACACACACACACACACACACACACACACACACACCCCACACACACACATCCCACACATCAGTTTATAAAAAAAAATCTCAAAATTGAAAAGATCTTGAGCACCCAACTTTCACGTGTTTATCTGATCTAACCCCTTGCCCTATGCTCTCCCAAAATTTATTTCTTTGGAAGAGTCCTTGGAAATAAATATATATATATATTAAATCTATTCAATATATTAAATATCTATATTGAATATATATTCAATAGGAAAATTATAAAGTTATCTAGTAAATACTAGGAATGCTGCCACTTATTTTGACATTGTATAGGAATATATTTAATCATGACCTTCATATATAGATTTAGCTTTTAATGTTTCTAACTCAATTTCTTAGTTGAATTTTTCTTTTACCTAAACAGTGTTTGAAATATGAAAATACAAATTTCTAACAGGACTATTGTGAGCTGAGGAAAATCTACTTACTGCTATGTCCAGGTTTCATGAGGAGATTTCTTACTAAAAGGAAGTATTAACCCCCTACATAACAGAGAAATAACTTAATTTTGATAGCTGAAGTAAGACTTAACTTTTTCTCAATATAATAAGAATGGAATGTTTAGGGGGCCAAAGTGATAGTACAGCAGGTCAGGCACTTACCTTGAGTGCAGCCAGTCAGATGCAATATGATACCCCATATGGTTCCCCCAAACCCCACTAGGTATAATTAATCCTTAAGCGCAGACCCATGAATAAGTCCTAAACAATGTCTGATGTAACCCAAAAATAACAACAACAACAACAAAAAAAAAAGCCCTCCTAAAGAATGAGAATATTTAGAAGTCTTTGTTAAATATTGGGACTGGAGAGATAGCACAGCAGTAGGGTGTTTGTCTTGCACGCAGCCGACCCAGTATGGATGGTGGTTCAAACTCTAAGACATTGCCTATCTGACACGTCCACTAGTTTTATTCAATATATTTACCATATTTGAAATACTTAAAAGAGGACTCTTGGTTTTTACATCAAGTGGTTTCACATCAAACAACTCCTATTTAGCACCCAAAAATCTACCCCCAGGTTTTCTTCATGCCCTCATATCCAATATGCTAACGTTTCTCTTATTTCTACTTCCAATAAACAATCTCTGACTCTTTCTCCAACCCTGTTACTATTATCCTAGGCCAAGTCACAATTAAGACTTGCCTCGATTATTGCAATAGTCCCCAATTTGATAGCTCTTCTTGTATTCTTATACATTCATAATTTTTCTACATACATTTCTATTCAGAGCATCTAAAGCAATTTTTAGATGAGAATATAACATGTACTAGCTTAAAACCAAATATATTCAGAATAAAGTCCACTTCACCTTGATAATCAGGACAGTGGAATTTTCATTATATATTATCTCATTTGTGCATTCTAATTATCTTTCTTTCCTTGGCCTTTCTACCCTAATTAGTACTGATGCTGGGAATGTTCATTCCTTGGAAATTCAAAATTCATACCTGAACCTCCTTGACACTCATGTTTAAGCTTAAATGTTTCATATCAAAGAGACTAAATTCCTCAACTCAGTTACTTTTTTTGTCATTGTCAACTTTCTGGTGGTTTTATGTTCATTTATTTGTGTATGATCTCTTCCCTTCAGCTCTATCAAAACTCAAAGCAGAAATCTAATTCCAGAGATGTAGCCTAAGTGCCCAGAAAAGCCTAAAGTTGTGAGCTAATCCTTAATCTTGTTTGACGAATGAGAGAAATGACAGGCACACTACCAAGTGTCCTGATCTGTTTGAGGATTTTAGAAAAGACTACCCTGAAGAATCATCAGTTGGACAGAATCCTTAGTAGCACTTAACAGGAAGAATTTGGGGAAGTGTGGAAGATTTCTAGACAGAGGAAATTATAGGTGAAGAAATCATGGGCTTGGGAGGCACACAGTGCATTTGTTAAAAGCGAGCCATGTCTAGGGTGCAAGAAAAGAGAAGTGTGAACTGAGACTTAGAGCAGTGGTCGGCAAGCGTGACTCGGGAGCCACATGCGGCTCTTTACACTTAAAATGTGGCTCTTCTGTGTGCCTGGCGGCCACTCCAGGAGTCGGGACTCTACTCCTAGCCTCTGTCAGTGCCCGCCCTGTGTGCAGCCTCTGCGGTGGGCTCCAAGAGTGTAAGATGATACCCAGTATCAACCCTAAATAAAGGTGTTCCCCCAACATCATCCTTTCTTAAACCTCTTCCTTTGATATGTAAAAGCTCACTGTATATGTACTTTTGTCTCTCTCCCACTCTCTTGACCTGAAGCCTCCTGGTACTGGGAATTGGTTTTAATAATGAAAGAGGTGTTCTAGCTTTTTGGACTCGAGGCAGAGAGTACAAGGTAAAAGGCCATGGACTCCATGATCATCCTTTCCTGGCTAACTTGATTTATTATTTTTTTCCTGCTACCCTGCTTCTTCAGACCAGGTTGGGTGGGGTTTAGAAATACAGTGCCTGGAGTGATCTTAAAAAACATATTTTATTTTGCACAAGGGTGGGCGTCTTCCATGAAGGGATTCTCAACCCAGAGTTTTCTTTTCCGTGTTCTCATGTTCAGAGTACTCATGATTAAAGTTGTGAGCTAATGCCCTTAAATGCTCTTTTTCATATTGATTATGACTTTCTGCACAATATAAGTGCCAATCAGAAATTTTTTGCAAGAGTGGAAACATTTCAATATCTCCTTCTCAGACACAGCTATCCCAGAATCAGATTCTTTTTTGTACACATCCATCTTATGTCTCACTGTAAAGACTACTTGTAAAACTCCCCTGCAGAGACATATTAAGTTCATAGAGAAAATGAACAATGTCTGTCAAATACACAAGCTTAGCTACCCATTCCTTGTCCAACTGGGGCTGTACAAAGTCAGAGTTTTCCTCTCACAGGAACTGCACTACTTCTTCCCTCTTGCCAACAAGGCAAGAGAGCACCCTTCCCCTGAACAGCCACTTCACTTCTTCATGGAGAAGATGCAGTTGTGGGCATTCATACTCTCACCCAGGTGGGAATAGCCTAGATTTGATCACAATTGTGAATTTCACAAATTATCTTTACTGTGTCATCTGTCACAGTGTTTACTTCAGCAGGGAGTTTTTTTTAATCCAGTCTATCATACAATGAGTGGATACAATGTACGGGTGTGCAACTTCTGTTTCTTGTGACTACACAAAAACACTGAGCCATGCACAGTACATCATCTATACATACATCAACACATCAGATTATTATTCTGAATGAAATGAGTCAGAAGGAGAGGTGTAGACACACAATAGTCATTTGTGGCATCTAAGAATAATAAATGGCAATGTGGTAATAATATCTAGAGAAAATAGGGATGAGGGACAGGAGGACTAGTCCATGATAGGAAGCTTGTCATAAAAAGTGGTGAGTTTAGTTAGAATAGAGAAAGGTACATTATGACATTAATAGTTGAAACTTATCACTCTGAACAAGAACTGGATGCTGAAAATGGATAAGTGATATGCATGGTACCCTTTAATGAATAATATTGCAAACCACGGTGTCATAAAGGAAACTTTGCGAACCTCAGTATCATAAAGAAAAAGAGATAGCGAGAAAAAAGAAAAATACCTGCCCCTGACATAGGCAGAGGAGGGTGAAGGGGAAGGAAATGAGGGACATTGATGGTGGGGAAAGTGCACTGGTGAAGGATGGTGTACATTCTATGATTGAAACGCAAGTATGAATAATTTTGTAACAAATATGCTTAAATAAAAAATTATTTTTAAAATGTTCCAGGCACTCTATAATAATTCCTTTATGATATGATATCATATGCCTTTAACAAAGTGCCATTTTTGTTTTTGTGTGTATTTTAGTTTGGTTTCTTGCAGCACACACTAAAGCAGTGGTCCTCAAACTATGGCCGCGGACCACATATTGTATTTGTATATGTTTTGTTTCTTCATTGCAAAATAAGATATATGCAGTGTGCATAAGAATTCGTTCATGAGTTTTGTTTTTACTATAGTCAGACCCTCCAATGGTCTGAGGGACAGTGAACTGGCCCCCTGTTTAAAAAGTTTGAGGACCCCTGCACTAAAGTGTCAATAGATATTTTTCCTTTCAGTGAAATCACTACTTTTCTCTAGAACACTGTCCTTGCTTTTAAAGATTGTTAAAAGGTTTTTCTCTTTTACCTGTTTCATTTCCATATTGTAGGGTTTCAAATTTTCAGCACATTTTGGTTATCAAGAGGAAACGTTTTGAAATGTTTTGCTTCCTTATTATTAGAAATCAAAGCATTTTTCCTCGAGAAGGGTGTTCACTATCCAGAGTTAACAAACGATCAGTGGGTTCAAAAACTGTATTTCATGGTGAATGTTACTTCACATCTAAATCAACTTAATCATAAACTACAGGGGAAAGAAAACACAATTTTTTTGATGTTAGAAGAAGTTATTTTATTTGAAAACAAAGTATCTGTTTTTGCTCAAGATTTTGACAGAGAAACTTTGATTCACTTTCCAAGCCTGTTGAAACATCGCCAAGAAAATAATTCTGTATTGATATTACCTATTTTAAAACAGCACTTTTAAATATGAGGGAAGCTTTTCTCAAGAGGTTTCAGGATTTCAGAAACAGCAAAGCGACTTTGGCCTTTGTTAAAAAAAAAAAAAAAACCTCTGGATGCCACTGTAATGAAATTAAATTTTTCTCTCTTTAAAATCGACATTGGCAACTTTGAAATGCAATTGCTGGGTTTAAAAAATAAAGAACTGTGGAATTCGAAATTTGAATGTCTTTGTGCTAATTTAGAGAGATTGGAGAAACACAAATGTGAACTTAGTTCACAGCACAAGTGGTCTGCTTTGAAAGACCTGGAGAAGGAATATATGTTGATTTTTAACACTTGGAATAGTATTCCTGACTCATATAATCAAATAAAAAAGCTAGTATTTGCTGTTCTTTCCTTGTTCGGGTCTACATATTTATGCAAACAATCATTTTCAAGTATGAATCTTATCGAGAGTAAATTGAGAAATCATCTCATCAATGAGAACCTGGAATCATGCCTAAAATTAAAAACAACAGCATACAAACCTGAGTTACTCAAACTATCCAAGGAGATGCAAGGCCAATGTTCACATTAGTGTTTGCGACTTTGTCAGTCATTGTCAGGATGTAATTTTTTTTTACATTGTAAGGCAAATTTTATGGAATTTAACGTTATCAATAAATAATATCGTTCTATAGTTTTTGTTTTATTAGTTGTGTTATTTGTATCCTCCAGACCTATGTAGATATTTGCATGCAGAATATTCTCAATAAAAACTTATTAAAACTAAAAACAGTGTACCATCTTAAGTATTTTCAATTTTAAAACTGTGGCTCTCAAAATAAATTTCAATCATGATTTTGGCGAGATTTGGCTCAGTTGAATAAAGGTTGCCCACCACTGATTTAGAGGATTAAGTACACAGGGATTCTAGACCAAGTTAAGAACCCCAAACTTTACTGAAGGATTTTAGAAACTATTGTATTTTTAAGAAATTAGATAGCATCTTATACTGTGCTTTCTATAGATAAGATGTTGCCTACAGTGTAAAGAAGAAGCTGTTGGGCAGTGTGGCTACTCTCCTTCCTGTCACTAGGAAACTATTGCAATAGTCTATTCTATTCTATTCATGTTGTCTTGGTTTGTGTCAAGTAGGAAATGAGCCTTCAGGCTTTAATCTGTTCTACCAAAAGCAAACGGGGCTGTCCTTCCTTCCCATCAGTCCTCCTTTTCCTAAACAACGTGGACACTAGTGCATTGGTGAGAAGTCATTTCAGTTTATATGATAGACTTCCTGGCAGACTGAGTTTAGCACTTTTTTCTCTTAGAAAATATACAGCTCAAAGACCAGCTGAACAAATCAATAAACTAGTATGCAATATTTTACCTTACTTAAATAACCTTGCTAATTTAGAAAAATAACCTCTAAGAGTGTATTCCTTTAGTCACAGTTCATAAAAACAATTTAATAGATCACTTTCTTAAACACCCTAATACTCCAGCACTCCAAACCACTAAATGCAAAGATTAATGGGGAAGCTAAAGAAGACATCTATTGAGGAGGATACGGAGAGAAACCCTGGCAAATCTCCAAGTCCACCCAAACACTTATAGATGAGGACCTAAAATCTATGGCTAAACTTAATGGTTTAACAATGGAAATCAGGGGCCAAGCTGTGGTACAAGCAGTAGGGCATTTGTCTTGCATTTGCTATCCTAGGATAGACTGCAGTTTGATCCCCCTCATCTCATATGTTCCCCCAAGCCAGGAGCAATTTCTGAGCACATAGCCAGGAGTAACCTCTGAGCATTACCGAATGTGCCCGCCCTCTCCCCAAAAAAACCCAAACAAGAAAAACAAAACAAAACAAAACAAAAACCCAATGGAGATCAAGGAGTAACTAGCTTGAAAAATTAAGAAATCTATAGACTATTCAATCAACTCGAAGAAGAATTCTTTAAGAATATGAGAGAATCCATACAAATGGAACTCAAGGAACTAAAAGAAATGTTTAATAAGCCATAATAGAAATACACAGGGGGATAATTGTATAGAAAAACATGAAGACAAATTTCAAGCCATCTGGGATAAAGAAGTCAAAAAAGAAAGGAGAGACAAAACCCTGGAAGAAAATGTAAGGCATTTAATGAACAAAGACAAAAAAAATACCTTCTCATGAACCTGGAGAGATGAGCAGAGAAGGATTCCTTCACTAGTGGACTAAGCTTATGTTTCCCAGAATTTTTAACTTCAAGATAACATGAAGGTCTGGTTTTCTAGCATCTTTTCACATTACTTTGTAAAATTTCACAAACACTTTGATTTTTCATCCAATAAAGTCTTTCATTCTTTAAAAAAAAAGAAAGAAAAAGAAGAAATACCTTTGAATTCTAGGAATTACAGAAGAAAAGGAAAACAGGAAGGGGGAAGAACAAGTAGTAAGAGAGATACTAATGGAGAACTTCCTCACACTTGGGAAAGAGGTTTCTCTACAAATTCAAGAGGAAAAAAGAGTGTCAAACAAAATGGACCCTAACAGAACAACACTAAGATATTTAGTAATTAAAATGGCAAAAGCAACGAGAGAAATCAACTCTTTAAAGCAGTAAAGGAGAAAAATAAACCTCAAGTATAAAGGAAACAACATAAGATCAAACCAGATCTTCCATTTGAAACAATCCGGGCAAGAAAAAATTGAAATGACATATTCAAACTAATAAATGAAAGAAACTTTCAACCTAGAGTTCACTACCCAGAGAAACTCCCATTTACATATGAGGGAGGCTTAAAAACATTCTCAAAGAAGACTTGCAATATTTTCTCTATCCAAACCAAATTCAATGAACTACTCAAACTAAATCCCCAATTATAACAACAACAACAACCCTACACAACAGACCTTTCTGTCAACAGATTCCTTAAATGTCAAATTCTCCTGTCAAGAAAAGATACAGCTGTTTAGACTGAGTAGGTATTTAATCAACTGCTCTTTATAGATGAGTATAATAATTCTATAATGCTTCTATCAACAGAAATGCATACAGAATGTGTTTGGAAGCCATGGACTCAAACTACAGTGCTTGCTATAAGTAGTTTTAATATCTTAATTTTAGTATGTCTATAACATTTGATCTTTTTGTCCACAGTGATATTTGGAGAGATAAGTTGGTCACCCCTGTTCCACATTGCAATGCTATACTATATTAGATTAAGAAGACGGGGCTCATTATGATAATGTCAAAACAAAAATTGTAATAGATTCATTTTCTACTTGCTATAGTGATCAGGCAAGAAAAAGATATCAAGGGAATCCAGATAAGAAAGGAAGAAGTCAAGCTCTTATTGTTTGCAGACGACATGATGATACTCTACTTAGAAAACTCTAAAGACTCTACCAAAAAGCTTCTAGAAACAATAGATTTATATAGCAAGGTGGCAGGCTACAAAATCAACTTACAGAAATCAATGACCTTTTTATACACCAATAATGATAGGGAAGATATGGAAGTCAGGAAGGCAATCCCATTCACAATAGTGCCACACAAACTCAAATATTTTAGAGTCAACTTGAACCTATACAAAGAAAACTATAAATACCGGCTCTAAGAAATAAGAGAGAGGGCCCGGAGAGATAGCACAGTGGCGTTTGCCTTGCAAGCAGCCGATCCAGGACCAAAGGTGGTTGGTTAAAATCCTGGTGTGTCATATAGTCCCCCGTGCCTGCCAGGAGCTATTTCTGAGCAGACAGCCAGGAGTAACCCCTGTGCACCGCCGGGTTTGACCCAAACCCCCCCCCAAAAGAAATAAGAGAGGACACACGGAAATGGAAACAGATACCCTGCTCATGGATTGGCAGGATTAACATCATTAAAATGGCAATAATCCCCAAAGCATTATACAAATTTAATGTGATCCCCTTAAAAATACCCATGACATTCTTCAAAGAAGTGGATCAAACACTTATGAAGTTCATGTGAAACAATATACATCCTAGAATAGCTAAAGCACCCCTAGGGTAAAGGAAAATGGGAGGCATTACTTTCCTTAACTTTAAAATGTACTACAAAGCAATAGTTATCAAAACAGCATGGAATTGAATAAAGACAGACCTTCAGATCAGTGGAATAGGCTTGAGTTCTCAGAGAACATTCCGCAGACATACAATTACCTAATTTTTGACAAAGGAGCAAGAAATCCTAAGTGGAGAAGGAAAAACCTCTTCAACAAGTGGAGCTGGCAGAACTGGTTAGCCACTTGCAAAAAAGCAAACATAGACCCCCAGTTAACATCATGTACGAAGGTAAAATCCAAATGGATTAAAGACTTTGATATCAGACCAGATACCATAAGGTGTATAGAACAACAGGTCGGTAAAACACTCCATGACATTGAGACTAAAGGCATCTTCAAGGAGGAAACTGCACTTTCCAAACAAGTGGAAGCAGAGATCAACAGATGGGCATATATTAAACTGAGAAGCTTCTGCACCTCAAAAGAAATAGTGCCCAGGATACAAGAGTCACCCACCAAGTGGGAGAAACTATTCTACCCAACACCCATCAGATAAGGGGCTAATATCCAAAATATACAGGGCACTGACAGAACTTTACAAGAAAAAAAAACATCTAATCCCATCAAAAAATGGGGAGAAGAAATGAACAGACACTTTGATAAAAAAAAAGAAATACAAATGGTCAAAAGGAACATGAAAAAATGCTCCTCGTCACTAATCATCAGAGAGATGCAAATCAAAACAACGAAGGGATACCACCTCACAACGCAGAGATTGGGGCACATCACAAAGAATGAGAACAATCAGTGATGGCAGGGATGTGGAGAGAAAGGAACTCTGATCCACTGCTGGTGGGAATGCCGCCTAGTACAGCCTCTATGGAAAGCGATATGGAGATTCCTTCAAAATCTGGAAATTCAGCTCCCATTCGACCCAGCTATTCCACTCCTAGGGACATATCCTAAGAACACAAGAATACAATACAAAAACCCGTTCCTCACACCTATATTTATTGCAGCACTATTCACAGTAGCCAGGCTCTGGAAACAACCAAGATGCCCTTCCACAGACGAATGGCTAAAGAAACTGTGGTACATATACACAATGGAATATTATAGCCGTCAGGAGAGATGAAGTCATGAAATTTTCCTATACATGGATGTATATGGAATCTATCATACTGAGTGAAATAAGTCAGAGGGAGAGAGAGAAAAATGCAGAATAGTCTCACTCATCTATGGGTTTTAAGAAAAATAAGTCATTTTTGTAACAATCCTCAGAGACAATGAGAGGAGGGCTGGAACACCAGCACAGTCCATGTAGCTCACCACAAAGAGTGGTGAGTACAGCCATAGAAATAACTACACAGAAAACTACCATAATCAAGTGAATGAATGAAGGAACTGGAAAGCCTGTCTGGAATACAGGTGGGAGTGGGGTGGGATGGAGGGAGATTTGGGATATTAGTGGTGGGAATGTTGCACTGGTGAAGGGGGTGTTCTTTACATGACTGAACCTAATCACAATCATTAATGTAATCAAGATGTTCAAATAAAGAAAACAAAAAGAATGTTCTATATACAATCTAACCCATGAAGCCTTTCTTCAGTAAAGTTTACTCTCACCAATCAGGATTTGCCTAGAAAATGGAAAAACTTTCCACCTGACTTGCAGGCTTTATATATATATATATATATTACTCTTTTGAAGATTTTATTGATGTTCTTAATGATTTTTATTTTTGAAAGATTTATTTTTATTTTTTTTGTGCTGAAACATTTTTTTATTTAAACACCTTGATTACATACATGATTGTGTTTGGGTTTCAGTCATGTATAGAACACCATCCAGAGTCTTGCTATGGTAAATAGTGCTTCCATGAATATAGGTGTAAGGAAGGGGTTTTTGTATTGTATTTTTGTGTTCCTAGGGTATATTCCTAGGAGTGGTATAGCTGGATCATATGAAAGCTAGATTTCCAGTTTTTGGAGGAATCTCAATATCGCTTTCCACAAAGGTTGAACTAGATGGCATTCCCACCAGCAGTGATAAGAGTTCCTTTCTCTCCACATCCCTGCCAACACTGTTTATTCTCATTGGTTGTGATGTGTGCTATTCTCTGTGGTGTGCGATGGTATCTCATCGTTTTGATTTGCATCTCCCTGATGATTAGTGATGTGGAGCATTTCTTCATGTGTCTTTTGGCCATTTGTATTTCTTCTTTGTCAAAGTGTCTGTTCATTTCTTCTCCCCATTTTTGATGGGATTAGATGTTTTTTTCTTGTAAAGTTCTGTCAGTGTCTTGTATATTTTGGAGATTAGCCCCTTATCTGATAGGTATTGGGTGAATAGTTTCTCACGTTCAGTGGGTGGCTCTTGTATCCTGGGCACTAATTCCTTTGGCAGAAGCTTCTCAGCTTAATATATTCCCATCTGTTAATCTCTGCTTTCACTTGCTTGGAGAGTGCAGTTTTCTCCTTAAATATGCCTGTAGTCTCAGTGTCCTGGAGTGTATTTCCTATGCGTTGTTCTATATATCTTAAGGTTTTGGGTCTGATATCGAGGTCTATAATCCATTTGGATTTTAGCTTCGTACATGATGTTAGCTGGGGGTCTAAGTTCAATTTTTTGCAAGTGGCTAGCCAGTTGTGCCAACACCACTTGTTAAAGAGGCTTTCCCTGCTCCATTTAGGATTTCCTGCTCCTTTATCGAAAATTAGGGGATTGTATGTCTGGGGAATATTTTCTGAGTATTCAAGCCTATTCCACTGATCTGAGGGCCTGTCCTTATTCCAATATCATGCTGTCTTGATAACTATTGTTTTGTAGTAAAGTTTAAAGTTGGGGAAAATAATTTCTCCCATATTCTTTTTCCCAATGATTGCTTTAGCTATTCTAAGGTGTTTACTGTTCCAAACGAATTTCAAAAGTGCCTGAACCACTTCTTTGAAGAATGTCATGGGTATCTTTAGAGGGATCACATTAAATCTATATAATGCCTTGGGGAGTATTGCCATTTTGAGGATGTTAATCCTGCCAATCCATGAGCAGGGTATGTGTTTCCATCTCCATGTGTCCTCTCTTATTTCTTGGAGCAGAGTTTTATAGTTTTCTTTGTATAGGTCCTTCACATTTTTAGTCAAGTTGATTCCAAGATATTTGAATTTGTGTGGCACTATTGTGAATGGGGTTGTTCCCTTAATGTCCATTTCTTCCTTATTAGTATTGGTGTATAGAAAGGCCATTGATTTTTGTGTGTTAATTTTGTAGCCCGCCACCTTGCTATATGACTTTATTGTTTCTAGAAGCTTTTTGGTAGAGTCTTTAGAGTTTTCTAAGTAGAGTATCATGTCATCTGCAAATAGTGAGAGCTTGACTTCTTCCTTTCCTATCTGGATTCCCTTGATATCTTTTTCTTGTCTAATCGCTATAGTGAGTACTTCCAGTGCTATGTTAAATAGGAGTGGTGAGAGAGGACAGCCTTGTCTTGTGCCAGAATTTAGATGGAAAGCTTTTAGTTTTTCTCCATTGAGGATAATATTTGCCACTAGCTTGTGGTAGATGGCCTTAACTATATTGAGAAGGTTCCTTCCATTCCCATCTTGCTGAGAGTTTTGATCAAGAATGGGTGTTGGGAAAATCCACAAAACTACTCCTGCCCAGTGAGGACCGACTGTGAAAAATTGTGAGTGCTGCCTGTGTGTGTCTGTCTACTATCCTGTTGCGTGAACCTCTTGGGAGTGGGCCAAAAAGAGGCTCCAGCATAGCACGGCGCTACATGGCCGTGCTATGTTTTTTTCTAAGAAAAGAACACCATCGCAACAAGATGAAAAAAATCACACTAAGAACTGTGCTGGATCACTGAAACCCAGCATTTCTCTCCGGACTGTCTTCTCTACTGCATGCTCGGGCCTAAGGTTTGATCCTGTGTGAGGCTTCATCCACGGAAGACTCCCCTCCCTTGGAGGCAAGTCGACCCATCCAGAGAGGGTGGAATCAGAGGAGTGTGGTGCTGCCTGCATCATTTAGCCAATGAATACCACCACAACACGTAGAAAAACCCACAATACAAGTGTGACAATGGGGAAACAACGCAGGCCAGCATCAGACATAGAGAATGAAGATGACAATTCAGATGACCAGATAATGACCAATCAATTAATCAACCTCTCAGATAAGGACTTTACACTAGCAATATGGAAGATGCTCAAAGAACTCAAAGAAACCATAAATCGAGTTGAACAGAACACTAATAAGAACCAAGAAAATATGAAGACAGAAATCACAAAACTCCAAACTGAAATAACATGTCAACTAACAGGCATGAAAAAGTCAGTAAATGAAGTGAATGACAAAATGGATAAGCTCTGGGACAGGGTATCAGAAGCTGAGAATAGACTTGGTGCTGTGGAAGATGAGATACATAACAATTCCATACAGCAGGAAAGATTGGAAAAAAAACTTAAAGCAAATGAACAGACAATGGAAAAATTAGTCAAAGAATGGGAACAAATGAAAATAGAAGTCTATGATAAGCTCAACAGAAACAACTTAAGAATCATTGGAGTCCCAGAGACCCAGGAAGAAAATTTCCAGGAAAAATCAATGGTCAAGAACATCATTAAAGAGAAACTTCCAGAGCTAAAGAATATATGTGATCAAATCCTGCATGCTCGAAGAGTACCAACCAAAAAAGACCCCAGAAAAACTACCCCAAGACACATCCTAGTCACAATGACGAATCCCACAGATAGAGACAGAATTCTGAAAATAGCAAGATCAAAAGGGAAAATTACGTTCAAGTGAGCATCCTTGAGATTTACAGCAGACCTGTCACCAGAAACACTCAATGCCAGAAAGCAGTGGTGGGATATTGTGACAAGACTGAATGAAATGAATGCTTCACCTAGAATACTGTACCCAGCAAAACTCACTTTCCGGTTTGACGGAAGAATACATGGTTTCACAGACAAAAAACAGCTCAGAAACTTTACAGACTCAAAACCAGTCTTAAGAGAAAAACTGAAAGACCTAATTTAAGACAAGACTAACCAAAAGACACACCAAATTTCGATATAAAGATGGCATTAAATCCCAGGACAATTCTTTCTCTCAACGTCAATGGACTAAATGCACCAGTTATGAGACACAGAGTATCTAAATGGATCAAAGAACTCAATCCAACCTTCTGCTGCCTACAAGAAACGCACCTGAATAGTCAGAACAAACATAGACTCAAAAGAAAGGGCTGGAGAAAAATTATCCAAGCAAACAACACCCATAAAAAAGCTGGAGTGGCCATACTAATATCAGATAATGCAAACTTTATACTCAGGAAGGTTGTAAGGGACAAAGATGGACATTTTATATCAATCAAGGGGTATGTAGAGCAGGAAGAAATCACTCTCCTAAACATATATGCACCGAATGAGGGGCCAGCAAAATATTTAATACAACTGTTGACAAATCTGAAAAATAATATCAATAACAACACAATAATTGTGGGGGACCTCAACACGGCTTTGTCAACACTGGATAGATCAACCAGACTGAAACCCAACAAGAATATACTAGAACTGAGGAGAGAAATGGAAGAAAGAGGCCTAGTGGATATATATAGGACACTCCATCCCCAGAAACCTGGATACACATTCTTCTCCAATGTACATGGGACATTCTCCAGGATAGACTACATGCTGGCACATAAAACATACCTCCATAATATCAAGTGGATAGAAATTTTGCAGACTGCCTTCGCTGACCACAAGGCTCTGAAAAGAAGCTGCCAGTGCCACTAATGCTGATTTGCTCTTGTCAGACCCCTTTTCCCACCTTTCTTCACTGTGGGCTGTGGCTTGCTATCAGATTTAGTTTCTGAGAAGCCCCCAATTTGAGGACATTTCCTGATATGTGACTTCTGGGAGCCCTTCATTAGACTCCACAAGATCAAATCACAGGCTGATGCTGTGCTCCAGATTTTACCCTCTCCCCAGACTATTTCAAAAGACTTAAAAGGACATGCATATCTTGTTTGAATATTTCTTTAGATGTATTTCCCCTTAGTAAGTATGACCCTTATTGTCTAGCTTCATATGTAGCAGCAATTTCCCCTATTTGGGGGGGGGTGGAATCTATTTAGTAGGGAATTCTAATAGATACGTTTCTCCAGTGTTCTGAGTTTATGTTAGAATCAGGTTATAGGGATTGTTTAATTTGTTATTTTACCTCCATATCCATCAGTAGTACCATGTCGCGTTGTTCCTTTCTGCATAGGCACATTAAAAACAGAAATCTCACCTGTGCAATCAAGTTCTTATCTAATAAAGGAACACATATATTTTATGTTGCAGGAGAGCCTTACACACTGAACAGTTGTCATAGTAACTTGGCTAAGTCTTCAGAAGACTGGACATTGACCATTCACCCCTGAACTTTGGATACCATCTATGGAAATAACACTGTTTTCTACACCAGCACCATGAATCAGACTTCTACCAGGGAAGGCTCTACTGCCACCCTGGCATAGACTTACTCTAGAGTGGGTTTATATGATGCCCTGATGACTTGGTATCAGCAACAACCTACTTTCAGGGTAGGGTTCTCTCCATTGCCACCTAATAGTGAGATGTAATGAGAAGATGCTCCACATCACCCATACTTCAGCATAAGATCTGTACAGAAACCAGGATCTTTAACTACAGACACCTGACAGCAACAATCATAATTGTGAAGAGCCTTTACTGGTAAAGAGCCTTTACCACAGAAAAAGACGTTGGAGTTAGACCATTTAGTATTCCTGGAGCCTGAAGTTAGTCTGATGCTAGAATAGTTCATGTGTAAGGTCTCCCTGTTTTTATAGGTCAAATGTTTCTCCTTTCTACTTCCCTCATTGTATTAATGAATTTATTCGAGATATAATAATTTTTATAAATATACTTGCTACTGAATGTTTTCTATTTTCTTTTTTCTACTCTTTTATTTTATTTTTTGTTTTTCTTTCTATTTTCTTTCTATTTTTTCATTAACTTTGTTTTCCCTTATCTTGAAACAAAGGTATTGTGATCAGTTATGTCAGCTATGTGATGCATTTTATTTAAATAAAAAAAAATTGGGGCCAGAGAGATAGCATGGAGGGAAGACGTTTGCCTTGCAAGCAGAAGGACGGTGATTTAAATTCCAGCATCCCATATGGTCTCCCGTGCCTGCCAGTAGCAATTTCTGAGCGTAGAGCCAGGAGTAACCCCTGAGTGTTGCCGGGTGTGACTCCCCAAAAAACATTTAAAAACACGTATGATTTCTTTATTCACTCATCTGTTTTCTTGCAGTTGTTACCAGTTTCTGGCTATTGTAAATAGTGCACAATGAACACAGAAATATAGAGGACGTTTTGAATAGTGTTCCTAGGGTACATTCCCAGGAATAATATTTCTGTATTATAAGGAAGCTCAATTTTTAATTTATTGAAGAATATCTATATTTTTTCCTGAAAAGGCTGGACCAGTTGACATTCTACTAGTAGAGAATGAGAGACCCTTTCCCCCACATGCCAGCACTGGTTGAAAAATGAAAGTTCTTTCTCCCCACATGGCAGTACTGGTTGTAGAAAACTACTTTCTTTATAAGCAATTTTATAGGAGTTCTAAAGCTATGTTGCTTCTAAGATAAATATTTCCTAAATAAATATTTTCCTTTAAATACATTTCAATTGTGAGGATAGTCTGAGAAACCCGAATAAAATGTAAATAGTTTACTTACTTCCAAAGTATAGTGGGAAGTGGTATTTTTCTACCTTGCAAGTCTGGCTCAGTTTTCATTTTATTTAAACCAAGATAGCCTGACATAAATTGGTTATATAAAAGTGCATCAGATTATTGTGTTGAAGTTTGAATTGTTTTAAGTGACAAATAAGCATGAGTGGTAAAGTGTGTCTGAAAATAGATCATAAGGCACCTATGTGTGAGAGTTGGTTTCAAAGAAGTGAATCATACTCATTTTCTAAGGTTACCAAAATATTACATTAAGTTGTATTAATATTACAATATTAAGTTGTTATTCTGTTGCTTTAACAATGGAAATTAATTTTCTCACATTTCTGGAAGCTAATAGTGTAAGAATAATGTGTTGGTTAGGCTATGATGTCTTCAAATCCTCCAAGAGAGAATACTTTCTTGCTTTGTGAATTGTAGCACAGTCCCAATCTCAGTCTTTGCCATTACAAGCTTATCTGTCTCCATATCTTCAAATGATGTTTTTTTTTTCATTTTCTAATTTCTCTTCTTATAAGAATACTAGTTTCATTTGCTCCTATCAAATGAGTTCATCTTAACTTCACATCTGCAAAGCTTCTATTTTTTAAGAAGTCCCCATTCGTGGATTTTGAAAATTAAGAGTTTGATATTTTTATTGAAGGGGACAGTTTAATCTATATTATGAGCTATCAGCTCCAGTAGAAATGTGTTTGTTAACAGAAAAGTGAGGGCTCAGTATATGTGTGTATGTGTGTGGCTGTGAATTTGTGAGCACATCACAAAGGACTCTAACCAAGGAACCACTTTGTTCCACTCTATTATGCTTCCGGGGTTTTGCTTTCAGCGTTTTCTTGGGTAGCTTTTAAGTTGTCCCACGGTTCCATTTGCAATGAGTAATGGATCATTTCTGGTCTCTAACTCCCATTTTTAATGAATACCAACACTAATTAACTGACACTAACATGTAGCTGCTCTTGGCCACATGTATCTCTCATTGAGGTCATAACAGCTGCTGGTAATGTAATTTATGACTCTACAAGGCATACTCTGGGACTTTCAGTATGAAGAACATTTTTGAAAGTGCCAAAACAATCTAAGGCGGGTTTTTCTTACTAAGGTAATATGTTCCATACTCCTGAACTATAAATATTTTCAGCCATAGAAACATCTGGGAGATACAGAGAACTACAGCTCTACAGGCTCATACACTAAACTCAGAAACAGCAGCAGAGATCCCTAAATTATTATAGCACAGTACATTGTTAGTACTAATAATTTTATTTGTTTTAGATTTCTTCTCCGAGTGACAGAATTGCATCTCAGGGAGAAACACCACCAGAAGCAATATCAAGGGTTTCTGATAAGAAGAGTGGCAGGCACCCAAGTCCTTATGTGCCCTACATAAGGTCAGTTCGGCAGCCTGCGCTAAGCCGCAACTCTGTACTCCTCGTGAACTCAACCAAATTAGCTTTACACGAGGAAGCCATTTCGCTGCTCTAGAGGATCAAAGTAACTGGACCCAGTCCCAATGTTCTGTAGATAACCTGGTCACAAGATACATTTGCACCCTGTTCTGTCCCTGGTACATCATGCTATGGATTCCTCTCTATTTCCCAGGTTATATCCATAAAGGGAAGTTGGGCTCACATGACACCTTCTTCTATCTATACTAATCTGGTGACCTGGGATCAGTTATGTACCTTCACTCTTGTTACAATGTTCTGGAACTGTATAACATTTTTTTTCTTCATGTATGGGGTTACTATTTCCAAAGGAGTCTATTTATCCTTCCCATAAAATTTTTTGTAATAGTAACAGCACCTCCTTGTAACACTTAAAATGCTTGTCTCATAAGTGTGACATGACAAGAGAAAGCATGTCAATACAATTTTAAATGACATCTGAATAGTAAAAATACAGACTGTTGTGAAACAAGAAATAGCAATGATAGCAAAATTGTATTAACATAATAAAGAATTCATGGTAGAGAATACAACTTAGAATAAAACTTAATTGTTCGATTCTAAATGGTTTTGGTCAATATGCATATTGGATTCACTTTCCTTTTCTTTTCAATTAGTTCCCTATAATAAGAGCACTTTCTACTTACATTCAAACATACAAATACACAGTAAATGGGACAATAAGGTGTTTATTTAAGATTCATTTATTTTAAACATCAGCACTTAAATATCTAATGTCTTCTTCAATTCTGAGAGCATTACTTAATCCAATTATACTGCATTTACTTAAAAAACCTTGTAATTTATTTTAGAAACACATAATTAAGCTTATTTAGCATTAAACCAAATGCTGAGTTATTACATTCTAGTCACATCTTTAACTTCATCATCAAATTGTTTTAATCACCTTGAATATTCATCATGTTACAGAAGTTGTTTCTAAATATCTATGTCCATTTCTATTTACAAAACTTAAGTCATCCTTTCTTGAATGAAAATTTACTTTCACATTGATAAAAGCATTAGTTATTATTGATAAAAATGTAGTATTTGTTCATTATAACAAACTTAAAATTATATAAGAAAAATACTGTTTTCTCATATCTGCCTCTACTCTTACCTTTTGGGACTAATAAAATATAGTATACTTATACAAAGTAATAATGAACAAGTATGTACTAACATGGAGGAATATTAAAATATATTACATATTTTATGCATAGTTATTTATAACAATATTGATTTTATTTTAGGAATAAATTATTGCTATACTTTACTTATAACTGGAGTATTAGCATTCTTTTCCACTATCTCTAGGCCCCCACTAACTCTCACAACCCCAACTTAACAAATTCAGTTCTAAGGCAGATGGACCAAAGTATATTTTAAACAAAAAATTTAGTTAGTTTTTATTTATTTATTTATTTTATTGAAGCCATTCTGAATTACAAAGTCTTTCATAGTTGGATTTAAAGCATACAGTGACAGTGATTCAGAGCCATTTCTACCACCAGTGCCAACATACCTCCACCAATATTCCAAGCATACATTCTATACCACCACCATTTGCCCTGAGCCTGACAGTGTAACATGCCCATTTTAGGTTTAGATTGTTATAGTTTGAGTCTCTTGATTCTATTGTTGTTGACTTTTGCTTGGATATTTAGTTCTGTCCTTTTTTATCTCCACCAATGCACCTGAGACCAATTGGCCCCTGGCCTCCATTCTTTCTTTATTTTTTCCTTCTTAATTTTATTTAAAAAATGGAGAAATGAGGTAAAACAAAGTAATTCATGTCCCAAGGTTCTATATAAAAAAAAAAAAGACAGGAACCTCTATCTAAAAGATAAAATAAAAGGGAGGTGGCAGGTTTTTTGCATTGGCACAACAAATGTTGGGGAAAATAAAAAGGAAAAAAAACATTGTTCTAAAGACAGGCTGTCCCTACCCATGAAGCATCCTCCCATAAGATCAATTATAAGCTCCGGGCATACTAAATTGTCTAATCCAAAATCTTTCTTCATGGTCCCCAGTGAAGTTCTTAATCACAGTTGTCACAGTCAGGCTTCTGTAATTAGAGATCTTCTTTTTTGTTTGTTTGTTTGTTTGTTTTGTTTTTTAAGCCACACGCGGTGATGCTAGGGGTTACTAGCTATGTGCTCAGACATTGCTCCTGGCTTGAGGGACCATATGAGACGCTGGGGGATTGAACCAGTTTCTGTCCTAGGCTAGCACGGGAAGACAGAGGCCTTGCTTGCACAGCCATTCCAGCCCCTGTAATTAGAGATCTTGGTTTTTGCACAAATCATATGTCAAAGCCACAGTGGCATAGAGTGTCTTCTGGTTTCTTCTGACACTTATGTGGCAAGGCAGGGAAACCTGCCCTGAAAGCAAGTTGTTACTTGTTCCCAAGTCAGCAGAGGGTCATCATATGAACCCACCCTGGAGCAAGTCAGTGCCAGGGCAGCATTAGGCCCTCCCCTACATAGAAGTTTAATTACTGGTGCTGGTGTAGAAAACCATGTTGGTTCCAAAGATGGGATCCAATGGGGTGAACAGTCTATGTCCAATTAACTGAAGCCTAACTCAAGTCACTATAACAAATGTTCTGGGTGAAGGCCTTCCCTGCAATGTAAAATTTATAAGTTCCTATCCCTATTAGATAAGAACTTCCTTCTATACCTAAGATTTCCCCCATTTTAATGTGCCTATGAAAAAAGAAGCAATGCTTCATGATACTACTGGTGCCTATGCTGGGTGTGGGGCGGAATAACAATGTAAACCATCTCTCTAACCTGGCTCTGACCTGAACTCAGACCACAAGAGAAACTTATCTACTAAAATTTTCTACTAAGCAAATTCAAAAGAGGGGTGGGGAAAACTACATCGACATAAAGAAATACACAGTAAGAATTATACCTATTACACAAATACATCTAAAGAAATATACAAAGGAAATATCTATGCATTCCCATTAAGCCTTTTGAAATAGTCTGGGGGATGGTTAAGATATGGGGCACAGTTTCAGCCTGTGATGTGGTCTTTTGGAGTTTAAAAAATGGCTTACATTAGCCAGGAATCAGGCAATGTTCTTGAACTGAGGGTCTCTCAAAAGCAGAACCCGGTAGTGAGCAACAGTCCACAGTGAAGGGAGCTTGGAGAAAAGGGGCCACAGAGAGCATATCAGCAGCAGTGGTGGAAGCAGCTTCTTTCTGGACAGAGGCAAGATGAACTGGGAGGGTGTCCTTTCACTTTGAGAGCCAGCTGGAAGCTTGTTGGGGTGGGGAGAATGTCCCCATTCCTGAGGAATTAGGAACTGAGGGTAAAAAAGGATTAAACAGGGAGAAATAACAGAATAGGGATGAGAGGGTGAAAGGATTGAAAAGGAATTATTTGTAAAGTGGTAAGCAGGAAAATGGGAAAAGGAAGGATTATATATAATATTATATATAATAGGTACAATTAAAGGTGGATATTAGACAGACATAGAAGTGTCGCACAAACACATATAGACAGACATCGAAGATCAAGCCATAGGTTGCAGTTGCAAAACCGATCCATGTTCTTTCCTGAAAACAAACTGAAAACTGAAAACATGAATTCTTGCTACAGTGCTCATTCATTGAGTATGTTTTGGCAACTTATTTTCAATTCAAGTTATTTTACTATTATATCATAATACCAATGTTTTTATTTTGCTTTAAATAGAAATTTATAAAATAAAAATATATATTGTTTGTATGACCTTATTTTTAGTTTTCATTTTGTCAATATATGTATAGTTGAATTTCGTGAATGACCCATATTTATTCATACTCCCCTATGTTTCAATTCTCAAAATGTTTGAAAAATTGTTTCCTCTATAAGCAATGTTTTAAGAAATTATCTTTTTTTGTGTGTGTGGTTTTTGGGTCACACCTGGCAGTGCTCAGAGGTTTTTCCTGGCTCCGTGCTCAGAAATTGCTCCTGGCAGGCACGGGGGACCATCTGAGATGCTGGGATTCCAACTGATGACCTTCTGCATGAAAGGTAAATGCCTTACCTACATGCTATCTCTCTGGCCCCAAGAAATTATCTTAATTGTGAATTTTTATGCATGGGAAACCTTTTTGTTCGTTTTAAGCCAGACAGTATTCTGAGGCTACATCTGGCTCTGTGCTTGAGATGCTTATTTTAGTACTCAGGAATCATGCTCTCCAGCCATTTGGAGAGGTCCCACACAAAGGACCTTTTTTTATCTGATGTAGATTTTCCCTAAGATATACTTTATAAGGACAGCATTTGTCACACTTCCATTTGATCTCTGGTGTTGTAGGTGGTCCCATTAGCATTGAGAATAGTGATCCCTGAGCACAGAGCCATAAGTAAGCCATTGGTGCCTCTAGCTCTGGCCTATATTTCTTCCCATCAAAAAATATTATTTTATAAGTGAACACATACATATTACAAGTATGTTATTCGTAAAAAGGATAGAGGCATAGAGTTTAGAAAATGCTATTGAAATTTTACTTACAAATTAGAAGGCCACTCTGTGTTTTCCTGTGTCACAAATTAAAAAAAATTTAGGTAGTATTTGGTGATAACATATTCATGTCTGGCCATACATCCATCACAGTGGTGAGTGACTAAGATTGTTACTGCTGTTGTAAAATTACCGCACACACTATATTTCCAACCCCAGGTGAGCAGGTCTGAAACAGAGTTGCTGCACAAAATAATCCAAACCAGGCTGAGGGTGAAACATGTATAGTCTGTAAATCTTCTACCTCCTATTGAGAGTAAACTGCCTGCCAGAACTGCCCTTTTTATTGAATACAGAGACCACCTCCAAGTGGAGGAGTAAGAACAGATAGCTCAGGCTATTCTGAGCCAGTTCCATCTAGGTTTATGTGTAAGATAATATCTGATTGGGGATAAAATAAAGTTGTAAACAAATAGATACAAAGGAACCAGGGATGATCTTTGTTTTGGGTAAAACCAAATGTATACAAGCAGATAAAAAGAAACCAGGGATGATCTTTGTTTTGGATAAAATAAGGTATAATCTAATAACTGTCATGCTTAAATTATTTCTCATTCTTCAAGAATCTAAGGTCTTTCTTGAAATAAAAATAATAGTAAGGACCATATTATGTAAATCATGAAACCCTATTATTCACTATATTGTAAATCATGATGCTTCAATTTTCCTAATAAGTAATATTCTGAGACTGGAAAAAATAATAGTAAGAAAAAAATTTAAAATACAACTATACTATTAGATAAAATTTAATATAGACTACCCAAGAAATAAGATGTGATTTCAATAATCTGGTTTTATAACCACATGCTATACAATATATAGCCCTAATGCATTATTAAATTATTTGTAAAGTATCTGAAAAAAAGCTGTACCCATTTATCACATTATTCAAAAGTCATTCAATGAATAGTTCCATACCAGTTGCTGAGACATTCTTCCAATTCTATCACATTTTCAAGGCTAGCACAGTGACTATAAGGACATTAGTGCACACTGATGAAAATGTTACATGCCAGTTTGTACAAAGCAGCATAGCAAATACCATCAAAGAACAGATCCATCTATTCACAAAATGTAGCGTTCACAAAAACGTTTTCTTTTATTTTTAAATATCTTTATTTAAACACCTTGAATGTGGTTGGGTTTCAGTCATGTAAAGAATACCCCCCCCTTCACCAGTGCAACATTCCCATCACCAATGTCCCAAATCTCCCTCCTCCCCATTCCACCCCCACCTGTGCTCTAGACAGGCTTTCTACTTCCCTCATTCATAACATTTTCTCTTATCTGAGTATTTTATTTCATTTTAGTGTCTTCAATCATTAGGAGGGATTACTATTTACATTTCTGAGGTACATTCATAACTGGAGGAAAGTTCTAGAGTATCACATAAGGAATAAATTTTTATTTGATGTGATATACTTTGAATGAATCTTCTCTCTGAATAATGTCTAGAAGGCGTAAATGTGAACACACTATTCACTGACTCGGGGGGGGGGGGACGAGTCAAAGAGCCATAATGGTGACTTATAGAAATTGCTTCCAATATGGGTCACCTACCAGTACTTAAGATTGTAAAAATACTTGAAATGTCATCACCTGTGGTTACCAAATATATAGAGATGAACATTTAACTTAGTGAATTGTCCTATACAATGGTTGTGTTTACTGAAAATAAGTGACATTGCATGGGGCCTGAGTGGTAACACAGAGATAGGGTGTTTGCCTTGATTGCGGCTGACCCAGGACAAACCCAAGTTTGAACCTTGGCATCCCATTTGGTCCCCCCAGCCAAGAGTGACTTCTGAGCACAGGTGTAACCCCAGAGCCTCTGGGTGTGGCCAAAAAAACCTGACATTGTAGCAAGTTTAAAACCTAGTTACATTTAAGCTTTTCTTTTGAGAAAGCCAAAAGACAGACCAACATTTTTTATAGTGTACTATTATGATGAAGCTCTTGTTGGAAAAAGGAACAAACACAAATTTTCTAACTTAGGGAATCAATTCACTAAATGAAATGCTTCTTTGACCCTGAGGATTCACATCCATAGAATAAATGGTAAGACTTTTTGTCAAGAGGTTTGACTATATGATGACAATTTTAGTAAACAAAAGTCACTGAAAATATAAATCTTATCTTGTGATTTAGCTGTTGTTGACATGAATATATTTCCATGTGACACAACAGTTATAATTTAAGTCAACTTCAAAGATGAGGAATAAAATAAATGAATCCCAGCAAACTTTCTGAAAAATTGATGATGTGTTAACGTTAAGAACATATGCATAATACACTTAAAAGAAAATAAATTATATTGAGTTTACTTACAGAAGTACATCATAAAATATATTCATCAATGTTTATTTTTAACCTAAAAACACAGTAGTCTGAACTTCATTTGTTTGATGCTATCATCCCTAAGGAACACATGCATTTAATAGAATGGACAGATGAAAAGAGCTTGCTAAACCTTCTGCCATTGTATTAATGACTTCAGTGGAGTTACGAAGATTTTCACAAATGTGCTTGCTACTGTACTTTCTCTTTTATCTTTCTCTTTTATATATATTTTGGTTTTTGGGCCACACCCAGTGGTGCTCAGGGGTTACTCCTGGCTGTGTGCTCAGAAATAGCTCCTGGCAGGCACAGGGGACCATATGGGACACCGGGATTCGAAACAACCACGTTTGGTCCTGGATCAGCTGCTTGCAAGGCAAATACCGCTGTGCTATCTCTCCGGGCCCTTTTATTTATATTTTGACTTTCTTTTTTTTCACTTTATTTTTATTTCTATTTATTCAATAATTTTGATTTCACTTATTGGAAGCGAATGTATTATGATCAACAATGTCAACTATATGATGCATTTGCTTTAAATAATTAAAAATATATAGTCTGTAAAAATAAATGTTTTTTCTTTTTTTAATTTTTTTTGTTTTTGCACCACCGTGAGAGGTACTGCTAGCTCTGCACTTAGGAATTAATTACTCCTGGCAGGGCCTGGGAACAAATGGAATGCTGTGGAAGCCCAGGTCACTTGTATGCATGGTAAGTGCCTCTCTCTTCAATCCCTAAAAGTAAAATCTCAACTGTTGAATTTTTTCTTGTGAAAACTTTTTTTTTTTGCACTAGATACATGGTAAATGGGTTAAGATGCTTACCTTCCATGTCAGTTGACCCTGCTTCAATCTCTATTACTGTATTGTACCCGATATCATTAGGAATGATTCTTGAACAGAGAGCCAGAAGTAGTCCCTAATCATTTTGGATAGAGCTCAAAAATATTTTCTTCCCATCAGAGCAGAGTAGTATTTGCTGATTTTGTCTTTGTGTATCATGAAATGTACATGAAATGTCTTTGTGTACATGAAATGCTTAAGTGAAATACTTAAGTATTTAGCATTAAGCATTTTTCCTGCTAAGAAATTAAAAATAAGGCCTTGAATATTTTTCTTATGATACTTTGCAAGGACCTCATTGCTCAGCATAAGATATGTATGTATAGTAAATAACCATTTATTAGTTTCTACCTTTCTTCTTCCCTCCCTCCCATCATTCTATTGTATCCATTTTCCCTCTCTTTTTTATCCTTCTATCTCTTTCCCCTTCCTTTCCTTATTTCATTGGACTTTCTTTCACTTTGACCAGTAAAGATGATTGTTCATCATGGTGTTATCTATACTTATTCCAAAAGCAAGTGATGTCAAATATTTAAAACTAGTTAACTGGGAGCAGAGTCATAATAGAAAGGACAGGCACTTGACTTGCCTGTGGTGAACCAATAGAGCCAGGAATAAGCACTGCTGGATATGGCACCTAATCAAACAAAACTCTGCAACTTTTGTCCCCCCACTTTTTTTTTTCATTAAAACCAGTCAAACTGTTGGGGTTAAGAAAGAACCAAATAAATTACCTGAATTTGCAGTTTGGATGGGGTCCTCTCCCTGGGAGCAGCTGCCCTGTTACAAGGTTGTTTTTTTGTTTGTTTGTTTGTTTGCTTGTTTGTTTTGTTTTTAGCTTTGACTGAACCAAAACAACCTAACAAACATGCAGCTTTGAATTGATAATAAAAGATAGAAATGTTCTGGATGGAAAGAAATGGTTCCTGAAGACAGTTTGATAAAATCTAGACCTATATTTTGATTTAGGTATTGGGGGAAAAAACAATAGTTACTCTGTCATTTTCTGTACATGCATTATATGATTATGTGTGTTTAGTATACTGCCTTCAATTGTGCATGCTCACAGTACTTCCTAATAAATAAGCATGATTTTCCCTGGCAAACTCCTAAATAAATATAGATAGCTGCATCACCTAACCTTTCTAGGCAAAAAGCCAATAAGTCTTTTTCCCCTTTCAAAAACATACTCTATCACTCATACTAACCAGACTAGTTTCCCAATTTACAAGCTAATCTTGCCAAAAAGTCATTTTTATTCAGCTGTTCTAGTGACATTTCCGGAGGTAATTCTTGTTTAACATTCACACACAACATTATCAAAATATACAATTAGGTCAGCATTGACCCATTAGAAGACACATTGATACAGATAGAATATGGACAGATAACTCTGAAATTCTAAGATGATGATGGTGATGTTTATCAAAAACTCTCTTAAAAAGATGGTTGTGTAACCCTTGAGTATATTCATGGCATGATCCAAACCATCAATATCCACTTACATTAAAGAATAAACACGGTGATATTCTTAAATTTCTTCATAAAATGCAAGCAGAGAAACGAGGAAAACAAAATCCAGAAAGTCAAGGACAACTTGGTAACAAAGTATCCCCAACAAATTCCCAGATGTAAGCAGTTAGCTGTCCCAAAGTACCAAGACCTATGTAGAACCAACTGTAGAGCAAGCTGAAGTATTGGGGCATTTGGCAGCCTTAAGAAAAAGAAAACCCCAGTAATCTCTCAGTGGTGTCTCAAGCCATCTAAGAGTGTGGCTTGAATCATAAGCTGGTGGTTACAGCAGAACTTCTTTCTTGAACAAAGTCACACAATGGAAAGTAAAGGCTATAATAGACTCTCAGTTAGGCAGGAAGTGACAACAGAGACGAAATAAAGAGAAGATGTAGAAAACTATCATTTTTTTTGTTTCAGTTTTTCTTTTTGTTTGGACTCTCATGCCATGGCTCTTATACATTATTCATTGTTCAAAGATGATTCCTGGTTCAGGAGATCAAATGTAGTAACAGAGATGAACAGGGTTGTGTACAAAGCACCCTAGATAAATATTATTAGACAAATAAATAAAAAGAAAAGTAGAAGACTGAGTACAAGAGTTATCAAATTAAAGAAGATAGTGAATTAAATCTATTACCATCACTCTTAAGACTTGAAAAACTTATTTCCCTGAAGAACTACTACTAGAACATATTAAGTATAATCCCATAATAATTATGAAATGGGAATGGATGGACAAAACAGTCACCCTTCAAATATAAATATGTATTAATGAGATTTTTTTATGAAAAAACAAAAGGTATATTCTAATTTTAGAAGCAACATAAAAAGACAATAAATAATATAAAAATTTTGAATAGAATATGAAAATCTTAAAATTTGAGAAAAAGAGGCCAGAGCAATAGCACAGCCAGTAGTGCATTTACCTTGCACACAATTGACCCAGGTTTAATTCCTGGAATTCCATTAAGTTCCCTGAGCACCTTCAGGAATAACTGTGAGTGCAGAGCTAGGAGTAATCTCTGCTTATTGCCAAGTGTGGACTAAAATAATAATAACAATAAAACAAATAGTAAATTGAAAAAAGAAAATAATTTTAAATGGTGATAATTTTTAAAGATATCTAGAGTGGAAGGACAATGATATAAGACTTAATTAAATAAAACACAAGAACAAGTGAAAGTAATAATCCTCCTTAAAAAATTAGATGACTTGTGACATTAGAAATAGGTGGGAATTAGTTCTTCATTGAAGAAGAACATCTCTGAAAACTCTCAGTTAATATCATACTTAGTAGCTTCACTATTAAGATTGAGTGATATTGCTCTAAAATGAGAAACAAGATAAGGGTATCTGCTCTCATTTAACATTTAGCATTGTATGAGAGTCTAGTCAGAGCAATTAAGCAAAATTAACTAAAAGGCACCCAGTTGCTGAAGAGATAGAAGGAGGATAAGCCAGGTATGCACAATTAAGCAGGATATGATCTCCAGCACTTTATACAGTCCTCTGAGTACTTTAGGATTGAATATTGATCAGAAAGCCAAGAGTAAACTATGAGAAGGTATGACCCAAAGTACTAAAAAAATTTTAATAGATAATAAAATAAAATGCAACAAGATCAGAATGAAACAAAACTATCTCTATTGACATTTATAGGTTTTATAAATATAAAATCCTAAGGAATACATTTTAAAACTACTAGAATTAGGGGCTGGAGAGGCTTTGGCCTTGAGTGCCATATGACTTTGCTGTTTTCTACCCAATATTTGGACCCCAAACAAACAAAACAGAAGGGAAAAATAGGCAGAAAATCAAGTATTTAAACTAGTGGAGATTTAGGATTTAGGGATTCCTTGACAGCAGCAAAGACAATAATTTTAGTGTTCCATAAGTAATAAATAATATAGGAGCAATGAGTTCTCTAAAATCACAGTGTTCTCCCCATCCATCCTAATCTTCCTACCAATACAGCAGAACTTCACAAAGTATTGTACTCTCAGGCTAAAGTACTATTCTTTCATGAAAACATGTTATCAGAGCAAAGGAGTGATAGTAAAGCTGGTAGGTGCTTGCCTTGCATGCAGCGACCAGGCTAGATTTCTGACACCTATATGTTCCCCTAAGCCTGCCAGAAGTTGTCCCTAAATGCAGAGCCAGGTGTAAACCCTAAGCACTTCGTGGTGTGGCCCCAGAACAACAAAACAAAAGAAAAATATGCCATTAATATTTAGTCACTCCCACCCATTCCATGCTCTGTGAGCTCCTTAAATGAAATTCATCTTCTTAAATAAATCACCATAAAATAACTTTATGCCCAAATAGTACTATACTCAGACAAAAGCAGTGAAAAATACTGACTTCTTAATGATTTTCAATAGATTTCTCTCCAGTTTGATCAACTCTATCTTTTTTTTTTTTTTTTTTTTCTTAACATTCACATACCCCGAGCAGTTCCATTCGGGGTAGGCAAATGTATAATGCGATTTTTTGTGATTTTTTTTCCTTGTTAATGCGATTTTTTTGGGGGGGGTTTCTTTTTTTTTTTTTTTTTTGCATATTTTTTTTATTTAAACACCTTGATTACATACATGATTGTGTTTGGGTTTCAGTCATAAAAGGAACACCACCCATCACCAGTGCAACATTCCCATCACCCAAGTCCCAAATCTCCCTCCTCCCCATCCAACCCCTGCCTGTACCCTAAACAGGCTCTACATTTCCCTCGTACATTCTCAATATTAGGACAGTTCAAAATGTAGTTATTTCTCTAACTAAACTCATCACTTCCTGAGCTTCCTGAGGTGAGCTGGAACTTCCAACTCTTTTCTCTTTTGTGTCTGAAAATTATTATTACAAGGGTGACTTTCATTTTTCTTAAAACCCATAGATGAGTGAGACCATTCTGCGTTTTTCTCTCTCTCTCTGACTTATTTCACTCAGCATAATAGATTCCATGTACATCCATGTATAGGAAAATTTCATGACTTCATCTCTCCTGACAGCTGCATAATATTCCATTGTGTATATGTACCACCGTTTCTTTAGCCATTCGTCTGTTGAAGGGCATCTTGGTTGTTTCCAGAGTCTTGCTATGGTAAATAGAGCTGCAATGAATATAGGTGTAAGGAAGGGGTTTTTGTATTGTATTTTTGTGTTCCTAGGGTATATTCCTAGGAGTGGTATAGCTGGATCGTATGGGAGCTCGATTTCCAGTTTTTGGAGGAATCTCCATATCGCTTTCCATAAAGGTTGAACTAGACAGCATTCCCACCAGCAGTGGATAAGAGTTCCTTTCTCTCCACATCCCCGCCAACACTGTTTATTCTCATTCTTTGTGATGTGTGCCATTCTCTGGGGTGTGAGGTGGTATCTCATCGTTGTTTTGATTTGCATCTCCCTGATGATTAGTGATGTGGAACATTTTTTCATGTGTCTTTTGGCCATGTGTATTTCTTCTTTGTCAAAGTGTCTGTTCATTTCTTCTCCCCATTTTTTGATGGGGTTAGATGTTTTTTTCTTGTAGAGTTCTGTCAGTGCCTTGTATGTTTTGGAGATTAGCCCCTTATCTGATGGGTATTGGGTGAATAGTTTCTCCCATTCAGTGGGTGGCTCTTGTATCCTGGGCACTATTTCCTTTGAGGTGCAGAAGCTTCTCAGCTTAATATATTCCCATCTGTTAATCTCTGCTTTCACTTGCTTGGAGAGTGCAGTTTCCTCCTTGAAGATGCCTGTAATGTCCTGTAGTGTTTTGCCTATGTGCTGTTCTATATATCTTATGGTTTTGGGGCTGATATCGAGGTCTTTAATCCATTTGGATTTTACCTTTGTACATGATGTTAGCTGGGGGTCTAAGTTTAATTTTTTGCAAGTGGCTATCCAATTGTGCCAACACCACTTGTTGAAGAGGCTTTCCCTGCTCCATTTAGGATTTCCTGCTCCTTTATCAAAATTTAGATGATTGTATCTCTGGGGAACATTTTCTGAGTATTCAAGCCTATTCCACTGATCTGAGGACCTATCCTTATTCCAATACCATGCTGTTTTGATAATTGTTGCTTTGTAGTACAGTTTAAAGTTGGGAAAAGTAATTCCTCCCATATTCGTTTTCCCAATGATTGCTTTAGCTATTCGAGGGTGTTTATTGTTCCAAATGAATTTCAAAAGTGTCTGATCCACTTCTTTGAAGAATGTCATGGGTATCTTTAGAGGGATGGCATTAAATCTGTATAATGCCTTGGGGAGTATTGACATTTTGATGATGTTAATCCTGCCAATCCATGAGCAGGGTATGCGTTTCCATTTCCGTGTGTCCTCTCTTATTTCTTGGAGCAGAGTTTTATAGTTTTCTTTGTATAGGTCCTTCACATATTTAGTCAAGTTGATTCCAAGATATTTGAGTTTGTGTGGCACTATTGTGAATGGGGTTGTTTTCTTAATGTCCATTTCATCCTTATTACTATTGGTATATAGAAAGGCCATTGATTTTTGTGTGTTAATTTTGTAGCCTGCCACCTTGCTATATGAGTCTATTGTTTCTAGAAGCTTTTTGATAGAGTCTTTAGGGTTTTCTAAGTAGAGTATCATGTCATCTGCAAACAGTGAGAGCTTGACTTCTTCCTTTCCTATCTGGATTCCCTTGATATCCTTTTCTTGCCTAATCGCTATAGCAAGTACTTCCAGTGCTATGTTGAATAGGAGTGGTGAGAGAGGACAGCCTTGTCTTGTGCCAGAATTTAGAGGGAAGGCTTTCAGTTTTTCTCCATTGAGGATAATATTTGCCACTGGCTTGTGGTAGATGGCCTTCACTATATTGAGAAAGGTTCCCTCCATTCCCATCTTGCTGAGAGTTTTGATCAAGAATGGGTGTTGGACCTTATCAAATGCTTTCTCTGCATCTATTGATATGATCATGTGGTTTTTATTTTTCTTGTTATTGATGTTGTGTATTATGTTGATAGATTTACGGATGTTAAACCAGCCTTGCATTCCTGGGATGAAACCTACTTGATCGTAGTGGATGATCTTCTTAACGAGGCATTGAATCCTATTTGCCAGGATTTTGTTGAGGATCTTTGCATCTGCATTCATCAGTGATATTGGTCTGTAATTTTCTTTTTTGGTAGCGTCTCTGTCTGGTTTAGGTATCAAGGTGATGTTGGCTTCATAAAAGCTATTTGGGAGTGTTTCTGTTTGTTCAATTTCATGAAAGAGTCTTGCCAAGATTGGCAGTAGTTCCTCTTGGAAAGTTTGATAGAATTCATTAGTGAATCCATCTGGACCTGGGCTTTTGTTTTTCGGCAGACATTTGATTAATGTTTTAATTTCATCAATGGTGATGGGGGTGTTTAGATATGCTACATCCTCTTCCTTCAACCGTGGAAGATTATAAGAGTCCAAGAATTTATCCATTTCTTCCAGGTTCTCATTTTTAGTGGCGTACAGTTTTTCTAAGTAGTTTCTGATTACCCTTTGAATCTCTGTCATATCAGTAGTGATCTCTCCTTTTTCATTCCTGATACGAGTTATCAAGTTTCTCTCTCTCTCTTTCTTTGTTAGGTTTGCCAGTGGTCTATCAATCTTGTTTATTTTTTCAAAGAACCAACTTTTGCTTTCGTTGATCTTTCGGATTGTTTTTTGAGTTTCCACTTCATTGATTTCTGCTCTCAGCTTTGTTATTTCCTTCTGTCTTCCTATTCTTGGGTCCTTTTGTTGAGCATTTTCTAGTTCTATTAGCTGTGTCATTAAGCTACTCAGGTAAGCTCCTTCTTCCTTCCTGATGTGTGCTTGCAAAGCTATAAATTTTCCTCTCAGTACTGCTTTTGCTGTGTCCCATAAGTTCTGAGAGTTTGTGTCTTTATTGTCATTTGTTTCCAGGAACCTTTTTATTTCCTCCTTGATTTCATCTCGGACCCACTGGTTATTGAGCATGAGGCTGTTTAACTTCCAGGTGTTAAAGTGTTTCTTCTGAGTCCCTTTGGAATTCACAAATAATTTCAGAGCCTTGTGGTCAGCGAAGGTAGTCTGCAAAATTTCTATCCTCTTGATCTTATGGAGGTATGTTTTATGTGCCAGCATGTAGTCTATCCTGGAGAATGTCCCATGTACATTGGAGAAGAATGTGTATCCAGGTTTCTGGGGATGGAGTGTCCTATATATATCCACTAGGCCTCTTTCTTCCATTTCTCTCCTCAGGTATAGTATATTCTTGTTGGGTTTCAGTCTGGTTGACCTGTCCAGTGTTGACAAAGCCGTGTTAAGGTCCCCCACAATTATTGTGTTGTTGTTGATATTATTTTTCAGATTTGTCAACAGTTGTATTAAATATTTTGCTGGCCCCTCATTCGGTGCATATATGTTTAGGAGAGTGAATTCTTCCTGCTCTACGTACCCCTTGATTAATAAAAAATGTCCATCTTTGTCCCTTACAACCTTCCTGAGTATAAAGTTTGCATTATCTGATATTAGTATGGCCACTCCAGCTTTTTTATGGGTGTTGTTTGCTTAGATAATTTTTCTCCAGCCTTTTATTTTGAGTCTATGTTTGTTCTGACTATTCAGGTGCGTTTCTTGTAGGCAGCAGAAGGTTGGATTGAGTTTTTTGATCCATTTAGCCACTCTGTGTCTCTTAACTGGTGCATTTAGTCCATTGACGTTGAGAGAAAGAATTGTCCTGGGATTTAACGCCATCTTTATTTCAAAATTTGGTGTGTCTTTTGGGTAGTCTTGTCTTAGATTAGGTCTTTCAGTTTTTCTCTTAAGACTGGTTTTGTGTCTGTGAAGTTTCTGAGCTGTTTTTTGTCTGTGAAACCATGTATTCTTCCATCAAACCGGAAAGTGAGTTTTGCTGGGTATAGTATTCTGGGTGAAGCATTCATTTCATTCAGTCTTGTCACAATATCCCACCACTGCTTTCTGGCATTGAGTGTTTCTGGTGACAGGTCTGCTGTAAATCTCAGGGAAGCTTGCTTGAACATGATTTCCCCTTTTGATCTTGCTGTTTTCAGAATTCTGTCTCTATCTGTAGGATTTGTCATTGTGACTAGGATGTGTCTTGGGGTGGTTTTTCTGGGGTCTCTTTTGGTTGGTACTCTTCGGGCATGCAGGATTTGATCACATATATTCTTTAGCTCTGGAAGTTTCTCTTTAATGATGTTCTTGACCATTGATTCTTCCTGGAAATTTTCTTCCTGGGTCTCTGGGACTCCAATGATTCTTAAGTTGTTTCTGTTGATCTTATCATAGACTTCTATTTTCGTCTGTTCCCATTCTTTGACTAATTTTTCCATTGTCTGCTCATTTGCTTTAAGTTTTTTGTCCAATCTCTCCTGCTGTATGGAATTGTTATGTATCTCATCTTCCACAGCACCAAGTCTATTCTCAGCTTCTGATACCCTGTCCCAGAGCTTATCCATTTTGTCATTCACTTCGTTTACTGACTTTTTCAGTCCTGTTAGTTGACATGTTATTTCAGTTTGGAGTTTTGTCATTTCTGCCTTCATATTTTCTTGGTTCTTATTAGTGTTCTGTTCAACTCGATCCATGGTTTCTTGGAGTCTGTTGAGCACCTTCCATATTGCTAGTCTAAAGTCCTTATCTGAGAGGTTGATTAATTGTTCAGTCATTATCTGGTCCTCAGAATTGTCATCTTCATTCTCTATGTCTGATGCTGGCCTGCGTTGTTTCCCCATTGTCACACTTGTATTGTGGGTTTTTCTACGTGTTGTGGTGGTATTCATTGTCTATATGATGTAGGCAGCACACTCCTCTGGCTCCTCCCTTTCTGGATGGGCTGACTTGCCTCTAAGGGAGGGGAGTCCTCCGTGGATGAAGCCTCACACTGGGTCAAATCTTAGGCCCGAGCATGCAACAGAGAAGACAGTCCAGAGAGAAATGTTTGCTTCTGTGATATAGCGCCGTTCTTAGTGTGATTTTTCCTTCTTGTTGCAATGGAGTTCTTTCCTTAGAAAGAGTGCACGGCCGCGTAGCGAAGCGGAGCGGCCGTGCTCCTCTGAGCCTCTCTTTGCCCCACTCGCAAGAGTTTCACGCAAGACGACAGTAGACAGACATAGACAGGTCACACTCACAGTCTTTCACAGTTGAGCCCCACTGGGCCGGTGTACTTTCGCGGATTTTCCCCGCCTGGTGTCACACACAGGGAGCCGGCTTTTGCCCAGATAGCATTGTTATCTCTTCCCGAATGTAGTTTCTTTGGAGTTAGCTTCCCAGGGCTCTGAGGAGAGCTTCTAGAGTTCAGGAAAGACAGAGAAGGGTAGGACAGGGCTCCCTTCCGTTGCTCAGTTCCTCAGAAGAAGCACAGCCCGGTGGAGATTCTGCAGGTAGAGCAGTCAGCACTCTGCCTGGAAACCCCCACCTGCAGCCTTTTCTCACTCACTCACTGGCTCGCTGGGTAGCTCCCGAATGTAGTTTCTTTGGGGTCACTTCCCAGGGCTCTGAGGAGAGCTTCCAGAGTTCAGGAAAGACAGAGAAGGGTAGGACAGGGCTCCCTTCCGGTGCTCAGTTCCTCAGAAGAAGCACAGCCCGGTGGAGATTCTGCAGGTAGAGCAGTCAGCACCCTGCCTGGAAACCCCCACCTGCAGCCATTTCTCACTCACTCACTGGCTCGCTGGGTAGCTCCCGAATGTAGTTTCTTTGGGGTTCGCTTCCCAGGGCTCTGAGGAGAGCTTCCAGAGTTCAGGAAAGACAGAGAAGGGTAGGACAGGGCTCCCTTCCGGTGCTCAGTTCCTCAGAAGAAGCACAGCCCGGTGGAGATTCTGCAGGTAGAGCAGTCAGCACTCTGCCTGGAAACCCCCACCTGCAGCCATTTCTCACTCACTCACTGGCTCGCTGGGTAGCTTCTGAATGTAGTTTCTTTGGGGTTCGCTTCCCAGGGCTCTGAGGAGAGCTTCCAGAGTTCAGGAAAGACAGAGAAGGGTAGGACAGGGCTCCCTTCCAGTGCTCAGTTCCTCAGAAGAAGCACAGCCCGGTGGAGATTCTGCAGTTAGAGCAGTCAGCACTCTGCCTGGAAACCCCCACCTGCAGCCATTTCTCACTCACTCACTGGCTCGCTGGGTAGCTCCCGAATGTAGTTTCTTTGGGGTTCGCTTCCCAGGGCTCTGAGGAGAGCTTCCAGAGTTCAGGAAAGACAGAGAAGGGTAGGACAGGGCTCCCTTCCGGTGCTCAGTTCCTCAGAAGAAGCACAGCCCGGTGGAGATTCTGCAGGTAGAGCAGTCAGCACTCTGCCTGGAAACCCCCACCTGCAGCCATTTCTCACTCACTCACTGGCTCGCTGGGTAGCTTCTGAATCTGATCAACTCTATCTTAAATTCACATTTTTTAAATTATTCACAGTGGCTGCTTGAGCATTTGACAAGCCACGTCACAATTGCTATGGCTCCAGCTTTTAAAATACTATCGGCATATGAGGTCAATGGTATAGAGGCTAGCTCTGAAGTTTACTTTTGCTTAATCTCGACTCAAATTCTGTTTCAAAAATTGATGTTGTTGTGGAGTGTAAAAAATTGATGCTGTTACCAAAGTACGTGTCTTATAATATAGAACAAATTGATATGGGATTTATAATATTTAGAAACATTATGAATTAAACATGTATAAATCCGAACACAACCCTCAAATTATTCACATAAAGAGGCTATGTATTCAAAGTAGTCATTTTTTGTGTTTGTGGTAAAACACAGAAACTATTTTGTTTCACAAGTATAACATGATGGTTTTTATGGGGGAAGTGAAGAATAATGTATCCAGTGGGGGAGGAATGGAATTATCTTAAATACATAATATTGGAATTGGGCCAGGAAACTAGTTACAAGGGGAAGACTATATTTTTGATACTAAAAATGAAAATAGAGCTGTGTGTGACTCAACAGGGGTTGTGAATGAACAATAGAGCACCTGCTTCAAATGCTCTGAGCTCAATTCTCTGCATTAAAATGAAATCAAATGAAAATACTGCTCCCTGTAAAATTTGTATGTTCAAGTTTAATTTTTCTCCTGTCTCAAAGCAGAAAATACCATGTAAGTAGTGCAACATAATAACATTTGTTGAGGGGCCGGACAAAGACAGGGTGTTCTCCTTGCACATGGCTGACCCCAAATGGACCTCCGTTAGATCCCCAGCTTTCCATATGGCCCCCCAAGCCAGGAGCATTTTCTGAGCACATTGCCTGGAGTAACCCCTGAGCATCACTGGGTGTGGCCCAACCCCCCAAAACAAACAAACAAATAACATTTGTTGAATATCTATTGTGTTATAGCTTACACCAATTTTATTTCTTCCAATGTGATGTCTTTTGGCCTTCTCTTGGACCTAAAAGTAATATTGGGGTTGAACTGAGAATTCTGAGAGCAAATTTGGAAATATACTTGACTGACTTAGAAGAATACTTGGGATCCTTAGTAGAAAATTCTAGTGTCCCTCACATCTAGTTCTGTGTAGGAGACACAGACTCCATAGAAACATGTCTCAATCATACATATTCATCATTCTTTGACCTGTTGTTTTACTGATCCTACCCTAATCAATAATTGAGCCCCACCCTAGGGTGTGACCTGGTGATAGTATTTTGGATTATTCCTTACTTGATATTCTGCTCCCACCCTAGTGTGATACCTGATTCTTGTCGATAAAAGCAGGGGTCTGAGGAAGGCTGGGGCATATTCTTCGTGCTTCTTCCACTGAACAAAGCTAATGTTTCCTGAAATCTGACTGATGTGAGTTTTCCTCACCATCACCCTGACCCTCAGACCTGCTGGCTGGAGAGGGTTGCAGAAGCGTGGCCTGGGCTGGTAGAGAAAGGCCCCTCCATCCCTCCCATCACCATCCAGCCACATCCAAGGGCTGTTATTCTAAATTGACCTAGATGCCAGAACAATAATTTCTAAAATGTAGATCTCAGAACTGACATTCTATGTATTTTTATATCTTCTGTTTTGGTATAAGTCTACTGATACCAAACTGGGTCTAATTAAAAAAAGTACTAGACTCATAATTGCTCCATAGAACACAACTTGCTCCTCTTAGTTGAAGAAATGATTGCATGACACGTGTCATCTTGAATTTTGGTAGAAAATAACATACCTAATCTAGGAAACAGAATTGAAGAAAATGAGTCTAAGGTGCAAAAGACCTCAGATAATCACAAGATAATATGACATGATGTTAGTTAGACATTCTATGAGGCTTTCTGGTTAACGTGCCATAATGATACTATTTCCCAATGCAAAAACTCAAGCATGTCAAAACTCAGGACCCAGCTTTCCAAAATTAAAAATTCAATCCCAGAGGCTTGTTTGGGACAAATCTGCTATATATTTTCAAGGATAATTTAAGAATTAGGAATTGAAAAGGAATCTAATCAGCATCAAAAATTGTTACAACATGTGCTGGAGAGACTGTACAGGTATATATACACTTGCTAGGCATATACATGAATCTAGTTCACTCCAGCACCACATATGCTCTATTGAGCACCACAAAGAGTAATTACTGAGTACAGAGCCTGGACTAATCTCTGAGCACTGCATATTGTGACCCATCCCCTAAAAAACAATAACAATAATTATCACATAAAGGTCTCCTGATAACAGGTTAAGGCATTAGGATTTGTTTTACTTATATTTAAAGAAAATAAACGGTAGGAGTAAAAGTGGTTGGAGGTAGAGAGGTTTAGAAAGGGTAAAGTGCTTGCCTTACATGTGGCGAACCCTGATTTGATCCCAAATAACACACAGGAGTAAATTCTGAATAATGATGGATGTATCTCAAAACAACTCTCCGCTCCAAAAATAAGAATAAATGAATAGAAATCTAAATAATATATTATCTTTTAGCACAGACGAAAGCTGTTTTTCTTTTGTGATTACAGAAAAATGAAATATGCTTTGAAACAAAATTTTGAATGTGGTTATGCGTAATGAAAATCAATCATAAACCAACTCATAAAAATACTATTAGTAAATTTTTGCATTTCTTATTTGGTAAGATTACTTCAATTTAGTTTTTTCTTTTACTAACATTGAACTCTTATAAATATTATTCTCTAATATTTTTAGGAATCTTTGGAAATATTCTTTTTAATTGCTATATATATCCCATTATGTAGGCTTACTAAAGGTTTGCAGTTTATTTAATACTTAAGTGTCATTTTTATTTTGCTTAGAAGATGAATTTTTTGTTTTTATTTTCTCTTCTACGAATACTTGCTATTGTCTATTTTTACTTTAATATAATATTATGCAAGTATGCATAGAATATGAAACACATAAGTATTTTTAAAAGTAGGATAACAAGAATAGGAATAGAGAATGCACTGGTGAAGGATTATATATATACTAAAAATTTTTTTAAAAAGTAAAGAAAAGATAAGGCCTCCTAATTCTTATCATAGGCTGTGTTCTTTACACTGACTGTATAAAAAGAGGAGGTACAGAGGGAGACTGCAGCTGGACCCAGACGATCCCACATGCCAGGATTCCTGCTCCTCTCCTACGGGTATGGCTGGGGAATCTGGGCATAGAGCTGGCCAATGGCCTCCTGGGCTCACCACCTAGTCCAGGAGACCGAGATCCCCCCATGCCAAACTGGTCTTCAGGGCCACGTCTGGCAACTGGGCTCTGGGGGAAGGGGGGAGGAGGGAAACTCCAATCCCATGCTTTTTCAAACTGGAGAAAGAGATCCCACATGCCAGGATTACTGCTTCTCTTCTACTGGCATGGCTGAGAATCTTGACAGACAGCTGGCCAAAGGCCTCCAGGACTGACCAGTTAGTCATGGAGACCAAGAGCCCCCCACGTCAGCCTGGCTTTCAAGGCCAGGGTTGGCATCTGAGCTCTGGGAGGATGGGGAGAAGGCAAACTCCTCCCCCATGCTTTTTCATACTGAAGAGGAAGGCTGAAGCTGGACCCAGAAGATCCCACATGCCAGGATTCCTGCTCCTCTCCTACGGGTATGGCTGGAAATCTGGGCAGACAGCTGGCCAATGGCCTCCTGGGCTGACCACTTAGTCCAGGAGATCAAGATTTCCCCCATGCCAAACTGGTCTTCAGGGCCACGTCTGGCAACTGGCAACTGGGCTCTGGGGGGAGGGGAGAGGAGGGAAACTTCTCCCATATTCATACTGGATCCCCTGCAGCGGTGTCTTTTCTTACTAATACTCATTTTCATAACTGCGCAGGTGCAAATATTCCCCTAATTTAACCCTCTTTACCCTCAGTTCCTAACTTGGTAGTCACCAAGATTGACCTCCTGCCCCAACAGACCACCTTCCAGCTCCTCAGTGAAAGACACCCTCTGGGTCTCCGTTCTCATGCCGGCAAAGAACTACAACCAGCATGCCTGCTGACTCATGCTTGATGGCCCCTCTCACCTCCACCAAATCGTGGACTGTTGCACAATACAGGAATCGGCCTTAGTAAAACTCCCAGCTCAAAGACACTATTTGGCCTCGTAATGCAGCAAAGCATCTCTCAAACTCAATTCCAAGGCCTGTGAATCAAAAAGTATCTTGGCTTTTACTCCCCACAAGAATATATCAAAAGACTTAATTGGGAGTCTTATATTGCCTATGGAAGCTCAATACCTGTATAAAATATATCTTAAGATATGTATTCCTAGATATACAAGTAGCCTCCTCCACCACTTCTTTTATTCGAATACCTTTTCTTTTTAACTCAGTTTTATTTATTTGTTCTATTTTAATATATACATTTTTCTCTATTCTTACATTTTTGGTGCTGCTTGGTACAAAAAGCCTTGACTGGGATAAAAGCTCAGAACAAAACCAGACGACAGAGACTGTGTGTGCAGCCTGTCATCCTTACCCAGAATAGCACCAGCAACACAGTATGACACCATACATTTTTGTATGGGCACAATAAAAAAAGGGGGAAACCATAGACACAGAAATGAGATCTTATCTTCTAGGGATAAGAACTCACTTTTTATAGCAGAAGGGTGCCTCCCATCCTGAACATGTGTCATGTGGATACAACCAATCCCCAGGATATTGGACAGTGTTAGTCCAACCCGAAATCCCAGATCCCCGACGTAGAAATGATACAGCCCTGGGCAACACCACCAGGAACTAAGCTCCATTGGGAGATTTATAACACTACTCTGGCACCAACTTGTGCCAGTTTTGATATGACAATGAGGAAAGGAAAACTTGACTTAAGACCAGGCTGTCCTATCACATCACCTAACACTAAATGGAAATCAGAAGAGATATCGTCCTTTGAACTGTGAAAAATAAGAGCACCAACAACAGAAAACTGTCTTTGACAACTGTGACTGAACATAATCTACCTTGGGACTAATAAGGAAAACCCTACCCTACGCTGTAGCCCAGGACACATAAACAACAACAACAACAACATGTCTTATTGCAGAGGTCCAACTTGGACAACAGAGACTGAGCAGAACCTTTGGATCCATAATATCCTAGGCTTCAGCTTAGGGACTGAATGAAAACAGGGAGCAAGAGTTACAGAAGACTGAACACAACAACAACGATGGATAGGAACCTTTAGAATCTAGAGACTCTATCCTAGACCCTGACCTATAACCCACGCAAATATCAAGATTGTTAGCTACAGTGGCTTGATTTTCTCACATACAACCAAGAGGAAACTTTCCTGGTATCACAAAAAAAGCTTTTGGGATGGGGTAATGAGTATATATGGAGCCAGGGGTTGATCCCATGATGGTATGCTTCAAGGATGGAGAAACCCTGAATCTCTTAGGCCACGGGAATTCCCTTTCTTCCCCAATGCTTACTGTGCCTATGCAAAAAAAAAAAAAAGTGTGGGGGGGGGGGGACGCCAAACCCTACCATTCCAGCACCCATACTTTTTCTTGTTTTGTTTTGATTTATTAGCTTTTGACTTTATTTTACTTCTCTTTTTTCTTCCACTTTTCTCTTTCACTCTTGTGATTATTATTTAGAATTTTATTTTTATTTTTATTTGCCGGGTCCATTTTTTCTTTTTTCTTCCATTTTCTCTCTCTCTCTCTCTCTCTCTCTCTCTCTCTCTCTCTCTCTCTCTCTCTCTCTCTCTTCTCTCTTTTTTTGGTAGTTGTCACCAAATTTTTTTCTCCATTTTTTTCTTATCCTTTTTATCTCGAATGATGGTGGAATAGATGCTCAATCTACAACAAGCTGTAAAGTGGAGAATAGTTGCACTAGCAATCTGGGGGGTAGAGGAGGGAGATGTGGGATGCATACTGGGAACAGGGGCGGAGGAAGGACAGCACTGGTGGTGGGAATGCCCCTCATTCATTGTCACTATGTACATAAATGATGCAGTGAAAGATTTGTAATGCACTTTGGTCACAATAAAAATTAAAAAAAAATAAAAAAAGGAAGAGGATGTACAGTAAATGCACCCAATATACACCTCAACCCAGGCCCTTTGCCTGGTCTATATTGTGAATTGGGGGACAAAAAAAAAAGAAATAGAGATAGATTTGTGAATTTCTGCTAGATTACTTTCTTTGAACTCAGTTTAAACACCTAAGTTTTATTTTACCTCTTCCATCAGCATTCATGGACTGTCATTTACCTGATTATTCAATAGCTGATTAGTAAACATTCATTTCCATTATTATAACTTGTATTTAAAAGAAAGAACCTTAAGTAAAGGTAATTAGGTCACATTTCCTTTTGAACTGTATTGAAATTATTTTATTTTATTGTGGAAATAGTTTCTGACATTCAATTAGTGGTACATATCTCTCATCTTATTTGTCATTTAATATTTGATTTTATTTATTGCCATTAAAATCAAAGCTAGAGAAAAAATTTTAAAATTTGGTCTATAGAAAGAATTGATGTGCTATGTAAACAAAATTTTAAATTCTGTTACAATTATTCCAGTTTATAACTGAAAACCTTATTCCTAAGTTAAATTTTTTAAGGATTACAGTAACCGTGGCACCTGGGAGAGAGTTCAAAGAACTGGAATGTATGCTTTCTGTGCTGAAACCCAGGTTCAATCCCAAGCACTGCCTAGTACTCCAGCACTGCCTGGAGTAACTCCCAGAAATTTCCCCAGATAAGAACAGAATCAAGCGCCCTCTAAGCACAGAAGAAATTACTGGTTCCACCGTTGAAGATTACATCAATTTGCTCTTTTTTTTAAATAAATATTTTTATTTTGACCAAAGTGGATCACAAATCATTCACAGTAAAATTTTAGGTATATAGTAACACTGAATCAGGGGCATTCCCACCACCAATGTTGTCCTCCCTCTCCCCCCATTCCCAGCATGCATCCCATATCCTCCTCCTTTGCTCCTTTGGCTGCTAGTGGAAGTGGTCCCCTCTGTGTCTAGCTTGTTGTAGATTGGGTGTTGATCCTGTTGTCATTGGCTTTGGATTTGGTACCTAAGTCTGATCATTTTTTTATTTCTACTCAATATTCATATGATTGTTTGGTCTTTTATGGCATTTTATTTTTGTTTATTTCCCATTTTTCAAAGTGTTGCATACCATATGGATATTTTTTTAAATCCAAACTAATTTCTCATTATGAAATTAGGACTTTAAAACAAAATTCTCATTCCTGGGTTGGCATGGAGAAAGTTTATGCATTGTAATGTATGCTAACTTTATTTAAAAAAAAAACAATAAAGAAAAAGGAAACAGGGAATAGAGAGATAGTGTAAGCAGTTTATACGAGTTCCCTTGGAATTCCCCGGGGTACTCAATAATGAGTCCTAATTGCAGAGCCAGGTGTAGCCCCTGAGCACCAACAGGTGCAACCCCAAAACAAAAACAAAATAGAAAAGAGAAATAGGTAAGATGAGGATTCACAGCTTGAAGGGAAAATCAGTTGCTAAAAAAGCTTCCACACATCACTTGCGTAGGATGTGGGATTTTGACCATTGATTTTTTCCAGTTCATGGTCTCACTTGAGAACGGTAAAAGTAAAAGTAAAAGGAGTGGTTGGTGGTCTGTGCAGTCCCATCTAGGCTGGGAAACTGTCAGGATCACAATGGGCTTTTGTTGGCTGATTTGGCAGTGATGCCAAAAGCTGAATGGGCCACAGAGACTAAACCAGTTATGTTGACCGCTGATTCCTCCCTAAAAGACAGGAAGCCCCTGCTTCTTCCATCACTCAGTCCCCCTGGGATGACAGCATAACACTGGGATACCCTTATTTACCCCACCAATATGATGTCCCAAATGGATCATGAAATGTTTGACTTCCTTATGTTTTGATCAATGTCATTTGAAATATGCAGAAAATAAACGCAGATACATAAGATAAAAGGGAAATCATGGAAATGCAATAGTATAAAGGTGAGCTAATCTCTCTTACCAAATTTGCATGGTGATTATTTGGTATATGAAAATTAAGAGAAATGTATAACATAAGAAGAAGCTCCCTTATCATATTTATGGTGAAATCTGATATGACTGACTTATGGTCAGAGTTGACCAATTTAGGTAATAATGGCTTTTTTGGTTTTTTGATCATATCAAGGCTGCAGGAGCCCCAACTATCAGATTTAGAAGCAGCTCCCAATAACATAGAAGGAAACTGAAGATGATGTAGAGGTAGGATGAAAGAATTACTAAACAAAAAAAATGAATTGTTTTTAACAGCTTTGTGCTACCCCAGACTCCTGGTTTTATTTAAGAAGCCCACTGCCTTTGAAAATGCACAGGGTCCTTTCAATAGCAAAAGATCAAATGATGTTAATCAGCCAGTGAGGCCTAATCCTTTAATGCAGCTGTCTCTTTACATTATAAACATTCCAGCTCTATAAGCTGGAATGATTTTTATCTTAGGCTGACTTTTCTTTCCTCCTCTTTTTCCTCCTTCTTCCTTTCCCTTTTCTTTTCCTCCTCATTTGTTCCTCTTCCTCCCCATCTTTTTCCTCCTTTTTCTTAATTCTTCTCATCTCTCACATTTCAATTTTGAATTTTGCCTAGCAGTACAGAATACTTTATTTATACAAAATGAGAAAAAAGTACTTCTATCTTTTCTTCTCCATATTTTTCTCTCTGTGCTTGGTTGTTCTAGAATCAAAACTCTCAATAGGGAACTAAATATATGTAACATGAGATTATTCCTGTTCATCATCTCATTCTTTTAGCTTTTGGTCTGGCCTGCTGGAATCATTTCCACTCACCACAGATGCAGATTGATTTGTAGCTTCTATCAAAAAGTTTTTCATTCAAGTCGATATTTTCTTCAAGAATACCATAATCATCACCTAAAATCTGAGGCATACTTCACATGAAGAAGTGGCTGAAGTGGGATCAAGGACTTGACTGCCATTCTGTTGAAGTAAATTGGGCTTCTATAAAAATATGTAAACATAAGGGAAGATGTTTGAGTAATGTAAACTAGTTTTCTTTAAAAAAATATTGAGATAAATGTTAGAGGAGATAGAAGAGAGAAGAAAGAGAGATAGAGACTTCTAAGAGAAAATGCAGGCTTTATGAGAGGGAAAAATAAATAAGAACTTAAATTTGGTGTTCAGTAAAGACACTTAGGAGCATTACCAATTTACAATCCTTCTTTACTAAGCTGATAATATGCCTGCAGCAGTTTCACATCTGATTCATGCAGTATGGTCTGTTTCTTAAGTTGATTAGGATGAAATAAATAGATATAGCTATCTAAACTAATGATAAGTTTTCCAAAATTGGCTGAACTGCATGAAATTTCTTATATTTTTATTTCTAAGATTAAGAAAGTATTGACATGTGGCAAATGTCCAAACATGCTTCATGAAGTATCATGAATCTAGGGAAACAAATTTTATTTTGGTAGCCATAGAATGATGTGACAAAAAGTGCTCTCCACAGCAGGATACCTTGAGAGACATAATAAGAAACCAATTGTTAATTGTGTGTCAACTATAGACTGGGCACATCTGTGAAGCTAATGGAATGGCAGCCAGTTGGGGTTGAAGCCAAGAAGAAATTCTGAAACTTTCTGTCATGTTATTATAAAGAGGTTCATGACTTGAAGGATAGGAAAATATACATCACATAAAATCCAACGTTTCTATCAAGGGACTAATTCTTTTATCTTGCTTTCTAGGAGTAAAGTGTTAAATTAGAATCATAGTTTATCAATTCCTAATATTTAAATTTCTACACATAATGCTGCAGGTTTTATTTGTTTGGGTGTGTTTTCTCTCCTTTCTGTTTTTCTTATGTAAAAATAACACTTAAAGTTTGAGCACTTTTGACTTTGTGGATTTCTCTAGAACACTATACAAATGTTGATTCAAATCAGACCAAAGTTATCTATGGCTTACAGAACTGAAAAATCACTAAGAGCTCTTGACCAAAGATTCTAAATCCTCTCTGACATATTAATTTGGAACACAAATTTTCAAGTTAGCTTAAAAGTGAACCACAGAGAAATCCAACATAGCATAGATTAATAGTCTTTTAAAATTTTTTCTCACCTTCCTCCTCATTTTTCTGCGCCTACTCCGCTTTCTTGTTCTTTTCCTGCTCCTATTTTATTTTGATTGAAGTTTATCATCCAAAGGAATATGGTACTTTCATAAATGTTGCTTTGATATCCCTGCATTGCTCATTCACTTCCACTGAACATCTGCAGCCCATTAAAGGGAAGCAATAAAGTGGTGAACCTCATTTCCAAATAGCGGCTTGTTGTAGTGATCTTTTGGTGAAGAGCGCCCCCTCTCTTCAATAAATCAAGGCGCCTTTCTGAGGATCTAAGTCAAAGAAATCAACCATCTTTCAACCAGAGAAATAAATCAGTTCTCATGTCTGCATTAGTAGAAGCAAGCAAAACTATCATGACCATGGACTAAAAATAAAACTTCAATAATCTCTTAGTATGTCTTTACTATCTATGAATTCACTTTTAAAAGAGAGTAATAGAAAAAATTTGAAATCTAGTTTTAAGCATGAAAAATTAAAAAAAATAAAACATTGACTCTTCTCTGAGTCACAATTTTCCAAAATTCCTTCATTTTGGGACCCTAAAAGTCTCCTTGGCTTTCCCTGTGGTTGGCTATTAGATTCTTGTAAAGAGTTTTAAGAAATTTCCAGTATAGGGGCTGGCGAGGTGGCGCTAGAGGTAAGGTGTCTGCCTTGCAAGCGCTAGCCAAGGAAGGACAGCGGTTCAATCCCTCCAAGTCCCATATGGTCCTCCCAAGCCTGAGCCCTTAGTCAGGAGTAACCCTTGAGCATCAAATGGGTGTGGTCCAAAAAAACAAACAAACAAAAAGGAAATTTCCAGTATAATATCTATATTTTCTATATGCTCTCTATACATGTTTTTTCCAAAACAGCCTGTTGGAGATGATTAGATTTTGGAGAATATGTTCTGACTGTTGGTGAAAGTTAATTTATCTCATACTATATTGCTTATCATAAAAGGGGTTTGTATTGCAGTATAAAGACAACAAACTGAGAAAGGGAATTTTGGATTCAAGTTCAATGCCTGCCACTACATAGTTCCATGGCAATTAAAACTCTCCTGGAGGAAAACAGTGGGTGTGTTGGCAAAAATAGGAGTGAAAAGTATGACAGTATATATTTGAGCTTAAAAGGCAGACTTTTGATCTGCCAATTTAATTGAATTCCAGTTTTATCACCTAACTGTGTGCCTCTGCTGAGTTACTAAACTTGAATAATTCTCATGTCCTGGAAGAACTCCAATATAGTGCATATCTTATTTAAGATTAATCATTAAAATGAAGATTATTCATGCATGGAGACAGTACAAGGGTAAGAACATCTGCGCTGCATGCACTCAACCCAGATTTGTACCCTGACCAAAGTGGCCTCCCAAATAGCACAGAGTTATAGACCTGAAAGTCGAGCACCATGAAGTTGGCCCTATGGAGCCCAAGCACTGAATTACCTCATTTGCCTATTATAGTTCGGAGTGATCCCAAGCTCCCTGCGCACTACTATGCCCATTCAAAATATTTTGCCTATACAGCAGTAAGTTGAGTGTGCAGCCCAAATCAAATAAACTTTTATCTCATTATTAAAAAATACATGATGTAGATATTCATACAGGTTTGTGAGGCAAATAATCACAGGAAGTGGCTTTCCTAACCCTCAAAGCTCAGATACCAGTGTATTAATAGAGCTTCTTTCTTTGATTAATAATTTATCAATGAATTATTTAGCTATCAATAATATACTTATTTGAGGCACAACCTTAAGAACATAAAGCAAAATTAAACATTGGCAAAACAACATTATTGAAGGAGCAAAGATTGTGGTTTCCTCCTGTAAATGTTAAAGGTTAAAGAGTTAGCACCAGGTGTGGGAGGCAATTCTGTCTGACCCAGTGCAAGAAAGGCAACAATCCTTAGTTGTCTCTAGACAACTGAATACTAGGGCCCTATGTTGTTCTCTCCACCCCCCAACAGCTGTTTAAATTGCAGGATTAAAGAAGACACGGGGAACTTCTTTTTCCTCCCTGGACAGAGTCACAGCCTGAATGAGAAGCACCCCTGCATATTTGGCTAACTGAGTTCCCAGGACCAGAACAATATGCAAATCATCCTGATGCTCCTTCTGAAAGCAGTGACTATGGGAAGACCTGTAAGAATGACACCTGATTTGCTGCTTGTGAACTGTAGCTACTGCTTGCCTGGGACTGAGAGACAAGTGAATAGAAACCAAGTGTACTTTTTATTCTTCCTAGAGTTTCTGAGAGAGAGGGAGAAGAGAGAATGGAACTTCACCAGTCAGAAGTGGCAGGGGAGGCCTGAGTTCAAAAAAAGAAAGAGAAAAGAGTAGATATAAAGCAGGCAGCATCTCTCCAATGCTTTATCTCTGACTCCCTGCAGAGCAGCAGGCCCTGCTCTGGTCACAATCTTAAGCCCTCTTGCAACTGTCCAAGTTGTTCCTTTTATACCTGTTGTGATAAGGGGTGTACCCAGAAGTGTGTCCAGGGGCATGTCCAGGTTCAACTGCCATTGCAGTGGGGTTATCCAAGGTGTGTGTCCAAGTCCAACTGCCATACATCAATAGTGAATTATACTTGGACTCTAACTCAGACTGTGGATGGAGAGTTTGTGGTTCAAACTGTCACCCAAGGGATCGATCCCTCCCCTAAATTTTGCCTTATACTATCTGTTTGGGGTTTCTAGTTATGCTCAAGTTCCAGAATAGGGAAGTTGCCCTAAGAGCATTCTAATTTTATGCTTGTTTAAAGGGATTTCCCAACATGTGGGAGAGAGACAGACTTTCTCTGCAGGGTATAGGAATGTGTCAGGGAAGACACTGGCAGCACAGAGGGAGCCAGACACTGAGGCTAAGGCTGGAGGTCTGAGGCAGAGTTTTGGAAGTGCTGTGAGCTATCTGGCCCAAATATCAGTAGGGCTTTTAGGAGAATGTGGCCAGACTAACTTCCTAGTAGGGAAACATCAGTTAAAGCAAATAAGGAGGAGGGACCTAGCAGTTCAACACTGCGTAAGGTGCCAGTGTAAGACCCACCATCAAGCGTGAAGTAGAAGAGAGCCTAGGTTCAGACTTCCTCAGAAATTGCCAAAGATTGTTGGTTGTGTGTACATCTAGAACACTCTCTGGACTCCTTCACAGAAGTGGCCTTGCAGAAAAGGAAAATTTTGGACTTAAAGTTTTAAAAAAAAAAAGCTGGAATGTGTATGGCCCAAAGAGTCACAGGGACATGTTGCAGCATGTGAAGGGGTGTTTGCAGGAATGGAAAGCTTCCGCCTCCCAGTATGAACAGTGCTTCACTCAATCACCCTGGATAACTGCCCTGGCTAGGCCTCTGTTTATTCTTTTTGTGATGCTATTAGTAGGACTTGCATAATTAATTTCCTCACCCGCTTTATTCATGCATGTATAGTGCAGTTAAGATGCTTGTGCTTAGGTCCCAGTGTATGCCCATAAACAGGGACAGAGATGAGAAACTTCAAGAAGAATCAAGGATTTGCCTCTGGTTATAAGAAGAGGGAACGTGGAGCCTTGCTTTCTGAACAAGTTGGGATGCCATTTTGTAAGTACAAATGTCAGGCTTCTCTTGGATTCCAAACAAGGAGAGATGCCATTTTGTACGGACCACATGTTGTAAGCCATAACTTTCTCAAGTCCATTTTCATTAACACTGTCCCAAGCTACCTGGCCATACCAGGTAGCCTATCTGGAAAGGACATGAGGGAGTAGTAGGAAGGTACACTAGACAGCACCCAATAATTTTAAAGATCATCAGAAGCTAGAATCTCGCAATAACCTCTCTCTATAATCTGATTTGTGACCTTGAACATGGTATCTTTCTCTGAGATAGGGCCCTGACCTGTCAGTGTGGGGCTAATGGCTGATGGAATAGAGTTTTGTTTAGCTTTAAAATAAACCACATTGTTGACAGTGGAATTCATAAGTTTGAAGGCTGAAGTCCAAATATCTACATTTTAATCTGTCTTCAGAATTTAGTACCTTCTTGAAAATGTCTGCTCCACAGGTTAATCAACTTCAACTTTCTTGACTCTGTACATATTTGCTGTTTCCAGATATCATAAAATTTCATAAAATTTGTAATCTTATAAGTCATGTGTGTAAATCACAATGCTCTGATTTCTTTCTTAGTTCCTTTTACTGACTGAACTTCACAACTCAACTGTCAATATTTTCCCATTAATGTCTCACAATATTTAAGTTGTATGAATAATCTAACATCATCAATGCCTCCAAAACTGATAAACTTGTTTCATGCCTTTCCTCTATTGTACTTTGGAGAATCATTGAAGAAGTTATTTCAATTCTTGAAACCTCAGTTTCTTTACTCAATAAATAAGTAAATAAAAGCAACATTTCAGTTTTTGTGTGTCTCAAAAGTAATCCCTTGAATTCTTAATGCATATTAAAATCTTATTCTAAAAGATTGCTCTGCTTATCCTGTTTCTTTAAATTGTCTATTATTACCTTCTGGATGGCCTTCGTCTTTTTATCTAGATAATTGCCTAAATATTAGACCAGATCCCCAAAAATTACAGAAAAAGAAACACATAAAAGGATATTTTAAAAGTCATTGAAACTTGGTGAAAGCTAAATTTTACAAAGCCTTAATCAGCACATGTTTCCATAAATCCATGATATTCCATAGTCTGGAAGTGACACATCTCAGCAGGGAGAAAGAAAAGACTGATGAAATGGTGACCCCTAGTGTTCATATTAAAATACTTCAGGAGACCCAAAGGGTGAGTGGGTGATAACTCAGCAATTATCACAGGAACCTTTTTATTTTTCACTGTTTATAAAGATGATGGGAGGGTATCTTCCTCTCTCATCTTTTCCCGGACCATTTGTGAACTGTCCACCTGAATCTGTTTATCAGTACTTAACTATTTTTGCTATTAGTCAGATCTTCATTATTTTATAAATTAACTCATTACTAACTAGCAATCAAATGAACTAAACAAAAAAGAAAGATGATATTGAGATTTGTATGTTAACTTATAACTTTGATATGTATTCATAATTTCCTCCCTTTTTCTAAAAAAGGGATAAAATGTTCATTGTTAGTTATAAAATTTATAGGAAGAATGTCATATATGATAGTGAGCCCTGCAGTTAGTTAGGATTATTAACCTTTAAATCCAAAAGGAATCACAGGAGACTTTATAGGCAGTCCTTTCTAAATCCCTAGGAAAGCAGGAATGAACAAAATCAATTATCCTGATATGTTTTATATCCTCTTGTGTTTCTTTTGTTTTTTTTTTTTGCTTTTCTGTTTGTTTGATTTTTGCTATGTTTTTTGTTTGTTTGGGGGCATTACTCAGGGCTTACTAGTACTGACTATGCTCTGTAATAACTTCTGGCAGGGCTCATAAGTGGTGCCAAGGATCAAAATAGTATTAGCTATTTGCAAGTCAAGTTTCTTATTTGCTCTACTATTATTTGCTCTACTATCTCTTCACAGCAGATTATGAAGTACAATTAGTTGCCCTAATAGGGAGGAAATCTAATAGCTTAAATATAATGCAGACTATACTTCAATTCTGATAATCATTTTAAAGGTTATTTTAGTATTAGAATACTATACTAATTATAATACTAAAACTAATATTATTAATATATAATATATAGTATTAAATATAATATATAGTAATATAATAATATTAGTAGTAATAGTATTAATTTTAAAATTAGAAGTTTCAACTCCTTTTATAGGTGACATTAAATTTTTCTCTTATTTGTATGACTGGATTTTTAAATTTTATAGCCATACTTATTTTTTATTTTTACAGAATATTATGGCTTTAATTTCATGGTAAACTCTGAAACACCTTTTCTGTGATACTTTGGGGTTCCTTTGGACAATCAGGCCTGGGAGGGGATTAGGAAACCACTAATAACCCAGTGGGAGCATAAAAATTTGGGACAAAAGTTGAATAGAATCCCACCAAGCTAAATGAGTGAAAATTTTTTGTGATGTTTGCCAGTCTCTGTGGCATGAGATGGTACCTCTTAATTGTTTTGATTTGCATCTTCCTGATGATTAGAGATGTGGAGCATTTTTTCATGTGCCTGTTGGCCATTTGTATTTCTTCTTTGACAAAGTGTCTGTTCATTTCTTCTCCCCATTTTTTGATGGGGTTATATATTATTTTTCTTGGTAGGTTTTGTCAGTACCTTGTATATTTTCGATATTAGCCCCTTATCTGATGGTTATTGGGTAAATAGTTTCACTCATAGTGTGGGTAGCTTTTGTATCCTAGGCACTATTTCCTTTGAGGTGCAAAAGCTTCTCAGCTTAATATAGTCCCATCTGTTTATCTCTGCTTCCACTTGTTTGGAGAGTGCTGTTTCCTCCTTGTAGATGACTTTAGTCTCAAGGTCATGGAGTGTTCTACTTACATGTAGAGACTGGCACACATTACAAAGAAAAGAACAATTGGTGCTGGCGGGGATGTGGCGAAAAAGGAACTCTTATTCACTGCTGGTTGGGATGCCGTCTAGTCTGGCCTTTATGGAAAACAATTAGATGTCTCAAAAAACTGGAAATTGAGCTCCCATATAATCCAGCTATCCCACTCCTGGGGACATATCCTAGGAACACAAAATTACAATTCAAAAATTCACACCTATATTCATTGCAGTGCTATTTACAATAGCCAGACTTTTTTTGGGTTTGGGGCCACACTCAGTGATTCTCAGAGGTTACTCTTGGCTTTGCGTTCAGAAGTTGCCCCTGGCTTAGGGGACCATATGGGACGCCGGGGGAGGGGGGAACAAACCGCAGTCCATCTTTGGCTAGTGCGCAAAAGGCAGATGCCGTGCACCCTGTGCCACCACTCCCCCACCCCTGTTTACACACTTTTTAACATAGAAATTTGAGATTAATTTTATGCTGATTATAATTCAGTGATAAAAGGAGTAATTTATTTACAAATTGTTGTTTGACAAAGATATCAAGGTTTCTTAATTTTTGCACTACTAATTTTTCTGCATCAGGTAAGTCTTTGTTATGGAAAGTTTTCACATACTTCATAGAAATTTTAAGTTTGTCAGTCTGGACCCCTAGTGAACACTCAAACTCACACACACACACATGCACACATGTACACACACCACTTATGACAACCAAATATGTCACCAAGTATTGGCAAATGTTTCCTTGGGAAAGAATCATCCAGATTTTAACAGCTAATGATATAAACCAATCTTTATATTTAACTATATATTGCAGACAAAATCTGTAGTTATTAGAATGTTTTAAGAGAACAATAATTTGTTCAGATGAGGTATCTAATCTTTTGTCATTTCTAAGTTAAGTTATATTCTCCAGGAAAATGTTCTCAGATTGAGCAATTGTCACCTATCTGTTTACCCAATTTTTTGCATAAAAACAGCTTAGAAAATCTATTTAGTGTTTAAAATATTATTTAATTTTCACAATAAGGCACTGGAAAGATATATGAAAAGGCTAAAACATGCTTTGCTGGCTGGAATCCCTGGTTTTGATCCCCTTAGTTGATCCCTTGTTGACCCCCTAAGCATAACTGGGAGCAACTGTCTAAGCAAGACGCCAAGCATATAGCTTGGGGATTATGCCTCGAGCAATACCAAGTATGGCTCAAAACAAAACAACTTTCATAATAAAGGAGTACTAATAACCAGTTGATTAGAGATCAACAATTTGCAATGGAGAAGCTTGGAGGAAGAGCAAGCGCCTGATTCTGGTTTACTGTTCATGATTCTACACATTTCATGTTGAACAAGTGTTTCATCTTAAGTGTGATGTTATTGCCTTTGTTATTTTTGGGGTTTGGAACCCCCCCTTACAGTGATCGGGGATTTAAACCAAGGTGGACAAAATACAAGGCATGTTCTTACCATTTCACTCATCTCTAATATCTGTTATTATTATAAATGCATCAGAAGATTGACAGAATAAAAATAAAACGAGCCATGTAATAATATATCTCATTCACCAAAGTTCAATTTATGTTTTTAAAAAAGTGTCTCACCATGAGCTGGACATGTGTGACTCAGTGGTAGAACACACTTCTATGTGTGATGTTTTTCATCAAAATTTTGTAATGTATAACACCAAATATCATGCATGCACTATACTATAACTATATATTGAAGTATGTTGCTCCTCAGTAGTAGCACTGTTTGCCCACCATTCTGGTCATAGATCTCTCTTTAGTTGATCAGCCAATAAATATCCTTAGCACCAGCAGAACAATTAGCAACGATTCTTAGATGACCTTGAGCTCTTTTTTACTGAATACTTTTACCTTTTTCTCATAGATTCTCCTATGTGTATATGGTATTGAGGCCACTAGACAAATTCCTCTCATGAGAGTCTGTAATTTCAGTTTTTTTCTTCTTATTGACTCAATTAAGGATTATTTTCCTTGTCCCATGCTAAAAGCAGTCATCCCTTCCCCTTCTGTGGAACAGGACTTGATTCAACTGATTTATTCATATTTCTCTGAATACTAGAAAAAATGGTTGGTTTTTCAACACTTCCATGAAATAAATCACCATTTTGAAAGAATACAAATAGGTATGCCAATTTTCCTACAGGTAAAAGAGTGAAGATACTTGGTAGAGTCAAGGTCATCCAATGTGTGTTAGTTTTATATTACTGCTATAACACATTAGCATTAATTTAATCTAACCCTATATAAATGGGCTAAAATAAAAGTTGATTGAAGTTGGATTTATTTCCAGAAGCCAAAGTTTGTGGAGTCATTTTTGATGGGCTAACTTCTTAAATTCCATTTTCCGCTGTCAATTCTTCAGTCTATCACAAACCCTTTGATTCTACTTTAAATTGTATCTAAATTTCATCATCTTACCTTCTCCATAATTACTGCCCTAAACCAAATAAAAACCATTTCCCTAATGCACAATTTCATTTTTCTCTTAATAGAGCACTTTAATTTCTCTACCCCTTATAGTTTATTGTGAATATAATGAGTCCTCCAATATGCTTGTCCACTAAATATCATCAAAAATGACGATTAGCTATTTATCAAATTAGGACAGATAGTTGAGACAGTCATTGGTGGGTTTGGGGAAGGGGTATGGGATTCTTGAACACTTGAAGCGTCAGAGTGGTGGCAGTGACTCATGACGAGCTTGTTTCCACTTTCCAGCTTCTTTGTGGTTGGTTATCTTTGATGCCATTTGTCTAAGGCTACCACCAAAGTCCTCCCACTACATTTCTCATTCCTCATTGATCTCTCTGCTCAAAACACGTGCCATGGAATCCAGCTCGAGTAGTCAACCTGCCTTGAATTAGATAGCTGCTTCTCTCGCCCCTTATCAGTTCCTAATATGCAAGGCTAAATACCATTTTTGCTTTCCAAACAGCAAAAAACTTTACAAACTTGATGCACTTATTTAGAAAACAGGTAAGGAGAGTAGTGCTGAGTATGGATCAAGCACTGAGTATGCCGGCTTATACGGTATTGTGATCCTGGAACAACCAACAGGGCAAGTGCCAAAGATGGTAAAGGAGAGAAAGAAAGAGACTGGGTAAAATGGAAAGAAAATGGGACCAAATGGGGAGGAAAGAAAAGGGGGAAGAGAAATGGAAGAAGACCTCAAAAAGTGAAAGGAGGAAGAAGAGGAGAAATAGGGAAAGCTTGAGAATGGGAAGAAGGTGGGAAAGGAAAGGGAAGAAGAGGGAGGATGAAGTAGAGATGAAAAGATGGGGAAAGAGAAGTGGTGAGCGGAGGGGAGGGGCCCAGGCTTTGAGGGAGGAGCCTGGACGGAGGAGGCGGGGCAAGGGGCGGGGCTTTCGGCGCGGTGCGACGATTTCTGTCAGGATGGCTGCGGCTCCGGCGGCCCAAAACCTCCTGCAGTTCTTGCGGCTGGTGGGGCAGCTCAAGGTGAGCTCGGACCCCGGGAAGCGGCTCCTCCATCTAGGGCCTGGTCCGGACCTTTCTGTACGGGGAGGAAGAGCGCGTGGGTGCGAGGCCCTGAGGCGGCGGCTCAAGGCCAGGGGGCGCACTCCAGGGGTTGGAATAGCCGCCCGTTCTCCTCGCCTCTGACCTGAGGAGTTGCTGGCGGGTGGGGCTCCTTCAAGTGGAAGGAACAGCACTTCCGGCGCGCAGATATGACGCGAGGCTTTCTGTCTGTCTTGAGTGTCTACGGTGTCTTGGGGCCCACACCCGGTGGTGCTCAGGACTTATTCCTGGCCTCTGCGCCTAGGGCCCCTCTCCAGACAGGGCTCGGTTTCGAACCCGGGCCTGCCGCCGACGTGCAAGGCTAGTTTAGCGCCTTTCCACTCAGCTGTCTTTTGCAGAGAAAACACCTCATGGGCCACTGCCACCCACTGCCCCTCTGGGTCGTGATGGGCAGAATTTCACCCTAGTCCAAAGCAGTCTGAAGGCTTAATCAACTTAGGAGAAGCGTCCATTTCTGAGAGTGAAAATAAGCAGCATCTAAATCAATCGAAAGGAGTCCTGACCTGACCGGGAAGCCTTTAGAATGATGCCTTTATTCCTCGAGTTGCTGAATTTGGAATACAGTCACCTGAAAGTTTTTGGAGTTTTCCACTTTATGTGAAGACAGAGGCCCATCTCCTGCATCTCCTGTAGTTAGGAAACATAAGATGCTTGGCTTTTTTTTTTTTTTTTGGGGGGGGGGGTCTAAAGGGTTTGTGTATGTCTCATCTGTAACAAAGAATAACTAGACTTGTTGGACTTTCAAACACATGTGAACACGCACGCACACACACACACACACACACTCAGCCTTATTTCCTCATCTCATGGTTTATTTGATTGTGGATCAATCATTTTTCTTAGTGAAGCTTTATATACAACTTGTTCATTTATTTTGGGGGGCTTTAAGGGGCCATACCACTGCAGGGATCAAGGCTTACTGACCAACTGATCTCAGTGTCTCTTGGGCAGTGCTCAGGTGACTGTGCATTAAGGCAGCTGGTACCCGGCCTATGCAGTACCTCTAGTCCCTGAGCTCTCAGACTAGTATTAAATCATTTTAAAATAAATTCTGAATCATGACCTTGTTTTTATGTCCTGTTCCCTCCACTTACTTTTGGAAAATCAGTGAATATTATATCATAATAAGTATCATGTGAACACACGAAAAATATATGCTCATTGAACTAACATTGGTTTCTCTCACCAAAGGTGACATCAATCCCCTCTATTTCTCCAAATTTCACCCCAGAATCTTCACGTTTTACCACCAGTCTGTGTAGTTTTTTTTACATTTGTCCTCTTTGTTTATATTTCCCACGAGTGACTTTTCTCCTTTTAACTTATTTTACATGGATAATGCCACTTAAGGTTCACTCAGGTTGAGATCAGTGGTAAGATTTTATCTTTTAATTGATGAATATTTTATTGTGAATATATGTCTCAGTTCTTTATCCATTCTGTTGGTGGACATTTAGTTTTTTACCATATCGACTATTATGACTAGAACAGCAAGCACCATAGGGGTGCATATTTCTTTTCAAATTGGTGTTTTATATTGTCTGCATGAGTAGAACCAGACAGATGACTAAATTGTAGTTTCCAATGTTCAAGGAATCTATCCAGTTTTTCATATTATTGCCTCAATTTACATGCCCACCATGGTGTCCGAGGGTCCTTCCTTTTTCTTCACATCCTGCCAATTGTATCTTGTTTCTGATAGTCATTCTGGCAGATATGACATGAAATCTTACTATTTTTCTTATTTTTTGTTGACCCATCTATTTAATTCTCCTTTGTGAAGTGCCTATTTGTGCCTATGACCACCTTTACCTGTCTGCTTATAAAGTTTACAGATATTTTCTCCATAATCAAACTTTCTCTCAATGTGAAGAAGAGTTTTGGTTTGATTTATTTACTTTTGAAAATTTGTTTCTGGGGCCGGAGAGATAGCACTGCTCTAGGGCGTTTGTCTTGCAGGTGGCCGAGGGACCCGGGTACGATTGCTGGCATTCCATACGGTTCCCCGAGCCTTCCAAGACCGATTCCTGAGTGCAGAGTCAGCAGTAACCCCTGAGTTCTGCAGGGTGTGGCCCAAAAAGCCCCCAGCCCAAATTAAATTAAAATAAAATAAAAAAGAAAATTTGCTTCTATTTCCCTTTGCTGTTGGAGATGAATCCACAAAGATATCACTAAGGTTATGTCAAAGGCTTTATCATCCAGGTATTCTTTCTCTGTGTTGTTTTTGACCTACATTAGGATTTAACCTTAGCTCTGTACTCAGAAAATCACAACTGGTGAGTTTAGGGGGCCATATTTTTGCCAGGGATCAAATCAGCATAGAGTGCATGGAAGTACATTACCCTGTACTATTTCTAGGGCCCTTCTGTGTCCCAAGGTTTTAGATCTTGTATTTAAACTTTGAATCCATTTTGAATTTATTTCTTTATGTGGTAGAAGATGATGGTCTGGTATTACTCTTGCGCATTGTGCTATTTTTCTGGGATGTTTATTTAAAAGATTCTTATTTATTGTATAAGTATTATTTTATACATAGGTTCATTTCTGGTTTCTTAATTCTATTTAGTGTATCTTTTTATTCTATAGTGTGTTCTTTTTTTTTTATTGTTGTAGCCTTAAGTTTACTACAGTAAAATTGGAGACAAAGACCATGATAGTCATTTTTGTTCTTTTTAATTAAAGATTGCTTATGTGATTGAATTTTGTTTTAGTTCCATACAAATTTTAAGATTGTTGATTTGGTTTTACTTCTCTGAAAGATGCTGTTTGAATTTTTATAGGGATTCTATTGACTCTATAATGCTTTAAGTAAAATGATCATTTTAACATTAGTTTTTCTCATCCATGAGCTTATATCTTCCCATGTTTTTGTGACTTCTTTGATTTTTTCCAGTGTCTTGGTTTTCAGTGTACAAGAATTTTGCTTTCTTGATTAAATATATTCCTAGATATTTATTTTTGATGTTGATTTTAGTGGTGTCATTTTCATAATTTTCCTTCTGCTAGTTTACTGCATATAAAAATGAAATATTTTGTTGATTTTGTAGCCTGCACCTTTACTGAATTCATTTATTATTTTCATTAAGTTTTTGGTAGAGCCTTTAAAATTTTTCTTTGCAAAATCTCAAGTCATTTCTAGTTTTAATTTTTATCTTTTCCAATTTGAATATCTTTTTTTATTTATTTTTCTTATCAATATTGTGACCAGGATCCCTAGTAAGAGACTGTTAATGATAGTGGTGAGATTGAGCATCCTATCTTGTTTCTGATTTGGGATTTGGAAAAAACCTACAACTTTGACCATTGAGTATTGTGTTTTATAAATGGGCTTCTCATATGTGATCATTATTATATTTAGAGATGTTTATTTTTTACTGATAATATTTTTAAAAATACAATAACTACCTCCAATCAAATGTTTTTTCTGCATATGAGATAAATATATCCTTTTTATCCTTAGTTTTATTGATATAGTATATCAGATGATTTACATATATTGACCCATCTTTATTTCCCTGTAATAAATCTTGGTTCTTTTATATGAACTTTTTAAGGTGCTGTTTCATTTGGATTGCTTATATTTTGTATATTTTTTTCTGTTTATGAGATATATTGACATCTAATTTTCCTATTCATTTGTGCTCTTGTATGATTTGAATACTAGGGTAATGTTAAATATGTAAAAGTGGTAGGTATTTCCTCACTTGATGTTTTTTTTTAAATTTAGGTTAGAATTATTTTTTTAGAAGGATAGGGATTCTATCTTTGGAAATTTGTTGGAAAGCACCACTGTACTAGTCTGGTCCTGGGCTTTTTAATAGTTTTTATCCTTTGATTTCTTTGTGACTCAGTACATGTTGTTTAAGTGCTATATATCTGTGCTTTTGCCAGGTTTCTTCTGTGCTTGATTCAGAACTTTATATAACTGTGTCAAAAAGATGTTTGATATATTATTATTCTTAATTATATTGAGACTTGTGTGCCAATATGTAATCAATCCTTGAGAATTTTGTGTGTACATGAAATAAAGATAAATTCTGCTGCTTTGTGATAATGTTCTGTGTACATATTAATTCCTTTAGTCTATTGTGACATAAATGATTTTCTTTTTTATTTTTTTGTTTGTAAATTGATCCACTGAAGTGAATCCTTAAGTCCTTACTGATCATTGTGTTACTATCAGGTTTGTTTACTTTATTTTTGTTTTTGTTTGTTTTTTGGGGGGAGGGGGATGCAGTTTAAAAATGCTTATTTTATTTTCTCTGCTTTATTTTCACCAGAGAGTTCCACGGACTGGCTGGGTATACAGAAATGTAGAAAGTCCAGAGAGTGTATCAGATCACATGTACAGGATGGCAGTTATGGCTCTTGTGACCAAAGATGAACATCTTAACAAAGACCGGTAAGCTGACTTGAACTCTAATGATTGTTAGAGTCTTTGGTCTGAAGGATTACAGTACTTTTCATGACTGAAGTCTGTGTCATTATTATCTATTGGATAATTTATATGTCAGAAAAATTTAGTCAAAATATACAGATTCAGGATATGGGAAAAGGAAACTATGTGTTTGAATGCTTCAGTTATTATAAACAGCACTATGGGTTTTTTCTTGAAAATATGTTCCATAGTTACAAGAAACAAAAAAGTGATAATAGGGCTTTTAAAGTCCTGAAGGTTAGTGTGAAATGTATAAAATTTTAAAATTATGTTGGTAAATATGTACTTTTTGAACCTAGTTCCTTTTTACAATAGCAGCACCTATTTTTGAAGTGTGTAATTTAGTGATGTGTGCAAAATAAAGTTGAGAAAAGATATCTTCTCTTATATCAACAAGTATTTAAATTGCTTTTTGAGTTCAGTTTTTTTTTAATATGAGACAGTAAATCAATTCTAGATTAATTATGTGGGTTCAAACAAGTATAAAATAAGTTACTTTAGAAAATTAGCAAGCTATTCTCAGGAGACAAAATCTGAGTTGAGCTCTGAGGAGCTGACTAGATGGAGAGAAGAGATAGAGAGCAGAGGCCTGACAAGAGGTGCTTAGAAGTATATGTTGGAAATGATAAATTAATCCATTTTATTGCTACACGGGATTTGTTAGGGATCCCAAGAAGTCCTGTTACTTCGTAGGTGATATGAAACTGAAAAAAAATATTGAAGACAATACAGAGAGAATAGTTTTAAATGGAAATGAACCTAAAACTAACCTGAAATTTGAACTTGGTAAGAGAGACTGTAGGCAGTCCCCTCCCTATTAGGCTTTGTATTGCCTTGGTAATGCGGGGGGGGGGGGGGGACATAAAACAGAGTTCTCTATGGTCTGTTTCTCTGGATTTGCTTTTGTTGTTTTGACATCAGTTACTCTTATCACTAATCATTATCACTAATGACTATAGTTATTTGTTGAATGATCAGCATGTGCCAGGAACATAATTGAACAAATTAATTTGTATACCAAAAGTTTTTAATCTCATTATTATTAATTCCTCCACTTTTTCTGTTTATAGATGATAAAATGAAGGAAGACAAAACTGAGGATCCAGAGAAATTTAGTAATTTGAAAACTTAGAACTAATAAATGTTGGTTTCTGGGTTCAAATTCAGGATCTATCCAAATCTACCCCAATTCTCTATTAAGGGCCTTATGTAGAGGCTTGACTAGAGCTCAGATGAAGAAGTTGCCTTTTATGGTTTGATTCCTAGCTTCTACTACAAAATAAACTAATAAAAGGACTCATTTTGACATCTAACATACATTTGGGATATAATTATTATAGTTTTAATGTGTGTTTGGGGATTAGGGGGAGCAATATTGGGATACCCAATGATGTTCGACAGCTTCTTCAGGTTCTCTGCTTAATTATCACTCCTAGCTGTATGCTCAAGATCAGACTGAATTAGCTGTATGTAAATCAAGTCCTTTAGCCCCTGTACTATTTCTCCAGCTCTGACTCTAATTTTTGTATCAGTGATTAAATGTTGTAATGTAGTGGTTTTCATCTGCTAGTCCATGGACTGGCTCAGCTGTGAAAAGGTTGAAAACCACTACTACCACCAGATATTCTGACTTTCTAGTTTTAAATTATTAAATGTTTTAATTTGCTATTTTGGGAAACCAACCATGTTTTAAATAAATTCATGTGAACAATACCCTCTTAACTTTAACCATGTAATATGTTAAATATTAAGTAGCACTTTTTATCCAGAACTGTTACAGGCTGGCAGAATATAATTAATTTAGAAAATACTGTATTTAACTACTCTGAGGGTGGAGGGAAAATAGAGCATATTATGTAACTTCAAAACATAATGAAGGAACTTATAATTACTATAATTCTGTATAATTAACTTTTTTTAAGCAGATGTATACGTCTAGCCCTCGTTCATGATATGGCAGAATGCATCGTTGGGGACATAGCACCAGCAGATAATATTCCCAAAGAAGAAAAGCATAGGCGAGAAGAGGTCAGTGTAAAAATTAACTCTACAGAAGACCCTCCAAAAACCTCATCCTGAGGCAAAGCTAAGTTTATTAGACCACCTGTGACAGTTAGGGAGAACATAGTCTTCACAGAATCTTAGGAAGGTCTCAGAAAAGATAATGATGGGATTGAATATTTCTAGTTTTGAGGCCTGGCTGGATACTTAGATCTTACAAGATGGGCAACTAGTTGGAATTACATAGAGTTCAAGACACAATAGTTTGGAATTGGTCAGATTGGTGAGGCAAGGTTTCTGAGAGTATTGAAGAGTAAGATATTAGTTCTTATTCTATTTTGAATTGTTTACAGTCTTATCTTACAGAAAATAAGGGTATCTTGGAGTAAGCAGCAAATTTGTGTTTGCTTGTTCTCAGCCTTGTTTACCAGAAGAACAGGAAAAGATGTCTGCTCCCAGTCTTATTTAATGCAGGTAGCGTTAGTGCTGTTGATTTCAGTTGTCTTTAGTATGTAGACAAACACACTTTCATTAGAACAATAGAAATAGCTGGAACTTGAAGGATTACTTCAATAGTTAAGGTCTGTATAGAAAAGTTCTTTATAAATCTCAAGTTCTCTATAACTACCACTATTACTTATTATTTAAGGAATATTTTTCTTTAAACATTTATTTTTATTAAATAATTTTGAGATACAGAGTTAAAAATTTGTTGATAATTGAGTTTTGATCCATACAATGTTCCAACACCCATCCCTTCACCAGTTTCCATTCTCTGCCACCAATTTCCCCAGTTACCCTTTTATCAATCCCACCCACAGCCTTCCTCTATGGCAAATAATCTTTCTTTCTCTCTTTCTTTCTCTTTCTCTCTTTTTATTTTAGGTACCATGGCTTGCAGTACTGTTACTGAAGGAGTATTGGGCATATCACTTTACTTAATTTCAATTCCTAGTTCTTTTGCAGCATGATCATTTCTAGATATTATTACTTTAGTGGTGCCTTCTGTGTCTTAACTGCATTTTCCACTCTTTATTTCTATTGTCTTTGGATATTATTCTCATATGATATATTTTTATTTTTTATCCTAGGATGAGTGTGATCACTCTATATCTGTCCATCTTTAAGGAATTTTAAATTCCTTAAAATTTTAAATTTTAAATTTAGTGGCTAAACATAAAAATACATTTTTATTAATACAAAATGAATTAGATATTGAACTATTGTTAATTAGAGCTCTAAACCAGATGTCAATGAGAAAGATATAATTGAACCAGTAATTGAAAAATCTAGAACGTTTATATTTGTCTGTGTGTATATTTCTAGTGGTTGGCACCCAATTCAGGAATTTCTGCAATCTCCTTTTATTTATTTTATTTTATTTTTTTGGTTTTGGGGTCATACCCCGCAGTGCTCAGGGGTTACTCCTGGCTCTATACTCAGAAATCGCTCCTGGCAGGCTCAAGGACCATATGGGATTCAAACACTATCCTGTATGCAAGGCAAATGCCCTACCTCCATGCTATGTCTATGGCCTCTACTTTTAGGATTTGGTTCCAAGTTGTTAGGTGGATGGATCTTTCATAAAGATGGTCTAAAAGGATAGGTTGGTTTAAATAGACAGCCTTAGGACTGAAACAGAATGCATTTCAGTAGCCAACTACATCTTTGTCCTTGTAGAGGCAAGAACATTTACAGGGAATTCCAGTTTTGGACTTAAAATTCATCTTACATCTTACATTATGTAAACATGGGAAATAATGTTAGGAATGAGTGTTTCCTGCTGAGTATAGTTCTAAAAATGCTCATTAAGAATCATGAAAGAGGGCCGAGAGTGATAGCATAGTGCCTTGAGTGCCTCCAGGTATGACCCAAAAACAAAAACAAAACAAAACAATCATGAAAGCATGTTGAAAAGCAGGAAGCTAAAGAAATATTTCTCTATAGGAATCTGTACTATAATGGTAAGTAAATAATTTCTCAATTGATTAGTAGAATAAATACCAAATATCAGTTATTATTAAATATCAGTTAGCTCAAGTACTGACATTAGAAATAAAGACAAGGAAGACTGGTTCTTAATAGAAATCTTGCCACCGTGGCGTGAGGCTGTGAGGGTGGTTTGGTCAAGAAGGGACCCCTATGACATTGTTAGTGGGAAATGATCTCCCTAGATAAGAACTGGTGCTAAAATGATATAAACTCTATGTATGATAATCTCTCAGTAACAGTATTTTAAACCAGAATATCTAATAGGAAAAAGAAAAGTGTCTGCTATAGAGGCAGATGCGAGGGGGCAAGTGGGAAACTGGGGACATTCGTGGAAGGACAATGGTGAAGGGATGGCTACTTGAACATTGTTGGGCTGAAACTCAGTCATGAACAACTTTATAACTTGGAACCTCACAGTGACTCAATAAATAGCAACAACAACAAAAAATCAACTCAGAACCTTCTGGAATTAAAACAAAGTCAAAAGGGAGAATTTCCAACATGGGAATTTAGAGAAAACCTGCTACTTGCCCTGACAAAAGCTGGTTCATGGCCAGTGATACTTCAACGGTACTGAGCAATAGATCCAGGCATGGATGAAAACTTTTTTGGAAGTGTCTAGAGTGAAAGTACAGCATATAGGGTGCTTACCTTACACGAGGAGGACTGGAGATCAATCTCCAACATCTAAGAGCACCAGCTACTCTCAAAACCAAAATAAATAAATAAAAAGGAAAATTATTTGGCTTCATTAAACTTCCTGGCTGTTGCCCTCTCTTTTTGATTCACATAAAAACAAATATAATCAGAACAGCCAGGGAAACATTGAAAGAACCATAAGTTCTTGGATAATAAGCCAAAGACTTAGAGAGTGTTGTTAATTCTCTTGCCTCTTCTTGCTGCTGGGTAGGATTTGGGAAGAGAGAGAAGGATCCGGGAAGTGAGCAATTCTTTATGCAGATGGTGTTTATGAACAAGATTTGGATGTCTAAACCATGCATTAAAATAATTAAAGGAGGATTTCTTGGCTTGAGGTGGAAAGCACATAATGAGAACCAGGAAGCATCATTTATCCGGAGGCTAGCTAACTGTATCAGGTCAGCTTTAAATTGAAGTAGGAGGCAGGGAAAATACTATTATTTGGAAGGATGATTGGCTTGGAGGAGAATAGATATTAAAATGAAAGGGAAAATGAAAGCCTCGAGAAAAATTTGGGGGTAAAAGCAATACTTGTAATTTGACTTCCCTAAGCAGGATAAAATAAACTATTATAACCCAACCGGGTACATGATGTGTAATAGGGATTATCAAGATATAATATAATAGATATTCTATCAAGATATAATAGACCTTTCATCTAAATTATGGCAATGACAGCTTTACTCCTTTGCAAAGGGAAAAGACATTACCTTCTGTCAGAAAGTAGAACCATAGTGGTTCTGGCAGTTAAGTCAGTGAAGGACAAGGAGTTTAAAACGAGATGAATCAATCTATTATAGGAGTGAGTTCTTGAACATTACAAAGTGGAGAAAATAAAAGATATGTACAGTGACTATTTTATAGACTGCTTATTAGATGTCAAATAATAAATGTTTAATATATATCAACTACTTAATTCTCACAAGATTTCTTTCAGACAGGTTATGAACATAGAGCCCATTTTAAAAATGAGGACCCTAAAGGACTAAAGGGTTAAGTAACTTGCTCAATCCCATCTTAATGTATACTTTGCAATATAGATTGCAAACTGCTATACCTTTTAGCTTAGTAATGTGTAATTGATGGGTGCATGATGAAAAATATATGCTAGATGTTTGCCATAAAACAAAGACAAGCCATTTGCTGTAAATTTTATTTGGCTCAGAACTTTGACATATGAGAAATTTTGACTCTAGATGTCTGTGTGAACAAGGTAAAACTCCATTGAGAAGTGGGACACGGCATACCAGCAGGAATGGAAACTTGTGTACTGTGCTTAAGGGTGATGAATTCACGAAAATTCATAGGAACAGATGAGCTTGATTCTCTGACTTATGGTACCCAGTTTAAAATACTGACTAAGTAGTTTCAAAATGTATTCTGATATCAGTGAACTTAGATTTAGAAAATTATTACTCAGTATCAGGAAGAAAGCACTCAAATGTTTATTTCTTGGCTTTTTATTTTTAAAAGTATATATGGAGTTTCATTCTCAGGAAGCTCATTAATTAGTGAATTAATTGTGATCTCCAAGAAGCTAATTCAGTCTTTGGCTGCATTAAAGAAATATAGTATCACACATGACAGAAGCAGTGACTCTATTCCATTTCTCCTGAGTCAGATTGCATATTTATTGGTTGCTAAATCTCATGCTGGATATATCACTTTAAATGGGATAAAAGTCATAAAAAGGAAGTGGTTGGTTCTATAATTTTATTTATGATTTTATATATAACTTTATTCCTTTAATTAATTTGTATCCAGGATCTATGGGAGAAGAAGTGGGGAGTTCTTCTGTTTTCATTTTGTTTTGTTTTGGTGCCAGGGACTGGGCCCAGGGCCTCAGCCTATGAACATATGTTCTTGATATCCTTGGCTCCACTATAATTTTTATTACCAATAATAAGTATATGTGGAAATAGTCTACTGTTTTTTTTCCCCAGCCATTTGATTTTGTACAAAATCTTTATGTTGCCAAATGTGGTTTATAGCCATATTTTTTCCCAAGGAGCCTAACATCTGTGGTCAAAGAACTGAAACAGATTAAGAGGTGTAGAATGAAGATATGAAGGAATTTAAAGTCATGAGATTGAGTGATAGACCGCATGTACCCCAAATGTGATATTTTAGAAAGGTATTGGAGCAACACAAAAATGAAGAACAAGATGGTAATGATGATGGATGCTGATGATGCTAGCAGAGGCTAGAACTTCAAATATTTGAAATAAATCCAGGATACCTTCTGTTTTCATGAAAGTTCTATTTTATTCCTTTTTTAATGTGTTTTGGCTGACTTTGGGGCTTCTACTTATGGTGTCTTTCTCCCAGCCTCAGCTGGGACATTCATATGGCCCCTGTGTGACTAGTTTGTGTTACAGGGCAAATCTCTGTGGCCATGGGGATTCTGACTCAGTTGGGTCATTGTCTTTCTGCTTGAAACTAAATGATGTCTGAGAAGGAAAGTAGGAGGAATGGGCATAAACATAGTTTAAGAACTACAGGGACAGTTTGCAGCTTCATAATCAAAGTATGAAGCTGGGAGTAGCTCCACACCTTAATATGTGTAGTGATCATACTATACCCAACACCATAGTCCTTTGCCCTTTAACAGCCTTTTCAGCATGTATTAAAGCCTACAAATGCTACCATGTTATTTCCATTATGTTAATGAGAATAGCTGTTCATTTTTTGCAGAATTTTACAATTTTTCACTAAACATATTAATAATTATCCAGTATAGAGCAATGTATTCTACTACCCTATAAGTCTGAGCATGTTATTTGGCTTTGGGAAATCAGTTATTGACTTAAATAAATATGAATATGATTTAAATAATGATTTGCTCTTTCAGGAGGCGATGAAGCAGATAACACAGCTCCTACCAGAGGATCTCAGAAAGGAGCTCTATGGACTTTGGGAAGTAAGTGTATAAAATGGCAGCTGTTTATTGTAACTTAGTTTGTTTTGTTCATTGATGTCTTGGCTGACTTACATTATCTTAGACATTTGTCCTCTAAATTAGTCTTTTGTGTTTGCATCTATTTCTCACTTCCCAACTGCTACAAGAATTTCTTATGGCAAATACACAGTTCTATAGTCTCTGCTGTTCCCCCTTTTCTTTGTTAACAAAAAAGCCTGGCAAGAATTTTGACCCTTAGATTTCTTGATACATTGCTCTCACTTTGCACCCTGCACACCCCACTTCAGCACAGCCATTTCAGCTTTTGAAAAGAATGTGGGCTATCCTGTTAGGACTTGGTTTGTGTCTCCATCCAAGTTAGTAGTGAGCATCCAGGATGCCCAGTGCAAACTGGGTCTGCTGATTTCAGAACTTTGGCAGTTGACTGGGAGGACCAGCAAGAATACAAAGGAAAATAACTTCTTCGTGTGCTTATGCCTTATCATGGGGTGCTTTTTATTTGTGAAGGAAAAGCAACAATGCCACCTTTCCTACTGTAGATCCTCACTTCTCTTGTTTGAAGCCCTGGATCTATTCTTCATCTTTTCTCCAACACAGCTCTGTCCCTAACTTTTGCTATCCATATTTCTATATTACTCTGTCTTCAGAGCTCATCTCTCCCCCCCACCTCCATTATACCAGAACCTCACCCTGCCTTACTGTATCTTAAGCCACTTTACTTTCATCTCTTTCTGTTTCAGCTGGACCGAAGGAGGACAAATAACATTGTAAGTCAGTAGGAAGTATTGCATAGAGCAAGGACATCGAGCTGGAGAAAGTGGTTCTGAATCCCAGTTCCATTGGCTCCATGCCCTTGCTTCATTCACTGAACTCTGGTCAACCATTTTTCCTCTACAAAATGAGAATAATATAATGCCACATGCACTAAACTTTTTAGGTCATTTACAAAACTCAGATAAACTAGTTTTTGATTTTTGATTTTCTAAAACCTGACTTTATCTGAACTCATTCAGCAGTAAAATCTTATCTGAGTCAATAAGAGGTTGGTTTGTATTTCCACTCATTTCCTTGATGTGTAAATCAATATCCTTATGGAAAGATATTCATCTGTTTGGTAACTGAGTCTTCTCTAGGTCCCATTAGAACTTTATATTTTTACATATTGTCTTCTAAGATTTCAAAAAGCTGAAAACGTAAATAGTTCCAGCCCCTGGGTTTAAGATATTTCCAGTCTCTGGGTTTAAGATAAGGGACCATGGATCTTTTATACTGACCTTGTCAAATAATGGTGAAAATTAAATCTGACAAAGTATGTGTGGTTTACAGCCCAGAGCCTGTTTCAGCTGGCATCTGATACTGATATCTATTATAGCAGTGTTTCTTTAGGTAAAAAGAGTCCCTTGTTTCAAAGTATGTACTTTTAAATGAACTTTGGGACATAGTAAGGTGGGAAATAATGAATTGGAGTCAAGTTGTCTTTTATTCATAAAAGAGAAAAAATATGACACCTTGGCTTATGGCAAGACTAAATTTGAAAGTCTTTTATAAGAATTTGTGCCCTGTGCCTTCTCTTTTCTAGCCATCTCCAAATGGCTAATTAAAGTTTACTATAAAATCTACTTCAGTTATAACAACATCTTCCTAATGAAAAAAATTCAGTCAGTTAAAAAGACATTGGTTATAAAAAATATATATATTACTTAGATTACTATATAATTATTATATAATACATATTATAGATACGTACTGAGCTTATAGGACTTAATAGCTTCTAAATGATTTATAAGTTTTTTTTCAATTTTTTTTTTTTTTTTTGGTTTTTGGGCCACACCCGGTAACGCTCAGGGGTTACTCCTGGCTATGTGCTCAGAAGTTGCTCCTGGCTTGGGGGACCATATGGGACACCGGGGGATCGAACCGCAGTCCGTCCAAGGCTAGCACAGGCAAGGCAGGCACCTTACCTTTAGCGCCACCGCCCGGCCCCTTCAATTTTTTTCAATTTATAAGTTTTGATCCTATCAAAGTCTCTTTAAGTTAACAAAGTTGATTTAAAAAGATAAATCCTATTTCTGAAATTATATACAATCTATAATGAAGACATGCTTCTTTAAAAAAGATATATTTTGAATTTTCTATTCCTTTCATCTATTACATTCTCACGAGTCTATGTGTACTGTTTATTTTGAAAAAAAAAAAAGCCCAAACATTCAAAAAAAAAAAAAAAAGATCTCAGGATAGGAACCCCACCACAGCCACTCTGAGAACATGACAATCCTTTAAAGTTGTCACAGGAAGGCCAACCAACCTCTTAAAAAAGATGCAGTGGTGTACATTTCTTCATTAGTAATACAGGGAGATACTGTTGGTTGGTATATAAGAAAAATTTGACCTTATCTGTTTTTCTTCCTTTCTTTGTCTCACTCAACAGTGCTCAGAAGGCCAATACGAGTGCTGACAATTGAATCTGGGTTGACCATATATAAGGCATGCACATTGCCAGTTGTATTGTCTTTCTGCCCCTGAGCTTATTTATTTTCTGGACCTCACCCTTCATGGTTTGAAAAGGTTGGAAATTCTTATTGTTTTATTTTGGTTTGGGGGTCATACCCAGCTATGCTCAGGGGTCTTGTCTGACTGTGCTTTGGTTGACAGTCCATATTCAGTGCTGAGGATCAAACTGGAATTAGCTATTGTATAAGACTATATCCCTTATCCCTTGTGCTATCTTTTCTGCCCCTATTGTTGGCATCTTTCATGAAGAACCAAAGAGTAAAAATGATGATCTTATTATAAATCAGCCATACTACATTTTTATGCTGGAATTAAAAAAGTGCTTTCATAGAGAAAAATGGCTGGCTTTTTAAGTCTTTATTAGCCACCTGCACACCCCCTGAATGAGTCACAGTTTTACAGTTTTGAAGTGTGAATCTAGAGGGTACTAAGCAGACTGTACATAACAGTTATTCCTCATTTTTTATTTTATAACAAGTGTACACATGTTGCTTGTGTATATGTGTGTGAGTGTCTATGTGTGTATATTTAAGCTCTCTGAAAATCATTACACTAAATTAGGAAGTAATCATCTAATATTGCCCATTGTCTTGTAAAGAGAATTGTCCCCTTTTTTTTTTTTTTTGCCATACCTGTTCAAGTATACTTTTTCAAGAAATAGGGTGACACTCTTTCTATGCATAGTATATGTTTTCTCCAGCTTACAGAATCTTCTGATGAAATAAATAAACTACTGCTCTTTACTTCTGGTAGGTACTTAGTTCTTATGACTCCCTAAATACAGATATTGAAGTTCTAGTACTTTATGCTGTTGTTTGGAGAAAGAATTTTTACAGAGGTAATGAAGTTAAAGTGATTTTGTTGGGTTGAACTGTAACAACTCAACTGTGTCCAAATGAAAAATGGGAAATTTGAACAAAGAGAGAGATTGTGAGAATGCTATATGCACATGAAAGTAGTTCTCTGCATGCCAAGGTGAGCAGCCTGATGGAGACCCTTCCTTCATAACCCTAGGAATAACCAACCCTGCCATTATCATAGTAATGGCAGACCAACTTCTAGCCTTTGAAACAGAGACACAAATTTCTAGTACCTAAGTCACTCAGTTTGGAACCATTTTTACTATGGTCCTAGTGAACTAATGTGCTTCCCCACCTCTATCCAGGACCTGTGACAGTGACAACTTGATTATAGATTACTTCTATTGTAGGTAGGTAGGTAGGTAGGAAGGAAGGAAGGAAGGAAGGAAGGAAGGAAGGAAGGAAGGAAGGAAGGAAGGAAGGAAGGAAGGAAGGAAGGAAGGAAGGAAGGAAGGAAGGAAGGAAGGAAGGAAGGAAGGAAGGAAGGAAGGAGGAAAGAAGGAAGGAAGGAAGGAAGGAAGGAAGGAAGGAAGGAAGGAAGGAAGGAAGGAAGGAAGGAAGGAAGGAAGGAAGGAATGTTTTTCTTTGTCCATGGTCTTTTGGTTAATTGTTTCAAAGCTAAGTGATAAGTGATGTGCCTGTCTTCTTCATCATTTTGTGTGCCATTTTGCTGAACAGTCATTAACTGAGTGAACATCGATAGTTCCACCTTATTTGATATCCTGTCAGTCACTTTTGAGGGGATGGAGCTATAATATTCTGTAATGTTCAAGGCTTGCTCTTTACTCTGAGCTCAGGGATCACTTCTAGTGGTACTCAAAAGACCATATGGAGTGCTGGGAATCAACCCTGCATAGCCGAAGGCAAGGCAAGCACATTGCTCTCTGTACTATCTCTCCAGACCATAGATACTATTTATTAGTAGTAAGGGAAGGTCTTAGTTTTTCAGAGCTGCTTTAGCAATACCACTAACTTGCATGATTTGAAACAACGACCAAAAATAAAACCAAAATATAATTTCATAATTCAAGTTTCTAGCTCAAAATCAAGATGTGGGCATCCCAAAGGCTCTAACAGAGGATTATTACTTTCTTCTCCCTGGCTGCTGGTGGAACTGCCTATAGTGCTGTCTTAGAACCTATCGCTCTATAAGATGCACCTGACCATAAGACACACACACACTTTTGGGAGAAAAAGTGTGCCTTAGGGTACGAAAAATACGGTACATATATATGTGTTACTATGCCTGAATTGGACATGGGACCTCATGAATAACTCTCCAGTTGAGTCACATCCCTAACTCTTAGATGGGTCCTGATATCACACTTCCAGCTTGCAAACACTGGCTCTTCTGTTGTCTCTGTGATAACAATAAGTGATGTACTACTTTTTGTGACAACAAATGTGCAACTTAATAAACCACTTTACCTCAGTTTATTCATTTAGAATTGATGATTAATCATAAATGCCTATATTTATTAGTCTTGTTTAGCCATGAAATAAATATAGAAAACAAATAGAATATTGTCTGGCATTTAGAAAACTATATTTCCTCTCTTTACTCTTGTATTTTGTTTTAAGAAAATACTGTCATTCTGTAGGCGTGGATCTTACAATGGTACTAGTTACATAGAAAATGCCAGTTGATTGATGAATATTAATTATGGCTGTTCACCACTATAAATAGTTTTCATCCCAGAGGGTCATGTGTATTTAAAGCAATTAAGCATCCTTGATTATAATTGTTTGCCGTAGAAGTATGAAATCAAACTTCAGTAAGAGAAAATGTCATTTTTTCCCTCAATGTTTCACCAAAAGATGTCCATCTACCATTATGCATTTTGAAATTACTTTTACTCTTAATGGAATATTAATGGGGCCTTAGGAGGTACTATTTCCCACTTCCTCCTCCCCTGCCCCATTGCTGAATGCCCCGAAAACCATCTGTCTTTGGTTTCCACCCACTTCCACATTTCTTTCCTCAAAATTTCATCAATGGAAAATACAGTTGGGTTAACCAGTACTCTTTACAAACAAGTTTCCTGGGGCTAAAGAGATACAGCATCAGATTTTTCTTGCACAAACTGGGTTCTTAATCATCCCATTTGGTCACATAGAGTCAGCAATAAGTCCTGAACATTGCTCTGGGCATTTGAGTGTGGCCCCCAAACAAAACAAACAATAAAGTTTCACTATTCTGTCCTTGGAAGTATTTGTACTATTTTGGCTCTTTGGAGTGTGGAGGCATGAGTGGCTGTGATTTTAAAGCCAAATGATCTGTATTTTCTTGAGGGAGAGTAAAAATGCCAGAGATAAGTTTCATCTCTATCCACATTTAGTTTGGAACAGCCTTTTCCCAAAGGAAATGTCTGCACCTTTATTTTGGGAGGAAATACAATAACTTACATTTTTATTAAAAAGACCAACATCTTATGATTCAATGTGGTCAATGGGAGAATTAAATGAATCAAATAAAACAAAAGTGAACTTTAGATCATAAAATCATGTAGAGTGACCACAGAGAAGTGGGCTATAGGAGGGTAATTCATGGCAGGTGGGACAAATGTATTTTGGAGGAAAGAATTAGATCTTCAGTGGTAAAATTGATGTTATATGGACAGATGTTGATTTATAATGATACATACCCAAAATTTATTTTTAATAGATGGAAAATGTAATTTACCAGAACTTATTGTAAAATGTGTTGTATTTCCTAGTGCTCTTAAAATCTTTGTTTTCTCTTTTCAGGGTTCGGGGGTAGGAAATAATCTTGAACCAGTTTCTTTTTGTTAAATAATAGGCTTGAATTGATTAAATATATAAATGTAAGTATAGATAAACAAAAGCTCATCATTTTCAGTGCCGTTTAAATAAACCAAATGTACTTGGTTTTATATCCTAATACTTTCCCTTGATAGCTTTAAGGTCTGTCAAATCAAATAGCTGCCTTGTGGAGAATAAGGCATCTCATAAAATCCAGGAGACCTGTGATTCACATCATAGCACCCTGCCAAACAGCATGACAGGTTCATTATCTGAACACATCTGGGGTAGAATTCCAGATGAGAACCTTGCTGGATAGCCAGTTGGGAACACTGGGGTCTAACAAAAGAATGGTTCTACTAGCTTAATTGAGACATGTGCTTGTATGAACTGTGCCAGCTATATGATGCAGATTTCCTAGAACTTTTTATTCAGTTGCACAGAGGAGGGAAGAACCAGTGGGGAGATGCAAAGGTCTTCACTGCCTTCCCCAGGGGCACATTCACACACCCACATGCATGGAAATTCCCAGGTCCTGATTAACCCTGTCTTATTGCAGCATGACTTATTAAAATGTCCCTATTTGAAAGGTAAAGACAGAGATTTCCAGTGTAAATGGTATTCAAAACTAAATGAGAAGGCTAGAAAGTTACTTAAAAGGAGAAAGCCGGACATTAAATGAAGTTAAAAATAATTTTAAAAACATAGATGAAATATTAACTTGAGTTAAAATAGGAAACACAAGGAGCTGGGGATATAGTGTAGTAGATAAGGCATTTGCCTTGCATACAGCCAACCAGGAGGGATCAAACCCAGATACCCATATGGTTCTCTATACCTCCCCAGGAGTGAACCCTTAAGCCAGGAGTATACCCTGAGCACAATCAGGTATGGCTTCAAATCATAAACCACAGGTGCAGAGCAACAGTACAGTGGGTAAAGCACTTGTCATGCATGCAGCTGACATTCCTGGTTTGATCCAGGCACACATAGTCTCCCCAGCATTGCCAAGCGTGATCCCTGTGTGCAGATCTGTGAATAAGTCAAGCACCACTGAGTGGCTCCAAATATCAAACAAATATAAAACACTTGGATAAAGGACTAACAGTGGAATTAAAGACAAAATATTAAACAGAAAAGAGCTTGGAAGTGTTCATACAGACAGCTCAGTAGAATCCATGGAATTGTGGACATAGCCTTCTTTATGGATTGCCAGTGTGTAGCTGTGAACTTGCAGGTGGAACTCTGCAATGTTGGTATGTGGATGTGTATGCAATGGAAAAATGTGGCTAACCCATAATGTTCTTTCACTGTGACTTTAATTTTAGGTATAAGAATCAGAGTTTCGGGGCCGGGCGGTGGCGCTGGAGGTAAGGTGCCTGCCTTGCCTGCGCTAGCCTAGGACGGACTGCGGTTCGATCCCCCGGTGTCCCATATGGTCCCCCAAGAAGCCAGGAGCAACTTCTGAGCGCATAGCCAGGAGTAACCCCTGAGCGTCACAGGGTGTGGCCCAAAAACCAAAAAAAAAAAAAAAAAAAGAATCAGAGTTTCCCTTAAGCACCCTGTACTTCAGTACTAATTAAGTTAATTTTATTGTCTCTTTACTAGGAATATGAGACCCAATCCAGTGCAGAAGCCAAGTTTGTGAAGCAGTTGGACCAGTGTGAGATGATTCTTCAAGCACAGGAATATGAAGCCCTGGAGAACAAACCTGGGAGACTGCAAGACTTCTATGATTCCACAGCAGGTCAGCAGTCTAGATTTTGGTCAGATTTATTCCTGTTTAGCAAGCCACCATTTTGCTACCTTTTCTGGCCCTTTTATAGGGAACATCTGGGAATTACTATGAGTGCTTGACGAGGGGTGGTTGGGTAGACAAGAGTGCTGTAGCCTTGGAGCATGAGCACTGGATTTATGACCTGCCTCTCCCAACTACCATTGCTCAGTGCTTCTGGAGGCCCCTCTTAACCTCTCAGATTTTGTGCCTCTTCATGGTAACAGTCCTTGTTAAGGTAGGTGGAAATGCTTTGTATTCTGAAATTTGCTTTTTAGATGCATTGTATATATAAATTAGAGGAGAAATAGGGACTTAAAGGAAAAACCCAAATAGTTGATATCACTATTTGAATGCTTCACAGTACAGCTCTAGAGTCAGACTGCTTGAATTTTAAATCTTGATTCTGCGGCACACAGTCCAGATCCCCCCAGAGAATTTTTTTTAACATCTTTAGGCCTCAGTGCCCTTATCTTTAAAATGGGAATAATTACAAAAGTGAAAGGTTTTATAATGATGTGGTTGAGTGGAAAATGTGATATAGAGAGAATTTATATTAAGTGAAAATAAGCTCTATCTCTCTTAATCTGTTAGTTTTTAGAGTGAGGAGAAACATAATGCCAGACTGTTGATGGCTGGTGTTGACATTGAATTAGCAAGTTGAAGTATGGAGTTCTTCTGAATAGGGAAGACATGGAAGATTAATTGTGTGGGAAGAAAATCAGGAATCCCATAAGTCAAGAGAAAAGTGTGTTTCAAGATAGAAATTGTACATAGCCATCAGACTATTAATATAGAGACAGTCTGTTTCCTTTCTATGAACAGCATAGGTGGAATAGTGGAAGTTAAAGCTGGAGTGTGCTCAACTTCGGTGGGAGGAAAGGAATGAAAGACTTTAAATGTAAGCTGTACTTTAGAGGATTTACACGGTCAAGTGAGTTGTTTTTTTTTAACACAAAGTAAAGAGACCTATTTATATACTGATAGACATAATCCAGAAAATATGCAGAGTTTTCAAATTATTGGGTTGGGTTCTAATAAACAAATGAATGGGTAATTTGTCTTCTGAAGTAGTTATGATGTACCTGGGGAAGAAGTGACTGAGTTAGAGGGAGAGAGTATATTCCTGTTGGAGTGGAGGTCATAGAACAAATGGGCTAAGTTACTAAAAGAATCTGAAGTTTCTTAATCACCATTAATTATGATTAGTAATGTTAGAGTTTTCTTCAAACTGAAGCTGCTATTTTCCAGATGAAAAATTTGTATGGATGGAGAAGATGGCAACAGGAGGAAAAGTAGTTGTAAAATCTCACAGTAAAAATTTGATAAAGGATGAGCTGGAAGAAATTGTAACAGTATGAAGACAGGTCCAGGTCCTATAGTAAGAGCTGTGTGAGAGAATGACATCTCTTGATAGAACTTCAGAGTGAATTGGATCCATGGGACAATCCAGCAATCATATGAAGAAGAAAGGGAATGATTAGTGAAAAGAACTGATGATAGGAAATAAGTGGCATTGAACTTACTAAGAAATGAACAGTGAGCATCAGATAAGAAAAGACAGAGAAGAGATACTGAATATAATAGTCTTTGACTTTAGAGCTTGGAATTGGTTACTGATTCCCAGAACAGAAACTGGGGAAGACTGAAGAGCAGGGAACAGGGCACAAACCTGTTAGTTTCTGACTAAGTTTGCATTTTTGTTTGTATCCTGGAAAAGTGCTTTCTCCCTTTTTTTGCTTCTAGTCTTTTTCTCTGTAGGTACGTTCTCTGCCTCTGAATTAATTGCCAGTTCTGTTTGAGCAGATTGTTTTCATTTCTGTACTCTGTTCTACTTTGGTTGGGGTTATATGTTGTAAGTATCTCTCCAACTCTATCTCATCATCAGCTTGTTTGAGTATCACTTTTTGTTTTGTGTCATCAGGTGACAGAGTCAAGGCTCTAGGTCACATCCTTTGGCCCCTCTCTAGGATCCGAAATTGAGTTTCTCATTTTCGGGTAGTATAGGTCAGGTCACTAATGACAGCCCCTGGCAGACTCAAGAGTAAGCTAGAGAAACTTATTGTCTTCTCTTATTAATATCCTCTTTTCACCCCTCTCTCTTGCTTTGCAGGAAAATTCACTCACCCTGAGATAGTCCAGCTTGTTTCTGAACTAGAATCAGAAAGAAATTCTGACATAGCTGCCATGGCTCATAAGCCCAACTCCTGAGATGATTCTCCGTGTTGCTTTACTCTTGTAATAAATATTTTATTTTTCTGTTTCAAGCTATTGTGTTTTGATATTGATGGTCTTTTGATTTTTCCCAATGTGAGTCTCTTTATTTTCCACTGCTAGACTTCAGAAAAAAAAGGGGGGGAGGAAATCTAATGAAATTTGGGTGATAAAAGCAGGTACAGAATAGGATATGGTCATAAAAATGCCATAGATAGAGTATCATGGTGTAGGGTTTTTTATGAGCTAAAAAATAAACTTTAAGTTCTTAATGTTTTAACTTTTGAGGGGATTTGATATCATTTCAAGTCATTTTGTTTCACCTGTTGGCTCCTGACCCTTTTCTGTCATTTGGGAATAGAAATTGAGGGATATGATTTCCAAGGCCATGGGTCTTCCTCTCCTATTTTCTATTGTTTAATTTGTTTTGAGAACTTGTTTATAGGAATGTTTAAAATTAGATAGTTCGTGTATTACACAGTAGACCTGTCTATTAGAGTTTTTTCTATAACAGGTTAAGTGATCCATCCTACTTACTTGTAAATGCTGCATATTTGCTGAATGAAGAGGGACAGAAAACAATTCATGTAAATCAGCCCCATATATTTCTGTGGGAGAGTGATGTCTGTTTCTTTGATACAGACTGCCATGGTGAGAATTTTCGGCAGCGTTTCTTTGGAAACTCTTGGCAGTATCCATGGATACCTAGTCTGCAGGAAGCAAGGTGCATGATTTCTTCTAAAGCAGCACACACATGTACAGGCAGCTGGTCTACATCAAAATTGTCTTTCTTTTTTTTTTTTTTTTGTTTTTTTTTTTTTTTTTTTTTGTTTTTGGGCCACACCCGGCGGTGCTCAGGGGTTACTCCTGAGCTGTCTGCTCAGAAATAGCTCCTGGCAGGCACGGGGGACCATATGGGACACCGGGATTCGAACCAAACACCTTTGGTCCTGGATCGGCTGCTTGCAAGGCAAACACCGCTGTGCTATCTATCCGGGCCCCAAAATTGTCTTTCATCGGGCAAAAAAATGTAAGTGGGAGTTATAGAGATAGTACAGCAGATAAAGCACTTTCCTTGTAATCGACTGGCCCAGATTCATGTCATCCCATATGTTCTCCTGAGCACCACCAGAAGTGATTCCTGACAGCAGGGCAAGGAGTAAATCCTGAATACTGTTGGATATGGCCCCAAAACAAAAAATTAAAAAAATTTGAAGTGGTTAAACATTAGCAAAGCCTGATTTTTATTGGAATGGTGAGTAGTAAGGAATGACTCGATCAATCAGTATTTCACTTTTTTCCTGGAATGAGACCATCTACAAAATAGACCCAAATGCAGTTTAGATATAACAAAAAATATTTCTGTATTTCTGAAGTTTTATTTGGGAATGTTTTGTCTATTATTGAAGATGAAACTGATGATTTTGGATCCGTGACAACTTCACAACCTTATCATGAGCTTATCGTGGGGTGAGACAGCAGAGGATGAGCACATATTGATCAGACCCTCCAGGAGCAACTTTGAGGAGATTACTGTTTATTTTAGGTGAAAGTGGGATACTTACACTGGGCTCAGCCAATCAGGCTCAAAGAATTGTGAATGCACAAGACCTTCCAGTTTTATGTTTATATATGAGTGGTAATTAAATGGCTTAGGGGAAAGCAGAATGTGGGCTTTTTTCTAGAGACCAGCTTATACTCTTTCGAAAAGCGCCCAGTGCTCATCTCCCCCATCCAGGAGTGGCCTCTCCTATACAGTTGCCTGTTGAGACTCCATTCCTGGCCTTTGCTGATCTTCCTTGGCAAGAAGCCTCACTGCTTTCCCAGGCCCAGTGACATGGTTATGTTTTCGTAAATTAAAAGACTTTGGAAGTTTCAGTAGGTTAATTTCATGCTAGTCATTTAATCATTAGTTTTCCTTCTACAACCAAATGGAGGTTTACACTCAAGCTATACTTACTAAGGTAAGTATAAGGTAAGATATACCTTGATGCTATAAAAATAATTTAATAAGAAAAGTGAAAATCACCAAAAGAGATACTATTGACATCATAACCATTAGCTATTGATATTTGAGTATTATCACTTGTTTTGTTTTTGTTTTTTTTTCTTGGACTTCACCTCCTACTTAACTGGAATTGTTCTTCTGAGTGATAAATCATGTAATTTTGATGCAGAATAAATTATTATTCCTCAGTTTACTCAACAGAAAAAAATGTTTTTTTTATTTCCTTTGTGGACTGGCATTTCACCAGCTATTGCATAATTCTCAGTGTCCTTTGTATTTAGAAAATGTCCATCTCAAAATGTTCAACATTTTTATCTCAAAGTATTAGGTTGCTACATGCCCTGAGAAGTTAAATGCCTTGTAAAAAATATCTTGGGGGCCAGAGCAGTGGTGCAAATGGTAAGGTGTCTGCCTTGCCCGCGCTAGCCTAGGACTGATCACAGTTCAATCCCTCGGCGTCCCATGTGGTCCCCCAAGCCAGGAAACTGGAGATCAATTCTGTGAAAGACTTGAAATGTCTTTTTGGTTTCTTTTTATATACACTTTTTATGGTATGAACAGTAAAAATATAAAGTATTTCCAGAAAATTCATACTAGGAGTTTCACCATTCTTGGGGCTGGAGAGATAATACAGCTGGGAAGATTCTTACTTTGCACATAGCCAGCCTGGGTTTGATTATAGCATCCCATATGGTTCACTGAGCACTGCCAGGAGTAATTACCTGAGTGCAGAATCAAAACTATCACCTGAGTGTAACCAGGTATGTCCTCCTCCCCAAGAAAAATGTTTTACCATTCTTATTTGATGATAATCAAAATTAACTATATAGGACGAGAGTGAGAGAGTTAGCTGGCAGAGCACTTGCTTTGCACTCAGTCTACCTGGGCTTGATTCCCTGGCACTCCATATGGTCCTTAGATCCCTGAAGGCGAAGCTAGGTGTAACCCTGAACAGTAATATTTGTGGCCCCACCAAAACAAAAAGAATTTTACCAAATGTGAATTGACATTTTATTTAACACTATTTAGATAAATGGTTTTGTATTTATTTTTAAAGGCAGCATTTTTAGGCCTGTAGTTTGGGCCATTCCTGGTCCTCCTGGGCAACTCCTGTTTCTGCTTGTGCTCAGGATTCACTACTGAAACTATTAGCCTTGCTGGGAATTGAACCATATTAGCAGAATGCAAGGCAAGTAAATGCCTTAACCTCTGTACTATCTTTCTATACATTTAATAAGCACTTTAAGACCATAATTTCCGTCTTATCACATCCAAACTTTAATTTGACAAGAGTTAATAATTGAAACAACAGCATTATATACTGAGTTTTAATAATTTTCAAACTTGGATATAATTTTGGAACAAATATAATGAAACAAAATTGTAGCTTAGGTTTTCAGTGTTCTCTTCATGGTAATTGGTGTGAGTGGTGTAACATAACAATGTTTCATAGTAAAGTTCTATTTTTTATGTTTCAAGAACAAGTCTGTAAAAGAAAAATGTAATTTAGTATTAGATGTCTATTTCTTTGCTAAAAATCAGTGTATGAAATAGTTTAATATCCAGTTGCAGCATGCATATGACTTTTACCCTCAATCTGGTAGTATTTTATAAGTGATAAGTGCTTATATTATAGAAGTTAACCTATATTCTTTAAAAAGTGGGTTCATTTTTATAACCATTATGGACACTGAAATTCTATACTAAATTCAGATCAAAATGTATTGAGATAGAATTTTGTTGTGCCATAATTTTGTATTCATCTTGAACTAAAGTCATTTTGATTTGTGAGTAAAAGGGTATATTCATTTTCAGTGTGCTTTTAACATTTGTGGAATACTTAACATACTGTATGTGAACTGATGTCAGCAGGATGGGCTTGTACTTGCAGTGAAAGAAAAACATCTCTTGTGAAAAAAGAAATGTACACAAAGATGACATCACCAACTGATTTGTTTGCCCATTGGAGTTTTGTTAGCACATTGAAGTGATATGGTTTATTCAGATACATCATATGACAGAATAGAAAAGAACTTAAGGTCCTAGCCATTTTATCACTCCCTGCCTAAATAATAAAATAATAAAAATATTTTCCTTTATTATGATGACCCGAATATAATTCTTACAAAACTGAAGAAGTAATCATTGTGGAAGACTTATTTGGAGTTAAATAGAATTGGAAACTTTGAGATTGTAAACACTAATTTTTCCTCCTATTTTTGTGGTATTGGGCTTCCAGCTCAGAGATTCAGACATGCTGGGTATATATGTGCTCCAACACTGAACCACATTCTTAGCCCACATTTATAAGGTTAATTTTGTATACAATTTTATTACTCTTTAATGTTGCAATGCTGAGAATTGTGTACAAAAGTTGGTTGGTGAATGAAAATATTTGTTTATGGCACCGTGACTTTAATGTGGTGAATAAGAAGATAGGCAGGTTTTTCTAAAGACTATTTCAAATGTCACAGGTTGGTGCAGATTGGGCACAGAGAATGAATACCTGCATGCAGCAGTGAGTAAGCTGCTGCCCAAGGCAGCAGAACAGGATTTGGTTTTAATCCAGAGTAGAAGGATACATAGGATAAAGACTCTTACTGTCTGTCACAGTCTTCTTTGTCCACATTTGTCTACTTTGGCTCGTCTCTAGCCCCAAATTATCTCTGAGTAACTGTCCCTAACTGAAGTGATTCAGTTAGGTGTACTCCATTCATATTAATAGAAAGGCTCAGATTGGTATTATGGAAGGGTCACAAATCCAATTCGCATAATTTAATAAATGAACAATTAACAAAATACACAAATTAATAATGTAAATTGTACACACTTAATTTTGAATTTTAGTTAATAGACCTTTTCAGCACATTAAAAAATTATCTGGAGGATAACCCCTGAGCATTGCCCCTGTGTGGCCCCAAAATAAAACAAAACAAAAAACATCTAAGATTTTTCACTGCCACCTAATAACTACTGAATGTCCCCATTTAGAAACAAATATAATCCGATAATGTAGGTAAGAATTATTACTACTAAAATTAGACTGCTTACTTAGAAGTTCACGAGAAAGGGGCTGCAGCTCTCTGCTTCTCCCAGTTTCTACTTGCCCTCATAGACATCTCTCCCCTAAGTTCACTACTCATTGTACATAAAAAGATGTTCAGAATTGGAGATCTTTTTAGCAGCCCAAGTAGCTGAGTTTACAGTTTTATCTCCTCCTCATTCACCTAATCAACAGGATTTGACTTAAAAGAACCTCTGTAAAATCACAGACACCACCTTCTAAATTCAGACAAAGCCCTGAAGATTTAAATTAAGAATTCAAAGACCTCATTAAAACCAATTACTTTTAATTGCTTAAATAAACGTACATAATTGATGTGAGTGAGAGATCACAAGCAGTTGGAAGATGTGCAATGAGGATTCCCGTTTCTACAAATGGTATTAATGCTCCAACTCGCAGGGACAGAACTAGCAAGTGGAGAACCCGCCAAGACACACTTCCGGGAAGCAGTCCCGGGAATCACCCAAAGCATCTACGAGCTAGAGTTGGAAACTTTCCGTTGAACTACACAAGGCTGGGGTTATGCCAATCCTTATGTTTCCAGAGAGGCAATGATAAAAGTTGACGATGAAAACTCAAGTGCGATGGTCAGGTGTGTTGTACGAGGATCACGTACAAATGGAAATCATTTTAATCATCAGTGGAGAGAAATTATTTGAAGATGAGGGTTGAGGCCTAGGTCTCCGCAGAGGGGGCTTGGTTTTCAAGTGAGGATGTCCAGAGCGATGGAAAGGTTCTAGCACTGCAGCTCCTCCTCAGTGTGCAGGGGGCCGCCCACAGAGCTCTGCGCACTGGCATGTGCAGTGGAGCTGAGCACCTCTTCGAAGCTGCCTCCACCCTGGTTCGTCCCGCCTACTTTCGTCTGAAAAAAAGGCAACCGTTTGTTTAAAGATAAAGATTCAGTTTCTGTAATGTTTATTTAAAAAAAATAAACAATAATGCCAAAACTTGAATAAGTTTCAATTCAGAAATAACTTGAGAAAGAATGTAGTGTCCTATCAAGTTTCTTCACAGTCAAGCATGGGTTCTGGAAGAGAATTCGAAAGGAGGCTCCTCCAGGAGTTAATCCAGATCTGGGATCTGCACTCAGCTCACACAGAGAACTGATTTAATCAAATAAATATTCACCCAAACTGACAAACGCATAAACCTTCTTTAAGTAACTTCAACTTATGATTTCTACTTAGGATTCACTAAGGAAATCTGGCTTTCTGAGAGATGAAAAGGTGGAATGTGGCTCAACTGAGTATTATTTCTGATAACTACTTAGAAAGCTGAGAATTGAATCAAGACTTCAGCACTGATCCCTTAAGAACTGTTATCTTAATCGGGTGCGTGTATTGTTGAGTCTGTGCTTTGGATTTATAGCTATCACTGAATTTTATTATGTGCTTGATAAGGTGACATCGGGGAAATATGGAGTGAGTGGTTAGGAGGTGGGGATGATGGAGTATGAGAACAATGGTGATGGGAGTTAACAGCTGGATTGGTGGTTGACATAATTTATGCCTAAAGCTAAACTATCAATATCTTTGTAAATCATGATGCTTTAATTAAATAAAAATTATTTAAAAAAATATACATGTGTAGGGGCCGGAGAGATAGCACAGCAGTGTGGCGTTTGCCTTGCATGCGGCAGACCCAGAATGGACCCAGTTCTATTCCCAGCATCCCATATGGTCCCCAGCCTGCCAGAGGTGATTTGAGTGCAGAGCCAGGATTGGCCCTTGAGTACCGCTAGGTACTCAATTAAAAATATATACAGTTGTTCTTAGAGACATCAAGTTACTATGCTTGACAGGCTTCCTTTCTTTACATACTTGTTATTCATGATGAATAAACTATGAAATCAATATAATCAAAAAATATGGGAAGTATTTTTGAAAATTCCTTATTTAAAAAGCCCTTTGAAAGGTTATTTAATGTTTAAAAATGCTTAATATAAGTCTTCCTAATGGTCACACTGATCTTTATCAAGAGGGAAGAAGTTATGGACTCAATCATAATGTTGTTTTTTCCCAAACTGCTTTATATGTTTCACTATCCTGAATGATCACTAAAAAATTATAATGGGGCATGTTTTGCCTGATCTGCCATTCAAAAACAAACCCAGGCCCGGGCTGGAGCGATAGCTCAGTGGTAGGGTGTTTGCCTTGCACGCAGATGACCCAGGACAGATTGGGTTCAATCCTTGGCATCCCATTTGGTCCCCCAAGCCAAGAGCTATTTCTGAGCACATAGCCAGGAGTAACCCTTGGCTTATCTCCAGATGTCATTACATCCCCCTCAGCCCTTTAAATTAAACTACAATATAGAACTTCTTTACTCTGCCTGGGATCAAAAACCTTGTTCAAAAAAGAACCAGATATTTAATATTTTTAGATGTGAAGGCACACAATCTTTGTCATAAATGCTAAAAATAGCTACAAACAACAAAGTTAATGAATATGGCTGTGTCTACCCAAACCATAGAAACTTAAGTGTAAATGTTATGTAGTTTTTAATTTTCAAAAGGCACAAAATATTATTCTTCTTTTGACTTTTTTAACAAATAAAAAACCTTTTATTAGTTTAAAACTCATTCAAAAATAGGCAACCAGTTGAATTTGGCGCGGAAGCTTTAGGATGTAGATCCCTGAGATGGAACATTGGTTACCCACCACTCTGTTATCTTAGAAAAGGAGGGATTGTTTTCAATCATGGGGTTTCTCACTATAATCACTTATTTCCAGAGACATAGATTAATTAAATGTAACCTACACTGTGAAAACTGTGTTCCTCTTTTATTTTAATGTGCATTCTCTTTTGCAATAGAAATGGCATACATTATTGAATCAATTACTGATGATTTCCTCTTGATTTTAATTATTTTCCTCCTAGCCTCTGATTTTATCAAATCAATCAGAAAAATATAGGATGAGAGAACTATTTGACATAAAGCACTGTGGCATAGGAAAGAGTAGATAGAATAAAAGGTTTTCCTAACTAGGTTTAATGACCACACACTGTGGTGCTTTGGGCAAGAACTAACTTACACGAATGTGTCAACACTAAGCTTTAAGCTCCATAATGGTATTTCATCCAAGAATTTATCATTTGGTCCTCAAATTACACTTGGATTTTGTATAAAATTGTATTTGAATTAAAGACTTAGACTTTTTAATTTCATAATCAAATAGCTGGCTAAAATACCAATAAATAAAGAGTAAGCAAATATATGTTTTTTTCTTTTTAAGGGTCTTATTCATATTACTCAATAAATTTATTAAACTATAAATACTTAAGCTTATATCATGTAAAATCAAGTTTTAAGTAAAGAAAGAAATACTGTCAGTTGCACATAACATGGTATGTGATAGATTGGAGGTGATATTTGTAGTAGCTCATGCATTCCAAAACAACATAATTTTGAAAAAACACAAACATAATTCTCTTTAAGATGTATTGTAAAATCAAGCCTAAATCAAGACAGGATTGTGAATGGAAATTCTGCATATAATTGTATAATGGATTTCACTCATCCTTATTGGTTTATGGATCGATCCCTCAGAAGGAAATAGCTTTAGTGTCCAAAATTTAGAAAAAGAAGATATGAATATTATATACACAAATATAAACTATGCAGTAATACTTATATACATTATATATATATATCAGTATGTTGTTAATTTGTTTATACATGTTAACTTATATATATTATTTGAGCTGTTATTGTACTTAACTTATACATATATTATTTAGTCAAGAGGAAGAAATGAATCAGAAATTCATAATATTGAGGAAATGTGTGGCTTTGGATAAAACATAATGATTTGCTATTCTAGCCACTGCTTGTTGTACAGAAAAAGAGGATCCTTGTCATTGGCTGTGACATAGGTAAGGAAGAGGAATGTGAGTTCAGTTAAGTTCTGTTAAAACCAAGAACAGCCGGGGCCGAGAGATAGCATGGAGGTAAGGTGTTTGTCCTTCATGCAAAAGGATGGTTGTTCGAGTCCCGGCATCCCATATAGGTCCCCTGTGCCTGCCAGGGGCAATTTCTGAGCATAGAGCCAGGAGTAACAACCCCTGAGCCCTGCTGGGTGTGACTCAAAAACAAAAACGAAAAACAAAACAAACAAATAAACAAAAAAAACAAGAACAGCCATGCAGACATCCATGCAATTGTTTTTAAGAAAGTCTTGACACTAACTACCATCCAGTTTCAGAAAAAGTGTAAAAGATAAGAGGCTGAGTGTGGATCAAACACTTTAATCATATGTGAGCTATAAGCTTACCAGTTTCCTAAAAGAAAATGATAATAGGTTGTTCTTTATTCTTCTTTTGCTTCTTCATATCTTCTTCTTTTAAAGAAAACCTAAAAGTACAACTTGTCCTATGTCAGACCTTGTCAATAAAACAACAGAATCCATCTTCCTTGGACTGTCTACACTAAGAACCAAAGGTTGAGAACTGACTCAGGAATCTTTTTTTTTCCCCCTTTGGAATTTCTTGTTTTAATACTAGATAGTCTAGCAAAATATGATGGTGACACTGTATGTACCTCCTGATCATAATTTTCCAGACAAATGAAGGTGATTTAGACTCATACAAGATCCTATACACTCAAATGGTGTTAATAAGCAGAACATGAAATGATACAAGTAGAAATTACAGTAAATGAACTCAATGAAGGTATGACAAGAGCTGAGTCACTATATCAGACTAATGAAAGTATGACAAGAGCTGAGTCATTGTATCAGACTAAGGCCATAATGTCCTAATCAGAGGCCTAATAAGGTATGTGAAAGATCTTCCCTAAAGGAGAAAAGTCTCCCAAGACAAAAGCAGTAATTGTTCCTAGGTCCTTTAGTAAGTAATAATTTAGGGAATTCAGGGGCAGCTGCATAATGTACATGTGATTATATATCTACTTTGATCTAGCTAAAGAATATATAAGTTGATAATTATACCAGAAGTAGGAAATACAAAACAGAATTGTTTATAAAACAACTATAATGGTGTTAAAATATAATTAAGTCACTGGTAAGGTGATATCTAAAAATAATTTGAGTAGTTCCAATTTTTTTTTATTTAAGTGTTCAGTGCATTTTAGAATTGAAACAGATTTATTTTTGCTGCTTTTCCTTCTGTATACAAAATCTATTCTCAAACCATAAATTCAATAAAATTGTAGCTCTTCCCTTATAATCAACATACTGTATAAACATGTTTTATACTGAAGGATTAAATACATTATTACAAAGGAGCACATCTGAGACTCCAACTTTCTTTTTCTGTGACACCTATTGAACATGTGGATTCATAGTTAAGTCTAGGTAATTGATGGAGGTAAATGGCAGGGTAATATATGGAATTCACTTTTATTAGTCCATCTTAGAACCAGAGTCACTGAGTTCATAGTGAACCTTCACTTATACCTGTATTCAGAACTCACCTTTCCCTTGTCCAGTCCAAAGTCCCCTCTCACATTTTTAGGGAGGTGCTAAGCAGTGAAGAGATGAGCCAGTTGCTAATTTTCTTTGATAAATAATTAGCCCCTGAATATTGATATGGATGTTTCTGTTAGACACAGCAACACTCTCCCATCTTAGTGATAATACAGTGAAAGACAGGTCTGGCATTCAAGTTTTCCTTCTTGGCTGCAGAGAATGCTGGCAGCCCTGTATTCGGAGCTAATGGCAGCCACAGTTAAGCTGTCCTGGTTCAATGACCCAATGACACATAATTCACTTCATCTGTACCTTAAGACTTGTGACAGTTGTCTCAACCCTCTCCTCAAAAGATTTGAAAGTAGGAGAATTCCTAAAATAGAGAAAGAAAGGTCAGCTCCAAAGACCTATGGTCTTAGCAACTGTGCTGTCTGATATTCTACACTTACTTGTATCACCTCTGCATCAACTGTCAGCTTGCCATCTGCATTAAACATGTTTTAAATAGTCACTGAGCACTGATGAGCTGAGCAGTGCCAGCTGTGTTCACCAAAACAAAACAAAACAATTTTAATTAATAAAAATAAATATTATAAAATGTATTTCACCTGCTAAATTCCAGAAACCTTAATATTTTTTATATAAAGCAGATACTTACTCTTAGAATAAATAACAAAGCATTTGTTAATATAGAACTACAGTGATGTCATGGTGTGTTACACATTATTGCCAAAGAGTCAAAGGTGTGATAGCTTTTTTTTTTTTAACTATTTACTTGTTTCTATCAAAAGCAGAATCAAATGTTTATTTAACTAAGTTTATTTTTTCTTTTTAGGAAGCCATGGAAAGTCTGTCTGAAGAAAGTGACTTTTGAGTTTTTCAACTTGAAATAAAGTTACTCAGTGAGTTTGTGACAAGACAGAATTAGTAAAAGGGGAAAAGATTCTTAAGTTTTTTTTTCTCTCATACATCAAGATGTAATAATTTTGATAGCTATCTTGAGGCTTGGTTGCTTTGAAAATCTCTGGGAATTTTTCATTATTTCAAATTGAAATGTACCCATCCAGTGTTAATACAAAAGTTATAAGCACATATGATTTTTCTTCCCAATGATGATATATATTTCTATTTATTATCATACAGAAGAACCTCTTCAGGCTATTGGCATTTTGTGACTCATTCTTTGTGTTTAATAATCTATGTATCATCTTGTTATTTTGAGCATTAGATATTTCATTTGGTTATTACTTTTGGTTTTCTATATTAGTTTTGGCCACATAATATTATGGCTAATGACATCATTTCCATTAGAAGTAATGCCAAATCCAAATACAGAAATAGAAACTGAACTAAAAATGTATTTTAAATCTCATATCCCTCTCAACTTCCAGCATCAATTGCCATCATTTTTCAGGTCAAATAATTCAACTGAATGTTACTATATTTGATAAACTACTTGCTTTTTTCTCTTTAGTGCCAAAGAAATAAAAGGAGAAAATGGCCTAGAGAAAGAAACTTTATAAAGAAAAATGACTGAAAAATATGAACTTCATGAAGCATATCAAGAGAGAATTAACAGAGAATAGACTTTTGAGTAAATGTGGCTTTGTTAGGGAGTATCTCCTAAGACTGATGTTTTAAATTACCAGAAATGTTTTTGCAGTAGACTCTGAATGAAGTGAGCTCAGAGGATTCAAATGTGAGGGCTGAAGAAAACACAGCAGTTAAAGGCCTTTTCCTTCACATAGCAAGAGCAGTCACTGAGCACAGAACCAGGAATAAACCCTAAGCATATCTGGGTGTGGCTCAAAATACAAAGGAAAAAGAGAAAAAGACACTATTATGGAATAGTGCTTTGTATAGGATTCAAACATGAGTCAAGTTCCTACAAAAAAGCCTCCATAATACATGTATTGCATGATGAAATATCTATGAAATTATGCTTGAATGACTAAAAAATACATATTTATTGGCAAGGATTCACATATTAAGTATAAAACCTCTGTAGGTTTTATTTAGTCATGTCATAAGATTTCCTGTGACAGGGGACCAGACAGAAAATTCAACTTAATTCTCTAAGGAATGAATGAATGAATGACATGAATCTAGTCATTTTCTAAAAATTAATTTTAGGCAAGTTCATGATGACTGCAGTGACCCATACATCATTCAATGGATTCCTAAATCAGAGAGAAAATTCCATTAAAATTTTTTTTCAATGCCTTCTTTAGGCACTCAGGCTATACACCAATAAAGGATCTCAGTGCCACTCATCACACTAATCAGTTTGGATGCACTCAAGCTAGAGCAAGAAATCGCCAAAGAAAGACACGTTAAGCAATGCTGGATCTGTGTTCTCTCTCTACCACCAAATTAGGAAAACTGTGATTAAATTTTCAAAGAAAGCGAAGAAGCTCAGTCTAAAACTATCATACATAGTAAAACAAAATGTTTCTAACTATAATAAAATATGTACTGGAAAAAACTGTGTACTCATTTAATTGTATAATATCCAACTATAAATTTTTAGCATTGCAAATAACTCCAGAAAAAAATTAGATTTATGGTGCCAAATTATTGAGAGTAAGTGAACCCATTCTATTATATCTTTATAGAATAAAACAATAAAAGGCAAATAGAAGAGGCTAAGTTCTGATTGAAGTGCGGAGAGTCCAAAAGCCTTGATTTCCCTTTCTGCTAGAGTAGCCCAAGAGCCCTGACGGCTTTGGAACTCTAGGGACCACTATGAAAGAACAATAGACTTGTTTTCTTATTTTAACTTGATGAAAATGATAATACTTATAGGACTTTCCTGAGGTTGAAAGTTCATTCTTAGTACTGGGCTATACCCTTTATAATCCTATTACCAATGGAAATTATTCCTTTACATTTCTGTTAATATTATTTCATTTGACTATATTCCTGATCCTTCAACTTGAAATGGGGAATGTCTTTTTCTGAAGTTATCTATCCAGTAATTTGAATGACATTTTTATTATTGAACAGGTACCTTACTTCTGCCTTTAAAAAAATCTTAATGTTATCCTTTTTTAAAATGACAGCCTTCTTGGTCTTTTAGTCTTTCATTTAAACTTCCTCCTAGGCTTGCATTTAATTTGGTAAAGTATGAAATGTATTAGCATCTTTACAAGAGAACTAAGAATGTTCCAGACCCTCTGCCAACTGCTTTTACACTGGTAATTTTGAGTCACAAAATAACCTTATGAAGTAAATTTAAATCCTCCCAGAGTCAGAAGTCCAGATAAGAGAACAGAGATGGTTAGTTACTGATGGTGATAGATTAAGTAAATTGTCTCAGTCTCACACACACACACACACACACACACACACACACACACACACACACACACACAGAAATAATGAATTTAAAACTGTGTCTGGTTAAAAGTCCCTGTATATTATACCATAGTTCTAAAGAATTATCAGTTTTTTTCCTGAAAAACATTACAAGGAAATTGGTAATAGTACTTCCTTTCATTAAAAAGGGAAAAAAAAGCAGAGTAAATATTAACAAGATAATAATTTTAAATATATTCTGTATTAATATTATGCAAAATAATATATACACTTTACCTCATAGCAGGCATACTTATGGAATGGCGAATGGAGTAGCTTCAGGATAAAAGCAAATTAAAGGGGAGAGAAAAGAGAAAGACAAAAATAAGAGAACAAAACATAAGTAAACAAGAAACTCCCTATTCATAGTGCTAAAGCAGCCATCTTACCAACTGAAGTATAATCTGCCCACCCCACCAAGATCCTATTTAATTTCCACTGGGTAAGAAAGGCCACAATCAGCATCCAAAGGAATAGGTGGTTAAATATTATTCTGTTTTTGGTAGGTTCTCAGAAATCTGAGATTGTATTCCCCTAGATGAACCCAGTAGCTAGTAGGCATCATGTGCAGGTTCCAATTTCCTTTTTCATTCACTTTCCTGTTCAGAAAGACAGTCAGAGTGAAAGGCAGGACTCAGGACATACAGTCAAGCAGTGGAAAGTTAATTATGTCATTGTGGAGAAACAGAACTTAAAATGCACACATCTTAACATGGGAGCAACATTTTCTGTATCTGTTTAGAACATTTGGCACTGTTTAGAACATATTAACATTTCTGAGAATTTAAAAAACCCAGCCTTCTAGCACTATTAATTCTATAGCCACTGGCTCTTCTTTCCTCTGTTTAATTAGCTGTTATAGTTAGCTATTATAGCTATTATGTGACTTCCAGAAATCAAGATATGTCTAGGAAGGGAAAAAATGTGGCCCATTTTTCTGGCTAAGTATGCTTTCGATGCATTTCCAACAGTCTCTGGTTTCTCTTCTTCTGATAACCTAGTAAGTAAGAGATCGGCTCACCACTCTTCCCCACCACTATCCACTAAGGTTATAATTATTACATCAAAAAGAATTACTATAGAAATTCATTTGCAGATCCAGAGCAATAGCACAGGTGGTTTGCCTTGCACATTGAAGACCTGTGTTCAAACCTTGGTACATATATGATGTCCTAAGCCCCACAAAGAGTGAGCACAAAGCCAGGAGTCAACCCTGAGTGTTACTAGCTGTGGGCAAAAAATATATATAAACATATTTATTTGTTAAATACAGGCATTTTTAAATAAAAAAATTTCCTTTACTTTGCCCAAAGTATACGATAGTAAAATTCCAAAGGAGAGGCTTAATTCAGAGCGGAAGTCTGACAACTGCACACTACTAACACATATTTTCAGTAACCTTTCTCTAGTCAGCTTCCCAGTATACAGAAAGTTGAAGATAAGCCATCTAGAGAAATAACAATCATGAGAATTTATAAAAACAACACAATCATCTACAGAAAGTAATTTTTCCTTTACACTCCTTTCTAACAATATTATTTAAAAGAAAATACAACGCTCAAGTTTCCCTTTCCTTATTTCAATTCTTTGGAACTCCGCTAATGGAGGAAGAAATTGAACAGAGAAAAGATTCTTAAGTGATTGTGCAACAAGTGAATTTGATAAAAAATGATTCAGAAGTGAATTAAGTATATGTTTAAACAAATTCAAAGGTATTCAATAGCTTTGGATCTATTAGATCAGGCATATCTGCAAGAAAAGAGATCTGTGCTTCAGTTGCAGTGCACCCAGAATGGGAAAGAAATAGGAGATTTGGGAAGGAAAGGCAATATGAGGCAGAGTATGCAAGGAATGCTTACCCAATGGAGTGAGACCTGCAGCCAGGGCAGCACAAGGAGAAAGCAAGAGCAGAGTTAGCCTCTCGGGATGCAAAGAAATAATTACATTACCCCTTCAGACCTCTTTTCAAGAGCTCTAAAAGAAGAATGAGGTAACTCCATTCATGATTCAAGTATACTGATTTTCAATTTGCCATGCTTTAGGAATTTGTTATTCATTATTCAACTATTATTCTTATGGATATATAGAAATGTTGTACTCAAGTTATTTTCCCCTTGCAAACATGTAATTGCTACCAGATCACATGCAATTTGAATAAATTCTCTGAAATGTCTCCAGCAGTTATCATATTATTATCTAAAACATTCGAGTAACTTTCATTTCCTCAGAATACTTTTCATGAACATGGCTATTTTATTGTCACAGGAAATATTTTAGTTAAGTAGTATTTAACCAGGTCACTTCAGAAGTGGAGAGAGGGGGCATTTTCATGATTGAGGGGTCTGCACCTAGAGGTTTAAAATGAAAACTTTGTCTTGAAAAAGAGTGCCTTTTTAAAAACATAGGCAAAAAAAAAAAAAAAAAGAGCGGAAACTTTCTATTTCCCAGCTATCTGAGAGATGGTGCTGATCTTTTTAAACAAGTTTAGAAATTTGTTTCAGAAGGGACAGAAGGATTTTATAGTTTAACTAACAAAAATATAGAATAACGTCACCTTTAAAGAAAAGATTTCTGTGGAGTATGGGGTGGGGTAGTGTTCATGTCTTAATCTTGTCTCCATGCTGGTGGGGTGGGGGTGGGGGGTCACTGCATGTAAAATGCCAGGAATTGAATCGGACTTGGCCAGTATACAAGTGCCTTAATCTCTATATTATCTCTCCAACTCCTAGAACAATGACACTTTTAAACCAAAAGTAATTCAAAGAAAAATGTCTGATGAAAGTGAAAATTTCTCCATATTCATTTTATAAAATAGTAAATCAATGTGAGAAAAAAATTCCCTTTTTTTAACCTAGGAAACTATCGATTCAGCCTAGATAAGTTCAAATTTGACCTTTACTTATATAATTTGCTTCAGCGCGATTTAATAGTAAGAGGCTTTGGCAAAGCTTGTTTTTATAGAGTTAATGTTATTTATCAAAATAAAAATGTTAGTATACCTTGAGAAAATTTTTTTCTCTGAATTTTGCAAACTTGACAACATGTTACAGGACCAAATTTGAGTATCTAGTAAAATAGGCTACTTTCCAGCAACTAATGAAAAGTTTAGGACACTTAGAAAATACCAATTACAGTACGAGTCACATTGAAAATAGAAAAGACAGGCAACACAACTTTGACATGATAAGCCATTAATATATGAACATGCGGCCCGGAGAGATAGCACAGCGGTGTTTGCCTTGCAAGCAGCTGATCCAGGACCAAATGTGGTTGGTTCGAATCCCGGTGTCCTATATGGTCCCCCGTGCCTGCCAGGAGCTATTTCTGAGCAGACAGCCAGGAGTAACCCCTGAGCACCGCCGGGTGTGGCCCCCCCCAAAAAAAAATATGAACATGCTTCAATCAACATGCTGCAGAAAAACAAGCTTCATTCTTTCTTACTTAAAAAAAATCAACATGTTGGACCCTTACAAACTAAGTGCATTCCTGTTCATGAAAGCTCCCTAATTTTTATCTTGGGAGATCTATGGGACTATCTTGTAACTGAGAGCATCACCTAGTAAATACAAAAAAATTAGCATTTATTGAGTGCCTGATACATAGCAGACTCTTTTCTGCTACATTTATAATGCCTGATGATCTGAGTCCTCCTACTGCATTGTATAATAGTGAATGCTTAGGTAGAAGTAAGCTAAATTACTTTGGACTCTTTATAATCTAATGACCTGAATTTGGGGAATTTGTTACAAATATAGACCCCCAGACTTCATCCAAGACTCAGTAAGAATCTATTTTGGAGTTGTAGAAGCTGGAATATGCATTTGAACAAGCTTCTGTGGCATTTATATGGTTTCCCAAAATTAGAACAACACTATTCTACCTCTTTGCTGAGGTCCTACATACAACTGGAATATTTCAACTAAGTATGTAAATGTAATATGTATAAAACAAATATAACAGCCATGGCAAAAACATGTTTGAAAATATATGAGGTAAAAGGATCTTTTCTGCTTTCTAGAATTATTTAACCAGATAAATGTTTTAATGTCCTCTTTTGGAATTAAAATTTTATTTCTATCTAATGAAGGTTAATTATTAATAAACATAGCCTATCTGTTCGTGCTGTCTCAAGAATTCCAATTCTCTTCATTATTTTATTATAAATACAAATGAAGATTAAAATCAAAGTGCTCAGATTCAGAAATATACACTTATTTAACTTTAGTCTTATAAACACTGCCAGATTGTTAAGTGCTGCATGAATGTTTAGCACAATCAATAAAAAATTTAAGCTAAAAATTTAAAGACGCAAAGATATAAACATTTGTGCTAGGTACTAAAGCTGCAGGGTAGTAGAAAAAGTAATAAGTTAAACATCAAGTAAAAGAAAATGCATTGTTTTTCTAAATGAAGATGAAAGGTTTTTTTTAAATAATTTGATTTCAATAGAGAAAAATTAAATGTGTTTGCAATAAAAAATTTTCCAAGCATATAAGCCAAATAAGAATAAAACTATACTAGGTACTTAAATAAGCAAAATATACATAAGACGCAAAAGCAAAACTGGCAATTACTACATTGTTTTTATAGTGTTTATAATAAGGACATTGAATTCTCAATTCAAATTTACCTTGAAGTCTATCCTATTTTATAAAATATGAAAACCTGGAAATATCCAAAATATAAAGGAATTTGTTTCTGTGTCTTGGTACAGCTATGAGCTGAGAGATGATAAAGCCATTTACAAATGAAGATGTCATAAGTATTTATTAACCTGAAGAAAGAAATCTACCAGAAATATGTCATATGGTACCTTTCTTTGGAGTAAGAGGATAAAATGTAATCATTTAGCATAGAAAAATAAATTAGAGCATGCATAAAAAATATACTCTACAATAATTTTTCAGAACAGAGAAGTGAATGTACCATTTACCTTGTAGTTCAAATGGCAATAACCAGTATTTTGTATATGCTGCATTCTTTTGAAATCCCTCTAATTTTAATCTCTTTCTACCTCCTGCTTTTAAAAGGTTAGTAAAGGACATCTTTGGTACCCATCTCATTTCCCCAAATATCATGCAGAAAATATTCAAATATAGGTGGCTTCTGATTGTTTTTATATTTCAATCTATGATGTTTCAACTTTACAGTGGTGCAAAAACAATACACATTCAGTAGAAACTGTCTATCTTTTTTCAGGTTTGATATTTCCTTGGACAACTGATATGTGATGTGATTCTTCCTTAATGCTGGACAAAGTGATTTTGATTCACTCAATCAAGAGGAGGATAAACAAGCATAATCTATTTATCTCTTACCATCTATTCTCTGGTATTACCAAAAGAGAGAATTGGGTGGCTCTACCATTTCAGAATCCCATCATGCAGCAACATTTTAGTTGAGTGCTATATCATCTTTCAAGCCCAAAGTGCTATTAGATTGATGCACTAATGATGAGATTCCATCCAACCATTGTTTTTTCTTTTAGTACCTTACATATTCAATAAATTACAATAGATATTCAATGCATTATTATAAAACAGGCTTTGTATTAAATTATCTCCTTCAACTCTAGGTTAATATAAAGTTTTGTCATTTATTGAAGGCTAGACTAAGCTCAGATGTTTGGTATTATGTTTATTAAATACAGTTTTGACTTGATATTTTCAACTCAGAATTATGTTATGACCTGGTAAGTTCAAGTTAAGTTTAAAATATTCTAAATGAAAATGAGTAAGTTATATAGTAGAATTATCAGAACATGGTTCCATAATAAGTGGAGGAAAATCTGCATAAAACATTTATCAAGGTATCTTTACATTCATGAGTTCATGAGGGACAATCCCCAACCACCAAAAAAAAAAAAAAAAAAAAAAAGCAAACAAATTATCTTAGCCATCCATCAATTTTATCCACACATAGTTTCTATGAGAAGTTTAAAATAATATGTTAGGAAAATGAACAAATAGGTAATTCTCTTCCCTCAGAAACCTACAGACTTTCAATGCAAAAATTCCTTTTCATATTACCTCATATCTCCAAATTTCTTGCTGATGGCTGTCCCCACATTGCTGAAAGCTGCGGAGGCCTTCTGCCCTGCATGACTCAGAGTTTCATGTGTTTTCTTGTAGCTACAAGTAAAACAGAATGATAGTAAGACATTTTATATATCTTAATGGTCCATGAAATATTTATAGTTCTTCTCTTTCCGTCCTTTGAAACTTCCCTTGGCTGAGCTTATTTAGACAAAGTTGATTGGCAGAAGTGGTTTTAGTTTATTATTTGGGGATAATGAGTTGCTTGCCACTCATTCAAAGTTAAGATCAGACCACTAAATCTGAATTCAGGAAGTACAAGGGCAAATCTGAAAATACAGATCTTTAATCTCAGTTAGTGTACTCCATCTGAGAGTATTAAGTTATTCTGATATAAGTGTAAAAACTCTATGAACAAAAGCTTTCAACAAAAGTTCTTGTTATCCAAAGTAACACAATTTAGAAAATGTAAATTTCAAATGAAAATATAACCTTTACCTATGGTTGACATATTCAGAAATATGAAAACTACAACTAGATATTTAACTTATTTTACTAATGTTTGCAGCTAGGGAAAAGGAAACATATGATCTTGGAAAAATACAGTGACTTTTCCCTCTATTAGTTGTAGGAATATATAACAGAATAATGGGTTTATAAAATGATGTCAGATCTACACTAATTCTTTGAGGGCAAATAACCCATTCATTTTTATGTCTCCAGAATCTGACCAAAGGCACTAGAAAAGCTCAATAAATACAGACAAATGAATGAGTTAACAAAAAAGGATAGTCCTCTAGATCTTGAAACTTGGAGTCAAGGCAGTAAGAACAGAGATAAATGAGAAAAATTACAGAGATAAATAGACTTGATGACATATAGAAGACAAGAAGCTTGGCCAACAGTTTTAAGTATGGTGACAGGAAGGGCAATAAGGGCTGAAAAATTTATCAGTAATTTAATAAAATGTAATAAATCTATTTAACAAAGAAATAATAAGAATAAATAAACAAATTTGATCATTTAAAAACCCAGATTATATATCTCCATAAAGTCAAGAGATTAGAAGTTGTACAGACTACTTTCTCAAATCACAAGGCACTGAAATAAGAAGTGAACTAAGAGATACAGAAGTAAAACTTTAACACCTGAAAATCGAATAGTGCACTACTGAACAACCAGTGGGTCAGAGATAAAATCAAAGAGGAAATCACAACATTCTTGGAAACAAATGACAATGAAGACACAAACTATCAGAATTTACGGAACACAGCAAAAGTGGTACTAAGAAGAAAATTTATAGCTTTGCAAGCACACATCACAAAGGAAGAAGAGGCCTAAATAAATAGCTTAATGACACAGCTTATAAAATTAGAAAATGATCAACAAAAGGAACACAAAAACTCAATTCAAAAATCCCTTCCTCACACCTCTATTTATTGCAGTGCTATTTACAATAGCCAGACTCTGGAAACAACCAAGATGCCTTTCATATATATACATATATATATATATATATATATATATATACACAATGAAATATTATTATACACAAGAGATGAAGTCATGAAATTTTCCTATACATATATAGACATGAAAATTATTATGCTGAGTGAAATAAATCAAAAGGAAAGAGATAGATACTGAATAGTTTCACTTATATATGGGTTTTAAGAAAAATAAAAGACATTATTTTAATAATGCCCAGAGACAATAGAGATGAGGGTGGAAGGAACGGCAATATAAAGCTCACCACAAAGAGTAGTGAGTGCATTTAGAGAAATAACTACACTAACAACAATTGTGATGATGTTAATGAGTGCGAGAAGTAGAATGCCTTTCTCGAATACAGTCCAGGGGTGGGGAAGGGTAGAGATGGGGGCACTGGTGGTGGTACTGTTACACTGGTTAAGGGGTGTGTTCTATTTATGACTGAAATCCAACTACAATCATGCCTGTAATCATGGTGCTTAAATAAAAATATTATTTAAAAATAAATAAAAAATAAAAACCCAGATTTTAAAAATGTACAGATTTTAAAAGATTAAAATGTACAAATTCAAGAAACTAATTATTATAATAAATTATTGTTTTCTTGTAAATGCAAGAACTACCAGTGATTTTTAACAAAGCGTTCTGACACTTGCCTGGAGCACTCACATATTAATGGATATAGATATGCTATCTTGAAGAAAACATTATACCACATGAAATCTGTTTTACAGGAACGTTTTTTGTCCATTTGCACGTGCTTCACCTCTTCCACAAGTCAATCAGTCCTAAATATGCTATCAGACCAATGTGAGATTCATTTTTCAACAGGCAACCATCAACTGGAAGTACAGAAAGAATATCCTATATAGATGAAAATGTTTTCATGATTTTTAGGATTAGGCCTAATTCAGGATTTTTACTTCTACCGACATTACAATTCTAAAAATCGTCCATAAAAATCATTTTTCTATGTAAAAAATTTTCATATATTTTGGTAAGCAAATAGAAAAAATCCATGAAATATTACAAAAACAATATTATCTCTGCCATTTCTGTTCCAATAGCCATTCTATCAAGGAACTCTATTGCTTCATTCTTTGAAGTAGATATGAGATTTTCTGCCATCAGTTCACCTGACTTCCCTTACCTAGGCTACTGCAAGAGCTTTGAACCAGCTTTCTGTGTGTCCCCTGGCCTCCTGACACCATTAAAATAATAAAATAATAAAATAATAAAACCTCCATTAAAATACTAAGTCCTGCATGTCCTAACTCTCACAACTGCTCCTCATTTCACTCAGAAAGCCTGTTTAACAAGAAGAAAGAAAGAAAGAAAGAAAGAAAGAAAGAAAGAAAGAAAGAAAGAAAGAAAGAAAGAAAGAAAGAAAGAAAGAAAGAAAGAAAGAAAGAAAGAAAGAAAGAAAGAAAGAAAGAAAGAAAGAAAGAAAGAAAGAAAGAAAGAAAGAAAGAAAGAAAGAAAGAAAGAAAGAAAGAAAGAAAGAAAGAAAGAAAGAAAGTAAGTCAAAGTCTTACAACATGCCTTCAGAGGCTCTTACTTAAGGACATCCTAGCACTCCTCCCCTCCTAGCACTACTCCCCACCTGCTTATTCACTCTGCTTCAACTACTCTGACTCTCTCTGGTTTCCTCAGGTCCTCTCTAGCTATCAGCACCTCTCTCCAGCTGCTCCACTACGGCATGCCATCAAATCTGGGAACAGAAAGGCTTTACTGAAGTTTAGAAACTTCACTTTGAAGAATTAAGATCTAATTCTACAGCACCTGACTGTGAATGTCTTCCTTTGTTATTTGTCCAGTCAGAACCAGATGCCCAGGGAGCTTGGTTCAATGAATGTCACAGGATCAGCTGGGATCCAGAAGTGACAGGGGTGAAGATAGAGAAATAGGCAGAAAAGAGTAAAGTGGCAAAAGGAAGTCTACTGGGCAGTCACCCTGCTCTATCTAGACCTGAAGATGACTCAAAAGGAAAAAAAATTATTCTGAGGACCCAGGAACAGGTCAGTGGTAGAGTGCCTTGCCTAGCAGACATGAGATCATGAATTTGATCACCAGCACCACTCCACACATTGAATGTGATTCTGCTGGCTCTGCCAATAGGGATCTCCAGAACCATAACAGAGTTTGTAGGACTCAAGCATGCATCACAACCAAAGCTCACATGTCTATAAAAAATAAATGAGATGAAGGCCAAAGAGAAAGGACAAAGGTTAATATGCTTTTGGCTTATAAAGTTTAAACTTTAAGGCTATGGCTGTGATGCTGGTACATATTCTCACCTCCTTGATTAAGACATGGAACTCACTATGAATCTATAAATATTCTACCAATATTAAAACTTGTTTTCAGTCCTTCCCTTTAAAATAATGTTTGATAATATTCAACGAGTGAAAAACAACTCAAATGGCAACCTTCTGCTTTACTTGACAAACTTGAAATTTAAATGTCAATGGCATTTAACGTTTTAGATAAGGAACATCTCTTACTTTAAGCTAGAGATGATATGGCATCTCTCCTCACATAATTGATCAAGCAGAAGACAAATACATTTTCCCTAAATGAAAGAAGCAATATGATGGCCTCATATTTCTATCAATTGTGCTATGAGTAGCAGAAAAAGCAGCTTCAATAAGCTATTAGTATGTGCGTATCTGTTTGCTATAATTCCTCTGCACCTCACAGGCCTTTACTGAATGATGTTTCTAACAAGAGGAGAATGATGAAAGTCTGAGGTGATTGAAGGGAGATGGTCTTTTCCAAATTCTTCTCTTCTTTGTAGGCCTACAATCTGTTCTATAATACATTGCAAAAGGATTATGAGTGTGGGGATTTCATGGGTGATCATTCACTTTAAAATAAAGCATTTTGAGATCAGTTAGACAGTACGGGATCAGTTTGCTTGCCTTGTACAGTAGCCAAACCTGGTTCAATTTCTAGCATCACTTCAAGTCCCAGGGCCTAAAGTGATCCCTAAGCATTGAACCAGAAGTAAACACTGAATCTGGTAGGTATGGTACAAACAACTCAACAAACAACTCCCCCCCCTAAAAAAATAAAGAAAATAAGAATTGTATCATATTGTATAGTTTACAACAAGATTCTAATTCCTTCTCCCTATTAAAGAATTCAATTTCTCCGACAGTGGTCTCACCTCTCCACAGTATCTGCTTGAAGAGAATATAAAACAGCAGAAGAAGAAACAAACAAAATGGGAGTTTGTGAAATTTTGTGTTTCTAAATTCTCTCAAATCAAAGCATATTAAAAGATGCAGCAAAAATAATCGACACAGATGATCTCTGACATACCTGTTTTCTGATTTTTCTATAAAACAGACAATGTCAGTTGGCTGCATAACTATTTCTATTCATCTAGTTCTGTTCTAATTTGAACCTTGCTACAGAGTAAAATATGTCAAGATATTTTATTATCATATCAAGGATATTTCTTTTCATTATAAATCAAACTAAATAGGCCATGATTGCCTCATCAGTATGCAAAGTACTGCCTCTGGGAATAACCTGTATTCCTTTGACAGCTAAAATTCCTTTCAGTGCCTGAAATTCTTATTCTATCCAAGCTAAACCAATTCTCTCACATCAAAATTTTTATCATATGAAATATAGAGCTTGTGCTAGAATAGATCTGGACACTAATAACAGGAAACTCATGACTTGAGCAAATTTAGATTTTTGTTGTCATCATCCCCCAACATGCAATTCACATATTTCACCTTTATTCAGCAACTAAGAATAAAGACTGGGAAAAATATTCTCTATAAATTATGATTATGATACATGGATGTCTCTCTTTTATGAGGGGTACTGAATCTTCCTTACTAAAGAAAATTCATAGAATCCCCAAAGGTTATTGAATCCATGGCCATTCCATTCCTAAAGGTTAGATAATCTCCACTAAAATCTTTCAGTTCTTTGATTCAGTGACAACAAGTAGAAGGCTCACTAATATCCTCTGTAAAATTTTTCCCCAGGTTGCTCTCTTGGTGCATAAATGTGTTTGCCTTTTAGACATTTCATAATTCCTTTAACCTACACAGAATTTTTTGGCTTCGCTACTAGAGCTATGTCCTGAAACAGAGAATATATCTACAAGGCCTTGTATACTTTACAAATATTAACTTTGGATCCTAACTACCTCATAGAAACAAATATGATCTCATTTCATGGGTGCAGGGGAGGGGGGTTATATTCCAGTTTCCAGTCTAAGCAACTGGAATCCTATGACTTGTATCAATATTATATAAGGACTTAGAAATTTAAAATGAAATGATTTACAATGATTATTATGAAATATGAAATGATTTAAAATTTAAAATGAAAGTGATTGCTTATTACATTGACTTCAGTAAATAGATATACCAGAGAAGAACAGATAAATTCTTAACTTGCCAAGACCCCAAAATTAGCAAGCAATAATACTGTCTGAGCTGGGTATTTTGAACTCTGAAGTCTTCTACATAGGTTCATGCCCTCTGAAACATTCTTCAGAGGCTTGTGGGTCTCTAAAGCCTCCTCCATATTCCTTTTTTAAATGTATTTTTTATTTAAACACCATGGTTACAGGTTGTTCATAAAACAGTTTTTCCACAGATAAAGTTGTTCATGATTGAGGTAGTCATAAAATGTATAACAACCTTCACCAGTAATGCATTTTCCCTACTAATGTTAGGTGTTCATTTCACTCTACCTGATGCTTTCTCTCACCCACCCTCTCCCGCCTGCTTCTGGGGCAGACATTTTGCTTCTCTCTCTCTCTCTCTCTCTCTCTCTCTCTCTCTCTCTCTCTCTCTCTCTCTCTCTCTCTCTCTCTCTCTCTTTCTCTCTCTCTCTCTCTCTCTCTCTCCTCTCTCTCTTCTCTCTCCCATCTCTCTCTCCTTCACTTTCTCTCTCCTCTCTCATTTTCTTTTTTGACATTGTGGTTTGTACTACTGCAAATGAAGGGGTGCCATGAATGTCCCTTTTGTTTTTGACCCTTCTCTATTCTAGCACTCTGCTCTTTGTGGTAAGCTTCCTACCATGGTCTGGTTCTCCAAATCCTCATCTCAATTGTCTCTGGATATCATCTCCTCACTATCTTTTATTTTCCTTAGATCCCACAAATAAGACAATATTTTTGCTGCTAATGCTAGAGCTCTGACAGAGAAGCATTCTGACCTGTCTGAGGACTGCCTTTACAGGTAACTTCATGACATCAAACTGCAGAGGTCCTATTCCCAAACCTCACCTTAGTGGCCTGTAATCCCCTCCTCTTTTAGATCCAATTGAATTACATGCTTATATTTTCATAATGTATATTATATTATTATACCCTCAATATGTCAGATTTCAATTACATGTAACTGGCAAAATTTGTAAATGAAACCTTTTTACCTACATTGAAATTAGCATACTGAGATCCAAACTGCCCAGTATGAGCCCAAAAACCCTCTACTTGTATTGTTACAAGCAGGGAAATACTTACCCAATACCCCAGGTGGAAGATCTGAGTCATATTAGGTTTCTCAATTTCCCTTATCCTCCAGCCTCCAGAACACTGAAAACTATGTGGACCCGGCACCAAATTCTATGCCTTCTCTCTCCACTACTTTTCTTAACCACCTTTTCTTCTGGATAATTGCTCTAATCACAAAATTAATTTTCTAGTTTCTACTCCTGCTCTTTTCAATCTCTATTACACAAAGTAATCAGTTATTCTTTAAAAAGGTAAATGGTTATCTCAAATCTTTCAATAGTATCTAAAACATATTCCTACCCTCAGCCTGTGACTCCCCAGAGACACAAATAGAATTTCTTGCACTCAACACATTTACTTCCTTTTGGCTCCTTGAACTTGCAAAACTAGTTCTTGACTTGGGCACTTGGTAGCAACTTTTACTTGGGACAGAAAAATCACCCCTGTATTCTCACAGCTCAGGATCTTTCCTGTCATTCAAATTTCATTCAGAGTAGTGTCCAAGGATAGACTGGCCCTGACAGAAACAGTGGAAGCAGCTACTGCCTGCTTCTCCAGATCCCTCTCCAGTGTATGGCCTTGTGCCATTCTCACTATAGTATGCCCTGTAATTTCCTCATTTGCTATGTTATTTGTTTCATGCTCTATATTTCTTTTCAACTCTTAAAGAGAATAGGAATTTTAACCATTGCATGAAATCTAATATCCTGCGGGCTTACCCTGGGTAATAAGGACAAAAATAGATACTCATGAATATTTGGCAAATAAAATAAATATCCCAATTTCTTTAATGGCTTTCTCCTGTCTGTGTGTAACAAATAACACTATTATAACAGATGCCATGAGGTCCTGTACAATGTGACCCCTGTCCCTTTTCTTGCTATCTCAACATCAATAATTAACTGAACAGTTTTCCACTGGGAGGAGCCATCACCAGGCAATACCTCCCTTTGAGGGTACCCTGACATTGGTGGCCTTAGTACATTCCAGAACTTATTACATTCAGTCTTAAACTCTGGAGTTCAGCTTAAACCACTCATGCTGGAAACCTTTCCCTGAGACCCTAGGTATGCTTCAACCTCCTGTTTCACAGTCCCACAATACCCTACATTTTTCTTTACATTACCTTCATGTTTATCTATGAAGCAATTTTTATAATAACTTATAAATAAAAATAAAAATATAATAATGTCTCCATGAATATGCTAGAAACTTCATAACTCTAGAGAATATTTTCTAGTTATCCAAAGATAACAAAAAAGGTCAATGTTTTTATGCTACCTGACTGCAAAACTAATTTGTTTTTGAAAACATGAAAAAAACACAACTTAGTGTTTTTGTCAAAATGAATTTGGTCAGTAATAAATGGCATATATGATTATGGTGCTGTACCATATAAACTCTGTATATTGCTATACTACTAAAGGTTTGTACAAACACACTTTATGATGTTCATGCAAAGATGGAACTTCCCAGAACATTTACTTATTATTAAGTGACACATTGACTGATTCTCTACGGTATTAAGGCTAAAAATGTTTCCTGAACATACCCTAGGATGACTCTGAATCTTCTATTCTCTGCCAGCTCCATCCCATCAGTCTTGGGGAAAACTTGAAACACCTACTGCATAGATACTCTTTAGCCCTCCTGCCCTCGGCAACAAAATTGCTACTTCTACATTTGATTTGACCTTCTATGAAGTGTGGTTAGGGAGACCAAGGAGGAAGATTTTGCTTGGTTATTACATTCCAGTAGAAAGTTCAGATCAGTGTGACATGAAATCCTCAGACCTGGATTAAATACAAAGGCAACCAGACTGAGGGCATTGGGGACTACTCAGCATCACATTCACAAGGGACATTCCTTTGATATAGGCCTACAAAGTACAAAGACATAAGCCAAAACTTATGTCATAGAAGTTCACTTAATTCAGATCTTAAAATTCAACTATACCTTTCTAGAGATTGTTCATATAGCACTGTAATAAATTTAAAAATTGATAATCGCCAATGTGTGTTGCTTATTTTTCTCTGTAATTGCCATTATCAGGTTGGGAAAGTTGGTGAGGCCCTAAACATAAGCTGATTGGACTCCCTGTGTCCATCTTGCCCTACTCTGGGCTGTGTACTGATGATACATGGCTGAGAACTTGGAGGCACACATCGATAAGTTAGAAGTACTAGACACCAGAGAAAAAGCTCAACAGTCTGGAACATATTATTGATATGCAGAAAAGCAGTGTTCAGTTCCGAATGTCACATAGTTCTCTGAGTATACTATCAAGAGAGTCTCCTAAGAACTATAAGGTCTAGACCCAAAAAACAAGCAATAGAACTGCTGGGTGTTCCATGGGGAGAGAACATTCACCTTATACATGTAATGTCAAGGAACCACAATGGAGATATTCCAGACTCATTTTAGATCTAACACCTCATACTAGAGAATATTTTCACATAGTTGCATAAGAATATTTTCACATAGTTACATAATCTTACAACTCATTTCTCAAAACCATCAGGCAAACTTTGTCTCCTCTACAACACTGAGAATAACTGCTGTCCATCACTGATACCATCCTTACTACCAAGATTTTATGCCTGGGGAAAAATATTCTAGAAAAAGAGAAAATATGATACTCATTCAGATTTTAGAAATGGAATCTTTACCTATATGTGAGTATAGGTAAGAAAATAGTCAATATAAAATTTTGAAAGCAAAATATGGATTTAAACTTAATACTAGGGATAAGCTTCTATGCTTTTCTCATCTAGCCTTAACCCTAACGCACAAAGGAAAAAAAATCGCATCATTATTTGTAGTCACTTTCTTCATTTTAGTGCAAGACTACCTGCCAACAATAAATTTTGAATGAAAAAAGTTTTTAATCACTCAAAAATTACCACACAAGCTACATATTTTACATTATTAAAAATGAAATCCAATAAAAGTATGACTTTTGAGTATCCACAGTTGCCTATAAGAGGACAAGAATATGAGGTCGGAGTAGTGGCACAAGCAGTAGGATGTCTGCCTTGCACATGCTAACCTAGGACAAACCGAGATTCAGTCCCCTGGTGTCCCATATGGTCTCCCAAGCCAGGAGCTGAACGTCACTGGGTGTGGCCCAAAATCAAAAAAGAAAAAAGAGGACAAGAACATGACAAAGATAAAATAATTTCTCTTCAACGAGAAAAATTAATTCTGAATTTCTCCTTTACTTTCACACAAGATTTCACACACTTTCACTCAAGGATGCACTCACAATTTCAACATAAGGTACTGGAGGGATTTTTCTCACACCAAATAACTCTTGACAATAGCTAGGTTTGACTCATCAGGAATATCTAAACTTTAAGGGCTCAAACCCCTCAATTCTTGTCCACTTATTCAGATGCCAATCAAAACTCCCAATTTCTATCTGTGCAGATAACTCAAAGAAAGGACAAAACACTATTTTTATCTGTGCAGCTAACTCAAAGAAAGGACAAAACACTAGAGAATACTATCATCCCTCTCTGAACTCACTAATTGCAAGTATGGTTTAAAGAGCTCCAGAAAGAAGTTTACTTTAAAATGTGTAATAGTTTATTGTAGGAGATGATAAATTAAACATCATGTTTACAGTAAACTTTAAGATGGAAAAGATTTATGGGGCAAGGAGTGAGAGGTTGGGCAATTTCCTGGCTTCTCCTTCTTGCCATTCTCCCAGTTCCTCCCTATTTTCACCCCCCCCCACAACCCAGTAACTCAAAATATTATACTTTTAGAATTTTTATGGAGGTTTCACCAATAGGTATAATCACCTGTTAACTTCATCTCCAACAACTCTGCTCTGCCAGATGGAAAGCAGAAAGAGTTGAAAATTCTAAGGTCCTAATCATGGCTTCCTCTATCTTCAAAACTTGACCCCATCTCAGAGCCACCAAGAGTCACCTTATCATAATGAAAGATCCTCCAATTATCTAGGAAATTCCTGTAGGTATACGAACTATATAACAGGAAACAAAGTTAACACATAAATATTAGAACTGCAGATAACTATGAGTGTTCTTATATTTGGAAAATTAAAAGGACCTTAGGAGAGATGTGTCAGAAACCAAGGAAATGTACAAAAATATGCTTATATGTTCCCATGATTTCAGATATCTTTAAAACTTTTATATATTCAAGATTAGTGAGAATAGAAAACACATTCATAAATACAAAAAGTATAGGTTTTAGGTGCTAGCGTGATAATAGCAGATAAGGAATTTGCCTTACACATGGCTGACCTGCATTTAATCCCTGGCACCACATACGGGCCCAATCCCTCCAGGAGTAGACATTGAGTGTAGAGCCAGACATAAGCTCTGAGCAGGTGTGGACCCAAACAAAAGTAAATTAAAGTATAAGGTTTTTTTAATTAATTAATTAATTAAATTTTAAAAGTTTTGTTGAAAACAGAATTTAATAGATAAAGCATAAGTTCCTGAATTTACTTTATAGTCGTTTCATATGAAATATATATAATAGTATTGTTTTTATTTATTTTGCCTCTAGAGTAAATTTTCCTACAAAACTTTGTAGAAAAGAAATCGATGGACAAATGGTAGTAAAGCATTTTTTAAAAAATTCAGTTAGTGCACTTACGCAGTAGTAGTTTGCATGTCATGCCAACTTTTGCTGAAGTTCTGCTTTAATTCATTCATCAGATTCATGCCAAGTTTTTGTTTTATTTCAACCAGATGCCTTTCTTTTGCTGATAAAACTTGTCGAAGTGTTGTGATTTCGTCTTCTAGCTAAATGTTCGTTTAAAAAGTGAGAATTATGTTAGAGCAAGAAAACATGACATATAAAAAAAATAGCTCTGCTTAATCGTGCTTCTGCATTTTCAGGTCCATACTTAGTTAGACAAAATTCATCATATATAGATAAGTAGATATAAAATTAAAGAAATACTGTTTTTATCATGTAAATATTACCCAGGTATCAAAAACAGCCTGAGACACCACTATAAAAAATTATAGACTGCTATCCCTGAATAATATAGATGCAAAGATCCTAAAATATATTAGCAAACCAAATACAATAATACATCACAAAAATCATACACTCTAAATAAGTATTATCCCAGGGATTCAACGATAGTTTAATATATGCAAGTCAATCAAAATATGCACCATATAAATATTAAAAATATAAAAATCATAATCAAATAAAGAGAAAACATTTTACAATATCCAATGCCAACTCATAATTTAATAAAACACCTCTCAGTAAAATGGTATTAGAAAGAACTTTCCTTAATAGAGTTAAAGCTATTTACCACAAAGCCACAGCAAACATATGCAGTGGTAAAAACTAAAAGCCTTTTCTCTTCTTTCATTTATAAGAAGACAAGTTAGCCATACTCATTACTAATATCCAGTATAGTATTAGAGTCCTACCTCAGGCAAGTATGTGATATTAAGGGCATCCAGATTGGAAAGAAGTCAAACTATCATTATTTCAGATGAGAAAACTCTAAAGATTTAGAAAAGTCTAAAGATTATTATGAAACTAATGATTTAGGAAACTAAAGATTTTTATAAAAATCAATTCATAGAAATATTAAACTTGAACCATATTGTGGCCAATAAAATATAGTGGCAGTCATGTGCAAATAATGGAATGGAAGAAAAAATGTTTTAATTCCATTTATAATTGTTCCTCAAAAACTCAAGTACAGGGGAGTTAGATTAACAAGAAAGGTGAATGACTTACAATAAAAAACAAAACTATAATTTACTGTTAAAAATATGAGAGAGGGCCAGAGCGGTGGCACAATCAGTAAGGCATCTATCTATCTGCCTTGCCCGTGCTAGCCTAGGACAGACAGTGGTTCAATCCCTCGGCATCCCCCGGTCCCCCAAGCCAGAAGCAATTTCTGAGCACATAGCCTTGAGTAACCTCTGAGTGTCACCCAAAAACCAATACATATATATATATGTAATATGTATAAAATATATATATATCAAATGAGAAATGAAAATATACCCCTTCTCAAGGATTATGGAGATTAATAATGTCAAAATGACAGTCTTATTCAAAGCAATATGTTGATGCATGCATTTGCTATAGATTTACCATGTATTTTTATAGACATAGACTAGATGCTGCCAAAATTTATATGTAGTAATAAACCTTATGAATTCCTCAACCTCTGTCCACAAATAGGCAAAGATTTCTAGAAAGAATAAGATAGGAGCCTTTTCTTTTCTCTTATATTCATATATGTATTGTTAGTCTATGGTAATCAAGACAACATGGTACAGGAATATAAACAAACTCTCAGAGCAATAGGATAAAACTGACAGCTCAGAGATATAGTCTTGAGTTATCTAATTTTTCACATGGGAACTAAGATTATAAAGTAGAACAATGAAAGCATGTTTAGTACAGGATGTTAAGAAGTCTGGTCAGTTACTTGTTTAAAAAATAGAACTCAGATGCCTATCTCACATCATACACAAAGGTCAATTCAAAATGAATTAACGACCTCAATATCAGACCTGAAGTCATAAATTATATTGACAAACATAGGCAGAACACATTAGGACACTGAATCTAGACACATTTTCAATGATTCAATGTCATTTGCCAAGCTAATAGAGGTCAGAAAGATATGAGTTAGGTGCTTACTTTGAATGAAGCTGGCTTTGGTTTGAATGCTGGTACCACATGTGGTAACCTGAGACCTGCTAGGAGTGATACCTACGTGTAGAGCAACGAGTAATCCCCAAAATGTAAATTCCTGTACCTCAAAAGAAACAGTGATCTGAATAAAAAAAAATACCCCCACAGACTCGGAGAAAATTTTTGCCCACTACTCAGATAACAAAGGATAAATATCCAAAGTAGATAAAAAATACTTGTAAAATTTAAGAACAGCAACAACAACCAAAAACTCAAACCACCTAAAAAAAAATGGGGAAAGACCAATAGGAATATGTAAAAGAGTTTTGCATCACTTGTCATTAGGGCCACATATATGCAAGGCCTGTGCCCCTCCACTTCTTTCCTTTTCTATTTTTCATTACTTCTTTCCCATACACTGATATTCCTTCAGAATTTAATATATATTTTCTAGAAATAGAAATTGAATTATACAGCATATATTCGTTCTTCCTCAATTTTATTGACTTCCTTCAATTAAACTTTCTTTTGCATTTTTGGCTATAAAATGGTTGTCTTTCTATAGCTGTCTTCCTTGTATTATCTAGTCACTTTTCAAAGACATTTAATTTTGGCAAATTCAAATAAGGTGCCCTGAAGACTTATGTGCAAAAACTTGAATGGGTAATTATTTATCTTTCCCCAAAGTTGAAAATTTCAAATATGTAACATTGTAAAATTTTTCTTACAAATGTTATTTGAAATACCCTAGATTTTAGAGTATTGCAATATTCTATTGAAACTAATTAAAAACTCCAAAAACCCTTTCATTTTAGTTGGTTTTAATAGTGTATGTATTATTGTAATAATATCGCTTAATATTGTGTTTATTTTCTAAAATGTATAAATACTTGAGAGTTTTGTTGTGAAGCCAGAAGAGATACTTTAAACTTTCCTTGAGCTATTATAGAGGTAAAATAAAAACCCAATACTCTTAATTTATCATTAAAAAAAACAATTGGGGCAACTGTTTCTCATTTACATTCAAAGTAATCTCTGCTTCTAACTACAGACTGCACCATTCACCCTGTGTCATCTTGCAATTGAATGCCTTTGGTCATCAGAGATATTCCTGCCTGAAAATCTCCTCCAAAGAGATAGCCACACTTGCAAAAATAGTCTTTTTACTTCTTCAAGACAGACTTTTCATCAAAGTTAGCAGGCAGGAGTAATGCAAAGCTTCATAGACATGGCATGAGAAACAGGCAACACTGTAACACCCTTAGGAAAGAATAAAAAGATTTCTAATGATAGCAAAATGTCCTAGAGGTCTATTTATGCATCTTTATATGTTTATGAAATTTTATATTCATGAAAATCTTTATAAATTCTTCTAACATATTATTTGGGGTTTGTTAAAATCAATAAAACATTTACTTAGTTGATAATTCCTCCCTCCCTCCTTCCGTCCCTCCTTTCCTTCCTTCCTTCTGTCCCTCCTTTCCTCCCTCCCTCCCTCCCTCCCTCCCTCCCTCCCTCCCTCCCTCCCTCCCTCCCTTCCTTCCTTCCTTCCTTCCTTCCTTCCTTCCTTCCTTCCTTCCTTCCTTCCTTCCTTCCTTCCTTCCTTCCTTCCTTCCTTCCATCTTTATCACACTCAGCAGTGTTCAATATTAGGCAGATTAAATGCAGTTGTCAAGAAACAGAGACTACTTTTAGCACTGTGTTCACAGGTCACAGACTGTGGTTCTTAGGTGACCATGTGGTACCAGAAATCAGACCTGTGAGAGAAAGATATGCACTAAAATGATTAAGCTTTGATCTAAATTTTTTAATATTTATGTGCATGACTTTAGTAAGCCTATATGAATTCATTACTGCAAAATGTGTAAACTCTGGGAACACTAAAGAGATAATGCTTTCAGTTTTTCCATTAAATAAAAACATGCTACTATTTAAAATTTAAAGCCTCTCTAAATTTTTGCTATCATATAACAATCTATTCATTCATTTTTAGCAATGTATCTTTATGCATTTAACCTGTCTAACCTCTCTCCAAGTGATGTCTCTACTGTTCTTACCACAGAAAATACTAGATATTCTTATCAGTCTTTTATGGAAAATAACTAGTTGATAAAAGTTGGGTTTTCTTTCTCTTTTCTTATTTTGGTATGACATTTTATTTTTTATTTTATTTTTAATTAAAATATTTATTTAAGTACCATGTTTACAAACATATTTCTAGTTGGGTTTCAGTCATAAAAAGTACACTCCCCTTTCACCAGTGCAACCTTCTCACCATCAATGCCCCTCTCCTCCGAACTCCTCCTGTCTTTGAGACAGGCACTCTATTTCTCTCACTCACACCATTATGTTAATAGTTGTTGGTGTAATTATTTCTCTAACTGTGCTCACCAATCTTTGTGGTAAGTTTCATATCATGGGCTGATTCTTTCAAACCTCATCTCTATTGTTTCTGAGTATTATTCCCATGCTGTCTTTTATTTTTTTTTTAAATCCCACAGATAAGTGAGACTATTCTGTGTCTATATCTCTCCCTCTGACTCTTTCACTAGGCATAATAGTCTCCATGTTCATGTATGTATAGGAAAATTTCATGACTTCATTTTTCCTGACAGTACATAGTATTCCATTGTGTAAATGTACCACAGTTTCTTTAGCCACTCATCTGTTGTTGGGCATCTGGGTTGTTTCCAGATTCTGGCTACTGTAAATAGAGCTGCAATGAATATGCACACGCAGAGGATATTCTTGTATTGTGTTTTTGTCCTAGGGTATATTACTAGGAGTGGTATAGCTGGATCATATGGGAACTCTAACCCCATCAACAAATGTAGAGAAGAAATGACCAGACACTTCCTCAAAAAAATACAAATGGCCAAAAAGACACATGAAAAAATGCTCCACATCATTAATCATATGGGAGATGCAAATGAAAAACAATAATGAGTTATTATCTCACAACACAGAAACTGGCATACATAAAAACAAAAAACAAGAATAATTAGTGCTGGTGGGGATGTGGCGAGAAAGGAACTCTTATTCTCTGCTGGTGATAATGCCATCTTGTCCAGCCTTTATGGAAAACAATATGGAATAGAGTTTTATTTTGAGATGCTTGCTACTCTGTGTTGTTAGTGAAACTAGATAGCAGTGATCATTATGCTATTTTTAAAAAAACTAATTGGCACTGAATTATTCACTTTAAAAACAGTAAAATTTGATGATAATAATAATAATAATAATCAACCTCACAATATACAAAAGTATTTATATTTATCTGAATTGGCTAATGAATTAGTCAAGTTGAAATTTGTTAGAGCACTAAGCTTATGTTTCTATTTTAAGAGTACACAAAACATCTAACAAAAAACCAAGGAATATTTTTACAAATATTCATATATGATGGTTAGGAATAAAAATGTCTTCATATGGGGCTGGAGAGATAGCATGGAGGTAAGGTGTTTGCCTTGCATGCAGAAGGTCATTGGTTCGAATTCCAGCATCCCATATGGTCTCCTGAGTCTGCCAGGAGCAATTTCTGAGCATTGAGCCAGGAGTAACCCCTGAGCCGGATGTGACCCAAAAACAAACAAAAAAAATGTCTTTCATTTTTGATGCCAGGGATTAGGCAAGTTGTCCTAAATGGATAGGTTCTTACTATTGGCTGACTGGTCTTAACAGAAATTAAGGATAATCCTTCTTTGAACAAGTGGAAAATACACCAGCATGGAAGCATCTGAGATAAGAGACTGAATCTTTTTCCCTTCCTGCCTTGGGATTCAAAATGTAACGTATGCTTCTTCCAGCCTGCTGGCCTTCACAATGAAGATATGTAAGGAGCTTCTTTAGTTTCTAGTTTGCTGAATAATAAGCTTGACAAGTGAGCTTGGCTTGTCAGATTCCAAGATTACATTAATAAAATTTATACATTAATTTATACATTAATAAAATGTATAGGGACCAGGGTAATAGTTCAGTGGTAAGGTATTTGCCTTGCATGCAGCCAACTCAGGACAGACCCTAGCTCGAACCCCGGCATCCCATATGGTCCCTGAGCCTGCCAGGAGCGATTTCTGAGTGCAGAGTCGGAGTAATCCCTGAGTGGCACCTGGTATTGCCCAAAAACAAAAATAAAAACAGAGAAACTCTTTATAATAAATCTTTCTAGCTGTCCACCCATCCACATATTGGTTCTGCTTCTCTTGCGAATCCTAATTTATATAGAGGGATGTTATAACAAGCTTTATTGTCTGTGAAAACTTTGGATGTTCACAGCTCAATTGAGAAAAAAAAAAAGAACTAAGAGAAAGGTTAAAAGTCTAAGGCACTTCTTTTAAATCTAAAACCTTCTTTTAAGGTTACTGGTTATTCCTCAGAGCAATCACACACAAAAGGAAGAGAGGAGAGTCAAAAGAGATAGAATAAGCCTGAAAATAGACGGTAACTACTTGACAATGCCGTCTGGTGTTTTTCCTCCTTTTATTAAATCCTATTTTTCTTAAGTCATTTTGTACAGGGAACATTGGCAGTATTTGATTGTTACATAATTGCAGATTTACAATACTACTGCCAACATTTCATTCCTTTCAAAAACTTAATTCACATTATGGAATACTAAGCATAAAAGACAGTTCAGTGAAATGAAAGTAGGAATGGGAAATTAGTGGCACAGAAAGATTGAGTAATGCTATTAGAAGGGAAGGTGAGAAGCCTCAGAGAATGAAGATGCAAAGACCTTAGAAAAGATATGAAAAACAGCTAATGAAAGGACTAAAGAAGAAATACCTGAAACAAACAGTATTTATTTATATGTTGGTAACGTTTATTAATTTATAACTGTATGATATTCATACACATCTGAATTGACTGGCACTACAAAATATTCATTAGCTAAAACTATTAATTTCATATATTTTGTGCACAACCACTACACCTGCAGTGATAATGGCTTCAACTTCTGTCTTAAAAATTCGTAGAACTTTTAAAAACATATATATTGCATGATCACTATGCACTGAAAAACCAACTATATTAATACAGGTTCCTCCTCTAAAATACAAACTTTATCTAAAATGCAAAGATTTTGGCCAACATTGCACTCTTTTATTTTTGCTACCATAAAGATAGTTTATAACTATCACAAAAATATGGATGGATAACAAAACAGTTCAGTGAGAAAGGAAGCAAATGATCCAGAATATAACTAAGGACAATAACTGTTACTTGATGGAGATAAAGTGATATATACGGTATTTCTTCATTAACAACAGTGCAAGCAGTGTCTAAAAATGAATAAAAGAAGAGAGAGAAAAAGAGATAAGATCAAAATACCTGTCCCAGAGGCAGGCAAGGGGAGAGGGTGGGAGGGCAACCAGTGACATTGGTGGTGGGAAAGGCCTATGGGTGAAGGGGACATACATTGTAAGACTGAAACTCAATTTTGAACAACTTTGTAATCATAGTGTTTAACTTTTTGTTTTTCGTTTTTCATTTTTGGGTCACACCTGGCAGCACTCAGGGGTTACTCCTGGCTCTGTGCTCAGAAATCGCTCCTGGCAGGCTCGGGGACCATATGGGATGCCAGGATTCGAGCCACTGTCCTCGTGCATGAAAGGCAAATGCCTAACCTCCATGCTATCTCTCCAGCCCCAGTGTTTAATTATTTTAAATAAATCTCCGGCCCCAGTGTTTAATTATTTTAAATAAAGTAAATAAAAAAAGAACCAGAAAAGAGTAGGACCATCTGAGGAAACTTAGAGAGAGAAGAAAACTGGAAAAAGAGAGTGGATACTCCAAGAGGAAAGAACAGTGTGAGATAAAAGTACTTTTATACAAAAATCATGGTAAATTATTGGATTGCCTAATTGAAAGAGAATAATGTTATAGGCTGGCCTATGAGGTATCCCATTACCCAAGGGGGTAAAAGATTTAGAAAGATCTTCCCTTAGAAGTAAAGCAGGTCTTAAGAGACCAAGGTCCCAGAAAGAATGTGGAGAACTGAGGCAGAGAATCTAAGATGTATATGTCCTTTGGAAGGACAATATGGGATTACTAAAATGGTTCTCTGCATATTCCTATTATAATAAAACCTTAGCATCTTAAATCTGACTTTTAATATACCTATCATCTAAAATAATGAATAAAAGGAATACATATGTGTGTTACTTTATAGAAAAGTGGGGGGAAATGACATAATAAAAGAGTAAGTGAACCATATTTATTGTAGAGAGGCTAAAGAATACCTCAAACTACTTGTTTCTCAGAGAATCTTAGGGTGCAGTGACAGAGTCTTAAGCACAATAAGTGTGGCCCTGGAGGTCCCAGATCATGGCCAGGATGCCTGGATCCCAGATCCCAGATCCAGGATGTACGACAGAACGAATGGGCCTGCGCATTAAACTGCTGGCCCAGTTAAGATCTATTCGGAGGTCTCTGCCACAACCATTATTAAAAGGGAGAGCGTGAACACAAAACAGAAATGGCCTTGTGAAAAATAGAGTAAATGGAAATGTGGAAAGGAAACAGAACAAAATTTAATTACTTTTCTGTTGCCTGGGTGTACAGCTGTGCCCATGAGTTACCAAGCTACCTTTGCAAGACACCATCATTTTTCAATGAGATAAGAGATAGGATGCACAGAGCTAACTAATTCCAAAGACTAAATCTATAGCATAAATCTTGGTAACTTGAGCACACAACAAAAATTTGGTATTTTTCCTCACAAGTTGGGTTCAGAAAAATTTAGGAAGATGTCCTAGAGGTTATTAATATGACCACATGATACAATTACTGATAAAACCACTAAAACATTTAATAAATCACAGTAATATTCATGTCAAACCAATGATTTTTTTTCTTGAAGATAGCAGTAATCCATGTTCACTGTAGGACATATGGCAAAAACAGAATGCACAGAAATAAACATACATCGATACATACACTTGGGCTCATTCCAGAACCCAGAATGGCAGAAGCACCCCCAAAAGCAAGACTTTGATAAAAGAAGCTTTGTGGTAGAAATCTTGAGCATTTCTGGTTGTAGTAAAAGTGTATTAATTGTTCACATCAAAACCATAAACCCTAAAACTATTGTAGATGTATAATAATAAAAAAAGAATATAGGGGCATGAAAATAGCATGTGAGGCATGTACACTATTTCGTTCAATTCTAAACATGATCTCCTGAACTTTGCTTGGTGAGTGTTGGAGGTTTCCAGAGCACTAACAAGTGTGGCTCAACACCATCTGAGAGGCTCAAATATCCCTGAAACTTCAGGGTCAGAACAGCACCACATCCTTGGTCCCTTGTAATAAATTGCCAGCTCAATTGACTAAGAATTGTCAGTGGAGTCCCTGAGACTGTTGAGCATTCACTGCTTGGGAGAGAGACATCATTATCATCATTATTATCATCCTCATCGTCATCATCTTTATCATCATCATTTTTTAAGTTGGTTTGTTAGAGGCCGTGTCTGAACTAAAACTAGAATTAAGCCTGAAGAAGTTAGTTTTTGGCTTTAGAATCAGTTAGCTTGCAGCATATCACTTTGGGGCACAGCAACTGACACGAACCGGCCATGAACCAGAATTTCAGGTTGTAAGAAAATGTGCAGCTAATACATTTCCAGCTCAGGCTGCCTATGCTCTGTGCACACTGGCATGTGTGGCCAGCCTTAAGCGAACCAGATGACTGGATCAGCGGCCACACAATCCTAGCTAAAGAACAAGGCTGTTTGACTTGAAGCACTGTTACTGGCATAAAGGTACAACAGCTGTTCTTTTCCTTCACAATGATGGTATTTGAGTGCTCACTTCAGCAGCACATATACTAAAATTGGAATGATACAGAGATTAGCGTGGCCCCTGCGCAAAGATGACACACAATGATGGTATTTGAGGGCTTGTGCCTTGTGAAAATAAATACCTAATAGGTCTATGTTTTTATGAGCTGTCACGATACATACTATGAGGACAACAGATCTCATAGTCTGCCATGGAGTGTGAAGGTGTCCCCAGTCAGGGGAAGAGGTTAGAAAAAGAAGCTAAAAGAGCTTTGATTTTTCTAGGAAATAATGAACTTCCTGCTCTAAGTGTCTAGGATTCAAAATGTAAAGGAAAGTGGGCTCTTTTTCTTCTACCCAGCTGCCAATCTCTTAAAAAACTTTCTTTCACCAGCTTTTTCTTTTTACAGTGTAAATGTTCCTTAGCAAAGTATTTCAAGGTTATTGGGTACTACAGCTAAAGTCTTGGAAAAGAGATTAATGATCATCATAAGCAAAGCATTTTCTGTGTCTCTTGTTCAGAATCCCACAAAAATACAAAAGATCTAATTATGTTTAAAGCATTTGTTGTGCTAAGTTATAGCCTAAAACAAGATTGGCTCTAAAAAAATAGCAGCTGATACCTAGTTCCATGACCTCTAAGGAATTCCACTGAGTGCACAAGTAAAGTATTATATTCATAGCATTGTGAGACTAAAAAATTATTAGCCTTGTTTTTACAACCAATTGTCATTGTTACTTCAGATACATAACCATTCATATGATCAACCATTCATTTTATCAAGAGGTAAAAGATAATTAGTATTACAGAAATACTGCAGAAAAAGAATCATCTTGTAATATGTCCTTTGTTTAATTTTATTTAATGCAAAAAAAAAAAAACACAAAATTATAGCATGTGGCTTATATCAAGCGTCAAACATTCAGGCTCTGTGAAAACAATAGCTTTACAGAGATTACTAAACATACCTGTACTAGTTCTGCTTTTAACTCTTCTTTTTCCTCCTCAGAGAGCGTGCTAGAAAAGTCAGCACTGGCTATTGCATCTTCATCTCGTTGCAGTGGATCAGTCTCCAGCAAACCTTCAGGCAAGATTATAAAAAAAAAATGCAATTTTTAAGAGAAATTTGTTTCTATCTTCCAGATGACTAGTTACACTGACCTTCCCAAGAGATATTGAAAATTCCAGAAAAGGGGCAGACAGCAGCAAAGTACTTGGCCTTGCACATGGCTAACCTGGGATTGACCCATGAGATCACTCACATATGATTTCCCAAACCACATCAGGAATGATTCCTAATTACAGAGCCAGTAGTAAGCTCTAAGTATCACAAGATGTGGTTCCCAAACAAACAAAAAATCAAAGGGAAATGTTTATTCTAAATATGTGATGAACTGACAAACAAGTCAAGAATGTTAAGAAGCAAATAAAACTAGAGAAGGAAGTGAGAAGACAGGAACACAAACACTTTTTATGAATTCTCTGACACCCAGATGAATTTTAGCTTTGGGTTTTATATATATATATATATATATATATATATATATATATATATATATATATATATATAAATCTTTATTGAGGCACTGTGATTTTCAAGACTGTTAATGATTTTTATGATATATATCATTTTAACACCACACGCATCACCCAGAGTGGAAGGTCTTTCTAACTATCCCAAAATAAGTATATTATACATGTTAAAAAATTGAATACTTCTACCTTTCACAGAGATGCAATGATAAATATCTAAGTATTTTCTTTTTATGAACCTCTGGAAATCAAGCCCTTTTTGTTCTTGTTGTTTTGGGGCCACACCAGTGTGCTCAGGGTTTATTCCTAGCTGTTATTCCTGGCAGGGCCTGAAATATGGACCATATGCTGTGTTAGGGATTAACCCAGGGATAGTTATATAGAAGTCAAATGTCTTAATCAACATAATATCTTTCCAAACTCAGGAAGTGATTTTCTAAACAAGACATGAGAAAGGAGAAACCATGATATAAACTATGACTAAAACTGGGCCCGGAGAGATAGCACAGCCGATCCAGGACCAAAGGTGGTTGGTTCAAATCCTCGTGTCCCATATGGTCCCTCGTGCTTGCCAGGAGCTATTTCTGAGCAGACAGCCAGGAGTAACCCTGAGCAACGCCGGGTGTGGCCCAAAAACCAAACAAACAAACAAACTATGACTAAAACTGAGAAGGTGTCTTCACTAAGCATGTTGTATAGAAAATTTTGAAAAGACAAGTCATTAATTGGAGTAAGGTATCGCTTACAAGAATTCTTAGAAATCAGAGTTGAACACATGGAAGCAACCCAAAATGCTTAACTACGGGAGAATGAATAAAAAATCTGTGGTGTATATACATAATGAAATGCTACTAGTCAACAATGAGTAAAGATAAAACAAGGCAGGAGGAGACAAAATACCCATTGATCTCATTCGTGAATTTTTACAAAGTAACAAAGTAGGGTGGGGAGTTAGCTTAACAGATGCTAGTTTTTTAATGTGGGAAACCCAGGTTTAATTTCTGCAACTATACAATTCTAGGCATTTATGAAATAATCTGTTAGTAATATCTAATAGTCAAAAGCCCAAAAATACAGAACAGAGAAAAATAAAGAAACAAAGAGAGCTTTACACTTGCATGTTTTATTTATAACTTGTCTGCCAGAGGTGGAAATTACCTACTTCTATCCATAGAAAGTCATGGTAGAGTAGAGCAGAGAGAAAATTTACCTCCACAGATAAGTACAATTAAAGGCAAACCATCCTTCTATCCCTCAAAGATCTCTACAAAATTGTACTGTATATCTTTCCAGTTTCTCCTGAATACCGCAGCAGTGCACAGTTTTAACTGTTACTTAACATCTTTGAAATCAGAATGACTCTTTCAATCAATGGTAGTTTACAATTTATTGCAGCACTTTTTAACTTCTTAGTTGAATATAAAACAATCTGTACCTTAATGTATTTACCAATATAACTTTCAAAATCTAACATATGGGAGCCGGAGCAATAGCACAGCAGTAGGGTGTTTGCCTTGCACATGGCCAACACAGGACAGACCCCGGTTTGAATCCCAGCATCCTATATATAGTCCCCCGAGCCTGCCAGGGGTAATTTCTTAGTGCAGAGCCAAAAATAACCCCTGTGAGCCAAAAACAAAAACAAAGAAACAAAAATGTATGGGTATAAGAAATATCTATATATTATCAATATGACCTATATTTCCATATATTTAAAAATAAGATCAATGTCTCATGAGATATTTTAAGATAACTATTTTCTGATATTTTTCATCTAAGCAGAAATCAAACAGTTTAGATGGTCTCCAATTGATCCAATAGTGTATCTAAAATTAATTGGTCCAAAACCACATCCTGTGGTTGATTGTAAAATGGTGACGTGATATTGGGAAGGAATTTTTAAAGAGTATTAGTTTCAGGAAGAATTTCAGTTCCATCCATTTTTAATTTTGTGATAGTCAGTCTTTTCATCTATAGATTGGATAAAGTAATGTCTACTTTCAGTAGTCAGCTGTCATGAATTACACTTTTACAAAATATCAAGCACAGAACTAGAACATCTTTAATAAACTCTTGTATACATTAAGAGTCAGTCTGGCCAATTAAGGAGTTTCTAAGCACTGAACTTTAGGTATGAATATAAATCTATCATGTCACAGAGAATTCATACTTTTTAAATTTATCATAGTGCATGTAGAGCTTGAACAAGACTAGAATCTCTCTCTAGATCTTGCCAAATTTCTGCTGCCCCTCAAAAACCTACTCCTCAATATTCACTTTTGTTGAAGGTCAAGTTCTGTAGCTTTAATATCTGCAGCCTTCCTTCTATTGATCCCAAGGTGAGTCCTGGTGGGCTTTCAGCTTTAGGGAGATTGCTCACTTAATATCTGTTGGATACAACCTTTAATATAGTAAATCAAACAACATGTCTTCTTGCTATCCTTGTTATGATAGCTATCTGTCTAGTTCTTTTAATTTTTAATGCTATGACAAGATTAGGTTTTTGTCACTACAAAACTCCTAAAATGTTAACTAAATTTTATCTCATTGCTTTCATTCTTTTTCCTCACTTTCCTCAATTTACACAAGATTAAAATTAATATTTGAACATATTACTTTCATCATGCCAAAACCTAACTCATAAAACATTCAATGGATGGAATCACTTCCAACCTAAATTTTAAAATTCTTATACAAGCATTCAAAGATTTCATGGTGATTACAAGTGATGATCTCAACTAGCTGGCCCCTGAGTTTTCCACTCCAGCTTCCAAAAGTGCCAAACTGTCAATTCCAGCTTCTTTTAATAATCTTCATTAAATTTAATCCTATACTTTATTGCTGGTCTCATTCTCAAAACCCTTGTTCCTCTTTCTCTTCAGCCTCTCCACTAATAATGTTACCAAGTTGTCAACAATGTTAAAATCATGTATCATGTCATACTGCATTAGTAAAAATAAATTAAAATATTGACATTTTATATCTATTTGTATAAGAATATAAATTTCTGAATACTATAAACTACTTAAACTTGCACTGTAAACTGCATTAGAACATAAATGCTATACATAGCTATAATTATAATAGTTAAACTAGTTTATGAAGAAAATATTTCAGACACTGTCCTGTAAACATTTATTTTTGTTTTTTGTTTTTTGGGGTCACACCCGGCGGTGCTCAGGGGTTTCTCCTGGCTGTCTGCTCAGAAATAGCTCCTGGCAGGCATGGGAGACCATATGGGACACCGGGATTCGAACCAACCACCTTTGGTCCTGGATCGGCTGCTTGCAAGGCAACTACCGCTGTGCTATATCTCCGGGCCCTGTAAACATTTATTAACCTTCTTAAAATATAAAGAACACGAGGCCGGCGAGGTGCTGCTAGAGGTAAGGCATCTGCTTTGCAAGCTCTAGCCAAGGAAGGACCGGTTCAATCCCTAAGCCAGGGCCAATTTCTGAGCATTTAGCCAGGTGTAACCCCTGAGCATCAAATGGGTATGGCCCGAAAAACCAAAAAAAATTATATATATAAAGAACACATGAGTCATCACTATTAATAGTTCTGTTTTATAAATCTTTTCATTTACTAATGTAGCTTTAAAAAATAGTCACATCTATAAGGCTAAGCCAAAAAGTATACTAATAAAGATTTTATAGGTTTTTCTAAGCATCTTTATTTGAAAGAATTTCTGAGGTTATAATAAATAAAATTAAATAAGTTTTTAAATCATATATTTCCACTTTTCCTCCTAAAATATATGCTAAGGTAATAATCTAAATAGTTGAATACTTATGAAATTAAAACTATGTCTAAAGAGAAATTTGTAATGTTCAAAACCTAACTTTGGCAAAAGACATATGTCATCTTATTATAGAGTCTGAGAAATAGATGGAAATAATTCTCTGTTTCTCATTCACCCATATACATAAATTGGTCCTCTTTTGATTTTAAGAGGAAATATAACTTTGAAATAAAATTTTCAAGTTCACTATCACTTTTGACATCAACAGAATTCAATAAAATACTAAGATAGTAGGAAAGATATGCCACCCAATAGGCAAAAAATATAACCAGTAGTCTGGTAAGGACAGAAAACCCTGAAGCGTCAACCAATTAGGGACTCATAAATATTTAAATGATCATTTCTGGGGCTAAGTTCTGAATAGAAATTCAGCAGACACTAGGGTAAGAAATTCCAGAACCAGAGAGACAGCATAGCGGTGTTTGCCTTGCAAGCAGCCCATCCAGGACTTAAGGTGGTTGGTTCGAATCCTGGTGTCCCATATGGTCCCCCATGCCTGCCAGGAGCTATTTCTGAGCAGACAGCCAGGAGTAACCCCTGAGCACTGCCAGGTGTAGCCCAAAAACCAAAAAAAAAAAAAAAAAAAAAAAATTCCAGGGAGCATGAACTAACTTCATGTATGCTAAGTTTCTCTGTTCTCAAGATTAATCCATGCATCAAGAATGCTCCTAAAGGTATAGTGGGGCTGAAGATTCAAGCCTGTTAGGCTGTTAGGCTACTCTGACACTGACCACAGCCAGGGTAGAGTAGCTTGCTTTATAGCCCTATTTTACTGGTCAAATAGAAAAAGGCACAATATTGATGATTATAACAGCTGGTTATTCAGGTGAGAATGTGCAGGATGGCTACAAATTTGCCAGATAACACTCTCCAAGATATTAGCTATGGTTTGTTGCAGAAATTTTATTTTCTCAATCCATGCTGCCATGGCCATTCACTTAAACAATAGCTTCTCATAACTCAGGGAACTAGTTTGCCAGGTTAACTCTATTATCTCGTGGTAATTTCTGTACTCTACATCTTTAGAAAAAAAATTTTGCTTTAGAAATCAAATGAACAACAAAATATAATGTGATACGAACTGAGAGTAAAGAGAGCTAGATAAGTTTAAGATATTGAAGCACAAGTGCTAAATTTTATCTGCATGGTTGTCTTTTCTCTTCCTTATGAGATTGGGAACTTTATTAATTTGTTAATTCTGGGACTTAGTAAATATTTATGAAATAGTTCAAATAGCTTCATGACTTTAAGCATTTTATTCAAGTGTCAATAAATTAAATATAATACTTAGTCAGTAGGATAGCTTTCTTTTCATGGCGCTGAAATGACCAAACTTAAAACTGTTGCAAAGGCCAATGGCAGAGTAGCAGATAGCAGACTTTATGAAAAGTCATAATTGGTACACCAGAATATCATCAGAATATATATCAGAATACCAACCATATGGATACCATTTCATCATTACTGTTTATCTAGTCCTTCCACAAATTATGTTTGGACAGAGTCTAGGCCTTCATTCTATCAATATTCTTTTTGTTTTGTTTTGTTTTGTTTTGGGGCCATACCCAATGGTGCTCAGGGGTTACTTTTTGCTCTGTACTTAGAAATCGCTCCTGGCAGATTGGGGAACCATATGGGATGCCAGGGATTGAACTCTGATTCATTCCAGGTCAGTCTCATGCAAGGCAAATGCCCTTCTGCTGTGCTATAAATCCGGCCCCTATTTTTATCAATATTTTACTTAAATTTATATATTTATTGTCCAAGATAAGACAAATCTTATTGTCTAAGATAAGACAATATAAGACATCAATATTTCCTTGAAGAAGCTATAAGTAGAAAAGATAATATAAAAGACATCTTCATGGTTTATAGGGTAATGTTAGAATAAAAATTATATTTATTTGCAGAAGACAGTTTCAAGACCGGAAAGAGAATATGAGAACTAAGGCACTTGCCTTGCACATGACCATCCCGGGCTCCATCCCTGGCACCTCATATGGTCCTCCAAGCCCTGCCAGGAATGATCCATGAGCACAGAGTCAGGAGTAAGTTCTTAGCACTATTAGATGTGATCAAAAACACCAAGAAAAAATCTTAAAAAATAGCTACAGTAGAATTTTATTAGATAGCCAGGCTATTTAAAAATTGATTATGGGGCCCGGAGAAATAGCACAGTGGCATTTGCCTTGCAAGCAGCCGATCCAGGACCTAAGGTGGTTGGTTCGAATCCCCGTGTCCCATATGGTCCCCCGCTCCTGCCAGGAGCTATTTCTGAGCAGACAGCCAGGAGTAACCCCTGAGCACTGCTGGGTGTGGCCCAAAAACCAAAAAAAAAAAAAATTGATTATATATGTTGCATTGGTAGCTATAGAAAGATGCTTTTTCATGTTCACAGCATAGAGCTTGTAATGTTGATTTCAATGCTAATTTATGTTTTGTAGAATATAAGAATAAAAAATATCTAGGTTAACTGTGATAGTCATTTTTCAAAAATATAAGCAGCCTCAGTGTCAAGTAGAAAGACACCAGGGTTTTTTATTTTTTTAAATAAAAGTCAGAAAGAAAGAAATATAGGTTCCTTACAGCTGATGTGGTTGATGTGTTCTTCCAGAGGCTGCTTCTGAACTTCAATCCTGTGGGACCAACTTGACTCAGAGCCAGAGGGAGCTGCTCAGACTTGTGCATTTATTCCTGACAGGAGGTCACATGACCTGGCCCCCAGTGACATCTTCATCTGCTGGTGAGCATTTCAGGAATCATACTCAGACCATCAAGAAAACACTGCCCTGATTTCCAATTAAAATGCATAACATTTAGAAAACCAACCCCTAAGTTTCTCTAAGTACTTATATTTCAAGTATAATATTAGACATTTGGGATATGCTTCATCATTTCAAATCATGATTTGGTCCTCTTGAAAAACAGTTTGATATGCATACACACAAGTCACAGCAGAACTCAGGTCAAAACAAACCAAAAATAAAGTCATAAAACATAGCAGCCGCATATTTTGAATAACGACCTAAACATATTGTTATGGAAAAAAGTAAACATAAGTTATGCTTCTTATGAACTGACTCTAGGAACTTCCTTCTCTAAATAAACTTTGACAATGCTTAAGGGAAAATCAAACAATCACAGAAATGCATAGATAAACAAAAATAGGTAGGTGATTTGAATCTTTAACTAATACGTTTTTTTTTGTACCTTCCCCTAATTTCACACCCATCCTAGTCACAAATTTAAATTTACTTCCTTAAAATTCTATTTAAAAAAGCTAATCCTGATCAAATCTAGACTTGTCTATTTAATAGCCAGCCCTTAGTTGTGTTTTTGTCAAAAAGGAAGATAGTGTTACTTAGATGAGAGAAAAGTCCACGTTATTGCATCATTTTAAAGTCAAAAACTGCATAAAATTGGGGTCAGAAAAAATAGCACAGCGGTAGGACATTTGCTTTGTAAGCAGCCAACCCAGGACCTATGTTGGTTCGAATCCCGGCATCCCATATGGTGCCGAGCGATTTCTGCCCCCCCCCAAAAAAAAGACAATAAAAAATAAAACATAAAAATTTCACTCACTTCAAAAAAACTTCTTTCCCTCTTTAACTGTCAGAAATAAGCTTGAGACAAGATTTCATTAATTTATTTGAGAAGTCATCTCGAAATACCCAACCAGAAACCCAAGGCTCAGGAAGGAGTTTCTAGCTCATCCAACCTTTGTGAGAATAAGACAAGTGCTATGTGTATGATCAATTTTGCTGGCCAAGCTAGAGCTCAAATCTTATTCATTCCTGTGTGCTCACTAAGTCTTTGTGAAGAGTTAGATCATCCTTTTGAGCAACTTCAAAAAAAATAGTAAAATTATTCTTTGTATAAAATTTTCCTAAGATACTAAACAAGTAGAAATATAATTTTTTCACCAAAGGTACATATAGAAGGAATATACCATATAGACCTAAGAAGTTTAAAGTTTTTAGGAGTTTACAAAACATTACACCTACGGCGATGATTATAGATGAGGCAGGAATGCAGCCAATCCTGTTCAGCTGAAAATCATACCTTTTGGTACTCTAATCAGACTTAGAATGTGTTACCTTATAAAAACATTGATCAAAAGAATAGAGAGTCTTCCCTTGACTAAATTTCCAGTTCAGAAACATTCATTACTCTCTAGTTACTCTTAGCAAATTATAATTACATTGCTAAAAACCACTGATAAATTTTAAAAAAAATTATTAAAAAAAGAGAATAAGTTTTGGGTCCACATACTTCCTTCCAAAGAGAGAAAAATTTTGTGCAGGATTAATTACCTTCTAAGAGAATATCATTTTTTTTCCTCAGGTTTAAACACTTCTCTTGTTCCGTTTCAGTTAATGGGCATCCAACATGACACATTTCAATATTTCAGATTACAAACAAAAAAAGGGAAGAATTCTTCCTCTACATTGACAATGGAGGTAAAACTGAGAAGGTTGGTAGAAAATAAGAGGTTTGCATGCAGACTATTTTCCCTGAGTCAACCAGGGAGATTAAGGGGAACTGCTAGCCAAAATGGATCTATCTATACAGACTCCTGTTCTATGCAAATAAAGCCTTTATTGTTCTAGGACTGGTGTATTTTGTTCTTGGCAAGATGAAATCAAGATGCAACTGACAAAAGTATTTTAAGTACTAACCTGAAATACATACATAGTACTTTGCTCCCTTGAAATCAGTAACAGTGCTCTGTTGAACAAAAACATTTTATATACAATTATGAATGTTTCTATTTGTACACGTGCTGTGAGAGGTGAGAAAATACTTAATTTGTAATTCTGGTTAATGCAATAACCAATATGAAAAATAATGTTAACTTTATTTTCTCTACCTTTGTGGCTTGACTGGCTATAAATGGCATGCATGAAAAACTGAATGTTTGTGTCTCTAATATTCATTGTTGAAACCATGATCCTCACTATGATGATGATACAAAGACCTGGGGCCTTTAACAGTAACTAGGTCCTGAATGTGTAATGCTCAGAATTGCTTTTATAGGAGATCCCAGAGAACTCTCTTATCTCTCCCACCACACAGGAAAAGAGCCGCCTATGATCTAGGCAGCAAACTCACCAGACATAGGAATTCCATTTACAAAGGTGCCAGCACAGGGCCAGAAAAATAATATAGTTGGAAGGGCATTTATGTAGTACAAGACTGACATATGTTCAATCCTCGCATCCCTCCAATATGGACACCTGAGCAAAGTAATTTCAATTTTTTTTAAATTTTCCTAGAAATATAGCTCAATGGTAAAGTATATGTCTGGCATGTGTGAGGTCATGAGTTTGATCTCTGTCATAATAAATTCATCAAATCTGATTTTCAATATTTCATGATGTATGTATGTAAATAAAACGATCATTTCATTTACATATTAAAGGCAAACTAAACTTTATACACACACGCGACACGTGCGCATACACACATATATTTTGTTAAAGAAAAGAAAAGGGGATTGGGGCCCGGAGAGATAGCACAGCGGCGTTTGCCTTGCAAGCAGCCGATCCAGGACCAAAGGTGGTTGGTTCAAATCCTGGTGTCCCATATGGTCCCCCGTGCCTGCCAGGAGCTATTTCTGAGCAGACAGCCAGGAGTAACCCCTGAGCACTGCCAGGTGTGGCCCAAAAACTAAAAAAAAAAAAGAAAAAAGAAAAAAAAAGAAAAAAAGTAAAGGGGACTAGAAAAAAGTACAACTGGAGGTAAGGAGCTTTTCTTGTATGTTCAGAAACAGGTATGATCTACTTGTTCTTGAGCAGCATGTTGTTTAGTCTTCAGGTGTTAGATTTTCTCCACATCTTCATTTTACAATCAATCTTGATCTTCTTACAATCAGTCAGAGATCTAGTCTGACAGGATATATGTGGTCTGATAATAATTAGGCATAATTCCTATATTTGTGAAATTATGTAAGTTAGATTTGTGTGCTAAAATGTGGTCTATCCTAGAGAATGTTCTATAAGCCCTTAAGAAGAATGCATATTCATTTTTTTTGAGGATGAAAGGCCCTGTATAAATCATGAGTCCCAAATCTTCTAGTTCCTTATTTAGAGCTCTTATGTTTTTGCTAGTATTTTGCTTAGTGTATCTGTCCAGTGGCAATAGTAGCATATTAAAATCTCCTATTACTATCATGTTTCCATCCATGTTTTTGTAGGTTTGTGAGCAAAAACCTTACATAATTTGCTAACTCTACGTTTGGTGCATAAGTTTTGATCAGTTAGTACTTCATGTTGTATTGTTCCCCTGATCAATAAGTCCATCCTGTCTCTAAGTATTTTCTTGAGGATGAATGCAATTTGATCTGATGTAAGTATGGCTGTCCCAGTTTTTTATTGTTTTCCAGTAGCTTGTGTATGTGTTTTCCATCCTTTTACTCTGAGCCTGTGTCTATCATGAAATTTTAAGTGTGTTTCCTGCATGCAGCAGATGGCTGCATTTTGTTTCCTGATCCAACCCACTACACTGTGCCTTTTAATGGGAGACTTTAGTCCATTGTCATTTAAGGAAACTACTGACAAAAAGGGCTGTTGTGCCATTATATTGTAAGGTTGTTGCTAATACAATTGGGTATTTGGTTTATATTTTTCATTTAGAGTCAGTTTAGTTAGTGTGAATGTCACCAGTTCTTTTTCGTTTGAGAATGTTTTACCCTTCCCTCTCATGTATATAAGAGGTTTACTAGATAGTGGACTCTTAAGTTGAAAGTTTCTTTGTTTCTTTTCATTCAGTAGTGGAATATGTCATTCCACTCTTTTCTTGCCAAAATTATTTAAAATGGAAAATATATGTTTTGATTCTTATGTTCTTTCCTCTATACTTAAGTTTTTTTCTCCCTTACTGATTTAAAGAGTCCATTTCTCTGTTTTGTTGTTGTTATTTGTCATTTGAATTACTATCTGACTTGGTGTTGGTCTATTAGAATCTATATTGTTTGGCACTCTCTTTTTGCCTCTTGGAATTCTACAGCAGCCTCTTTCCAGAGAGTGGGAAAGTTCTCTGCTATTATCTCCCTAAATACTTGTTCTTTCCTTTCCCCCTTTTCTCCCTTTCTGGTATCCTATAATTTGGACATTATTTCTTTGTCTTTGTTCATTAAGTACCTTACATTTTCTTCCATTATTTTGTCTCTCCTTTCTTTTTGACTGTTTCTTTATTAGTGCTGGCTTATAATTGGTCTTCAAGTTCATCTATGCAATTATTCGCCTATGTACTTCTTGTACTATGGCTTGCTTACATGTTTTTAGTTTCTTCAGTTCCATTTGTATGGATTCTCTCATCCTCTTTCAGTTGATTGAATTGTTCATTTATAAATTGCTTAATTTCGCAGGCTAATGACTCTTTGATTTCTGTTGCTGAAACATTAAGTGTTGATTTTACGTCCTCCTCTATAAGGCTCAGTCCTTTTGGTGGGCTTGGAAATATGCCAGAGGTTATCTCCATATCCCTAACTGGAGATTTTTCCTTAGTTTTTTCATTGTTTTTGCATTTAATGAGTTGTAATGTTGGAGTAGTGATCTATTGAATTGATTGTATAAAAGGTGGCTAGAGGTATATCTGCATTTAAGGTTATTTTCCTCAAAATGTGAGGTTATTTAAGTGTGATAAAAATATTGCCAACTAATTCATTGATTTGTTTGGAGTTGTATATTTACTAAAAGTAAGAAATGCTAGGTCCAATCTGCCTGGAAATATCTGATATAAATTAAAATGTGTTTATTATTTTTTTGAAATGTCTTTAAGAAGAAGAAGATTGATGGGAGGGGTCACAGGGTCCCTCTCTCAGCAGACAAACCTGAGATGGGACAAGAAACAGCAGAGTGGGGCCAGAGAGATAGCATGGAGGTAAGGCCTTGCAGAAGGTCAGTGGTTCGAATCCCAACATTTCATGTGGTCCCTCGAGCCTACCAGGAGCGATTTCTGAGCGTAGAGCCAGGAGTAATCCCTGAGTGCTGCCAGGTGTGATTCAAAAACCAAAAAAAGAAAAAAGGAACAGCAGGGAAGTCAGGACCAGTGGTGAGACATGGAAGCAGCTTTGGGGTAGACTTTGGAAGTGGCACTGGCTGTGTTTGATTGTGGGGACTGGTGGATCCCTCGCTCTGCAGACAAAACTGAGATGGGGTAAGAGACAGCAGGGAGGGCAGGAACAAAGGTGGGACATGGAAGTATGATAGACAAGACTCACAGGATTAAAATCCTTATCAGAAAGGCAGTATAGATGGCTGCTGATACTAGTCAGGTCTTCAGAACTACAACCTTCATTCACTAAATGTGGTGGGATTCTGTGTTGCTCTCTTTTCCTATTGTTACTTTTGCATTGTTGCAGTGTTTTTTATGTGTTGATGTGGCTCTTTGACTGGAAGAAATGCATGGCCTCAGAGCAAAGCAAACTGGCCAAGCTCTTCTTGAGAAACACTGACTGACCTGGGTGTGAAAATGTGTCTTCCAAGTCACAAAAAGGACTCCCCTGCCAGTCTGTCTGCCTGCCTGCTTCAGTTTCTTGATACTGTCTATTTGTGTGTGTGTGTGTGTGTGTGTGTGTGTGTGGTTTTTGGGTCACACCCGGCAGTGCTCAGGGGTTATTCCTGGCTCCATGCTCAGAAATTGCTCCTGGCAGGCACGAGGGACCATATGGGATGCCAGGATTCGAACCGATGACCTTCTGCATGAAAGGCAAATGCCTTACCTCCATGCTATCTCTCTGGCCCCTATTTTTTTAATAAATTATTTAATAGAATCACCAGAAGATACATAAATGAACATTTATTCATGATAAATTTCAGTTATATAATGTCCAACACACTTCATGGGTATTCATTTCCTGCCACCAAGTCCCCAATTTCCTTCCTACTTACCTTCCCCCATGTATTACCCTCTGCCTGCCTCTGTGGCATACATCTCTCTTCTCTCTCTATATTCCTTTGTTTTATTCCTTTTAGACACTGTAGTTTGCAATATTGTTACTGAAATAATGTATATCACTTCATCTCTTTTCAGTACCCAGTGCTTGTCAGGAGTGGTCATTTCTAATTATCACTGTCATAGTGTCCCTTCTCTGCCCTAACTGCAAGCTTCCTTTCATTGGACCTTCCTGGCCCTCATCTCTATTATCATCGGATATTAGTACCATACTTTTTATATACCCCACAGATGAGTGTGATTATTCTATGTCTATCTCTCTCCCTCTAACTCCCTGAATGCATTTCTTAATTTCTTTGAATATTGGCTGGTGCAATATCTCATAGCTGAGATTCAAATGGTTTTATTTCCTGTGTACTATTCTGTACTATTTAATTCCCCCAATTATGTATCCTGTCTCTTGTTTAGTTCCTATTACCCAATTGAATACTTAATGCTAACATGGAAAGATAAGTAACCTAAGAAGTCATTAAAAACTTTTTGGATGGAGTATAAATAGTTGTTAGCAATCATTGAAAATGCATTTATTCCCAGTGTGATTTATAAGAAAAGATTAAATAAATATATCTTATTTTAAAAATAGAACTCTATATACTTAATTAATGTTTCAATATTCTATTATTCCCTGGCAGAAAATAAACTTTTCTTTGAAAAATCTTTCCAACTTGTGCTTAATTAGTCTTTACTTTGGGAGTTATGGGAAAATAGAGAGTGTCTTTTCACTCAGAGAATCTATAATTCTCCCTGGTTGGAAAAGAACTCAAAATGGATATGGAAATAATCTCGGTAATAGTAAGGAAAGTTGTAATTCTTGCATTTTTTAACTGATGAGCTTGATTCAGTTCACTCTGTATTGAACTGAGTTGAGTATAGGTTTCATCTTCAGGATTAATATGAAAAAACTAGACCTAGGAAGATGAAAAATCTGAAATAGTTCAAGGGCTTACCAGGTTGAAAAGGAAACCAAAAGAAGTCAGAGTTTATTCTGGAGTAAAGTTATCTTTGCTCAGAGATGTGTTTAAAAGGAAAAAAGACAGTTCCTTCACAAGAATAACCAAATTTGAGGAGCTGGACTGTGAATCTGTTACAGGAAACATTTCAAGATTACAAATTAAATGCACTTGCTCAGGATCTAGAAAAGGCTGGAGAAAGCTCTTCTGGGAACCACCGGAGGTGGCTTGCAAGGCTGTTCTGATTAAATACAAAGAGTTGACCAGATACTCTACAAAAGAGTATAAAGTCATTTATTACATTATCCTACTCAATAAGATACACAATGACTACTTTAAATTTAAGAGGAATGCTCATGCTAGGTTTGCTATTACCTGGGCAAGTAATCTGAGCAAGATCCTTATTCACTTTTCTTCTGAAGCTCATGTGTTAGTTAAGGGCAGGCAGAAATATATACTATGTGTGCTTAAATAAATAGTATTGAGGGGGGTATAGAGTTTAAGAGTAAGATTTGTTATAGGGGCCGGCGAGGTGGCACTAGAGGTAAGGTGTCTGCCTTGCAAGCGCTAGCCAAGGATCAGGACCGCGGTTCGATCCCCCGGTGTCCCATATGGTCCCCCCAAGCCAGGGGCAATTTCTGAGCACTTAGCCAGGAATAACCCCTGAGCACCAAACGGGTGTGGCCCGAAAAAAAAAAGATTTGTTATAAAATACACAAACATGAGAAAAATTAAAGTACTATATTTTGTACAAATATGATAAATGCCGAGTATATTATATGCATAAATGATCCTTAATTTTAAATTACTTAATATCTAGTATCTTATATAAATAGACAATCATTTAATATTATTTTAATATTAAAATAAGTTTAATTTATTTCAATTAAATTTAATAATAAAATATTAAAATTAATAATTAATATTAAAATATTAAAATGCTTCTCCCTCTCATTCACACAGAGTTCTGGATAACTATTTATTTTCTTTATTTGTAGAGCAACATACCAAAACTTGTTTATCCATTAAAACTATAATTAAGCTCCTAGACCACTGAAACAATAATTAGAACTCCAGAACTACACCCAGATGCTTTTGTATGTAATGTATGTTTATGTTTTTACTTCCCTGTGACAGTAACAAGATTAAGGATATGAGATGATGGTTTAAAATAAGATACAGAAAGTCTTAAAAAAAAATGAACACCAATACTTGAAAGCAATAGGAAGCCTATATTTCCTTGTTTTACTAAGCCTGTGATAATTCAGACACATAGAGCTAAATTTAAAAGCATTGTTTTTAAAGCCTAGTGGGTTGGATTTATTTTTTGTCATCTGAACTGAAGACTTTAATTGTCAACTGATCTCACATTGGATGGGGGAGAGGTTCTTGGAACACTGGTGAAGGAAAGCATGCTCTCTGCTGATGGGTCTGTTGTTGGAATAATGCATCTAGTTGGAATATTTGAGGTCAGCTTTTCATGTTGCTTTGTTGCTTTTTCTTCTTTAAAGCCCCACAGGTGATACTGATGGGAAATCAGTAATGGAAACCCCTGATTTTAAATAACTTTAATGATGATGTAATTGTAATGATTATGTAAATGTTGACACTGAGCTAGCTACAAGGGAAATCAGAGCTTTTGCTCTATTTGAAAATTAAAAAAGAAACTTGATTAATAGATAAGCAGCCACTTCACTGATTATGGAAGTGCTATATTATAGCACATACAGTGATTAAGTGATGGAGACAAGGCTTCTTTCTCAATATGAGAACAACAATTATTTTAAAAATCCAATGAACCCACTATAAAATTGTTCACTTGAGAATAAATTGTCATATCAAACTAGAAAATACATTTCAAGGCAGAGGAAGCAGTTAGTACAAATACCCCTAACACATTTGCAAATAATTAGATATACCAACCATTCAAGTTTCTCAAAGAGTGATCATTGATGAGATCAACTCAAGACAAGGATGCTAATATTTTTAAAGTTACCGAAAAATTCAGTTATAGTATTTTTCCTAGATATAAAGTTAGCTTAATGATAAGCTTTTTTAGAATTTATTTTTAAGATACCATGCTTTACAAAATTGTTCATAATAGAGTAGTTTGAAACATACAGTGTTTAGCATCAATCCCACCTCCAGTATGCTCTTTCCTCCACCAATGTGCCTCTTAACTCCTAAATTTGCCCCTCATTATTCTATCTTTTAATTGAGAACATTTTAATTTGCAAGACTCTCCGTGTTTAACTATTATTTCAAACATCTTTAAAATATATGTAATACCATACCCACCAACCAAATGATAACATCCATTCCTCTACTTATTGTGCATTGGTTCTCCTCCACTCTGACAATTTAGCCCTTCCTCTTATGGTAACCTTGAATCTATAGTCTGAGTCTATTTATTTTTGTTTGAATTTATTTTTGTTTGATTTTTTTCTGTTCCCTTATTTTGAATATTAAACTATTTGAAGTGGTCTTGGTATCTACAATTTTTTCTCTCATTTCAAAAATGCATGACACTTCCTTTGGATGTATATATTGGAGTCATATATAGGCGTTCTCAGGTCTCAGGGGTTATTTCTAACTTTGTTCTCAGAAATACCCTTTGACAGTGATACTTAAGGGACATTAATGTGTACCAGAGATTTAAATAGAGGTTTGCCTCACGTAAAGCAAATGCTTTATCTCTTGTGTTCTCTCTAACTCTCTCTCTCTCTGTCTCTCTCTCTTTCACACCCCATGGCATGCTTCCTAATCCTCAAATAGCAGACTATTAGCCAAGAAAGAACTAAATATTTTGACTATGGCATAAAAAAGTACTATCTACATACATAGATAAAAAAAAATCTGTAATTCCTATAGTCAATCCTAAAAGGTCTTCATAGAGTTAATATTCAAGCATGGCCTCGCAAAATAGCCAATTTTGATAAAGAATGATGAGGAGATCATCTTGTAAGGTAGAGCTTCCGTAAATCAAAACCAAGAAATCACAGGAATGGTAAAAAAAAATATTGATGACTTGTTTGCCTAGCTAGGGTTCCAGAGCAGGAAATACACCATAGGGTTTTGTCAAAAGCATGCCTTAAATTCCATAGAAAGGATAATGGGGAAGCTGCAGAGTTAGTGCAGTGTGTGGGGGCAAGTTCCTAACACACAGCTGACCTGGATTTGATCCTCAGCACCCCATGTGATCCCCAAACTCTATTAGGAATGATACCCAAGTGCAAACCAGAAGCACTGAGGACAGTTAATTGTGTCTTCCAACAAAAAAAAAAAAAAGGAAAAAAAGAAAAGGAAAGGAATAAAGGATGATGGAATCAGCAGGAAGCTCAGAGGGTTTTGAGTGGGAGAATAAGATGAAGTGCATGCACTTGTGGGGGTGGAAGGGACACAGAAACACTCTCCTGGTCCTGTGAGTTATTTTATAGATGAAATCAAAGATGGAATTATAAATGGCGATTCTAAACAAACAGAGCTCAGAAATGCTGTGAATATAGAGCTGGTATTTCTTCCTGAACTCTTGGGCTGTCAGCTGCCCTTTTTAATTGATTATAAACTAGAATCTGCCAATAAAAATAAAAAAAAAATAGTCACACCTGATAAAATTAATCTTACAACCAAATAAACTGCAATTCCAAAAGTGGTCCCAGTCAACTCTTAGGAACTAGAATTTTTTCAGCTTTTATTATTTATTTATTTATTTATTTTTTTTTTATTGCTGCTACTAATGCCTTCAAAACATTTTCCAAAGAATTTACGGTTGTCTAAATCATAATAATCTAAGAGGCCTGATCTATAAATTGAACTGTCAGTGTTATCTTCAAGACAAATAAAAACCCTTTCTGTTGTGAGTTTCTTGATGTCCTTGGGATGGCCTTCCCACCTCTTTCATGCACTCCAGGGGGCTCAAGGGAAGAGAATGCAGCAAGTTTGCACCATTACTAACAATTGATGCTAAAAACAAAAGAGAAGGCAATATATACCGATATGTTAGCATATGTTTTTCATTAGTTTTTTCATGTGTGTATTATACACATATGTGCACTTTGAATACATGTTTTATATATACATGAGTAGATAAGAAATACTGTATATATAAAGAAAAACTATTTCCCACTATTCCTTGGCATTTTGCAGCAGGATGTGCCACCTGAAGCTGCACCATCACAGAAGAAATTCCTCATAAAGGAAGTCACACAAAATTGATCTGGTACTTGTCAACCACTCTTCAACCCACTGATTTCTGATATTTTTTCTATCAACAAACTCCTGAGGGATATGTTCCTTGCTGTGGTATCTCAGGATCAATGATTCCGTGCGCTGGTGATCTTCAAATAAAAGGACAGGGATATCTACCAATGTATCGACCCAGAAAACAAATCAGAATAGAGAGAAGAAGGGAAAAAGAGACAAACAGTCAAGGAAATGAAAACAAAACCCTTTTGAAAAATTTTAAGTCCTTCTTCTCTACCTCAATTGTTACTACTCCAAATTGAGAATTACAGTACAAATCAACAGTGTGACTTTTGGAATGAGCTGGGTTTGAATCTTTTTTTTTGGGGGGGGCACACCCGTTTGATGCTCAGGGGGTACTCCTGGCTAAGCGCTCAGAAATTGCCCCTGGCTTGGGGGGCCATATGGGACGTCGGGGATCGAACAGTGGTTCTTCCTTGGCTAGCGCTTGCAAGGCAGGCACCTTATTTCTAGCGCCACCTCTCCGGCCCCAACTGAGCTTAAATCTAATCTTAGCAACATACAAAAGGACCAAATAATTTTGGTCTTTCTCATCTAGCTTCTATATGCTTACCTTTTATCATTGTTTTTTTGTTTTTGGGCCACACCCAGTGATGCTCAGGGGTTACTCGTGTTTATGCGCTCAAAAATCGCTCCTGACTTGGAGGACCATATTGTACACCCAAGGATCAAACCATGGTCCATCCTAGGGTAGTGCATGCAAGGCAGACACCTTACCATTTGTGGCACTGCTCCACCTCTCCTTTTATTATTTTTAAGATAAAGAAAATAATAACAGCTATAGCAAATGGTTAATGGCAAAAGTAAATGAGATTACACTGTTCAAGCTATACAATATTTAGCATATATGATAATAAATTAGTCACAACAAATATAAACAACCAGAAAGGTGTAAGTCAACTAAGCTATAAGTTCCTTTAAATGTCTCCTATGAAAGACAAGATGTGGGGCCGGCGAGGTGGCGCTAAAGGTAAGGTGTCTGCCTTGCAAACGCTAGCCAAGGAAGGACAATGGACGTCCTATATGGTCCGCCCAAACCAGGGACAATTTCTGAGTGCTTAGCCAGGAGTAACTCCTGAGCACCAAACGGGTGTAGCCACAAAAAAAAAAGAAAAGAAAAGAAAAGAAAAGAAGATGCCAGCACCCTTCTGCCTCTCTACTCTGCTGTACTGCATTTTCGGCCTGATTTCACCCTTGGTGCACCTCATCAGCCAGCCTGCCTTCCTGTGAACTTTCCGGGGAGTCTGCCTTCCTGTGAGCCTTTCGTGGAGGTGAGTCGACACGCCCAGAAAGGGAGGAGCCACTGAACTTCGCTGGATCTCAGATGCCAGCACCCTTCTGCCTCTCTACTCTGCTGTCCTGCATTTTTGGCCTGATTTCATCCTGGGTGCAGCCCATCTGCCAGCCTGCCTTCCTGTGAGCCTTCCGTGGAGGTGAGTTGACACGCCCAGAAAGGGAGAAGCCAGAGGAGCACGGTTGCTCCACTCCCCTTCGCGACGGTGCACAGCATTTAGCCAATGAATACAATCACAACACGTAGAAAAACACGCAGTACTAGTGTGACAATGGGGAAACAACATGGGCCAGTGCCAGACATAGAGAATGAAGATGGCAACTCTGATGACTTGAACATGATCAACCACCTAGTCAGTCTCTCAGATAAGGAGTTTAGAGTTGCAATATGGAACATGTTCAAAGAACTCAAACAAAGTATAGAAGAGAAAACTAAAAAGAATCAGGAGAATATGAAGATAGAAATGAGAAAACTCCAAACGGAAATTTCAGATCAAATAACAGGTCTGAGAAACTCAGTAGATGAATTGAAGAAAAACATGTTTGAGATTTCCCACAGGTTAACAGCAGCTGAGGATAGAATCAGTACACTGGAAGATGAGATACATAACAATTACATACAGCAGAAGAAATTGGAAAAAAGCCTCAAAGCAAATGATCAAACAATGGAAAAATTACTCAAAGAATGGGAACAGATGAAAATAGAAGTCTATGATAAGCTCAACAGAAACAACTTAAGAATCATTGGAGTCCCAGAGACTCAGGAAGAAAATCTCCGGGAAGAATCAACAGTCAAGAACATCATTAAAGAGAAACTACCAGAGATAATGAATACATGTGATCAAATCCTGCATGCCCGAAGAGTGCCAACTAAAAGAGACCCCAGAAAAAACACCCCAAGACACATCCTAGTCACAATGACGAATCCCATAGATAGAGACAGAATTCTGAAAGCAGCAAGATCGAAAAGAGAAATTACATTTAAGGGAACATCCTTGAGATTTACTGCAGACCTGTCACCAGAAACACTCAAGGCCAGAAGGCAGTGGTGGGACATAGTGACAAAACTCAATGAAATAAATGCTTCGCCTAGAATACTGCACCCAGAAAAACTCACTTTTAGGTTTGAAGGAACAATACATAGTTTCACAGACAAACAACAGCTCAAAAACTTCACAGACTCAAAACCATTCTTAAAAGAAAAACTGAACGGCATACTTTAAGACAAGGCTTACCAACAGACACACCAAACTTTAATATAAAGATGGCACTAACTCCCAGGACAATTCTTTCTCTCAATGTCAATGGACTAAATGCACCAGTTAAGAGACACAGAGTGGCTAAATGGATCAAAAAACTCAATCCAACCTTCTGCTGCCTACAAGAAACGCACCTGAATAGTCAGAACAAACATAGACTCAAAATAAAAGGCTGGAGGAAAATCATCCAAGCAAACAACACCCAAAAAAAAGCAGGAGTGGCCATATTAATATCAGATGATGCAAACTTTATACTTAGGAAAGTAGTAAGGGACAAAGATGGACATTTTGTATTAATCAAGGGATATGTACAGCAGGAAGAAATCACCCTCCTAAACATATATGCACCGAATGAGGGGCCAGCAAAATATTTAATACAACTGTTGACAAATCTGAAAAATAATATCAATAACAACACAATAATTGTGGGAGACCTCAACACGGCATTGTCAACACTAGACAGGTCAACCAGACTGAAACCCAACAAGAATATACTAGACCTGAGGAGAGAAATGGAAGTAAGAGGCCTAGTAGATATATACAGGACACTCCACCCCCAGAGGCCTGGATACACATTTTTCTCTAATGTACATGGGACATTCTCTAGGATAGACTACATGTTAGCACACAAAACATATCTCCATAATATCAAGAGGATAGAAATTTTGCAGGCTGCCTTTGCTGACCACAAAGCCCTGAAATTATATATAAACTACAAAGGGACACAGAAGAAAAATTTTAACACCTGGAAGTTAAATAGCCTCATACTGAATAATCAGTGGGTCCGAGATGAAATCAAAGAGGAAATCAAAACCTTCCTGAAAACAAATGACAATGGAGACACAATTTATCAGAACCTATGGGACACAGCAAAAGCAGTACTGAGAGGAAAATTTATAGCTTTGCAAGCACACATCAGGAAAGAAGAAGGGGCATACCTGAATAGCTTAATGACGCAGCTCATAGAATTAGAAAGTGCTCAACAAAAGGATCCAAAAATAGGGAGGCAGAAGGAAATAACAAAGCTGAGAGCAGAAATCAATGAAGTGGAAACCAGAAAAACCATCCAAAAGATCAACGAAAGCAGAAGTTGGTTCTTTGAAAAAATAAACAAGATTGATAGACCACTGGCAAAACTAACAAAGAAAGAAAGAGAGAGAAACCTGATAACTCGTATTAGGAATGAAAAAGGAGAGATCACTACTGATATGGTAGAGATTCAAAGGGTAATCAGAAACTACTTTGAGAAACTCTATGCCACTAAAAATGAAAACCTGGAAGAAATGGATAAATTTTTGGAATCTTATAATCTTCCACAATTGAATGAAGAGGATGTAGCATATCTAAACACACCCATTACTATTGAGGAAATTAAGAAAGTAATCAAATGTCTGCCCAAAAACAAAAGCCCAGGCCCAGATGGATTTACTAATGAATTCTTTCAAACCTTTCAAGAGGAACTACTACCAATCCTGGCAAGACTCTTTCATGAAATTGAAAAAACAGGAAAACTTCCAAATAGCTTTTATGAAGCCAACATTACCTTGATACCTAAACCAGACAGAGATGCTACGAAAAAAGAAAATTACAGACCAATATCGCTGATGAATGCAGATGCAAAGATCTTCAACAAAATCCTGGCAAATAGGATTCAATGCCTCATTAAGAAGATCATCCACTACGATCAAGTAGGTTTCATTCCAGGAATGCAAGGATGGTTTAACATCCGTAAATCTATCAACATAATACACAACATCAACAGCAAGAAAAATAAAAATCACATGATCATATCAATTGACGCAGAGAAAGCATTTGACAAGGTCCAACACCCATTCTTGATCAAAACTCTCAGCAAGATGGGAATGGAGGGAACCTTTCTCAATATAGTTAAGGCCATCTACCACAAGCCAGAGGCAAATATTGTCCTCAATGGAGAAAAACTGAAAGCCTTTCCTCTAAATTCTGGCACAAGACAAGGCTGTCCTCTCTCACCACTCCTATTCAACATAGCACTGGAAGTACTCGCTATAGCGATTAGGCAAGAAAAGGATATCAAGGGAATCCAGATAGGAAAGGAAGAAGTCAAGCTCTCACTGTTTGCAGATGACATGATACTCTACTTAGAAAACCCCAAAAACTCTATCAAAAAGCTTCTAGAAACAATAGACTCATATAGCAAGGTGGCAGGCTACAAAATTAACATACAAAAATCAATGGCCTTCCTATACACCAATACTAATAAGGAAGAAATGGACATTAAGAAAACAACTCCATTCACTATAGTGTCACACAAACTCAAATATCTTGGAATCAACTTGACTAAAAATGTGAAGGACCTATACAAGGAAAACTATAAAACTCTACTCCAAGAAATAAGAGAGGACACGCGGAAATGGAAGCATATACCCTGCTCATGGATTGGCAGGATTAACATCATTAAAATGGCAATACTCCCCAAAGCACTGTACAGATTTAATGCGATCCCCCTAAAGATACCCATGACATTCTTCAAAGAAGTGGACCAGGCACTTTTGAAATTTATTTGGAACAATAAACACCCTCGAATAGCTAAAGCAATCATTGGGAAAAAGAATATGGGAGGAATTACTTTCCCCAACTTTAAACTTTACTACAAAGCAATAGTTATCAAAACAGCATGGTATTGGAATAAAGACAGGCCCTCAGATCAGTGGAATAAGCTTGAATACTCAGAGAATGTTCCCCAGACATACAATCATCTAATTTTTGATAAAAGAGCAAAAAATCCTAAATGGAACAAAGAAAGCCTCTTCAACAAGTGGTGTTGGCAAAACTGGGTAGCCACTTGCAAAAAATTGAACTTAGACCCCCAGCTAACATCATGTACGAAGGTAAAATCCAAATGGATTAAAGACCTCGATATCAGCCCCAAAACCATAAGATATATAGAACAATACGTAGGTAAAACACTCCAGGACATTGAGGCTAAAGGCATCTTCAAGGAAGAAACTGCACTCTCCAAGCAAGTGAAAGCAGAAATTAACAGATGGGAATATATTAAGCTGAGAAGCTTCTGCACCTCAAAGGAAATAGTGCCCAAGATACAAGAGCCACCCACTGAGTGGGAGAAACTATTCACCCAATACCCATCAGATAAGGGGCTAATCTCCAAAATATACAAGGCACTGACAGAACTTTACAAGAAAAAAACATCTAATCCCATCAGAAAATGGGGAGAAGAAATGAACAGACACTTTGACAAAGAAGAAATACAGATGGCCAAAAGACACATGAAAAAGTGCTCCACATCACTAATCATCAGGGAAATGCAAATCAAAACAACGATGAGATACCACCTCACACCACAGAGAATGGCACACATCACAAAGAATGAGAATAAACAGTGTTGGCGGGGATGTGGGGAGAAAGGAACTCTTATCCACTGCTGGTGGGAATGCTGTCTAGTTCAACCTTTATGGAAAGCGATATGGAGATTCCTCCAAAAACTGGAAATCGAGCTCCCATACGATCCAGCTATACCACTCCTAGGAATATACCCTAGGAACACAAAAATACAATACAAAAACCCCTTCCTTACACCTATATTCATTGCAGCACTATTTACCATAGCAAGACTCTGGAAACAACCAAGATGCCCTTCAACAGACGAATGGCTAAAGAAACTGTGGTACATATACACAATGGAATATTATGCAGCTGTCAGGAGAGATGAAGTCATGAAATTTTCCTATACATGGATGTACACGGAATCTATTATACTGAGTGAAATAAGTCAGAGAGAGAGAGAAAAACGCAGAATGGTCTCACACATTTATGGGTTTTAAGAAAAATGAAAGACATTCTTGCAATAATAACTTTCAGACACAAAAGAGAAAAGAGCTGGAAGTTCCAGCTCACCTCAGGAAGCTCATCACAAAGAGTGATGAGTTTAGTTGGATAAATAACTACATTTTGAACTGTCCTAATAATGAGAATGTATGAGGGAAATTGAGAACCTGTTTAGAGTACAGGCGGGGGTCGGGTGGGGAGGAGGGAGACTTGGGACATTGGTGATGGGAATGTTGCACTGGTGATGGGTGGTGTTTAAGATAAAAAAAAAATACAGTATGTGAAAAAATTCTCCTTACATTAGAATATTTTCGGTGTTGTAGAAAGATTTTTTTTCTCTTTACAAAGCATAGGGTAGGTAGAATAATAACCTCCTAAAAAGATTTTATTTTCTATTCCCCAGAATCCATAGATATACTCTATTATATTGTAGGATGAAAAAAAAAAGAAAAGAAAAGAAAAGAAAAGAAAAGAAAAGAAAAGAAAAGAAAAGAAAAGAAAAGAAAAGAAAAGAAAAGAAAAGAAAGGAAGACAAGATGCAAAAATAGCATCATTCAAGAAATCATGTGGGCCTCTATGACAAATCCAGTCTCACTGGAGTGAGCATGCCTTGACCTGTTTGTTAGAGTCAGGATCAAAGCAGTGTGGAGAAGAGTCTGCAAGTGTCCATGCCAAATCCCATCAACTATGAAAACAGGTTATAGACAAATTCCTGGTTAATGAGATGGCTTTCTCTCCACACTCTTGCAAACTCTCAAAAATGGGGATTCATTCCTTGCTGACAAGTAAGCACAAGGGGGAGAAGCAATTCCCATTTTCTTAGAAATGGAGATAAACAACAGAAAAGTCATTATTGCAGATGCTGCTGCAAAACAAACAAACACAAACAAAAAATCAACCTTTTTTTCTTTCTTAAAAATAATTGTAATTGAATTACCATGAGATACAGTTACAAAGTTCTTATTAATTTTATTCATACATTGCCCACTAGTGTCCAGGTTCCTTCTTGCTTTTCCCCTCTGTCCTCTCCACTGCCTGTCTCTATGGAAGACGTTTTACTTCTCTCTCACTTCCTCTCTCTCTCTTTCCCTCTGTCTCCCTTCCCCCTTTTTGACACTGTGGTTTGCAATACTGTTACTGAAAGGGTATCATGTATATTATTTTATCTGCTTTCAGTATCCAGTTCTTGTCTAAAATGATTATTTCTAACTATCACTGTCATGGTTGAGTCTTCTTTGCCCTAACTGCATTCCTCCACTCTTTGTGGAAAACTTCATAAAATAGGCCAGTCCTCCTGGCCCTCATTTCTATTGTCTTTGGGGATTATTACTAAACTATCTTGTTATTTTATATCCACAAATGAACAAAATCATTATATGTCTATCCCTCTCAATCTGACTCATTTTGTATAGCATAATACTCTCCTTATACATATGAATTTGCTTACATGTATAAGCCAATTTCATGACTTTCTTTTTTTGGACAGCAGGCTAGTATAATTTTTTCAAACACACACACACACACACACACACACACACACACACACACACACACACATAAGAGCTCTGGCAATAGCACGTCCCCTGGTGGCCTAGGTATAGTTACAGCAAGATATGTTAGTGTATCTGGTTAGTATACTGCCATATAAGGAAAAGCAATATTTTCTCTATTTCTCAATTTTTCACTTTTGGTTTTGGGTCACACCCTTGTAAGGCCAGTATGTTTTTAGGAGGCTTCTCCTGGCTTTGTACTGGAATGGGGGGATGGTTTCCAGTAGAGCTTATGGACCATGCAGTGCTGGGGATCAAATTAGGCCTTGTGCATGCATAGCATGTGCTCAGCCCATTGACCTTTTTCTCTTCATTACTTCTCAAATACTTGATGGCTCTGAATTAACCCCACCAAACTTCTTGCTGCTCAGATCAGCTAGCATTAAGAACATTAAGGGCAGCTGTCTTTGTATGAATAGGGTACAGTATTAAGTCTGAAGTTAAATGTCAGGTATCTTAAGTGCTAAACAGGTTTCATGATGAAACAAAAATTTCCACTAGCAGCTAAAACTGTCCTCAGATATTCCCACTACTCTCTTGTAATATCCCAAGGGAACAATGATGAGGGCAAGTTATAGAACAGGTTACAGAAGACATCAGGAAAATCCATGGCTTTAGATTAGTTCTCATGTGACCTTCATTTATAACTTTGACCAAATCTTTCACAATTTTCCATCATTTCTGTCATAGCAAAGTACACTCTCTATGCTATTTTACTGTGTAAGTATTGGCCTTTTCTTTCCTCTGACTTGATTCACATATGATAGGCTAGTCTGGTGACTGAACAAAAGGAGGAAGAGACAACACTGGTAATTATCTGAAGGCCAAAACTTTTTGTGAGGTCCTAGCCTACAGATGTTTATTTCTCTCTTATTTTACAGAGCTTTCTTTTCTTTCCCTCTGATGCTCAGAGTAAATGTGCCTACACTCAGAATACCACGCCTTGGGCTGTGTGGGAGAAGAAAAAACAAATTTAAAATGCTCCTGCACATGGGCATCTATTTTGCTATAACAGTGATATCTGAGAATTGCTATGCTCTTCAAGTATTTCAGTTAGAAAGAGTACTACCATATTTCCCTGAATCTGAACACATTATTGCTTTACCATGTTCTTCCTAAATTAAGGAAGACTTAATTTCCAGTATTGGTTAAACCTGGAAAAAGACATTTGATCACTTAAGAAACAAACATGAAAAAGCTACTACAGTAGTGCTGACAAAATCACATCAAGTTAGTAGACAGCAAGTGAGATGAAAGCGACCAAAGACAATTTTTTCAGCAAAATCAGCCATTAGAAAATAAAATTTGTAAGGGTAGAATAAAGAAGAAAATAGAGAAACCAGAAACCTCAATAGCATAACTCCATCATGTGTAGGTGCATACATGCATACACGCACACCCTAAAAATGAAGCCCCAAAGTCAGTTAATAATATTTCATTTTAGGAAAAACTATTTGATTTACCATCAGATTCTATGCAATACCATATGATACAATAAAAAAAATCACTAACAAGTAAGGACAACAGACTTGGACACTGCCACATAGATTGCATTGAGCAAATTCCAGTGCTATAACAGTATCGTCCCTAGGACTTGTGATACTCTATTACCTGTTGGTAGCCACAGTCATTCCACATGCCACTTTACTTCTGTTTCAGAAAAAAAGAACCAGAGTAATCCTGAAAATAAAGCATCAACCTGTTTCACTTGAACTGAGTTCATGGTGTCATATACATTTTATTTTATAAAATTCGAATATGTTTTTATTTTATTTGTATTCTATTTTGTAATTTATTTTATTTTCTGTTTTTGTCAATTCTATAAACCATGAAAGTCATATTAATTTTTTTTACAAAGTCACTCTTAGTAGAAACAGTTCAAATATAGAAAATGTAGCTCAGAACGTACTTACAGTCTGTAAAAAGTTAAAGTTAATAAAGGACATGGCAGATATCTAAAGAGCAGGAATTGTGATCTTCCTTTAAATTCAAGCCCCAAATACCTTAGTGTCAATAGAGAATTCTAATAAAGAAAGAAAATGGAAGGGTGAATTTGGGGACATATCTAGAACTGAACTTCCTACAGCTCAGAATTCCTTCCATCTGTCGATGTGCTTTTTATCCACTCTAATTTATTGTTGCTATTGCTTTTACTTTACATTCTACCTAAGATGCTTATTAAATGACTTCAAAACAAATTGACTTGGTTTATTTCAAACAGCCATGCCACTAGGAAATAAAATAAAGTTCCTACTTATCAGATTTGGAGCTACTTCAGAGTACAAAGGAAATAAATAACAAGGAAGTTGGTGAAAGGAGTTTTATGGAAAAGTACCAAGAAAAAGATGTTGCCAGTATTCATCTCTGGTCTTCCCCCAGGCAATAAACTATCTTTTGACAACACCCACAAATTCTAAGACATCGTTATTCAATAGGAAAAAAAAGGTGGTTTACACTTTTAAAAATTAAGTTAATAGAAGACTACAACAGCTTTTATTTTTAGTGAGTACCTAAAGTGTTTCTTACACTCATTTTAAATTCGGAATACTATAAAGGATATTGAAGGCAAATTCATTTTCTAGCTGATTTAAAAAAATGTTTTGCTCCCAAAAAGCAAGTTCAATATAATACACCTCATTTTCCTTGTGGTCAAAAGCATGATCCAGGGTTTAGAGAGTAAAGTGTTTGTCTTGTTTGCAGCTGACCCTGGTTTGTTCCCTAGCACTGCAAATAGTTTTGCAAGCTCCAAATCAGAAGTGGTCCCTGAGCACCACTGATGTAGCCCCCATTTTTAATAATATACTTCCACTTTAGATGCCTGCATATAAGTCACCTCTGTGTAAGTTACCTACACATATCTTGTATTCAGAATAGGTACTTGATCAATCTCTACCATTCCTAAGACAAATTCATTCTAAATTTTTGTCTGTTGTGTTAAATAAATAACGATGGGGCTGGATGGTGAAGGATGCCATCCAGCCCACGTGGCTCTGCAACCTCCATGCAGCCGGCGAGTTCCAGGCCCAGGTGAAATTACTCACTCACACGCAGCCATCAGGAAGAATCATCTTTATTCATGCCCTAGCCACCACAGGTGTGTGGCCTATGTCAACCTTTTAAGCATTCAGCTATATTTTGCTAGCCCTGCATCTTATCTCCTGTTAGCCATCTTCCCTTTGGGCTCCATGCGGCCCAAAGATCCAAAAGCCAGGAAACCAAGCTGGGCCAAAAGAGAAACGGCAAAAGGGCCGAATCCCCTGGCTCAGAGGTTTATCTATCCTTTTCCAGACCCCTCCCAGAAATGGGAGGTCTTGCAGGTAGTTACACCTATTATCCGGTTCCCAAAACTCCTCCCAGATATGGGTGGGTCTTGGGGTACACCACATTTCCCCCTTTTTTAAATATTTTCATGCGCCAACGTAATAAAGTGAAAATTAATATACCAGCCCTTTTCAAAAACATATTATTTGCAAAATATACTTTACACCTGTAACCTAAAATTCTATTAATGCTTTTTTACCAAGCACTATTTCGGAACTTTCATGTTCCTATATTTTTAAACTATATTGGGGGAACTTCACTGTTCCTATATTTTTCCTATACACAAGTACTTCAGCATACATGCATAACATACATTTTAAAAACAGGCTAAGTACATTAAAATACACAGTAAAACATTTTGCAATTGAAAATATTAACTCTGAAAGACAACAAAACACATTTAAATTATAAAGAAAATGACTTAAGACAAAGATGCAGGTGGTTAGAAATTAGATGTTAAAATGGGCTAATCTGTATTACCTCCCTTATATTTTTATTTTTTAACCACTAACTAATTAAAACTTATTCCATCACCAACTATGAGTAAAATATTACTACCCACTAATTTTCTACACCTAAAACCATAGTTTAGATTAATTTGTTCCACGCTGATCTCACCACGTGGCTTTTGTAAACTTTTAAAGTTCAGATGTTGGTTTGTCCCACGCTGATCTTACCACGTGGCTTTCTTCCGTAGTTCCAGGCTCCGCTGCCGGTTTGTGATCTGGAGCGTGGATTCCAGGTTTTTCGCTTTTCCGGGCAAAGCTGAGCCCAGCCAAGCCGATCCCAGCCGAGATTCCAGCCGAGCCGAGCCCAGCCGCTTGGAGCTTTTCGCAGCTTTTTTTTTTCTTTGGGCGCACTTTGCAAGCAAGTTTTCGGCCACTTTTCTGATGCTGGAGGGGCTTCACCGCTGCCTTATTTTTCCCTCCGGGCGCACTTTGGAAGCAGCTTATGGATGTTCAGAGTTTCAAGTGATTTAAACTAAAAGTTCAGTTCGAAATTTCCAAAGTCGAAATCCAAATTCAAGCCAAAGGTCATTTTTAGAAAATCAGTCCACTTTAAATACAGTCTTTTTTCTCCTCCGTTTCCAATTTAGACTTTTAATAAGTTTTTGAAGAGGCCGAGGTTTTTGGTTTTTGTAACAAAGTTTTAGTTCTGGGCCTTGGCCAGAGGTGGTGCAAGCTTTCACCTCTCTTGTTTTAATGGCCTTTGAACCCCCAGATGGGGTGTCGGCCATTTTTAAAAATGGTTGCACGTGGCCCAGGGTTTTGGGCTCAGTGCACCCGACAAGAGCCAAAATTAAACTGAAAAGCAGAAATGTTACCATTGTTGCTGGTTTCTTGGGTCCAGGATTCAGGTCAAAGTTCGGAGCGCCAGATGTTGTGTTAAATAAATAACGATGGGGCTGGATGGTGGATGATGCCATCCAGCCCACATGGCTCTGCAACCTCCATGCAGCCGGCGAGTTCCAGGCCCAGGTGAAATCACTCACACGCAGGCTTCAGGAAGAATCATCTTTATTCATGCCCTTGCCACCACAGGTGTGTGGCCTATGTCAACCTTTCAAGCATTCAGCAATATTTTGCTAGCCCTGCATCTTATCTCCTGTTAGCCATCTTCCCTTTGGGCTCCATGCGGCCCAAAGATCCAAAAGCCAGGAAACCAAGCCGGGCCAAAAGAGAAACGGCAAAAGGGCCGAATCCCCTGGCTCAGAGGTTTATCTATCCTTTTCCAGACCCCTCCCAGAAATGGGAGGTCTTGCAGGTAGTTACACCTATTATCCGGTTCCCAAAACTCCTCCCAGATATGGGTGGGTCTTGGGGTACACCACATTTGTCTGTTGGTATAATTACTGCAAAAGAATACACTTAGGACTTTGAAATTCTTTGTATCAACTATACCCTATAATTTTAAAGTTTAAGTGGGAAAGATGATCAAAGAATGCTTATGTCAGCTGTGGAATGAACTGACATGTCTTCTATTAATACCAAGATGACCAGTCTTTTCACGATAGTTCAACAATGGAAGAAAAGGCACTATCTCAGTGATCTAAACAACAGTAAAAGCAAAGTTGGTCCCTTTATCTTCCCCATTCAAACTAAACTCTCTTATAGTTTCACAGTGCTTTTAGCCAAGGCTTAAAAACTGCCTTAAGATTTACGTTAAGGCGGTCTGAGAGATAGCATGGAGGTAAGGCATTTGCCTTGCATGCAGAAAGATGGTGGCTCAAATCCCGGCATCCTATATGGCCCCCTAAGCCCCTAAGCCTTCCAGGAGCGATTTCTGAGCCAGAAGTAACCCCTGAGAGCTGTCGAATGTGACCCAAAAACCAAAAAAAAAAAAAAAAAATTGCCTTAAGGATCTTGCTAACAGAATATCATCCACATAAGCTGGCCTGAAGCAAAACATGCTTAAGCCTGAATTTGACCTCACTGGGTAATTGCTTTGCCAGCCCACTGGGAATCTTTTAACCATGAAATGCCATGTGCGCAGTTTGGGGAGGAGTCTGTTGATGCAGTATTTTTCTCAAACTGCAGGTCACTGCCTGGATTAATGGGTCACTAAGTCAACTTCATGGACTGTGACCAGAATTTTTAAAAGCACGTCAAATGAATTTACTAACATAGAGTATAAACTATTAGGAATGTGCATGATAAGGAAAAGGAATGTTTTATAAAATGTTATTCACACACAAGACACCAACATAGCACAACATAATTTTTAGAAAATGCATCTGTGGGGCCGGAGAGATAGCATGGAGGTAAGGCATTTGCCTTGCGTGCAGAAGGTCGATGGTTTGAATACCAGCATCCCATATGGTCCCCCGAGCCAGCCAGAAGCAATTTCTGAGTGTAGAGCCAGGAGTGACCCCTGAGCGCTGCTGGGTGTGACCCCCCAAAAACAAACAAACAAAAAAAAGGTATCTGTTACTTTTGATCAAAATGTTAAAAAATTTACAACATTTCTATGATGAATATTTAATTATTTTCCTTATATACTATCTGAATTTTCACATATAATCACTATAATTTTCTTTTACCAAGTAGGTAAGAGTGTGAGTAAACAGGATGAGTGAGACCAATTTTAGCTACACTCAGAACACAGTGGTAGGAGGAAGAATCACACATATTACATGAAGACAGAACCACTGACAGATAAAAATGTGCCTTTCCACATGGATAACAAGGTGATGACATGAATATGTTAACAAGGGAGAGAAGAACTGTACAGTTTTATTACAAGTTCTAATTTTCTTAGGTATGCTATCTTGTCCTGAGGTCTAACCAACTCTTAAGACCTTAGGAACTGAATGTACAATATACCTAAATATCCATTCAATAACATAAAAAGGCTATATATATATATATATATATATATATATATATATCACATGGACACTTTTTAGAATAAAAAAGACTATTGGTATTAAATGTAAAGTGAGAATTACATTATTTAATCTCTATAATTAGTCTTAAATGTGAAATGCTCTCCTTATTCTTCTTTAATTACCAACTAATTTTCTGCTCCTCAACATCAAAAAAAATTTTTTAAGCGCATTTAATTATTTTTGCTTTTGTACATTAAAATGTACAGTGTGGTGAATCAAACCTAGGGTTTGACGCATACAAGGAATTTATTCTACCAGAAAGACACATATCTAGCCATTTATGGATATTAAAATAACACAGGGACCAAAGAGAGAGTACGAAGATAAAGGCAGTCATCTAGTGTGTGGCTGTGGTCCAGAACTCGACTTTATATGGTTCTCTGAGAACATAGTCAGGTTTTGGCCCTGAGTATTGCTGGAGGTGTCCCTCAAAGAAAAAAGAGGTAATACAAGGTCGTTTATTCTTTGGCAACATGTATACATAAAACTATATAACTATATATTCATGCACCTTTTGTCATTTGAACAAACCAAAAACTTATATATTCCTCTGAAACTTGATATTATTATTTAACTCATATAGGGCATACTAGTTAACACTGCAACTATAACTCACTTAAAAATAACTGTTAAATTTTATTTAATTTTATCACTTTGAAATTAAATTCTTCATGATTGGGTTTCAGGCATACAAAATTTCAACACCAATCCCTTCAACAGTGTCCACTTTCCTTCACTAATGCCCCAATTCACCCCCATTTTCCTCCCACTCACTAGTATTATTGTGAATAGTGCTGCAATGAACATAGAACGAATATGCTTTGAGGAACATTGCCATTTTGATAATTAATTCTCCCAAGCTATGCAAAGTGGATTGCTTTTATTTCTTAAAGTAGTGTTTTGTAATATTCTTTGTATAGTTCTTTCACCTGCTTAGATAATCTGATTCCTATGTATTTGAATTTTTGAGACACATTTGTTAGTGAAATTATTTTAATATCTAGCTCTTCTCTTTTATTACTTTCATATAAAAAAACCACGGACTTCTGAATATTAATTTTGTAGAGTGCCACATAATTAAACAAACTTGTTATCTCCAGGAGCTTTTTCGTAGAGTCTAGGGTTTTCTAAATATGGTATCATGACATCAGCAAATAGTGAGAGTTTGACTTCCTCCTTTTCTCTCTAGTTGCCCTCAATAGCTTGTCTAATTGGTATGGCAAATAATTCCAAGACTATAATGAATAGAAGTGATGAGAACAGGCAGCCTTGTCCTGTATTAGAGGGAAATCTTGGGCTATTACTTGTTGCCTATAAAGCTTATGGGCTTGTGGTAAATGGTTTTGATTATATTGATTAAAGTTCCTACAATTCCCATTTTGTTGGTAAAGTTTATCATAAATGGATGCTAGACCTTGTCAAATATTTTCTATGCATTTTAATAGTAACAGTTTCAGGGTAAACAAATGCTGCATGTATTAAACATTGACCTTTTAACAAATTTTTATTTTATCACTTTTGTTCATTGATGACTATAATCAGTGCTGCAATGATATATCTGTGCATGATTTGTTTATTTCAGTTTCTTTAGTCTTCATTTCAAAATTTCAAAGAAAATCATTTAAATTTTAATTAATGCTGGGCCCGGAGGGATAGCACAGCAGCATTTGCCTTGCAATCAGCCGATCCAGGACCTAAGGTGGTTGGTTCGAATCCCGGTGTCCCATATGGTCCCCCGTGCCTGCCAGGAGCTATTTCTGAGCAGACAGGCAGGAGTAACCCCTGAGCACCACCAGGTGTGGCCCAAAAACCAAAAAAAAATAAATTTTTTTAAATTAATGCTGCTCAGTTGTTATCCCCCAAAAAAAGGCCCAGCAATTTACACTTACACTAACTATATCTGAAAGTCCTTTCTCCAATTTTATCAGCAACTGGAGTTATAGTTTTAAATTTTTACTTGCCCAAATATATAACGTAGTATGACATTGTTATTTATATCTACTTTTACAAAATATATATTATTTAGCCTTTTTTATCTTCCCTTGTTCAACTGAATTTTTTTCTATAACTAGTTCATTAAATTCATTTCATTTTTCCTATGGAAGTTCAAATTACTAGATATTTCCTATTTTATTTGTTTAAACGCATTGAATACCATATGTAACAAAATTATTTCTCCCTATCTATTATTTGCCTATTTTATTCCTTTTTTCATGCAAGTATTTTAATGACTTTAATATTTTGTTATGCTACTTTATTTCCCTGCCTAATTTTTCCCCTCTTTTTTAGTTTGCCAAGTTTCTGAATATTTATAAAAATAACTTTTATATTTATTCATTCTTTTGTGTAATTTTATACTTTCTATTTTTGTTTTTGTTTTCAAATTAATTTTAGTTTTCACCTTCTCAAATTCTTCCTGTTTTGTATTTTTGTCCCTGGTTACTTTATTATTAACTTCTATTAATGCACCCATTCTGTGATTCATAGGTTTTGGAATGCTCTCTTTTCCATTGTCTTTTTTAGGCCAGTTCAGAATTTTTTTTAAATTTTTATCCTTAGCTTAAATGTATCTTTTAATATGCAGGTTCTTTCAAATAACTAATTATATTTTAATATTTAGTTTCAAATTTGTTAGAATGATTTGATAATGTGATATGTTGAAGCTCTTTGGAATTTTCAAAGTTTTTCTTAGGGTCATGTTTTAATTTAATTTTCCTAATGTTTTTGTGCCATCAAGAGAGTTAAAGAAAAAAATATGAAATTCTGGAGGCTGGAGTGATAGCACAGTGGTAGGGCATTTGCCTTGCACCCAGCCAACCAGGGTTCAATTCTTGCCAATCCGAATGGTCACCTAAGCCTTTCAGGAGTGATTTCTGAGTGTAGAGCCAGAAGTAATCCCTGAGCACTGCAGGGTGTGCCCCCCAAAAATGAAAGAATATAAAATTCTATAATATATGCTATTAAGTCAATTTAATTACATTGTTCAAGACCTTTTGCTCTTACCTACTTTCTACTAGTTGGTCATTAAATATACCATCATAAAACTGCATCCTTGAAGAGTTCTTTCTGTAATTTTAAATTAATAATTTTAATTATGTATTTCTAACTTCCATTTGATTATAGAAATTTGTTACATCACAAATTGTACATCTTTTTACTGTTTTATTTTTTCTTTCTGAGAGCTAGTCTTCTTCATTTCTTTAATTTTGTTTACTCTTTGCCATGGATAATTTTATTCCATTTCTTTATTCAAATTTAAGAAATATTACTTATGCTTATTTCCTATAATATATGTTTTAATTTTACCCCAATAGTTTAAGTGAAACCATTTATAACTTATTACTTTTTTTTGGGGGGGCCACACCCGGTAACGCTCAGGAGTTACTCCTGGCTATCCGCTCAGAAGTTGCTCCTGGCTTGGGGGACCATATGGGAAACCGGGGGATCGAACCACGGTCCATCCAAGGCTAGCGCAGGCAAGGCAGGCACCTTACCTCTAGCGCCACCGCCCGGCCCCAACTTATCACTTTTAATATAGCAGTAACTTATTTAATCACCCCTCTTATTTTAATATTTACAGTTCTGCTTATTTTATATTGTTTTCCCTATATTGCAGCTTGGCAAAATGTTTGCTTTTCCTTGCTAATTACAAAACTCAACTACTCTTTTCAGTTCTCTAAATTGTGGCATTCCCTATACAATTACCTCATTCAATTTTTCTGAAAATGGGGGTAAGGAGATAGTACATGAAATACTTTTGGCTTGCTAAAGGGCAGCACCATTTATGGTCCCTTGAGCAACACTTGTAGTAACCCCCGAGCACATAGCTGAGAAAAAATGCTGGGCCCTGTTGAGTGTGTCCCAAAACTAAAAAAAATTTTTTTTTAGAAATGTAATATTTGGGCCCGGAGAGATAGCACAGCGGTGTTTGCCTTGCAAGCAGCCAATCCAGGACCAAAGGTGGTTGGTTCGAATCCTGGTGTCCCATATGGTCCCCAGTGCCTGCCAGGAGCTATTTCTGAACAAACAGCCAGGAGTCACCCCTGAGCACTGCCGGGTGTGGCCCAAAAACAAACAAACAAAAAAAAAAAAGATATGTAATATTTAACATTAGTTATCAACTAGAATTCAAATGTGTGTTACCATCTACAACTCTTTTTCCCTTCCAGATGTTTTAGTCTACAATGCCTGCCCTGGCAAGATAGGAGCTTAGATTCTTTTTTTGTATGCATATGTCTGTCTGGGCAGTGACGTCCCAGATCTGGTCTCCCAGAAGCCACACAGCCAGATGTAACTTAGGTTTAGTCAGTCAGAAGAGGTCCTATCCAGATTTGTGCAATCTGAGAAGCTGAACATCAGCCACTTCTGTTTCTGTAGCAAAACACAGTTTTGGGGAAGAAGCTTTTCTATGGCTGAGGTCCCAGTGCCTCCCTCTCATCTACTCCAACTTCAGGTGTGACCCCTCCTTTTTGCTGGTGCAGACTGGAGCAGTGTAGAACAATTCTGGAATAAACTCTGGTGAAAAAAACAGTGCAACAGTAATCTGGGCCTCAATTCTGAGAAATAGCTTTGAGAATTATTCCTGAAATCTTAGTCTAGAGTCAACTACTTCAATAATGCAAGAATTTTGAGGTCATGCTCTGTGGCTCCATAACAATATCCTCCTGTTTAACACCACTGGGGAATTCTGTTCTCTGCAAGTTATACCCTGAATGAGATAACCCGTCTCCCTGTAGACTTCAGACTCTCCTGAGATAATAATAGTCTTATACTTTGCATTTTAAACACTTTTGTTTTTAACATTTATTTTTTATCAGAAATCCACACTTAACTCCTGTTACATATTACTAATTACTTGTATTACTTATTTACATTTAAACCACATCCGAGTTCCAGCCACATTCTCAGGAATAGATGACGTCTGCAGGGGAAAAAATATAAAAATAGGTTGCTAAAATTTGATCCTAAACTTACTGTTGTGTTACTACCTTGAGATTTTTTTAAATTTTTTTAAATTAATATCTTTATTTAAGTACCATGATTACAAACAGTTTGTAATTGGGTTTCAGTTATAAAAAAAGAACACCCCCCTTCACCAGTGCAACATTCCCACCACCAATGCCCCCATATCTCTTTTATTAACTTTAGATTTTGTAAAGGAATCTCATTAACTTTATTTTCATACAACCCCATGATGCTTTTATTTGCTGTTTTCTTAAAAGTATTTTAGTTAATATCTTCCAGTGAAACCATGCAGAGAAATAATCATTATGTGTTTTTCCTTAGAACACTTTGCTAGGCAACATTTAGCTGTCTTTATTCTGACTATGTATTAAGTTCTCAGTTTAAAGTATAAAACCTGGCTCCAAATTCACTTTTCCAGGAAGTTTTTTCTACATAGTCAATCTGAATCTTCTAGATTCTTCACTGTTTTACATGTACCTTTAATGCTGCTTCCTAAGTAATTTTTTTGTTTCCATTTTCATCTACTTTACATTTTTCTCTACTTTACAACTTATTGAATAAGGATTGATTGTACTAAAATACTTTTAAAAAATAGATAATAGCACCATAGTACAATAGATAATATGCTTTCCTTATTTCCCATGCACTTCCAGAAGTAATCTCTGAACACAGAAGCCAAAGTAAATCCTGAGCATTCTTGGTCTGAAACACAAACAAACACAAAATGAAAGACGAAGAGATTCTTTTAAGGTACTATTCTGGTAGCTTATAATGTAGTTACATGGCATGGTGCTCAAAAATAACAATCTTTTCATTTTTATTTATTTGGGGTTTTGTTTTGGGGCCACACCTGGTAATATTCAGGGATTACTTGTGACTCTGTAGTCAGGAATTACTCCTGGTAGTGCTTAGGGGACTATATAGGGTGCAGGACATCAAACCTGGGGGACATCAAACCTGGGTTGGCTACATGCAAGGCGCTTCAGCCCAGAATCTTTCTATTTTTAATCATCACTATGCGTGTGTGGGGAGGTATTTTCAAATGGTATTTAAACATTTTCACGGCATTTTTGAGCATATACTTCATATCTTATTTCAATCTGTGAATTATGTGAACTTTACAACCTCCATCTGTGAAGTGGTAGTGTTATCACCTATAGCAGAGAGATACTTTGGAGAATGTTCGGTGGGATTATGTTGATCGATGTCCCCTTAGCTCTGTTCCAGAGTCCTGAGGTTAGGAAAATGTAGGAATAATGAAAAATAATGAGTTATGACAGCCAAGACAAAGCTGCTATCCTACTGCCTCCCTCAGCTGTTCTCAGCCAAATTAATTTATTTCCCTGAAGCCATGGCTACTTTAAGAAGCTGTACTCGATGTCTGAAATGTCCTCACACAACCAAACGGCAGGTTCCCTCCCAATTTACCTTTAACCAACTCTCAAACACCACCCCCTCAACAATCCTCTCCTGTTTGAGAAAGTGGCACTTTCCATCACACGCTCTCTAAAAATGCAACTCCTACAACATTTTGCTCACGACTCCAGCTCACGATTCTCAAAGAGGCAGCTGGAATTTATACATGGTGCAGGTGATATAGCTCCATGGCTTTGGTCAGGGTTTACATATTTCTGCAGTTCTATGTATTTTCAGTGCTATCACATCTACCGCAGAGAAAGCACAGTTTCTTTTTAAATGTGTTTTTACCATATCTAGTCCAATAACTCACACTGACAATTACTGGCTCAAATGAAGGCTTCTGGCAGTGACGCAGCAACTGTGCTGACCTGGCTTTTAAGGACACTTGGTAGTTACAATTAGCTGGATGGTGGTTACACTTAACTGGATTCAAGTTGCAGACACACTAAGTCTTACTAAATCACAAGTGTCCTAAAGGCAGTTTTGCCCATAAAAACTGTACAAAGTATGAAAGAAATAGGAGCCCCCAGGGAAGGGCAGTCCAAAGCCATCTATCTAATTGAAAGAAAACTACCCCAGAATCATGCTCATGTGACAAGACTCCTGGCATCAGTACAGGTAGTCTCAAGGTATAGCTTTATAGTTTATACTAACTGTTTAGATCACAGGTTATTAGATTTGTTACTGAGTTACTATCAATTAATTACAACAAAGTATAAATAATTATGACCTCAGACTCATTTGGTTCACTGCTACCTTCATTCCAGTTCTCCTGGAAAAACCCTACTTTTTTCAAACAGATAGAAGAGAAAAATCAGTCCAAGATCTATGACCTTAAGCATGCAGATATCTGTGTTATGAATGGTTTGTCATCTGCCTTTCATTTTATTGGGGTTGAGGGCACTCCAGGAGATTCTGAAATCTGGCTGCTCCTGACTCTTTGTTCTAGAGTCACTCCTGAAGGTGCTCAGGGGAGTTCCAAACTCTAGCTGCATGTAAGGCGTGCATTGAATCTATTGAGTCATCTTTCCAGTCTCCATTTGTCTTTCTTGTCCTGTAATCTGTGCCTTGCCAAGAACACAGAGCATACTTACTAAATGTTTATAAGTAAACAAATAGTAGCATAAAGTGTGCTGGAGATGGAAAGATAGTAAAGCAAGTAGCCCTTTTGTCTTTCATGTGGTCCACTTGGGTTTGATCCTGGCACAACTATGGTCTTTTGAGCCCTCCAGGTCTCTGAAAACAAAGCCAGGATTAAGCTCTGAGAACAGTTGAGTGTTCCCTACAAAAATAAAATAAAATAAAGTTTGCTTTATTCTAAGCCTGACCTTAGTGCTTGTACAAAATGCTCAATTTTATATCTTAGCATCAAATCCTTTGTTTATCTCAGAAAATTTTCAAATCCCTTGATAATAGTTAAGTCTTCATTTGGTTTCCTATCTTTTCTCTAGAAAACAGCATGCATACAATTAGATGCCTTTTTTTTTTTTTTTGATTTTTGGGCCACACCCGTTTGATGCTCAGGGGTTACTCCTGGCTATGCGCTCAGAAATCGCTCCTGGCTTGGGGGGACCATATGGGACACCGGGGGATCGAACCACGGTCCGTCCTACGCTAGCGCTTGCAAGGCAGACACCTTAACTCTAGCGCCACCTTCCCGGCCCTAGATGCCTTTTTTAAAAAAAAAAAAAAAAAGATAATCAGCCTTGAAACTCTCTCTATTATTCCTTTGCTATTTGTTATAACTTAGCCAAAGTCTTTTGTGAATATAAATGGTGTTATTATTTACATTGCTCCCTGACTTACTATAATAGTGAATCATGATTCCTAAGTTATACCTCAGATGCTCAGATGTATTGTATATTCTGGTCACTGAGTCTTACATAATTTTTGTCTGCACATCTTTATTTATGCTATAATCTTGATCACATATTATCAGTAAAAGTAATTTGATTATTTATCAAGTTAGATCTATTACTTGGTTCCCTCCCATCAGCCTTTTTGGTTTTCTAGGTACTAAAGAAAAAAATAAAATAAACTAGACTGAACCTAATTTCTAAGATTGCTTTAAGTCATCCTGTCCCTCACCTTTCTGGCTCTAGTCTTATAATCTGCACAAGAATAACACCAGTCTCTTTAATACCACCAGAAAGCTCCATGAATACTGACAATTAGATGTACAGAAAAAAAAATATTCAGCAAATATAAAGATCTGTGCGTGGTAATAGCAAGTTATTTGCCTATAGTTCTATAGAAAGCTGGTGTGAGTCTATTTCTTTATTCTAAAGAAGTTTGAGCAAGTAAATAGAAAGCATTTTTACACCTAAATGTATCATTACAACAACCCAAAAGCAAGTGTTTTGTATAAATGTTAAACCATCCCACTCCATGTTTTCAATTGCAAGTTCATTTGTCCAGAAAGGAGTGATTAATACTCTTTCATCTTTTTACAGTAAAATAACTGCTAAATATATATATATATATGTATTATGTATATATGCATTTAAGTATACAGGCATTTAAACTCTGCTTTGACACTGTGTCCAATTAACCACAGAAGGTGGTAGGTAATTGAAACAACACTCAAAAATAAAATCTATTTTTGAAAATACAATGGCAATGGCATGAGACTGCTTTTTTCCCCTTTCAACACCTTTACCCCACAAGCTGGACTAAATTGAGTTCAATTAGCTAACAAGGTGAGGTTTGATAGACTAAGAATTGCATAGAATAAGCAAGGGTTTATGCAGCAGTAATTTTAAAAGATAGAAGGAAACTGAGACATTTGAGGAATTCTAAAGAGCAGATTCTGGCAGCCAGAGTGATAGCACATTGGGTAGGGCATATGCTTTGCACGAGGCTAACCTGGGTTCGATTCCTGGCATCCCACTTGGACTCTTTGCCTGCCAAGAGTGATTTCTAATTGTAGAGCCAGGAGTAACCCCTCAGTGCCACAAAACAAAACAAAACAAAAAAAGACTAAACATTATCCACATACTAAAACTTAAACTGAAGAACTCCAATAATCAGAGTTATGGTGGAGAAAGATGTTAAAGAAGGACTTGTGAGTCTATATTCAAATTCAGTTTGGTTAGAGAGCTGAGACTCCAGGTAAAAATTTCTTTTTCTTATTAAAATAGCTGTCAAAGCACTTCTTTGCTTATTTCCTTACACCTCCAGGTTCCACAGCCTCCAAACCAGACATCAGCTATATCAGCTCTACTCAAATTTCACACCACACAGTTTTACTTCATGTCATTGGTAAAAGACGAAAAAAAATAATAAAAGGAAATGAAAATTTACCAGCATAGATCTTCAGAGATTTGCAAAGAGGCTAACTGTGGGATTACGAGCTTGATCCGTTACTAACTCACTCAGTTACTTAGTTATGCCTTGTTACTCATTGATAGGAATAAGCTTTGAATGTAGCACTTTGCATTGGTGTTGAGAACAGCTGTGATGATTTCTCTCAGATTAAATACTAGGTAAAGAAGTAGCTCTCTTACTTTTCCAGATCTCCTGGGAGCTGGCAGCTTAGTGCTGTGGTTTTCTAGGAGCTAAGAATAAAAATGTAAGGAAACTCCTCAAAATTTTCTCTCTCTCTCATTCTCTCTCTCATTCTCTCTCTCTCATTCTCTCTCTCTCACTCTCTCTCTCTCTGATTTTCCAGATTGCCATACAATTCCAGACCCACACCTCAAGCTCAGGGGACCAAATGGGATGCTGTGAATTGAACTGGGGTCTATCCTGTGTTGACCACTTGCAAGGCTATCTCTCTGGCCTCTCACTTTTATATTTTTATATTTTATATATAATATTATATATTTATATTTATATTATATATAGTTTATATATTTTATATAGTTTATACCTATTAATTTTTCAACTATCTTCATTATTACTAAATTTTACATTTGTAGGATTTATCTACTTCAGCCAGCAACTATAAGAAAAAGTAACATTTATATAGCAATTATTTTTTGTTGTTTTTTTTAATTTATTTATTTTTATTTTTTAAATCTTTATTTAAGCATCATGATTACAAGCATGATGGTAGTTGGGTTTTATTTATAAACAGAAAACTCCGCCTTCACCAGTGCAACATTCCCACCAACAATTTCCCCCTCCCACATCCCTCACCCCTGCCTATATTCAATGCAGGCATTCTACTTCTCTCACTCATTGACACTGTCACGCTAGCCGTTAGTACAGTTATTTCCCTAGCTGCACTCATCACTCTTGGCTTGTTTTTAATTTGTTTTGGCCACATCTGGTGGTAATCATGGGGTTCTCCTGACTCTGTACTCAGGAATCACTCCTGGTAGGGATCAGAAGACCCTATAGGATGTTGGGCATAAAACTCATGTTGACTTCATGCAATACATGTACCATATCTATTCTACTATCTCTTATATCCCTGTAGAAAGGTTTTTATTTTAGAAAGTACTTTAGAATAATTGTCATTTCTCAATTATCTCTCTCAACATCAATGGACTTAATGTACATGTTAAGAGACACAGAGTGGCAAAATGGATCAAAAAGCTGAATCCAACATTTTGCTGCCTACAAGAGACACATCTTGTAATCAAAGCAAAGGATAGACTCAAAATCAAAGGCTGGAGGGAAATTATCCAAGCAAACACCCTTAAAAAAAGCTGGAGTGGCCATATTAGTATCAGATGAAACAAACTTTAGACTCAGAAAAGTCATAAGGGACAAAGATGGTCATTTTATATAAATCAAAGGATATGTACAACAAGAAGAAATCACACTCCTAAACATATATGCACCCATGGTTGGACGTGCAAAATATTTAATACAATTCTTAACAAAATTGAAAGAAGATATCAATATCAGCACAATAATAGTGGAAGATCTCAACACTGCCCTGACATCCCTTGATAGGTCAACCAGGTTAAAACCCAACAAGAATATATTAGCTCTGAAAAGAGAAATGGAAAAAAGTTGATATGTATAGGGCACTCCATCCCCAGAAAACGATTTACACATTCTTCTCCAATGCACGTGGGTCATTCTCTAGGATAGAGTACATGCTGGCCCATAAAACATATCTCCATAAAGTCAAGAGGATAGAAATTGTGCAAACTACCTTCACTGACCACAAGAAAATGAAATTAGATGTGAGGTACAAGGAAACACAGAAGAAAAACTTTAACACCTGGTAACTAAACAGTTCACTACTGAACAACCAGTTGGTCAGAGATAAAATCGAAAAGGAAATAAAAAAATTCCTGGAAACAAATGACAATGAAGACAGAAATCATCAGGTTTTATGGGACACTACAAAAGGAGTACTAAGAGGAAAATTTATAGCCTAGCAAGAATACATCAGAAAGGAATAATGGGTCAATATAAAAAGCTTAATGACACAGCTTTTAGAACTAGAAAATGACCAACAAAAGGAACCAAAATAGGTAGGCAGAAGGAAATAACAAAGCTCAGAGCAGAAATCAATGAAATGAAAATCTAAAAAACAATTTAAAAGGTCAACAAAAGCAAAAGTTGGTTCTTTGAAAAAAATAAACAAGATTGATAAACCACTAGAAAAACTCAAAAAGAAACAGAGAAATCTAATACACCAGATTAGGAATGAAAAGGGTGAGATCACCACAGATACTGCAGAGATTCAAAGGGTAATCAGCGACTACTTTGAGAAACTCTATGCCACGAAACATGAAATTATGGAGAAAATGGATAAATTCCTGGACCTTTATAATCTTCCACGGTTAAACCAGGATGATCCTGCATATCTAAACTGACAAATCACTACTGAGGAAATTAAAATGGTCGAGTCTTCCCCACCAAAAAAGCCCAGGCCCAGATGGATTCACTAACGAATTCTTTCAAACCTTTCAATAGGAACTTCCACCAATCCTATTCAGGCTCTTTCATGAAATTGAAGAAATAGGAACACTTGCAAAAAGTTTTTATGAAGCTAACATCACCTTGATACCAAAACCAGACAGAGATGCAGCAATAAAAGAAAACTACAGACCAATATCCCTGATGGACACAGATGCAAAGATACTCAACAAAATTCTGGCAAACAAGATCCAATGCCTCATGAAGAAGGTCATTCACCACAACCAAGTAGGTTACATATCAGGAATGCAGGATGTTTTAACATCAGTAAATCAATCAACACAATACACCATATTGACAAAAATAAAAATAAAAAACAGATGATCATATCAATAGATGCAGAGAAAGCATTTGATAAGGTCCAATACCCATTCTTGATCAAAAAAACCTCTCATCAAGATGGAAATAGAAGGAACGTTTCTCAATATAGTAGAGGCAATCTACCACAAGTCAATGGCAAATATTATTCTCAATGGAGATAACTAAAAGCCTTTCCTCTAAAATCTGGTACAAGGCAAGGCTGCCCTCTCTCACCACCACTACATGGAAGTTCTTGCCATAGTGATTAGGTAAGAAAAAAATATAAAAGGCATACAGATAGAAAGGAAAAAGTCAAGCTTTCACTATTTGCAGATGACATACCATATTTAGAAAACCCTAGGGGCTGGAGAGATAGCACAGCGGCGTTTGCCTTGCAAGCAGCCAATCCAGGACCAAAGGTGGTTGGTTCAAATCCCGGCGACCTATATGGTCCCCCATGCCTACCAGGAGCTATTTTTGAGCAGACAGCCAGGAGTAACCCCTGAGCACTGCCAGGTGTGGCCCAAAAACCAAAAGAAAAAAAGAAAACCCTACTCTACCAAAAAAACTTCTAGAAACAATAGATTCATATAGCAAAGTGGAAGACTACCAACTTAACATGCAAAAATCAATGGCCTTCTTATACACCAATAATGATAGAGAAGAAATGGGTATCAAAAAACAATCCCATTTACATTAGTGCCACACAAACTCAAATATCTTGGAGTCAACTTAACTAAAGATGTGAAGAACTTATACAAAGAAAACTAGAATACCCTGCTTCAAGAAATAAAAGAGGATATGTGGAAATGGAGGCATATAACCTGCTCATGAACTGGGTGCATTAAAATCATTAAAATGCCAATACTTCCCAAGGCATTGTACAGATTTATTGCAATCCCGCTAAGGCTACCCATAACATTCTTCAAAGACATGAACTGAACACTTCTGAAATTCATCTGGAAGAATAAACACCCAAGAACAGCTAGAACAACCTTTGGGAAAAAGAATATGAGAGACATCACTTTTCCCAACTTTAAATTGTTTTACAAAGCAATAGTCATTAAAACAGCATGGTATTGGAATAAAGACAGACACTCAGATCAGTGGAATAGACTAGAATATTCAGAAAATGCTCCCCAGATATACAATCAATTAATCTTTAAAAAAAAAAAAGAGGCAAGAAATGCAAACTGGAGCAAGGAAAACCTCTTCAACAAGTGGTGTTGAGACAACTGGTTAGACATTTGCAAACAAATGAACTCAGACCTCTAGCTAACACCATGCACAAAGGTCAAATACAAATGAATTAAAGACCTTGATATCTGACCTGAAACCATAAAGTGCATAGAACAACACATAGGTAAAAGACTCCAGGACATTGAAAGTAAAAGCATCTTCAAGGAAGAAACAGCACTCTCCAAACAAATCAAAGCAGAGATACACAAATGGGACTATATTAAGCTGAGAAGCATCTGCACCTCAAAGGAAATAATGCCTAAGATACAAAAGCCACCCAGAGAATGGAAGAAGCTATTCACCCAATACCCATCAGATAAGGGGTTAATATCTAAGATATAAAAGGTACTGACAGAACTTAACAAGAAAAAAACATCTAACCCCATCCAAAAAATGGGGAGAAGAAATGAACAGGAAATTTCTTAAAGAAGAAATACAAATGGCCAAAAGGCACATGAAAAAATGCTCCACATCACTAATTATCAGGAAGATGCAAACTAAAACAACAATGAGGTGCCATCTCACACCACAGAGATTGGCACACATCACAAAGAACAAGAACAATCAGTGCTGGTGGGGATGTGGGGAGAAAGGAACTCTCATTCACTGCTGGTGGGAATGCTATCTAGTCCAGTCTTTATGGAAAACAATATGGAGATTTTTCAAAAGCCTGGAAATTGAACTCCCATTTGATCCAGGTATACCACTCCTAGGAATATACTCTAGGAACACAAAAATACAATTCAAAAATCCCTTCTTCACACCTATATTCATTGCAGCACTATTTACAATAGCCAGACTCTGGAAACAACCAAAATGCCCTTCAACAGATGAATGACTAAAGAAACTGTGGTACATGTACACAATGGAATATTATACAACTGTCAGGAAAGATGAAGTCATAAAATTTTCCTATACATGGATGTACATGGAATCTATTATGCTGAGTGAAATTAGTTAGAGGGAGACACAGAATAGTCTCACTCTTCTATGACTTTTAAGAAAATTAAAGACATTAAAATGTTTCCCAGAGATGAGGGCTGGAAGAACCGGCTCAAGATATGATGCTCACCACAAAGAATGATGAGTGCAGTTAGAGAATAACTACGCTGAGAACCATCATAACAATGTCAGTGAGTGAGGGATGTAGAAAGCCTGTCTCAAATAAAGGCAGGGGTTGTAGGAGGGAAGAGATGGGGGCATTGGCGATGGAAAGTTTGCACAGGTGAAAGGGGGTTTTCTTGTTATGACTGAAACCCAATTACAATTATGTTTGTAATCACTGAGTTTAAATAAAGAAATTATTTAATAAAAAAAGAATTATTGTCATTTCTACTGACATTTTAGGAAATCTATCACTGAATAGTTACTACAAACAATAGGCAGAGTGAAACTGACCCTATGTCTTTGGCTACACTATACTGTTTGTTATAGTGTAACAGACAGTTTATATATACACATATTATACATGCATATAATATTATATATACCATCTTTTAGAATCAGGTCTCAAGTTCCAAAATCAGGACACTGGAGAGACACAGGGCTGGAAGCAAACATCGGTGTAGGAAATAATCCACATACACTTAAGAGGGTGAAACAAGTTCAGAAGTTCCAATATATCCAGCTTACGACATGAAGCTCAACACAAAGAGTGATGAGTGCAGTTAGAGTAATAACTACACTGAGAACTATCATAACAATGCAAATGAATGAGGGAGTAGAAAGCCTGTATAGAGTACAGATGGGGTGTGGGGGTGGGGAGGAATGAGATTTGGGACATTGGTGTTGGGAATACTGCACTGGTGAAGGGGGCTGCTCTTTACATGACTGAAACCCAACTGCAATCATATTTGTAAGCAAGGTGTTTAAATAAAAATATTAATTAAAACAAAGAGGTTCCAACATGTAAGCCTTCTGCTCCTAAGAAGCAGGATGCTCAGTAGGAAGTGGAAATGCAAGACATTGTTTTCCTGAGACCCAAATTATTTATTAGGAAGAAACAGACCACATCCAGAGGTAGGATTAGGTGGTCTAAACACCAGTTCAAGGTACTACATTAAAATATGTTTCCAACCAATGAATAACAAGGCATATACTGAATGGAATGGGATTCAATTAATTCCACATCTCCCCTGAATTGATTTTATAAAAAAATGCAGAAATATGAGGTAAAATAAAGTGTTACACATCCCAAGGGAAAGTAAATTTTCTAAAGAAAGAGGATGGACATCTCTAAAAGATAAAACGTATGGCATAATTTTACATAGGAGCAGCTAAAGTTGAAAAAATAGAAAGAAAACTTTTGGCATAAGAAACAATATATAAAGGGTCTATCAACAAGTTTTAACTGCTAAATTAAAACCCAATTAAGTAAAACAATCACATTATACCATATAGTGAGGTGTGTAATATATACCATTATATTTGCACAATGATTAAACGACACATTTCTCAGAACCTATCTCCATTAGCAAGCAGTGTTTATGCTTGAGCAATTCTAGTATTTCTGCTAAGATTGAGTGGTCTGAAGATTATAAGATATTCAATACTACATCAAGAGTCTGTAAAGTTGGGTGCAAAGTATGTTTATATTTGAAAGTCCCATAGAAATAATGTAGTGACTGCAGGTTTTCATTTAGAAAGCATGGTGTTATGAGCATATAGTACAGAAGGTAGGGTGCTTGCCTTGCACATTGCCAACCTAAGTTAGAACCCTTTTACCTAATATCACCTTCCAAGCCCCAGCAGCACTGATTCCTAAGTGCAGAAACCAGAAATAATCAGGAGTAATCCCTGAGCATTGCCAGGTTTGCCCTCCTCCCAAAAAAAAGGAAAGAAAAGATTAAGTCATGGTGTTTTGTAAACAATATTATAAATACTGGGAGTATTTATTTACTGGGAGTAAATATGATAAATAGCTGGGAGTCCAATGCCAAACCCAAGTCTCTGGTCCTTGAGCAAATTTGGATGTGTACTTAGAAAATGAGACAGCACTGCTGGTTAGTAAATTCAGGTTAACTGAGAATTTTTCTTGACATAGTTTTAATCCCAGGAAGATGCAAAATCATTTACAGTGACCACTCTACCCACTCTAATTTAATTTCACATGCCTCTTTATCACTCTACCATTTCCTAGAATTCACCAAAATTGAGTAAATTACATATTTGACTGATTTATGTTGTTTACACTTTGTTCTCTTCTTCCCTATTTTTTTTTTTGTTGTTGTTGTTGTTGCTTTTTCTGTCTTTTCCTTGAGTCTTGAACACTGCCTGGGGACTTAGATAACAACCGAATGATTAAAATGAATTAATAAGAAATGAATAAAAACCAAATCATGGTATTTTTATGGGAAGAAATCAGAATATTGGATGTTTTTATCTTATGTTTGGAAGATTTGGATATACTGAGAGAGACTATTGGAATTATAATTACAATCACCAATGTTTAAATTAACTGATTCAAGTGTTACTATAAGAAAAAGTTCTGGGCCCGGAGAAATAGCACAGCGGCGTTTGCCTTGCAAGCAGCCGATCCAGGACCAAAGGTGGTTGGTTTGAATCCCGGTGTCCCATATGGTCCCCCGTGTCTGCCAGGAGCTATTTCTGAGCAGACAGCCAGGAGAAACCCCTGAGCACTGCCGGGTGTGGCCCGAAAACCAAAAAAAGAAAAAAAAAAAAAAGAAAAAGTTCTATTAAATTTTTAATTTTAGACAACTGATATAATTTATATTCACTATACTTATACATATAGGTCTTTGTTTTATAAGATTTATGTACTTGGGAAGTTAGTCATTTAAAAAGGATCAGTTTAATTTACATATCAGTTAACATAATATTTGACATCCAATACTATTCAAAGGTCCATAATAAGTAGTTATTAAAGGGGCCGGAGTGGTGGCGCAAGCAGTAAGGCATCTGCCTTGCCCACGCTAGCCTAGGACATACCGCAGTTCGATCCCTTGGCATCCTATATGGTTCCCCCAGCCAGGAGCGATTTCTGAGGACATAGCCAGGAGTAACCCCTGAGCATCACCAGGTGTAGCCCAAAAAACAAAAATAAAGTAGTTATTAACATATACTACTTTCACCAATAGGACTAGATTTGTAGGCTAAACTTAAAAGCATGTCTTATAACTGAGCAGAACATTTCCTAGCACCATAAAAAAAGACTGTGGGGTTTTGACAAGGAACATGTCCGGACCCTGTAATCAGTCTCATGACAGTATGATCCAAGGGAATTTCCTTTCTAATTTTCCCAATACTTACTGTGCCTATGCAAAAGCAAAACAAACAAAAACCCCAAACTTGCCAAATCAGTCCCCCTTTATTTCTTTTCCTCTTATTATTATTTATTCTTTTAAATTTATATTTATGGCTTCTAGACAGGGGATATTGCCAGTTTTCTTTCCTTTTTTTTTATAACAGAACCATAGAACATTTTGTTTGGCCTCATATTTCTACAGCTTCCTACAAATTGGTGGGGGGAAGGAGGAGTGAATGGTACCAGGGGCAAAGAGTCTCATGAGCATTGAGTGTAAATAAAAAATGATCAAACTAAATACCCAACCCAAAGGCAACAACAATACAATGAAGCGACCCAAGCTACAACAAGTTATACACAAAAGGGACCTGTTACACTAGCAGTCCAGGGGGCTAAGAATGGAGGTATGGGATGCATGCTGGGAACAGTGATGGAGTGAGGTCAACAGTGGTGGTGAGAATTACCCTAATTCACTGTCACTATCTACCTTAAATATAACTGTGAAAGACTTGTAGTTCACATTGTTCTCAATGAAATTATTTTTAGGGGCTGGAGTGATGGTACAGGCGGAAGGCATCTGCCTTGCACACACTAGCCTAGGATGGACCAAGGTTGAATCTTCAGTGTCCCATATGGTCCCCCAAGCCAGGAGAGATTTCTGAGCACATAGCCAGGAGTAACCCCTGAGTGTCACAAGATATGGCCCAAAAACCAAAAAAAAATTTTTTTAATTTTTAAAAATTTTTTAAATTTACCTATCATGTCCCACTATCTAATCAGAATTTTGTCAGAAGGTCCACTAAGAAGTCTTCCCTCAGCATGGATGGCTATCCAAGATTTCTGATAGTGAAGGTGATATTCCTCCTCCTTAGTAACAAACATTTATTTGGCCTAAATATGAATCTTCCTTCTGCTGTATTAAGTGTGTATATAGTTGAACTTTTTACTTCTAACATAAGTATTATTACTGGCAAATATAGCCTTAATTAAATTTCTCTTTACCTGGAAAACTCAGCACCAAAAGACACTTAAAAACAACTTCTCTTTTTCTTTAAAATTCCTTGCAGTTTTTAACAGAAAGGAACGTTCTGCTTTGGGGACATCTCTAAAGGACTTTGAGTACTTGCTAACTAATTTTTACCTCAGAATTAATATACAAAAGGTTTGGCCCAATATAGCATTGGGCTGTTGAACTTTTACCAGGTATATATTTGCATCCCTTTTAGATATAGTTTGTCTCCTTTATTTGCCCCTTAGTAAAAAAAAAAAAAAAAAAAAAAAAAAAAAAAAAACCTCTCCCCTCAGAAATAGGAAGCTTAATAGGGAAACCCAGCTCCTTGCTAAATCCCTAATTTACATCAGAGACTAGCCAGACAGGAACTGATTTGAGATGTTAAAATTAACCTTCTCTTTTTAACTCTGGACTCCTATTTCAAATGTATCTATTCATCAGCTCTGCTAATTCACCTAAAGCCAGGTGAATTGTTTTGTAAATCAAACAATGTATACTTATAAAGCTTCTGTTAACAAGAAAGACATTTATACGTTGCATAGAAACAAATGTTAGCATTCTTTTCATACCATAGAAAAAAATTGACTGGCAAAACCCCCCATATATACCCTCGATTCTTCACATGAAAGATCAGAACAGGGGCCGGAGAGATAGCATGGAGGTAAGGCATTTGCCTTTCACGCAGAAGGATGGTGGTTTGAATCCCGGCATCCCATATGGTCCCCTGTGCCTGCAAGGGGTGATTTCTGAGCATAGAGCCAGGAGTAACCCCTGAGTACTGCCGGGTGTGACCCAAAAAGAAAGAAAGAGAGAAAGAAAGAGAGAGAAAGAAAGAAAGAAAGAAAGAAGGAAGGAAGGAAGGAAGGAAGGAAGGAAGGAAGGAAGGAAGGAAGGAAGGAAGGAAGGAAGGAAGGAAGGAAGGAAGGAAGGAAGGAAGGAAGGAAGGAAGGAAGGAAGGAAGGAAGGAAGGAAGGAAGGAAGGAAGAGAAGGAAGAAAGAAGAAAGAAAGAAAGAAAGAAAGAAAGAAAGAAAGAAAGAAAGAAAGAAAGAAAGAAAGAAAGAAAGAAAGAAAGAAAGAAAGAAAGAAAGAAAGAAAGAAAGAAAGAAAGAAAGAAAGAAAGAAAGAAAGAAAGAAAGAAGGAAGAAAGAAAGAAAGAAAGAAGAAAGAAAGAAAGAAAGAAAGAAAGAAAGAAAGAAAGAAAGAAAGAAAGAAAGAAAGAAAGAAAGAAAGAAAGAAAGAAAGAGAGAGAGAAAGGGAGAAAAAGAGAGAGAGAAAGGGAGAGAAAGAAAGAAAGAAAGAAAGAAAGAAAGAAAGAAAGAAAGAAAGAAAGAAAGAAAGAAAGAAAAAAGAAAGAAAGAAAGAAAGAAAGAAAGAAAGAAAGAAAGAAAGAAAGAAAGAAAGAAAGAAAGAAAGAAAGAAAGAAAGAAAGAAAGAAAGAAAGAAAGAAAGAAAGAAAGAAAAAAGAAAGAGAGAGAAAGAGAGAGAAAGGAGAGAAAGAAAGAAAGAAAGAAAGAAAAAAGAAAGAAAGAAAGAAAGAAAGAAAGAAAGGAAGGAAGGAAGGAAGGAAGGAAGGAAGGAAGGAAGGAAGGAAGGAAGGAAGGAAGGAAGGAAGGAAGGAAGGAAGGAAGGAAGGAAGGAAGGAAGGAAGATCAGAACACTGTTCTCCCACAGCACATAACCTTGTGTGGTCCCTCATTTCTTCATATTTTGCCATCCTTGCACCCACTTTTTGGAGAGGATTCAAAGAAGTTCTCTAACACAATACAACCAAAGCTAGCCGCAGCACATGTCTTATAAATCTGATTTTAATTAAGAAAATGTTAACCTTTAAATGAAAATAACCTTCTAATAGTCATTTATATGTGATTTATGTAAAAACAATCACAATGCCCATAGAAAGCAAAAATTGCTGGTAAAGAGAAGAGGGAAGCAAAGCAGGAAATCTATTTTTGTGCTGGTGCCCCAACTTCAATGAGCCTTGCCCTGGCCCACCTCCTAATCCTTTGGGGTGCTTTCATCACAAAATGAGGAGAGTGCACAAAGTCACTTATTAATTGACTCCCAGCTCTAAATTATGATGCTTATCCTTCAAACACTAAAACAAATTCAAAATGCCTTGAAAATTCAGAACATAGAGAAATTGCTGCTAGTGGGCAAGCCATTATGCTGTGCAGGGGACCCAGTGTTCGCTTCCTTTTTAAGTTGTTTCACAGCAAAACTATTCTCATCCCACACCTCCCCACCCCCTACAATTCTAATGATGCGGAATGTGCTGAAGATAGCTTAGAAAAAGCTGAAGAGTTGTTGATGACATTTACTGGGAAAACAGCATTAGAAATACCTCTTCTGTTTCCCTGCTAAACTCTAGGCCTCTTCCCCCTTTTCATATCTATTATTTTTAACCAACCTAGCTAGCTCACTTGTTGGTTTTGTGTTTTATTTTTTTATTGCTTGTTTTTGTTCTGGGTTTTTGTTTCGTTTTGTTTGGGGGGGCCATACCTGGTGGTGTTCAGGGGTTACTCAAGGCTTTACACTCAGTAGTTATTCCTGTCAGGACATGGGGGACCATATGGGATGTCAGGAATCAAATTCAGTCAGCCAAGTAGAAGGTAAACTTTCTACAGATTGTAAAATCACTCTGGCCTTGAGCTCACATTCTTTTTCTCTTTTTCTTTTTACTTTGTTTAAACACCGTGGTTACAAGGTTGCTCATAATATAACCTTTTGGTTTATTTTTTCAGTTACAAAGTTGTTCATGATTGAGTTTAGTAAAACAGTTTACAACACCTCTCACCAGTGCACATTTCCAGCCACCAACACCTATGTACCCAGTTGCCCTTCCACCCTTCCCCCTGCCTGCCTCTGAGACAGAAATTTTTCTTTTCTCTCTCGCTCTCCTACTTTTTGATTGTTTTTTCTACCCACTTTCTGTATTTCTCTCTTGCTCTTTCCATAAATACCCTTCACTCTCATTACCATAAAGTTGGCATTTTTATTTCAGCATCTACCTTTATCTTGAAGGTCCCAGTTCCTAAGCTTATTATCACTTTCAGCATTTCAATCAATGCTGAGAATTTTAATAACAATAGATGAGTATAGAGAACACAATCACTGTGGCACTTATTTAATCTGAGGAGATTTTATATGAAGTTATAATCATCTTCTTAGAAAACACTTCATTGTTTAAAAAAATAAAAGACAAAGTATTTATCTGCTACTGCAACCTGCCAGTTAGATATGCTAGTATCCACCACCATTTGTTTATTAATTCACCCATTAATTTATCTTTCCTACAAGTAATGAACTTACTTTCCATTAATCAGTCATTGATCAAAACTTACGTGTTCATGGAGATAAAAATGAAACACATAATTAGAAATAAAATTCTGTGATATATTAATATTGTGCTATATTGCATCATAGTTTGAAAAGTTATCATTTGTGTATTTTTTTCATTTGTGCATTGTTATAGCTAAAAGCAGATCTTTCCAACTGTCATTAGTAGCAATTCTGAATACTCAAAAATTTCAAAAAATGCTGCTAGGCAACAGACACCAGGACACTCATGGTTCTGCTCTTCAGTGCACACACCTTTTGCATTGTCTTTGCATTCCTTCAGCAATGCTTCACTGTTTTAATCAACATCCAAGTCACATGAGATGAGAAATAAGATCTGCTAATCAAAAAAATAAGTAATGCTGCATTTGCCCCTAATGACTTATCATGAGCAAAGAGAAACAATTAAAATATAAGTAAAATTGTAACTGTTGTTTCCTAAAAATGTGTCCAATGTTATTTATATGCCTGCTGTTCATATCTTTTAAACTTTCATCAAATAAAAATAAACCAAAACACAATCATTTATAATATGTACTCCCTTGTTAGCAAAATTTCTGTGTGCGATAGTAGCTAAATTTATGCTTCAGAAAAGAACTCTGCATGTGAGCTAGATGTCCAGGTTCCATCAACTTATATGTTTATTTTTATCTTCAACCTACTCATCTTTCCTTCACTCTACAATGCTATTTTTAACTTTGGGGTAGGTGGTGTACACATTCCAAATGATTTTCTAATAAAAGAATATATTAAAGAAAGTAGTTTGATACGTAACTGCTACAACACCAAGGATGAAAAGCTCTCCCACTTGTTTCTCTAAAACTAACTGCAGAAGCCAACAGAGTGTACTCCATGCACAGTCATGAGAGGTTAAGGAACCCCATCTTTCCTTTTCCTTGTCATGACAGCACATGTAAGTATTCTCATGTCAAAACACCTCACACCAAAAATAATAAACACCATTTTCATCCTTTGGTAGACAAGTAGCTAAAACTTGGGAAGTAAAAAAGCCATGAAGTAAACATGAATCCAAATCTTTGTGATGACATCCATACTCATCACCACAAGACTAGAAATTTTTTTTATGTGAAAGAATGTTTATTTCTCCTGGCTTCTTCCCAATAATCATAGTCATCTCTTTAGACTAAAGGAATAGTATGTGTCGATATGCACTCAGAGATATACCCATCCAGAAGTAAATTTTAGGTATTAAAAATTCCTAAATTTAACTGTTATCAGATTATTTGTTAATTAAATTATGTGTTTATCAAATTATTTGTTATCAAATCTTTTTAAATACAAACTACACATATTATATGGAATCAAGCATATATTAGGAGATAGAAATTTAATACACAGATATCTATAAATGCACAACTATACACAGTAAAACAAAGCAAGTTTAAGAAATTTGAATGAGCCTTTTAAGAATAACCTACTGAGAACCTCAAAGGACATCTGATCCAACCCTCTCAGGGGAGGGAGTGTGTCAACAGGAAACTGTGAGGTGAGTAAAGTAGTGAATAAAGACAAGACCCAAACATTTTCAGCCAAGCTCTGTCCCCTCTCTGCTTCCCAAAAGAGTTTGATCAGGACATGAATGATTAAAATGAAGAACAATCAACTATCCAAAGGAAAACTGAGATTTATAAGGACAACCATTGGAGACTATAACTTTAGGCCATAGGTCTGACTCACTATGGAATATCCTTTTGTTCCAATGACTGAACTAGCACAGCCTATTAAGGAAAGAAAGGAAAGACAACAGGGAAGACTAAGGGGAATTTAAACTTATTTTTTCTTTTCTGATTCCTTTACTGAGCAAAGAAAATCAATGGAAATATGAGCATGTGTTTATATAAAAAAGAGAAAACAAAACAAAATACTTAGTAGCCTGGAATGAGAGAGATGCTAATAGAAAAAGTTATAGTCAGTGACAATATTCTGATCTCATACAATGGACAAATTAAGAGCCTGGGTTGATGACTTAGTGCTGGAATACATGCTTTGCATGAAGGAGATTTGAGCTCAATCCTTAACACTACATAATCTCTCTCAAACACACTGAGCTCAAGGCTCAATCCCTAACACCACATGATCTCTCTCAAAAACTAAGCGATGAAGTGTCTCTAAGAAAAACAACAACAAAAAATAGACAAACCGAGGATCAATTTGTTCTTAGCAAGAGAAAAAAAGAAAATCATTTTTTCATGTATTTAATCATTTCATGGATCAATTATTTCCTTTATATTTGCCTTTGCCCATTTATACTATTTTTCTGATATTAAATTTAAAAAAGTAGGAAGAATCTATTGATCTCAACAGAGCATTAACAAGGGACCAAAAAATTCTGTAGGTTACCTTATTCATTTCATATTTAATACTAAATGAGCTCTATTGATCTCTACCATGTTCCAATTTCTTTTCTAGGTGCTAGAGATTAAGCAGTGACAAACATGGCAAAATACTTTGGCCTTTTTTATCTTACAAGTAAAAGAAATGGCAAGAGACAGATAAACAAAATCAATTAGGTAGACATACAATAAGCATGTGAGAGGGGAATGGCTATTAAAAAGAGAAAGACAAAAAGTAAGGGGAAAAATGCACGAAGTGTCCTGGCAAGGAAAAGACCCAAACAAGAATCTCTCAAGGTGCATAGCAGACCCTCCCTCCCCTCACAGATCCCTGCCTAGTACCACTGAACAACTGCTGCACCACTCCATCACCTAACTAGCTATATGCTGAGGATCCCATAGTTTCTATGGGTCACAAAGCTGGACACAGCTTTCCTGGTTCCTTTCTCTGGGCTTGCAAAGCTACATTCAGGTGTCAGCTCAGCTCCATTCTCATATAGATTAGATCTCATTCTTTGGACCCTTTTTGTTCACCCAGAACATTCCAAGATAATACAGATGAAATTTCCATAATACGAGAGGCCACCAATAAAACAGGAGTGCCACAGGATGAAAAACAAAGTTAGATAAAGGCAACGATCAGAAAAGGGTTGAGAAACATTGATTTAGAGGGGATCATCCAGTTCTAAGATCATCTGGATTACTGGTGGCTATGGAAGAGGAGACTAACTCAGGTCCTAGCAAGTGTCCATCTCTAGAAACTGTCCAAGAAAGCTTACTTAGGTTCTATCAAATGTCCTTGTCTGATTCCTCTAGAGGGTACTTTCTCTATCAACCCACATAGTCTTGGCTCTAGGATTTTATGGCAAAGTCTTGCTGAAATAATGCTGTCAAGAAAATAAGATTCTATCTGTCTCAGACCTCTCTTTAGGACCATGTGCAAATAAATAAAAAATGAATTAAAAACCTTGATATTAGAACTGAAATTTCAAGGTACAGAGAGGAAAATGTAGGCAGAACACTCCATGACATTGAAGCTAAAGGCATATTTAAGGATGAAGCACCAATAGCCAAGTGGAAGCAAAGACAAATGGGACTACATTAAACTCAGAAGTTTCTGTACCTCAAAGTGAAATAGTGACTAGGATACAAAGGCTACCCACTGAATGGGAGAAACTTTTTACCCCATACTCATTAGATAACAAACTAATATCTAAGATATACAAGGAACAGATTGAGCTTTACAAGAAAAATAAACGAGTCTCATTAAAATATAGGGAGAAGAAATGAACAGACATTTCCTTAAAGAAGAAATATAGATGGCCATATGAAAAAATACACCTCATCACTAATCATCAGAAAGGTGCAAATCAAAACAATTAAAATGATATCATCTCACAACATAGAGACTAACACACATCACACACAAACACACACACACACACAAACAATCAGTGATGGCATGGGTGCAGGGAGAAATGGACTTTCACCCACTGTTGGTGGGAATGCAAACTGGTTCAGGCTTTTTGGAAAACAAATGGACTCTCCTCAAAAGGCTAAAGATCGAGTTTCCATATGAATCCAGCAATACCACTTTTAGAAATAGACCCTAGGAACACAAAACACAATACAAAAATATACTCTACACTCCTATGTCCAGCGCAGCCAGAATCTGAAAACAACAAATTTGTATAGCTATAGAAATTGTAGTACAATGGCATGCTATGCAACTATTAAGAAAAAATTGGGCCCGGAGAGATAGCACAGCGGCGTTTCCCTTGCAAGCAGCCAATCCAGGACCAAAGGTGGTTGGTTCGAATCCCGGTGTCTCATATGGTCCCCTGAGCCTGCCAGGAGCTATTTCTGAGCAGACAGCCAGGAGTAACCCCTGAGCACTGCAGGGTGTGGCCCAAAAACCAAAAAAAAAAAAAAAGAAAGAAAAAAGTAATTCATGAAATTTGTTTACACAAGAGTGGATGTGAAAACTATTATGCTGAGTGAGATGAGCCAGAGGAAGAGGGAAAATAATATCACCCATTTGTGGGATATAAAAAACAAGAAATAGCACGGTAATAATACCTAGAGATAATAGAGACCAAGATCAGGAGGTTCAGCCCAGGGTAGAAAGCTCACAGCAAAGAGCAGTGAGTGCAGTTAGAATAGTGAAGAATCTACTAGGGCAATCATAGTCATAGAACTGATGGCTCTGGACAACTCTGAGCTGACAATGACAGTGGATAAGGCTCCCCCTCCATTAACAATAGTGAAAATCACAGTGTCACAAAGGAAAGAACTAGAGGAAGTGAAAGATGTAGGGTGCAATCTGTTTGGCTTTGAGCAAGGCAGTAGTGAGAGATTGGTGGTGGAAGGAAAATGGGGGACATCTGTGCAATGATGAAGAATGATGTACATTGTATGAATGAAACCCAACAATGAACAATGTTGTAACCACTGTGCTTAAATAAAGCAATTTAAAAAAGAATCAATTATTTAGAAGCAACAGCAACTCACTAGCTCTGCAAGAAAGTTATGGAAAAGGATTATGCAATATCTAAATCATTAGGTTCTCCTCAGTTTGAGTAATAACAAGGTTCTTATGCATATGCCATATGCATGGGTAATCTAATGTAGTGAGTGTATATCATTGCACTCTGTTCTACTGGAACTGTCTCTGCCAAGCCAGAGGCTACCATGCGTGGAAATCAGTAGACAATCTTTGCTCTGAAGAACCCCATTGCAAAAAAGCAAAGAAAACAGCTAGAAAGCTCACAGTCCAAGATCACCCATCATGTCAGAAAAAGCATAAAGGGGGCCAGGGATGTGGGTCAAGCTGTAGGGTGCCTGTCTTGCAGGAATGAGGCCAAGAGTTCAATTTTGAGAACTGATTTACATGAGTGTGATCCTGAAGGCAGATCAAAGTCACTGCACTTAGGTGCATAAATATCATGTCCCCATCTGCCCCACACACACCCCTGAACACCACAACCAAATACATGCAACCCGTGGTCATTGCAGCAAAAGAGAAAAGAAGAGGGTGGAAGAAAAGCAGCATGAAATGAAGTGATATATTTTTTTTTTTTTGTCTTTGAGTCACACCTGGCTGCGCTTAGGGGTTACTCCTGGCTCTGGCTCAAAATCACTCCTGGCAGGCTCAGGGGATTATATGGGATACTAGGAATTTGAACCCAGGTTCGTCCGGGGTCAGACACATGGTAGGCAAATGCCCTACCACTGTGCTATCTCTCCTGACCCAAAGTGATAATTTTTATTATAAATTGAATTATCTAGATGCCTTCTGTTTGAAAGAAGTGCAGTAATGTGACTTACACATGAAAACCAAGTCTGTGAAGGAGAGACTGCCTCAGAGGAATCTGTGGCTTGGTTCTCAATCTGGATGCTCAATTTGACTAAATAATCTGTTTAAATAAATGTCTCCTTTAAATTCTGGGTTCACTTCATATTTTAATCAACCATGGAGAGTTGAGGTCAAGATAAATATGGGGGCCCGGAGAGATAGCACAGTGACGTTTACCTTGCAAGCAGCCGATCCAGGACCAAAGGTGGTTGGTTCAAATCCCGGTGTCCCATATGGTCTCCCGTGCCTGCCAGGAGTTATTTCTGAGCAGACAGCCAGGAGTAACCCCTGAGCACTGCCAGGTGTGGCCCAAAAACCAAAAAAAAAAAAAAAAAAAAAAGATAAATATGGAAGAAGAACTCCCAAAAGGAACTGGAAATGAGGATACAGTGCAGAAAGAGATAGATAAAAACAAAATCCTTAGTGTGGTTTGGGTTTTAGGCTTCTACATTTAAGGGGGTTGCCACTAACAGAACAGTTAAAATTGAGAGAATAATAGATATTCTGTTAGCACTTCACCTTCAAGGTGCAGACATAAAGGAAGCAGTCTGGCACCAAGTCCAGACTGGGGAAATAAATCTGGGAGTAACTTGTGTTGAGTAAAATTTGAATTTCATGAATCATGAGGAGTTCATAGAGAAAATGAATTTAGATAACTTTTTAATACATGTCCAGTGTACATTGGGGGGGTTGGGCCACACGCGGTAATGCTCAGGGGTTACTCCTGGCTATGCGCTCAGAAATCACTCCTGGCTTGGGGGACCATATGGGACACTGGGGGATCAAAACACGGTCCTCCTAGGCTAGCGCGGGCAAGGCAGACACCTTCCCACTTATGCCACCGCTCCAGTCCCTCGGGGTAGATATTTTGTCCCCATTCAGTATCACCTTGGCATAGGGACTAAAACTGCCCAGAGAAATAATACATGACTTGACGCCAACTACCATTAGAACTCTGGCACCACAGATGATGTCCTGGGTACCACCACGAATAAACCTCAAGCACAAAACCAGGACTGGCCTCTGAGCTCAACTGGGTATGTCCCACCCCAAAACAAATACAAATAAAAAAAGTTAAGAAAGGTTAACAAAGGATGTAGGCCTGAAGGAATCTGCTACTATAACTTAAAGAAGCAGATAATTATTTTGAGCTAAGATCAATAAAAACTCTAGACTAGAGGATCAAGAAAAAATTTTAACGTTTCCAAATTTACAAAAAGTGACACCTAATTCAAGGTTAGTATTTGGGAACACTGTGACTCCATTGCATATGATAGTGCCCATTAAATTAAACCAAAATATAAGATTAGAGTTATGGTACAGAAGGTAGAGACTTTGTCTTCCGTATATTTGTCCTGGGTTCTATCCCTGGCATACCATATGGTTTCCCAAGCCCGCCAGGAGTGATCCCTGAATGCAGAACTAGTAATACTACTAATCATGGCCCCAAAACAAACAAAAAACTTTTAATGAAACCAAATATTTATTTCTCTTCAGCCTTGTGGAAGGAATAAGAACATAACAGAAAAAAAAAAATCTAAGAAGCCACAAATGCAGTTGCTATGTTCACAATGGGCCAGCTCCACAGACTCACTCTTTTTTCAAAAGAGATGCAATCCAAGCTTTGAAAAGTCATGGATACACTGGCTATGCAGCCGAAAAGTTGGCAATCTCAGGAGAGCAATCTCAGGCCGAGCCCTTACCCTGTTGAAGCCATGCCTGCTACATCTATTGCCCATAATGACTGCTTTTTTCTATGGCCCTGCCCTACCACTCCTCCATGATTCTCTTCAAAGACACCAATGTGACCAAACTGTAGTACACCAATATTTAGGGTAATATCGTCAGGGTATTTTTGTAGCAAGTGGAGGCACCCTCCCCCCACATCCTCTTTCTTCTGGTTGTCCTAGCAGCAGAGAACATAAACCATAAAGCCTTGGTATCAGTAATAGTGCTTCGAATTCCTGAATAACTTTGATTTGTTTGATACTGTATGTTTGTATGATCATATAGGAACATACCAATTTAGATGCCAATGTGTAGCTGAGGTCACATAATGTTCAGAAATAAATGAGGAAACAGAATGGACAGCTAACAACAAAGTCTTAATGACTTCACTGGAGACACAATGATTTTTTACAAATTTGCTTACCACTGTACTTCTTTTTTTCCTTTTTTTTAAAAAAATTTCTTTCTTCTTTTCTTTTTTCTTTCTATTTTTTTTTAAATAACTGTTCTCACCTACATGGCAACAAATGATTTACTAATGACCTCATTGGAGATAAAATAATTTTCACAAATTTGCTTATCACTGTACTTTTTGAAATTTTCTTTTTTTCTCTTCCCTTTTCTTTTTCTTTCTATTCTTTTCTTAATAACTTTGCCCTCACTTATCTATAAAAAAATGTATTATGGTCAACTATTCCAACTATGTGATGCATTTTCTTTAAATAAAGAAAAAAAATTTTTTTAATTCTAAAAAAGACATGTGCAGGGCCCGCAGAGATAGCACAGCAGTGTTTGCCTTGCAAGCAGCTGATCCAGGACCAAAGGTGGTTGGTTCGAATCCTGATGTCCCATATGGTCCCCCGTGCCTGCCAGGAGCTATTTCTGAGCAGAGAGCCAGGAGTAACCACTGAGCACCGCCGGGTGTGGCCCAAAAACCAAAATAAAAAAAGACATGTGCAGTGGGAAAATCCATGGGGAAAAATACTTATGTCTAGGGACTCAGAAGTTGAGAGATTTGAAGCTATCTCCTACTATCCATTCTAAGTTGTTATTTTTTAAATGAACTAACCCCACCACCAGGACCTCTGAGAAAGTGCTCCTAATTGGCAAGACTTTTCTTCTTTCTTTCTTTTTTCTTTATTTCCTTTCCTTTCTTCCTTCCTTCCTTTCTTCTTTCTTTTCTTTCTTTCTCCTTCCTTCCTTCCTTCCTTCCTTCCTTCCTTCCTTCCTTCCTTTCTTTCTTTCTTTTTCTTTCTTTCTTTCTTTCTTTCTTTCTTTTTTCTTTCTTTCTTTCTTTCTTTCTTTCTTTCTTTCTTTCTTTCTTTCTTTCTTTCTTTCTTTCTTTCTTTCTTTCTTCCTCCTTCCTTCCTTCCTTCCTTCCTTCCTTCCTTCCTTCCTTCCTTCCTTCCTTCTTTTTCTTTCTTTCTTCGAGAAAGTGCTCCTAATTGGCAAGACTTTTTCTTTCTTCTTTCTTTCTTTCTTTCTTTCTTTCTTTCTTTCTTTCTTTCTTTCTTTCTTTCTTTCTTTCTTTCTTTCTTCTTTCTTTTTCTTTCTTTTTCTTTCTTCTTTCTTTCTTCCTTCTTTCTTTTCTTCTTTCTTTCCTTCCTTCCTTCTTTTTTCTTCCTTCCTTCCCTTCCTTCCTTCCTTTTCTTCCTTCCTTCCTTCCTTCCTTCCTTCCTTCCTTTCTTTCTTTCTTTCTTTCTTTCTTTCTTTCTTTCTTTCTTTCTTTCTTTCTTTCTTTTTTTCTTTCTTTCTTTCTTTCCTTTCTTTTTCTTTCTTCCTTCCTTCTTTCTTTCTTTCTTTTCTTTTTTTTGTTATTTTTTGTTTGTTTGTTTGTTTTGTTTTTTACTTTCCCCTTCCCTTTGTGTCTATGCCTGCAGGAGGCTGAACCTGCTTGGGTCTGATGTTTCCTCTCTTTCATGTAGGGATGGCACCCTTGGTGGTGATGCTTCCATTCTTGGAAGCAGAAGATGCTCCCTCTCTGGATATGATATTCCCGTGATTCTGTTGTTCTTGTTTGTGATGCCCTTTTCCTCAGCTCTGGGACACTGGTGATGGGAATGTTGCACTGGTGAAGGGGGTTGTTCTTTACACTACTAAAACCCAACTACTATCATATTTGTAATCAAGATATTTAAATAAAGATATTAATTAAAAAAAACTCTTGGTTGCAGTGCTTTCCCAAAGTCACACTGGTTTGAGATGCCCACACACTCTATCTTGGTGCATGTTGGGGATCACCTTCATCTAGTTGCATTGCTCAAACAGACTTTGGTGCTTGTTGATTCTCTGTGGGCCTCACATGCATATTCACTGGAGACAATAAAACCTCATGCAGAATTGGGGTCAATACAGAGCAGAGCCACTGGAACCTTATTCAACTCATAAAGGGTATAAAATCATAGCCTCACATTTGTAAGGCAGGCACTGTTAGCCTGAGTCTTCTTCAGGATAATTTTAAGAAAAGACTTGCAATGTCTAATGGACTTGAAGATTCCATTCATTATTTTAAATATATGTCATGGAAATATAATACAGGCACCCATAGGTAAGTTTGGCAATGAGGCTAACATATATTCACATATATATTTATATTATGTGACTAAAGAACACAAAGCAAAGTATGAGGTTTTTGTCTTTTGGAAAAGAAGGGATGCAGGGAATTGTTGAAGATTATAATTTTATTCTGAGAATTTTACTTCCACTACATCAAAATGCAATACTTTATAAATGATTCACACTGTGAAAGCTATTTAAAATTCATATTTCCTTGAAGACTCAATACTTCCTTTCAACCAATTCAAATGCATTACAGTGTTCTACCTTCCCTTGTGCATTAATGAAGCTTCTTAATTAAATGCATATCTTTTAAATAAATTACAGTCAATTTCTTAAATAGTCAATGAAAAGTAGAATGTCAGACCTGTTTGGGGTTATCTTTTATGTGTTTTAATTGTGTCATCAAACTTAAAGAATGCTTTATTTGCAACAAGTGAAAGGAACTTGAAGGGATTATGCTGTTAAATAAAGTCAGAATAAAGACAAACATGAGATAAAGTCACCACTATGTGGAGAAAAGCATCCCAAAGTAAATAAGCAAACAAAACAAAACAATCATAGTTGAGTAGATTCTGACAGTAGAGCTAAGGTATCAGAAGGGACTAATGTAGGGGTGAAAGTGTTAGAGGAGTTAAATGTTGGTGCAGGCTTTTATTATTATCAGTTATCTAGGAAAAATAAAATCATAAAATACCAATAGCAAAGAGCACTGACAGCTAATGTGACCCTCTCTGGTGACAAGCTAAACAAAGGAAGTCTTATGGCAAAGTATGGGAGATGGTGACCCCAATATGTGGGAGGGGCTGTAATATGGAGGGCAAAGGTAAAACTGGAATAGGGCACTGGAAAATGATTCAGGGAAAGTCTCAGATCCCAGAATTTCTGAGTTATGTTAAATAGGCCAAAGTATAATTTAAATTAAAAAAATTAAAGATAGTATAAAGACTTCATAGATATCCCTATTCACACCCTTTCTTTCCAGAATTTAAATATTTAGCATTTTCCATATTTTTCTAGCCTTTGTGAAAAAAAATCAACACAACAGATACTTTCAAAGTCCCCTTAGCAAAAGCACTTGCCTTGTTCTTAATTCTACATCACTTCTCCAAAAATTGATTTGGTATTTATCCTTTTTGATGGCCTACAGTACATTTTACACATGTATTATACTAAAACCCATCATTCTCATCTTACATTTTATTCCCCCAATTTTGCTTCTGAAGGTTATCAGTGCTGAAAATTGTCATTGTTTTCTTTAATTGCTGCGTGTAATTTCTCCTATCAACAACTTTAAAAAGGTGTCATCATGGGATGCATTTAAACCAGAGTAATGGTCAGTGACCACATATATGGGGAGCAAGCCATTAAAACTTAAAGCAGAGATAGTTTTAATAGCTTAAAAACATATCCAGTTCTGATCTTTTTCCCACTAGGTACCTTCTTAAAATGCTCTGTACTACTCTATTTGGAGGTTATTAAATGTTCATAGAAATAAGTGATTACTATTCTCACAAGGTTATTTTAAAAATCTCTCTTTGGGGAGATATGAGTCCTTTAACTAGCATTTAAAGAGTACAGACTCCACCCTCATAAAATCAGTATGCAGATCCTGTGCATTTTATTTACTTTGAATTCCTGAGATCACTAGATAGGAATAAACATTACAGGATATGACCTATTTGAACAATTTCACATTGAAACTGATTTTTTCTCTTCCTCGCACATAACGATACAATTATTTATGGGTTCTAAGAATCACATTGTATGACTTTTATATAATTCTTATCAAAACAAAACCAAATGTATATCTTACAACTTTCTGCCCACCCACTTTGCCATATTAACTAGTTTTTATTTTCTTTTCAAAACTCAGGTATTCTAGGTTCTATTCATAAGTGGGAAGGACAATGCAATTAAGTCTGTCTTCTGTCTTTTTAAATGTCCTGACCATATAAAATATAAAGCAAAAATATTATAACACTGTACTCCTATGTCCTCTGCTTACCAAGTTAAGGAAATGATGTGGAATAGTAATTAAAATTCCAAAGTATAGTGTGAGACTCTCTGATCCTCATCCAGACTTAAACATGTCCTAACTAAGTTAGATAAAACTGTAGAACTACTCTGTAATTCAGTGTCCTTCACTGTAAAATAAGTAACACTCAAAATAAATTGCTTCCTATCACTTGCTTGTACTATAACAATATTTAAGCACATACCATGGTATCTCACATAATAAAAATGACGAACTAAAATACTATTATTGCCCTCAATCTGAATCGTTTCTAAATAACACTCTAAGACCCCATTGAGATTAAAAAATATTTACCATTTCATTGGTTCTAAATGGCATTACCCATGGGGATGAATTTCTAGGTGACCTGGGAAAGATGATTCATATCCAATTCATCTTTGTTTCCCATCAGCAGGCATGAGCTCTCATGCACTGATAAATACAGCGATAAGAACTCATAAGAACCTGGTGCTGAATCCTTTCTCCTACAATTAGTTTTTCTGATTTAATTATCCCCATAAATGTATATATTCAGTGAGTTAAAGGTAGGCATGGAACCCATCCAACCTCGACCCCTAGATTCCAGACATAGAACTGATACATTTCTCTGCAACAGCTCCAGGAACCAAACTCCCTCTGGGACATTCTTTTTTTGTTTTTGTTTTTGGGTCAGACCCGGCAGTGCTCAGGGGTTACTCCTGGCTCTATGCTCAGAAATCGCTCCTGGCAGGCTTGGGGGACCATATGGGATGCTAGGATTCGAACCACCGTCCTTCTGTGTGTAAGGCAAACGCCCTACTCCATGCTATTTCTCTGGCCCCTCTGGGATATTCTTAATACTGTTCTGACACCAACATGCACCAGTACTGATATAACACCCTGACAATGAGGAAATGGCAACAACTTGATCTAAAAGCAGGTTGTCTCACCTCACCATCTAATGACAAGATTAAATCAGAAGACATGTCATCCTTTGATCTGTGCAAAAGCCAAGATTGCTATCTACAGAAGACTGACTGTGACAGCCATGACTGGGCAGAACTTATCCCGGGACCAATAAAAAAGACCCTAGTCTAGGGTTTGGCCTATGATCTGTACAACAACCAAGATCTCTAATTCCAGAGGTCTGACTGAGACAACTGCAACTGAGCAGATCTTCTGGAAACATAATGAAAGATTCTATACTACACTTTTTCCTAGGATAGGTGCAAAAACCAAGACCACCAACAACAAAAGACTGATTAAAACAACAACAATGGAACAGAACTTCTAGAACCGTAAAGAAAGACAACATCCTAGGCTCCATCCTATGACTTGTGCAAATACCAAGATCTCTAGCTATAGAGGCCTGAGTTTATCATCCACAAAAGAGCAAAAAATTTCTAGACACCACAAAAGGACCTAACGGAGAGTAAAAGAACATGTACAGAGCCTGTAGTTATTCCCATGACAGTATACTTCAAGGGCAGAGAAACCCTGTATCTCTTAACCCAAGGGAATTCCCTTTCTAATCTCTCCAATTTACTGTGCCAGTGCAGAAAAAAAATGAAGCAGCACAAATTTTTTTTTTGTTTTATTGTTGTTGTTGCTGTTGTTGTTTTCATTTTTTGGCTTTGTTTTGCTTTTATGTCAGGACAGTGGTTATTGTGTGGTGGTTGTCTTTATTGCTGTGGTGCTTTTTGGATTTTTTGTTTGATTTTTCTTTTTGTATTGTTGTTGGGTTTCTCTTCCTTTTTCCCTTTCTTCTCTCAAATTGATATTGATAGCCTTTAGAAGGACTCCACCCATTTATTGCTTGTTTGATTTTTGCCCCAATTTATCTTTTTCCTTCCTTCAAACAGAACCACATAACTTGAACCATCTTGTTCCACCTCACAAATTAAGGGAGAAATAATGGAGGGTACCAAGACTAAACAATAGTATGAACATTAAGTAGAAATAAAAAATTATCAGATTTAAACACTAAATCCAAAGCCAATGACAACAGGATCGATACCCAATCTACAACAAGCTAGACACAAAGGGGACCACTTATACTAGCAGCCCGGGGGGGTAAAGGAGGGGAATATGGGATACATTCTGGGACCAGAGGTGGAGGGAATACAACATTGGTGATGGGAATGCCCCTGATTCAATGTCATTATGTGCCTAAAATATTACTGTGAAATATTTGTAATCCACTTTGGTCAAAATAAAAATCATTATAAAATAAAATAAAGTGGGCGTCAATCCCATCCTACTAAAAGCCATGGCAAATTATATAATACCAAATATTTTAACCATGTTGGCATTCATTAAATTCTGATTCCAAATCTATAATATCAGTGCTATTATTATCCTTACTTTGTATAGGAGGAAAGCAAGCCCAGAGAAATCAAGTAACTTTCTCAGGATCACATGGATAAGAGTTTATTTCAAGATTAAAATCCAATAAATTGCCTTGACTCATTCATTCTAATCACTATCTCTGATGCCTCTGAACAGTGAGTGCTTTCCAAATATTTCGTCCTTTTACAGCAATCAATAATGCTAAAATATTTATTGTTTAAATCAATATTTGCTCAAGCACATATTTATTATTTACTATTTTTCATTCAGTACTAAATTTTAACATAGGCCACAAAAAATGAACACACTTGCTTTTAAGTATGTTGAAGTAACTTGCCATATTTTTCATATTAAGAAAATAAAGTGTTGGGCAGGATCAATAAACCAGAGAGTAAGGACACCACATATGGTTCTCCGAGTCTGCCAGGAATGATTCATAACTGAAGAGCCAGCAGTAAAACCAGAAACATAACCAAGCGTGCATCAAAAACTAAAATTAAAAAAAAAAAGTTGTCTATTTGGAAAGGCAATTCAAAATAGGTTTCACTATGCTATATTGTTCTATCAATAAGTGATAGAACACCTATCACTTGCATGATTAAATCAGTCATTTTTAATTATAAGAGAATGAGTTGCTAAAAAGCAACTACATTCATTTAAGGTATATATCACTACTCATTTTAAAACTTATGAAGAGGGAAAATAAAACTATAGAACGTAGCTTGGAAGACAGTGAGAAGACTCCTACTAATAACTTTATGGATGTTTAATTATGCATTTGACATTTTGATTATAGTACCTTAAATGTGCAAAAGACAAGTTTCCCCTTCAGTTATCTAATTTCTACAATATGAAGAAGCTATTTGATTCAGAAAGGGATATTTAATTGTTTTGTTAAAAAAGAAAAAGAAAAACATTTATCAAATCTTTTCAAACTATTACTTCAAATAGTGATTGTATTCATTTTTCCACTCATTTCATCCCTTTTCTTTATTGCTTGTTATTAAACTTTGTTTACCATGCTGGGTTTTATAGACTTGTATAAGCTATCTTAAACTCTTTCTGGAAGAAAGCAGACTGTTAGCAAAGTGTAATATAAGATGTATAAACACTTTCAGTTCAATGGAATTTGCACAATAAGTAGGTTTCATTTGACATTAGGACTGCACTTCAGGAATAAACTTCTGAGACACTCCACCCCAGGGAAGACTGTCTGAATATGAAAAAAAAAAAGTGTTTACTTTAGCAGACTGAGTAAAGGCCCCAAAGATATGGAGTCCTAAGCCTGGAACCTGTATATGGCACCTAAAAAGGGGGTCTCTGTATGAGTAACAAAGTTAGAACTCTTGAGAGCATTTTCTTGGATTTTCTAGGTCTGTTTAAGTGAAATCACAAGGAATCTCATGGGACAGAGGATAATCTAATTGATGGAAGAGAAACTAAGTGACCTAGGAGGCAGAAACTGAGGTAACATGGTCACAAAGTGCCAGCAGCCACCAGAGCTGGAAGGAACAAGCAATAATCTTACTTCAAGCCTCTGTAGAAAAACCTAATTCATGTATTGATTCTGGTCTTGTTAGAGCAATTTTAGATTTTGAGCCTCTAGAAAGTGAAAAGAATAAATGTTTGTTTTGTTAAGCCACCGAATTTTTAGTCACTTGTTGCAGAAAAGGAAACTAATATAACTATTTAGATGAATATATACAAGGGATTAGTGGAAAGACTTCTTTTCCCTTTTTAACTTAAAGAGATCAGAAAAGATCTTAAAAAACGTTAGTTTCCCAGAATTATCAAATATCTAAAGGTAGTTTTAAAAGATGAGGACCAGGTCAGAGCTAGTACAGCAGTCTCGGGTACTTCTCTTGGAATGTAGCTGACCTGGGCCTTGATCTCTGACATCCCATATGTCTCCGCCATCCCCTCTAGAAGTGATTCCTGAGTGCAGAGACAAGAGTAAGCCCCTGAGCAGTGCCATTGATGCATCATCATCATCATCATCATCATCATCATCATAAAAGATGAAAAATCTTTTTATTTTAAAGGATTGCCAAATGTTCTGGGGGAAATACTATACTTTAAACCAAATTTCCTCTCTGCTACATCAGTTATATTAAGAGGAAAATATTAATGAGCTGGTGGAAAGCCTGACATGATGGGGAACGTCTTCCCTAGCCCCCTCATTTAATGGCTCTGCCCACAACCAAGTCTGTGTTTTCCAGTCTACTAATTTCCCAGAATGTCTTGTTTTACTGGGAGTAATTTGGTCTTTGACAGCATTAGAGTACACATTTGTGGAAGTTTCTAAGTCTCCTTGTTGCATTAATTGATCTCTAGGTATATATTAAGTCCACTATCACTTGGGTCGTCTCCCAAAGCACAAGAGATCAGCTCCTCAATAACTGCCCACTTCACCTCTGTATGTTGTATCTAGACTAAGATGCTGACAGGTAAGACATTCCTACTCTATGTAATTCTAACATAAACTGTATTGGTAAAACTTGCACGTAGAAAACAACGGGACTCTCTTAGATAAGGGTTCATACATTCAGCCAAGTGGCAAAAAATATTTCCCCTTAATATAAACTGTATAAACTATAACTTCTTGACAAATGTTATCCTTAAAAAATATTGTATACTGCTGGATGAAAAGATCCACACATCTTAAAGTAAAAAGTTTTAAACACAGGGATTAGGGGTTGTGAAGAAATTAAAAATTAAGAAGCAAATATCTATCTGGTTATAAAAGTATAAATTTTGGGGGCCAGAGCGATGGCACAGTAGTAGGGCATTCACGGCTGACACAAGATGGACCTCAGTTCCATACCTGGCGTCCCATATGGTCCCCAAACCCAGGAGCGATTTCTGAGTGCATAGCCAGGAATAACCCCTGAGCATCACCAGGTGTGGCCCAAAATAAATCAACAACAAAATAAACACAAAACTAAAAAATAGTATGAATTTTCAAGGCTCATTTTTTAACACTAACCTCTTCAAATCCAACCTGGGTTATTTTTATTTTTCATCTCAAGGTTTTCTACAATCCCTTTTTGTATTTTAGCAGATTGTCTCTAACCTGTCCACTAGAATGATTTCATTCATCCCTTATCTCTGTGGTTATGCTTGTCCCAATCCTTAAGAGAGTGGCAAAAGGAGTCTGAGGAAAAGGTGGGAACTTTGGATGAATCTTTCATCCCCCCAAAATAAGCTTTGCTCCCTTTTAACAAGAGGAAAACACTACCTACCAATGGCAGTGCTGTAGGAGTCAACACAGCTAAAGCACACACACACACACACACACACACACACACACACACACACAAAACAGACAAAAGAGCACAGGAAATATACCCTCACTAACTTGACCCTCTCCTACAGGACCTAACATTTTTCACATGCTACCTCACTCTGTGGCTCTTTCGCCTCTAACATGGCTGCACTTTCAAGCTGATCTCATAACTTATCACATGACTGCCTATCACTCCCTCTCCTGAAAGTTCCTGAAGCAGGAGTCAAGTCTATGTTTATTTCTACCCTACGATGCCTGCATGGCAAAGGAACGTCCTGGAATGAATGTGTCAATTAAATCTCACTGGTGAAGCAGATCTAAGACCCCAGAGCTTCCAGCTTGCAGTTCTAGAATCAGAATGTGCAGGCACATTTCCTATCTTCTAACTTCTCTCCAGCTTTAAAGCAACAGCCTTTCAGAGCTTTGGCAAACGTTCAAATACACCGAATCCCTGGGTGCAGAGTTACAAACTGATTGAGCTGAGATCTGTCCGATTGTGGAAGAACTTCTAACACCTCTCATCTGTGGGTCGGTGTGAAGTTCTGTGTGGACCTACTGTCTTTCCAGGGTGAGAGCCGCCAACGGAAGTTTGAAGTTGGACCCTCTGCCTTGGTGAATTCTCCTGGCTTATTCAGAGAATGCTGAGCCAGCTGGGGTCAAGGTGTCTAAACTAGAAGCAGCTCCCTCAAAGGGCAGCAAAATCTTGGGTGATGGAAATAAAGGATGCTGGTTCTTGCAGTTCAGGAAAATCCTGACACCTGTGGGGCTCCAGGCTCTCTCTCTCTCTCTCTCTCTCTCCCTCTCTCTCTCTCCCTCTCTTTCTCTCTCCCTCTCTCCCTCCCCTCCCTCCCTCCCTCCCTCCCTCTCTCTCTCTCCCTCCCTCTCTCCCTCCCTCCCTCCCTCTCTCTCTCTCCCTCCCTCTCTCCCTCCCTCTCTCCTCTTCCTCTTTTCCCTTCTTTGTCTCTGCTTGTCTGACTGTCCATCACACACACACACACACACACACACACACACACACACACACACACACACACACACACACACACGTTGATGCCAACAACTTGAAAGGCTGAATTCTGCAAACCAAACTCACTCGAGGCTCCTCAGCTCCCCCATCCGCCCTCCCCATGAAGTTCCTTTCCAGGCTCTGGTTCTTGCCTTTCCCCGTCGAGATGCCAGATCTTAGGACCGAGTGTGACTCTACCATTCGAGGCTGCCAAGGCGAGCCCTTGGGGGAGCAAAGGGAGCCTAGAGCGGGGCGGACGGGAGTGGGTGGGGTGGGGGGACCCCGACACACGTGGAACCCCGAGGCCCAGATCTGCTGCAAAAGCCCAGGCCCGGCGGCGAACCACCCCGTTGAGTTCGAAAACTGGGAGCCACCGGCAATGGCCTGAACTTGGGGGCCAGCGTAGTCGCCCTGGCTCCCGGCTGCTTGGAGCAAAGAGACAGACGGAAACCGGATCCTGCACCCCGCACAACAGGTCTTTCGGGGCACCCTGGGCGACGAGCTGGGGATCTGGGGTGGGGGGAGAGAGGGATGCGCATCTGGGGGCGCCTACTCGGCGGAGGGGCCTCTATTTCACCGCCCCTTCCCTGCCCCCCAATCTTCCAGCAATTCCAGAGTTCTGGGGTGCAGGATCGATGCATCCCGCAAGCGCACAGAGGAGGCGAGTTGGGGGGCCGTTCGGAGCTGGCTCGGCTGGGCTGGGTCCGAAAGGAAAGTTGGGGTCCAGGGAAGCGCCTTTCTGCGTGGCATGCCGGGGCTGGCCGCGGGACTCTTGGCCATCACTCACCTTGTGCTTGCGGCTCCATGCTCCCCGGTGGTGCCTTGGGGGTCGGTGCTTGGCGAGAGACGCCGGCAGCGGTGGCTGGACTGGGAATGCAGCTGGCCGCCGCTCACGCCCTCGCCCGCTCCCCTCCCGTGTGCTTGGCACCGCGCGCAAGTAGGGGACGGCCGGGCACCGCCACTGGCCGCTGCTGGTCCCTCCGCCCCTTCCAGTCCACCTGGCCCCGCGGTGTCGCGAAGGAGCCCACAGCTGGGCGCCACCTGCCGGCGGCAGCGCGCAGAGCGCCAACCGCGGCTCAGGGACCCAACTCCTGGCTGAGCTAAGACCTGCTCGCTCTAAAGTTGGGTGTTCTGTTTATGACTGAAACCCAACTACCATCATGCTTGTAATCATGATGCTTACATAAAGATTTTATTTAAAAAAAAATAAAGTTGGCTGCACCTAGGCAAATTGTCCTGCGAAATAGCAAGGTTTGGGGACTTCAAATAATGAGGCTTTGTTTCTTTGAAATGACAAATATCAATTTGTTCCTTTTACTGGTCCCAACATCTTCTCAATTGATTAAAGACATTTTATGTATGATAAAAGTATTTTATGGGGAGGGATCAGAGAGATAATAGCAGTCTCACTCTCTCCCCCAGGCTGGATAGACAGGACGATGGGTAGGGCATTTGCCTTGCATGCAGCCAGCAGGAGTTCGGTTCCAGGAACACTATATGATGCCCTGAGCTCTTTCCAGGAGTGATCTCTGAGCACAAAACTAGGAGCAAATCCTGGTCACTGCTGAGTGCAACCCCCCCCAAAAAAAAGAACAAAACATCTCTCTTTCTCTCTCTCTCTCTCTCTCTCTCTCTCTCTCTCTCTCTCTCTCTCTCTCTCTCTCTCTCTCTCTCTCTCTCTCTCTCTCTCTCTCTCTCAATTTAGAATTCAGTTTCCTTAGCTAAAAGCCCTTGCCAAGTGAAGGCATGAACTCCATTCTGGGTTTGCTCACATTCATCCATAGACTATATAGCTTGGGACTCCCCAACACATCAACAGAGTATGTAGTTCTACATACAGTCAGATGTGTTTTGTACCTCAGAATCATCTCATCTCATACTGTATGAACAGTATGGCCAGTAGTGCAACTCCACTAACACATCAGCCAGAATGTGTAAGCAAGTGAGTGAGAGGATCATCCCATTCACACACACACCACAACCAACTGCAAGCACAACCAAGTTTATGCGAATCCATGTCATCACAACAATGACAAAGGGAAGTGGGGGAATAAATTCAAGCATATTATTCAGTGCGTAGGTTTGAATCACTAGATTTGAGCTAGATCCTTCAGCACTATAACTCCCACTTGAATGAAATCTATCAAGTCTATGTAAGACCTTATTTCCTTTCTCTTTTAATTTTTTTTATTTTATTAAAACAAATGTGATCTACAGAGTCCTTCATAGTTGAATTTCAGATAAACAATGAGTCAGGGCCCTTCCCACCACCAGTGTCACTCTCCCTCCACCAATGGCCCCAGAGTGCAACCTATACCACCACTCTTTGCCCCCTGGCCTGCCGGTATAAGAGGCCCATTTAAATTTAGATTGTTAAAGTTTAAGTTCCTTTATCCTAACATTGTTGACTTTGGCTTGACTATTTAGTTCTGTCCTTACTTTTTTCCCACCAGTGCATCCAAGTCCACTTGGCTCCTGGCCCCCAGCCTTTCTTTTATCCTTTCTTCTTAGTTTTATAAAAAAAAAAAAATGTGTGAATGTGTGATAAAACAAAGTAATCCATATCCCAAGATTCTATGATAAAGACAGTAACCCTGATTTAAAAGATAAAAAATAAAAAAATAAATTTAATTTAAAAAGGTGTGTGTGTGTGTGTGCATGCGTGCGTGTGTGTGTGTGTGTTGTGTGTGTGTGTGTGTGTGTGTGTGTGCGACTGGTTTGGGGGGGTTGTTGTTCTTATTGTTGTAGTTTTGCATAAACACAACAAAATATGGTGAAACTAAAAAGGAAAAATCTTTGGCCTAAAAACAGAGAACCCTACCCATGAAGCATTCTGCTATAAGACAAACTACAGATTTTGGGCCTACTAAATTATCTAACCCCAAAGTCTTTCTCTGTGATCCCAGTGAAAGTTCTTCACAATCACAGTTGTTGCAGTAAGACCTTATTTTCTTTCGAAGGCTACAAATAACCTTTCTACCACTGGACAGCACTTTAACACCATGATCAAGAATTGTATATTTATTTATTTATTTATTTATTTTTGTTTTGGGGGGCCAAAATTCCTGCACTCAGGAATTACTTCTGGAAGGCTCAGGGGACCTTATGGAATGCTGGGGATTGAACCCAGGTTGACCTCCTGAAGGGCAAACACTCTACACACTGTGTTATCACTCAGGCCCAGGAACTGTTTAAAATAGCAAATAACTCACCCCCACCCCAAACAACAGGAAACTTGTGTGTGTGTGTGTGTGTGTGTGTGTGTGTGTGTGTATGTGTGTGTGTGTGTGTGTGGTTTTTGGGTCACACCCAGCAGTGCTCAGGGGTTATTCCTGGCTCCAGGCTCAGAAATTGCTCCTGGCAGGCACGGGGTGGGGGGTGGGGGGAACCATATGGGACACCGGGATTCAAACAGATGACCTCCTGCATGAAAGGCAAATGCCTTACCTCCATGCTATCTCTCCGGCCCCATGAAACTTATTTTTGCATAGTTACTTTATTTAAAACAACTGAAAGAAGGTAATTCTTGCTTGTATGATCTCAGCTGAGATAGGCACTTGCCCACTCAAATTTTTCAGGACTCTGCACATGTCTGACAATGAACATAGAAGCATTCTACTAGTTCTAATGATACTAGTCAAGTTTAGTGTGAAGGCAATTCACAAGTATCGAAGTTGTAAATTACTAGCAACTGAATTTCTTTCATTTGAACCTCTAGATTCTGTTTGTATATTCATGAAGACATCATTTAAGAAAAAAGACTCAAAGCTGTTTCATTTAATATGACAGTTTTGTTAACCTAGAAGAAAGGCATGCAGATTTCAGATTAAAAGATATATACATATGCATATATATTGTTAGAGAGTAGGTATCATCACTTAGATTCTATATTTTTAGATAAAGGGGCTTTTTTTTATTAAATTGGCATAATTAATAACAAAAAAATTTGAGTCATCTTACACTGTTTTTTCCTTTACCAGGCAAATGAACACAACCTAATACACAAATAAGTCTTTCTCTGTTCTAGGAGACAGTGATTTTTCTCAATCTTTAGATATATTAATAAAGCCAATTTTAGGAATGTGAATAAAAAATTATTCTCCCACAAGTATAGGGTGGCAATCTCCATCTCTTTTAAAGGTGAACATGACTACTTAAGTTCAATCATGTCTTTATAAGTAGGCAATAGTGATTTGCACTCGCTGACCTAGAAGTATCAAAATTCAAAAAGCTGATCATAGTCATCTAAACACAAGTCAATCTTATTTAAATCAGAGTTGTCCAACAAAAATACACTGTATCAGTCACTCATTATCTGAATTCTAATAAAAGAAATAGATTTAAATATAGTACACATTAAAAAGTCATGAGACATTTTTGTAATAAATAAGGTGGTGCCAACTATTATTTATTAGTACTTTTTGTGTCGTAAAACTATCAACTCTACTTTTTCGGTCTTTTCTTTCTTTATTTTTTTGGTTTTTGGGTCACACCCGGCAACGCTCAGGGGTTATTCCTGGCTCTACGCTCAGAAATCACCCCGGCAGGCTCGGGAGACCATAAGGGATGCCGGGATTTGAACCAACGTCCTTCCGCATGCAAGGCAAACGCCTTACCGCTATGTTATCTCTCCGGCCCCTGGTCTTTTTCTTAATGCCAGCAAAGATCATTTTTGTTCCTAGGATGTATTTCTTTTGATTCTCCAAATACCCAGCAGTGTATCATCTCCTCAGGTGAGGCCTTTGTTCTTGTTAGTATCAATGTAAAAGAAAACAGGAAACTGACATGTCTTCCGCCCAAACAGACCATGGAGATTTGGCCCAGTCTTGTGCTCACCTCTCTTTCCATGGTCCAGCACTGAGTACACTTCTGGACAAAAATCTTTTTGCCCTTCTCAATATCACCCATTTTAGAATCTCATTGTTGCTGCATGTGACCAGAAGAGATCACCTCGCAAGTCTGTTGTCCTGCTCTTTTCTCCATATTTATTATATTGCCAAGAAACTGCTCCAGGCCTGGCCTGGAAGCATAACAAAAATGCATGACAAGGTTGGTCTAAGAAATAAGCACATGATATATTCAACAAATGTCTCAACTCCTTACATCTTAAATTTCTATGAATTTAACATTTTTCTTAGCATCTATATAATCTTCAGCTATAAAAAATAAAATAATAGTCTTAAAGAGCTGACACTGTGTTAAAAGTGGTTTTTTTTGTTGTTTTTTGTTTGTTTGTTTGTTTGGTTGGTTGGTTTTTGGTTTTGGGACCACACCTGGTGATGCTCAGAGGTTACTCCTGGCTATAGAAATCACTCCTGGCTTGGGGGACCATATGGGATGCTGGGGATCAAACTGTGGTCCGCCATCCTTGATCAGCAGCATAAAAGGCAAATGCCCTACTGCTCCACTATCACTCCAACAAAAATGTTATTTTTAATGTTCATATTTATTCACCTATTCCTCCTACTGAAGAACTAATACAAATTCACAGCTTAGAGAAAGATTTGCTAAATAAACAATGAACTAACTAGTGAGTTCTACTTTATTGGAATTTAAATGACTGTCATGGTATAGACCAATAAGCATGAACTGGCAGGGTCTTTACTTTTGTCTTGAAATAAGGAACACTTATGATTTCCTCTTTTCTGCTTATATCAACACATCTGTGTTTTGGTTCTATTGAAGATATTCTTGTTTTTTCATAATCATTGTTAAAATTATTTTATAGCTCACCTAGACCAGGGCTTTTTTTAGTGACTTCTGGTAATAGTGACCAGATAGAATGTGCTAGGTGAATCAGAATTAGAGATTAAATCACTTTCAAAGTTGGTTCTATTGCTCAACTCTTTGTACTCTGAATGAAAAGACCAGATTAAGGTTGACGCCCAGTGGTTAAAAGAAGCTAAAAATAGTTAATTATTTTCTAGCTTGACTCATCTAACCTTCATCTAAACTCTGACTCATTTTTCTCATTTATAAAATTTCAAGCTATTTTCACTGCGTTAATTCACTTTATTATTATCATTCATTTTAAAAATAAATTCTTTCAACATAGTTATGAAATATGCTGTGCCCAAGGAACTGTGCTAAAGATAAGGAAATGGGTAAGGACATAATCTTTTTCATCCAGAAATTTCATGTTCTGCTTAGAAGAAGAATAAACAAATGTTTTATGAAGGAAAGATAAGATCAATTTTGTACTATAAGATGGGTAAGGAGATAATGCAGTTTCCCTGACAATGTTTGTCTTAGTGAATCTTCAGGGATGGAAAAAAATTAGCCAGATCAGCTATATTAGCTAGTGCTTTAACAATTAATAATTGCTTGCTAACTGTGTTTGCCAGTCTGTAGCACAACTAAAGTTATGACTTCACACAAGGAAGTCCATCATTGCATTGTTTTTCTTGTTACTTAACATTTGAAATTGTCTGAATTGCATTACAGTAATGCAATCTACACTCTCCGATTTTCAATTCTTCTTTATAGGTAGTCTATCTGGAAAATAATGGTAGATTTTAATAAAGTCAAGAAAATGCTAGCTCACATCTCTGGAATAAAACCTTTCACAGTGATGGGAAGGCAGTGAAATCTTAAGTGACCAAGGGGAATGTATATGTCCCCTTGCCTATACAAGTTCCAGGTATTCCTAACTTGTGAAGCTGGTGGAGTAGGCTGAGATGGATCAAAAAACATGTTTTGTCATCAAAAGGCCCAGGCTTCATCATTAGCTGCACATGGTCTTTGAGAATCACTAACCCTGAGAGCAACCTACAAGTAACATGTCAGGAGTAGCCCATAATCTTTAGTGGTATGACCCAGCACTAAAAAGCAAAAAAAAAAAAAAAAAAAAAAAAAATATATATATATATATATATATATATATATATAGCAAGGGTGCCCTTGGGTGAATAGATAACAGAAATAAAATAAAAGGGTATTAAGGGCTAAAGAGATAGTACAGAAGGTGAGGGTACTTGCCTTGCATGCATGTGCCCAACCCAGTACTAATCCCTAAAATCCCTAACATCCCATATGTGCCCTGGCCCCCATTTTCTGTAACCTTATTAAAAGTTAATCCTGAGCACCACTGGATATGAGAAAAGAAAAGAAAGGAAGGAAGGAAGGAAGGAAGGAAGGAAGGAAGGAAGGAAGGAAGGAAGGAAGGAAGGAAGGAAGGAAGGAAGGAAGGAAGGAAGGAAGGAAGGAAGGAAGGAAGGAAGGAAGGAAGGAAGGAAGGAAGGAAGGAAGGAAGGAAGGAAGGAAGACAAAGCAGTAGGGTGTTTGCCTTGCACGCGCTAATCTAGGACAAACCGCAGTTCTGTCCTCTGGCGTCCCATATGGTCCCCCAAGTCAGGAGCTATTTCTGAGTGCATAAGGAGGAGTAACCCTTGAGCATCACCGGGTGTGACCCAAAAACCAATAAAAGAAAAAAGGAAGGGAGGGAGGGAGGAAGGGAGGAAGGAAGGAAGGGAGGGAGGGAGGAAGGGAGGAAGGAAGGGAGGGAGGGAGGAAGGGAGGAAGGAAGGAAGGAAGGGAGGGAGGAAGGGAGGAAGGGGAGGAAGGGAGGAAGGAAGGAAGGGAAGGAGGAAGGGAGGGAGGGAGGAAGGGAGGGAGAGAGGGAGGAAGGGAGGGAGGGAAGGAGGGAGGAAGGGAGGGAGGGAGGGAGGAAGGGAGGGAGGGAGGGAGGAAGGAAGGAAAGGAAGAAGAAAGACCATCATGTAAGAAAGGAACAGCTTTAGCCCCTTCCTCCTCCATGCCAATAGTCACATTCGAGGACCATCAAAGATGTCTCCTGGAAGATGCTGCAATCCTCCTTCTTTGATTGCAGATAGCTAGGTATGAAAATATCTAACCCCATGTAAAGCAATGTTAAGCATGGGATAACATGCTGACAAGCTAAGGGGAAGATTTCTGCCTATATTTTCCACAAATTGCTTCTCTTGCCATTGCTTTGCCATAAATCACCTCTTTCTTATTTTTCCTAAATAGTTGGCACTGTCAATGAAAGAGCTAATAGGGGTTATCCTTATTTCTAGAGAAAGAAACAGAACAATAAAAGACAAAATGTGGCTTCAGTTGGGAAAGTATTATAAGTATTTGAGATTAATTCAATCCTCAGCTATTTAGGTCAGGGGTATCATTAACCTTAGAATGACCAGTGTCCTTAGCTCAATCTAGTTTTTCTTATTTTTAAATTTTATTACTTTATTTAAATCCACTGATACAAAAGCTGTTCAGAATACAGTTATTTCTGGTATTCAATGTTCCGATACCAATCCCACCATTAATGTAATATTCTCTTCACTATGTCACGAGTTTCTCACCTAACCCTAACTATGCCCTCTTGGCAGGTACAAAATAATTTACTTTATATTGCTTATCACAACTAAATGGTAGTCATTATTGAGAAAAATCTTCCTAAAAGAAAATTTGTGAAAACTGTTATATCTCACAATGGGGTCAGTAAATGAAGTTTTGCTAAACTTTTGCCAGTGAGCATTCTGTGATATTCTTGTTTGTTCTAACTTGTTGAGCTTAGGTGCTTTTTATGCATCTTTCACATCTAATTTGGTATGCTCCTTCTCGAGTGTCAGCATTTAAAAAAAAATTGGAAGTGTTACCTGGCCATATGCACTGCCACACACTCCTGCATCTGTAAAGCTGAGCTGATGAGTTAACATCATGGATGTGGCTATGAGATGTGAGCATGGTTGTTGAGACTCTCAGAAGTACAAAGTGGTGGAGAGTGACTTCCTGACCCTTTTCCGAGAAGACCAGAGTTTTCAGCACCCAAACTGTTATATCTGAAGTTGTTGTTCAGAAATCAGTGGTAAAGTGATGAATTGGGCAATTGACCAGGCAGTGATTGTGGAGTGTGAGTGCAGCTACCAGGGTATCAGGCTATCAGGGCAAGACTTGACCTGACCCTCTCACAAGGTTACACCAGAGTTTGAGCTGTGGGACCAGTGTTCTCAAGAATGTTCACATCTTGTCTTGCATCTTGTTAGAGAATAAAATGTATCAATGGAGCTGATTGATGAGCTGACATGGCTATAGCTATAAGATGTGGGTCCAGGGGGCCGGGCGGTGGCGCTAAAGGTAAGGTGCCTGCCTTGCCTGCGCTAGCCTTGGACGGACCGCGGTTCGATCACCCGGCGTCCCATATGGTCCCCCAAGCCAGGAGCAACTTCTGAGCGCATAGCCAGGAGTAACCCCTGAGTGTTACTGGGTGTGGCCCAAAAACCAAAAAAAAAAAAAAAAAAAAAAAAAAAAAGATGTGGGTCCAGCTTTCTTTGTAAGAAGGGAATTACTGGGCCCGGAGAGATAGCACAGCGGCGTTTGCCTTGCAAGCAGCAGATCCAGGACCTAAGGTGGTTGGTTCAAATTCCGGTGTCCCATACGGTCCCCCGTGCCTGCCAGGAGCTATTTCTGAGCAGACAGCCAGGAGTAACCCCTGAGCACCACCGGGTGTGGCCCAAAAACCAAAAAAAAAAAAAAAAGAGAGAGAGAGAGAGAAGGGAATTACTGAAATGTTAGTGTAGATAATATTCAAGAGGATATAAGAGTAGAAATGAGAGACCTTCCAACAGAAATAACAAGACTGAAAAACTTGGTACACAAATTGAAATGTCAGTGTAGCATTGTAACAATAAATCTCCTCCATCCAACCCCCTATCCCCCCCCCACCCTGGTTACAATGAATTTCTAATGAAATCAAGAGAGAGGACTTTCACAAGGCTGTTAGAAGTACTTCTCCCCAGAATGTTTTCCCTAAGTGAGAGTCCCGTTTTTCCTACATCATGCCAGCACTGGTTGTTCTTCTTTGTGTTGTATGTTAGTGTCTGGTGTGAGATAGTATCTCATTGCTGTTTTGATTCGCATTTCGCAGATAATGGTGGTGGTGTCCGTATTTGCAAGCATTTTTTCAAGTGCCTCTAGTCATCTGTATTTTTTCTTTGTGGAAGTTTCTGCTCATTTCTTCTTCCCATTTGTGAAAGGAGTTAGATTGGATAAACTATTTTTTCCAGTCCATGATCAATCTTTGTATCCTGGACACCATTTCCTTCAAGATTAGCAGTATACTCATTAGGACTCTAATTCAACTTGCCACTCATTTAGGGGACAGGGTTGGGGGTCTCTCAGCAGAATATCCTCTGAGTCTGACATTCAATGCTCAACATTGACAAGGTGGGATTGCTTGCATGATATTGGCACCCCTAAGGCTACACTCAGCAGTACTGGAGTGGCTGTCAAGGCATGCAGCATGCATGCCTCCATTATCAAGGGAGGCACACTCCAGATGTGGCTTTTGGCTTTCCTGGTGCAGTACCTAATTTTCCTCCCAAGAAATATTTTAGCCAGAAGGCCCGTTGGAGAAGTCAATCATAACTCCTGCGTGCATTACTGGCTATATTTATGACATGGCTGTGACATTATATTTCTCTTTTCTTTTTATTTGATTTTGTCTCCTTTACTAACTACAGATATTTTGGCTTTAGTTATCCTGCAATCTTATAGAAATTTTCAGCACCAAAGACTGCTAATTCCCCCCTGGCCAGTATATTTGCAACTCTAAGGTTGAGCCAAGCCAGTTCCCAGCAACTTGATTTTTCCTGCTCTCAGCTTCATAGTGCTAAACAATAGCTTCTGCCTTTCTTGAATTCTACTTTCCGGAGGCTGCACACTTCTTGCAAACCAGAACACCTCCATCTCATGTTTCGCCTTACCTCTAGCAGGGCTCTTTCTCACCTATATCAGGTAGTTATTTGATATGTAGATTCTAGGGTCTTGTACCATTGTGTTGTCCCTCCTAACTATCCTCCTCCCTTTGTTTCCCTGAAAATACCTTGCATACCAGAGTTGTGCTTAAATTGTCATCAGCTGAAAAGTAAAATTTGTCTCCCTTCTCATAGACATGGGTCCCCATACAATGCATTTTGTGTGGTCTCAATTATTTTATATTTCATATTCGTCCACTCGTGTACCCGTTTTCCTCTCGTGAAAGTACTATGACCCACGAGGATTGCTGAGACGAAACACATCTACAGCAGTGGAGGCAGACAGCACATGTGGTACCAGAAAGTCAACTAATGCCAAACATATGTTCCAGTGCTTGAAGCTCTCTACCAAGCCTATAGTGTTCATTTTTTACATAATATAGTTGAAGGGAGGCCACAGCCTATATTGTATGGGTACTGTATTGTTTAGGTAGGCCACAGCCAGTTGTGCTCAGAGACTATCCTTGGCTCTCTGCTGGGATTTGCTTTCAGATATGCTCAGACAACCATGTGGTATCTGGAAAGAATCAGAGTTGGTAATTACCTTTACACCTAAAACTACCTCTACATCCTGAAATAGCTTTGTCTGAAGAAATTTTATGGTATTATTTTTTCTTTCTCTTTAGATTTGGACTCTGTGAAGTCTAAGACTGGGGTACCATCAGATTCAGTGTCCAGAGAGGCCCCATCTCCTATTTTAGATAGCTAATATTAAGGCACAGAAGGGCCCAATCTCTTTTATTTTTCAGTTTTTTGGTCACAGCTGGTGATACTCAATGATTATTCCTGACTATTCTTAGGTATCGCTCCTGGCAGGCTTGGGGGACCAAGTGGGATGCTGGGGATTGAATTCAGGTTAGCTGCATGAAAGGCAAGTGCCCTACCCTCTGTACCCTCTGCTCCCTCCTCCATACACACTCCAATGTCTTTTAACCTAGGATAGCAATGGCGATTATTCATAAATAACCTTCTAGGTGGTATGCGATCATCAAAGACAAAAAATATGAGATGCCTAGAGGGAAGGGGTGAAGGAAGCCTAGGTTTACACCAGTCGCTTTGTGAATAGAGTTTGGATTTTTCAGACCACAAAATATGTAGATTGGAGTTTTGGATATTTGCAAGTTTCTTGCATCTCTTTTTAAATGTTTGAGATTTTTTTTCTCTGCCTAGTTGTTTATTATATTTCCTTTTAAAAATGTTCATCTTTTCAGTAACATTAAGAAAATAAAAGGAATGTGTTGTCAATATAGGCTAGGCCTCACAGTGGTAGGGCATATGCCTTACATCCAACTGACCCAGGTTCAACTCCCAGCATCCCATATGGTCCCCTGAGCCTGCCAGTAGTAATTTCTGAGCACAGTGCCAGGAATAAACACTGAGTGCCACTGGGTGGACACAAAACAAAACAGAACAAAACAAAAGGGCTAGGCCTGTTCTGAAAAGGATAGGGATGGTGGAAATAAGAACTCCAAGTGAAAGGCATAAAGCATCAAAGCCTCAACCATAGTAAAAATCCCTTGTTTCTTGAGTTTTCTCATTCCAGAGAGGATTTTTGAATTATTTATGGAGAGGTGCAATTTTTTTACAATTCCAAATGACGTGCTACTGATTAAAGATCTCTTGTGGTTAGTGATTGTATTTTCAATTGCTGTCCTTGTTAGGTCCTGACCTCCAGACAAAAGGATATTATCATATCATCTTCATAAAACAAAGATGAAAGCCAGGTGTAGTCAGATTCTTTTTCAAACAAAATATTCATCCTGGCTTCATTGTTTAAAAGTGATGTTGAAAAATTGGAGAAAGGTTAAGTAGAACATCACAAATATTATTGATAAGTCTCTTAGGGGATGTTAAAAGAGCCAGGAGATTCATTTATTTGAGAAAGCAGAAATCTAGGTGATAACTTGATGATGGCTTGTTCATCTATTGTGCATGATTACAAGATAGATCACAAATAACATTGCAAAATGACAGAGGATTGCTTAGTGCTCACAATAGTTCTTTCTTTTAAAACTGCAAAGTGAGTTTCACACTCTTAGACAGTATAAACTGGTTCTTAAATACGATAAACAGGTTGATTGTGAAATCTGGGCTGCAGATCAACAGTTCACTTCAATGTAAACCTATTTCTGTCAAATGTAAGGGTATGGTCTGGAGGTTTGGCATGATCAGTAAAGACTCAAAGTTCCAACCCCAGCGTGCATTACCCTAACCAGGACCACTGGGAGTGATCCTGAGCAGAGAGAGAAGAGCAGCCAGAGCAAACCTCTGTCCCCACCCCTTCATAAAAAATAACAAAGAATCAGCTGTAGGTATGTAACTAAATAAAAATATTAACTTTAGATTCTGAGATTATAAGATAGAAACATTAATTTTAATCAATAAATGTTATAGTGTCTCATGTGCCAATATAAAAAATGAAAGAAAAAATCCTGCCATCAACAATGACTGAAATAATTATTTGGGGTTGGAGACATAGATCATAGTGCTGGAACTTGCATATACTACAGGATTGGGGCATATGCCTTGGCATATGATGGTTCTAGAAGCTCCATACTGGCAGTAGTCCTGTGCATCACTGCATTTGACTCCCATCGCTAAATACAAAATAAGTGTGTTTTAATAGTTCCAGGGAGATCATTCAAAGGGATAGAGACATTTCTTTGTATGTGGAAGCCATGAGTTTGGTCCTCAAACTATGCATTTCCCTGAGTACTATCAAGAGCAACTCATTGGTCACTAACCCAGGAGTAGCCCCACAGCATGACCATATATGTTCTAATTACCTCTTTCCATTTTTCTTTGTTTGTGGGACACACACACACACACACACACACACACACACACACACACACACACACTCTCTCTCTCTCTCTCTCAGAATTGCTCCTGGCTAGGGGAACCATACGGGACACCAGGGATCAAACCAGGATCCGTTCTGGGTCAGCTGTGTGCAAGGCAAGTGCCCTACCGCTATGCTATAGCTCCAGCCACCCTCTTTCCATTTTATAATATGAAGAATAAATTTAAAAGTGACCAATCCATAAGTGATCAATTTTTCTAGCATTCTTCTATACTTCAAAATTCTACTATACTTCAGAATCAATTTAGCATTCTATGTAGCATCAGTATAGCATTCTAGTGTACTTCAGAAGCTGAAAGAACACACCTACAGGTCCATGCAGAGAAAATAAGGCTTGAGTAGTTTTTGTGGATATTTATTCTTTGGTTTCTAGGTCTCTGAAATGACATTTGAACAGTAAATATCAGTTTCTCCAGGGGATTCATCTGCAATAAATCAGTGAAGCAAATTGTATGGGGAAAAGAAATCTGTGAGTACACAAGGTTTCATCCCACACCAAAGAAGTTTATAAAAATGAAACAATCATTATTTTTAAAAAAATATGTAAAATTAGGGGCCAGAGAGATAGCATGGCAGTAGGTTGTTTGCCTTACATGCAGCAGACACAGGACAGATGTTGGTTTGAGTCCGGCATCGCATATGGTCCCGCAAGCCAGCCAGGAACGATCTCTGAGCAAAAATGGCAGGCGTAACCTCTGAGAGCTGCCGGGTGTAACCCCAAAGCAAAAAAAAAAAAAAAAAAAAAAAAAGGTAAAATTACTCTCTGAAGTCTACCATTTTTCTTTTTTCTTTTTTTTTTTTTTAAAATTTGGGCCACACTTATTTGACGATGCTCAGGAGTTACTCCTCCTGGTTATGTGCTCAGAAATAGCCCATGGTTTGGGGGGACCATATGGGATGCAGGGGAATAGAACCAAGGTCTGTCCTAGGCTAGCGCTAGCAAGGCAGATGCCTTACCTCTAGTGCCACCTCTCTGGCCCCTTTCTTTTTAATTTTTTTACATTTTTCTATTTTAAATGAAAATAAATCCAGGAACTTTGTACTGCTCTTTAAGGATCCACTTAGGAACTCTGGAAATTTTCAACTTAAATGCATGTTCTTTTCATCAAATATACAAAATAAATTCTACAGAAAGCTAGAAGTTAACAATGGGGTATAAAATTTTGAAGTTCCGGATCCCAACCTTAGAACTGACACAGTTCCCTGCAACAGCACCAGGAATGAAAACTTCCCTCGGGAGAGTCCTCAATACCTCTCTGGAACCAACTTGCACTAAGGGAGATTCATACAAGATCCTGATGAAGAGGAAACATCGACAACTTAATCTAAAGGCAGGTAGCCCAACCTCATCACCTAATAGTGAAATAAAATCATAAGACACTCTGTCCTTTGATATACGCAAAAACCAAAATCACTAATTACAGAAGACTGACTACAACAATTGTTCTGGAATCATAAAGAAAGACTCTATCCTAGACTTTGTCCTAGGATCTGTACAAAAACCAAGATCTCTAACTACAGAGGACTGACTTTGACAACAACTAAGCAGATGTTTCCTGGCACCATATAAAGACCCTGGGGTTCGACAATAAACATGTCCGGAGCCTGTAGTTGATCCCATGACAGTATGCTTCAAGGGTGGAGAAACCCTATATCTCTTAGGCCAAGGGAATTGCTTTTCTAATTTTCCCAATAATTACTGTGTCCATGCAAATAGAAAAGAAAAGAAACCCAAAAACCTTGCCACACTAGTCCCCTTTTTCTATTTTTCTTCTTTTAAATTTATATTTATAGCTTCTAGACAAGGGATACTGCCCATTTTCTATTTTTGTAATTATAGAACTATAGAACATGAGTCATCTTGTTCTACCTCATATTTCTATGTCTTTCTACAAATTGAGAAAAGAAAAACTGGATGGTACCAGGGGCAAAGCAATTTCATGAGCATTGAGTGAAAATAAAAAATTATCAGAGGGCCCGGAGATATAGCACAGCGGTGTTTGCCTTGCAAGCAGCAGATCCAGGACCTAAGGTGGTTGGTTCTAATCCCGGTGTCCCATATGGTCCCCCGTGCCTGCCAGGAGCTATTTCTGAGCAGACAGCCAGGAGTAACCCCTGAACACCGCCGGGTGTGGCCAAAAAAAAAAAAAAATTATCAGACCTAATACCCAATGCAAAGTCAATAGAATCAAGGGACCCAAACTACAAGAAGCAAGCTATACAAAAAAGGGACCTATTACACTAGCAGTTCAGTGGGTGAAAGGTGAAGGTAAGGGATGCATACTGGAAATAGTGGCAGATGGAAGTCAACACTAGTGGTGTGAGTTGCCCTAATTCACTGTCACTATGTACCTTAAATATAACTGTGAAAGACTTGTAATTTACACTGGTCTCAATAAAAATTATAAAATAAAAACACTGATGTGAAAAATTAACAAAACTTGGGCTGGAAAATTAGTTCAGGAGGTAAAGGTATTTTCTTTGCATGCAGCTTACCCAGATTCCAATCCCCAACATCACATATGTTCCCCAGGGACTCAACTAAACACAGAGCCAGGAAGAGTCCCTGTGCACACTTTAGTGTGGTCCCCAACATAGCATCCACCCTAATAATGGTCCCTGAGCAACACCAGGTGTTGTCCTATGGCTTTTAGGACCACTGAGCATAGGCAGTATTTTATCATAGGATTGAACATTAAACCTCTAGTATAGTTAGTCCTGTATCTTTGGAATTAAAATTCCCCAAAATAATCCAATTTTACCAAGAGGAAAACAATTTGCAGCATAGATGATAGAAAGAGATATGAAATTATAAAAGATCACGTATAACTAGCCAAACAAAAATCCAGTAAGAATAATTCTGAAAGAAAATTTATAAAAAGTCATTACTATGAATCAAAAGTTCTTTTTGGGAGGAGGGAGTTCCAAGTGGTGCTCAAGAGACCCAGAACCCTTTTCTGGCTGAGGCCAGTAGAGTCAGTAGTTCAATAAAAGGGTAGGAATATATCATACTTCCTGTATTACCTGAGAGCACCCCCTTCTGCCCAGTAGTGCTTGGGTACAGACAGGGCTGCAACCGGCAGTAGCTCAGGGACCTTATGTTTCTATGTATCAAACTGCTTGGAAGACATATGCTTTAATCCCTGTACTGTCTAGCCCTATGTGGTCCCAGTACTTCTATGTCTAAGGAAAACACTTCATTTGAACTGAGGTATGAACTATTTGGCCTGCACAATCATGGGGAGTGGCCTGTGGTCTTCAGGTTACTGTTTTATAGTCTCCCTCCTGCTCAAAATTATAGCTTTCAAAACATAAAGTCATTAGAATAAAAGTAAGGAGAACAATGAAACAGAATTGATAGCCCATAAATAAAACAAAACCATCCATATATGAACAACCAAATAATGATACAGATGTCAATAACATACACTAGAGAAAGGAAAATCTCTTCAATAAATAAATAGTGCCAGAAAAATATAGACAGCTACATGCCAAAAAATAGGCAGAAAGAAAAATGAAAAAGAAACAAATATCTTATGCATTCAAAATGCTGTTCGTAAAATATTGAAGATTTGAATATAAGGCCTAAGTGATAAATACATGAAAAAAACATAAATAGTAAGCTCCTTAAAACTAGTCTGAAAAATATCTTTAGGGATTTCTATGCAAAGGCAAAGGAAATACAAACAAATCAGACTACATACAGCTAAAAAGCATCTTTGCCACAAAACAAAGCATTATTAATATGTAAAGTGGAACAGGAGACTATACTTACAACTTACACAGTTCAACATGGGCTTAATATTCAATTTCTCTCCACAATTTTAATACTTTCAGGCTTCTTTACCCTTATTTCTTTCTGGAAATAAGAATCTGCAAATGGAAAGAGAACCAACAAGAGGGCTGGCCAGCTGCATGACTAGTTCCTCAATTACTCTGAGGCTGCAGAGATTGAACCTGGCCCAGGGCCCTGAAGGGAACCAGCAAGAGGGCTAACCAGTGGCTAACTCCCAGACTCCCACTCCACAGCCACATGTATGTCCTCTAAAGGAATGCCAGCACACACACACACACACACACACACACACACACACACACAACACCACACTGCAAGAGACACAATGGAGAAAAAATACAGAACACCAACATTCATAGAAAATGATGATGGTAACTCTGTAGATGCAACAAGTGCAAGCCATCTTTGCAGCCTCTTGGATAAAGACATTAGAGAAGAAATCTAGAGAATGCTCAAAGAACTCACAGAAAGCATCAAACAACCAAATGAACTACAAATAAGAGTCAAAAGAATATGAAAGAAGAAATGAGAAAACTTCAAACTGAAATAACTGTACTGAAAAATTTGGTACTGAAAAATATCACTGGAAAGCCTCATCAAAAGCATTACAATGGCTGAGAATAGAATCAGTGAGTTGGAATATAAGATACAGAACAATTTCATATAACAGAAGAGGTTGGAATAAAGCCTTAAAATAAATGATCAAATGATGAAAAAAATTCTCAAATAAAGTGAACAGACAAAAATAGAAGTCTGGGATAAACTCAACAGAAACAACATAAAAATCTTTGGAGTCCAGAGTCCCAGGAAGAGAATCCTGATGAAGAATTAACAATCAAGGTCACAGGGGTCCTCAAACTTTTTAAACAGGGGGCCAGTTCACTGTCCCTCAGACCATTGGAGGGTCTGACTATAGTAAAAACAAAACTTATGAACAAATTCTTATGCACACTGCATATATCTTATTTTGCAATGAAAATATAAAACAGATACAAATACAATATGTGGCCCGCGGGCCATAGTTTGAGGACCACTGAAAGGACATCATTGCATAGAAACTCACAGAGCTAATGAGTATCTGCAACTGGATCCTGCATGCCCCAAGAGTACTAGCTAAAAGAGATCCAAAGGAAAGCACCCAAGACATCCTAGTCACGATGGCCAAACCCATATATAGGGATAGATACTGAAATCAGCAAGATCAAAAAAAAAGGGAAATTACATTCAAAGGAGCATACTTAAGATTTATAGTAGAGGGGCCAGAGAGGTGGCGCTAGAGGTGAGGTGGCGCTAGAGGTAAGGTGTCTGCCTTGTAAGCGCTAGCCAAGGAGGGACCACGGTTCGATTCTCTGGCATCCCATATGGTCCCCCCAAGCCAGGGGCGATTTCTGAGTGCTTAGTCAGGTGTAACCCCTGAGCATCTATTGGGTATGGCCCAAAAAAAACAAAACAAAACAAAAAGATTTATATTAGATCTGTCACAAGCAGCCATCAAGGCCTGAAGGTAGACATGAGCTACAGTGACAAAACTCAATGAAATGAACACTTTGCCAAGAGTACTTTACTCAGCCAGACTTACATTCAGGTTTCAAGAAAGGATACACAGATAAACAACTGCTCAGAAACTTTATAGACTCAAAATTAGACTTAAAAAATGAATCGAGAGGTCAACTTTAAGACAAGATAGACCCAACAGACACACCAAACTCATAAAAAAGATGACACTAAATCCACGACAATCATCTCTCTCAAAATCAATAGAAATGGGACTGGAGAGATAGCACAGCTTTTGCCTTGCAAACAGCCGATCCAGGACCTAAGGTGGTTGGTTTGAATCCCCGTGTCCCATATGGTCCCCCGTGCCTGCCAGGAACTATTTCTGAGCAGACAGCCAGGAGTAACCCCTGGACACTGCCAGGTGTGGCCCAAAAACAAAAAAACAAACAAAAAAAAATCAATAGAATATACGCTCCAGTTAAGAGACATAAATGTGGGGCCAGAGAAATATCAAGGAGGCGGGGTGTTTGCCTTGCATGCAGAAGGACGGTGATTCAAATCTTGGCATTCCATATGGTCCCCTGAGCCTGCCAGGAGCGATTTCTGAGCATAGAGCCAGGAGTGACTCCTGAGTGCTGCGGAGTGTGACACAAAACACAAAAACAAAAAAGAGAGAGAGACAGAGAGATAGAGAGACAGAGAGACAGAGACAGAGTGGAAAAATAGATCAAAAGTTGAATCCAACTTAATGTTACCTACTAGGAACACATCTGAACAGTCAGAGAAAACTTAGAATCAAAGGTTGGAGAACAATCATTTAAGAAAACAATTTCCTTAAAATGTGTGGCTATACTAATATCAGAAAACACAGACTTTAGCCTGAAAAGGGTTATAGGGGACAGAGATGGATATTCCATAATTCTCAAGAGATATGTACAACAGAAAGAAATCATACTCCTAAACATATATGCAACCAATGAGGGAACAGCAGAATATTTAAAACAATTGCTGACAGACTTAAAGGAAGATATCAGTAACAACACAATAATAGTAAGAGTATTAAACATCATCCTGTCACCATTCAATATGTCAACCATGCTAAAAACCAGGGGGATATACTGGGTCTGAAGGGAGAAATAGAAGAGTGGCTTAGTAGATAGATATACATAAGGCTCTCTATCCCAGAAAACTAGATGCACATTCTTCTCCAAAGCACCTGGATCATTCTATAAGATAGAGCACATGCTGGCCTAAAAAACATACCTCCATAAAATCAAGAGAATAGAAAATGAACAAACTACCTATTCAGTTTATAATACACTAAAATTAGAAGTGAATCATAAACAGATACAAAGAAAATATTTTAACACCTGGAAATTATTCAGCGTACTACTGAAATATCCATGTGTCAGAGACAAAATCAGAGAGGAAACCAAAAGATTCCTGGGAATAAATGAGAATGAAGACACAAATTATCAGAATATGTGATACAGAAAAAGCAGTAATAAAGAGGAAAATTTATAGCTTTGCAAGCACACATCAGGAAGAAAGAAGGGGACTACATAAATAATTTAATGGCACAGCTTATAAAATTTGAAATGATCAATTAAATGATCCCAAAATAAGCAGATGGAAGGAAATAATAAACTTAGAGCAGAAATCAATAAAATGGAATTAAAAAAATCCGAAAGATCTTAATAGCAAGAGTCTGTTCTTTGAAAAAATAAATAAGATCAATAAACCATTAGCCAAACTCACAAAGAAAGGGAGAGAAAGAAACTTAATAAACTGAACTAGAAGAAATTAAAGTGGGGAGGTTACTATAGAAACTACAGAAATTTAGGGTTATCAGAGGTTACCTTGAGAAACTTTATGCCACAAAACAAGAAAGTCTGGAAGAAATGGATAAATTCTTGGACTGTTGGGGCCAGAGAGATAGCATGAAGGTAAGGCATTTGGCTTACATGCAGAAGGACGGTGGTTCAAATGGGAATATGGTCCTCCATGCCTGCCAGGAGTGATTTCTGAGCATAGATCCAGGAGTAACCCCTGGGCACTGCTGGGTGTGACCCCCCAAAAAAATTATTGGACTGTTAATAATCTCCAAAAGTTTAACCAAGATAATCTGGCATATATGAGAAAATTAAAATGGTGATCAAAAGAATTCACTGGTGATTTTTTTTTTTTTATTTTTGGACCACACCTGGCGGTGCTCAGGGGTTACTCCTGGCTGTCTGCTCAGAAATAGCTCCTGGCAGGCACGGGGGACCATATGGGACACCAGGATTCGAATCAACCACCTTTGGTCCTGGATCGGCAGCTTGCAAGGCAAATGCCGCTGTGATATCTCTCCGGGCCCTCACTGGTGATTTTTAAAAAACTTTTCAAGAGAACCTACTGCAATCCTACTCATGATTTTTTAGGAAATTGATGAAACAAAAAAACCTCCCAAATAAAAGCAGATAGAGATACCAATATTCTTGATAAGCATAGATGCAAAGGTCCTCAACAAAATCCTAGCAAGTAAGATTCACTGTCTCATCAAGATCATACTCTGTGACAAAGTAGGATTCATTCCACAGATGCAAGGATGGTTTAACAAATGCAAGTCAATCAACATAATACACCATAATAAAAGAAAAAAAAACACATGATCATGTCAATAGATGCAGAGAAAACATTCGATAAGATCCAAAACCCATTTATGATAAAAATTCTCAATAAGATGGGAATGGAATGAGCTTTTCTCAATATAGTTAAGGACCCTTACTACAAGCACATGAAAAATATTATACTCAATGGGGTAAAACTGAACACATTTTCTCTAATATCTGATACAAGACAAGGCTGCTCTTCTCACCAACACTATTCAACATTTTACTGGAAATACTGGCTTTAGCAATCAGATAAGAAAAAAGATATCAAGGGAATTCATATAGGAAGGAAGAAGCCAAGCTCTCATTATTTAAAAATGACATGGTACTATATTTATAAAGTCCTAAATACTCTACCAAAAAGCTTCTAGAAACAATAGGTTTATATAGCAAAGTGGCAGGTTACAAAATTAACACACAAAAACCCATGGTCTTATTATATACAAATAATGATAGAGAAAAAATAGACATTTAAAAAATAAATCCCATTCACAATACTACCACAGAAACTCAAATACCTTGGAGTCAAATTAAGGAAATAAAATGCCTATACAAAAAAAAAAAAAAAAAAAAAAAAACCCTGCGAAAACACTACTTCAAGAAATAAAAGAGGCCACAAGGAAATGGAGACATATACCCTTTTCATGGATTCAACATAATTAAAATGGCAATAAGCCCCAAAGTATTGTACAAATTTAATTAAATTCTTTTAAGGATACATATTTTGAAAAAGTGGATCGAGCACTTCTGAAATTCATTTTAAACAATAAATACCCACACATAGCTAAAGCAATTTTTATGTAAAAGAAGTTGGGAGGCATCACATTCCCCAGCTTTGAATTGTATTACAAAACAATAGTTATTAAAACAGCATGATATTGGAATAAGGACAGATTCTCAGATCAGTGGAATAACTTGAATATCCAGAGAATGACGCCCAAACATACAATCAATTAATCTTTGATAAACAGACAAGAATCACAAAGTGGAGAAAGGAAAACCTCTTCAGCAAGTGATAATTGGTACAACCGGTCAGTCACATGCAAAGTGTGAACTCAGACATCTTTTTAATACCATTCACAAGGGTCAAATCAAAATAGATTAATCATGCCTGAAACTATAAGGTATATAGAAGAAAACACAGGCAAAACACTCCATGACATTGTGACTAAAGGTGTATTTTCAAGGAGAAAACACCACTATCCAAGCAAGTGGAAGCAAAGATAAACAATAGAGCTACATTAAACTGAGAAGCTTCTGACTTCAAAGTAAATGGTTATTAGGATACAAAGGCCACCAAGGAATGGGAGAAACTATTCATCCAAAACCATCTGATAATATAAACAAGGTACTAACAAAACTTAATAAGAAAAAAAGTAATTTAAACCCATCCAAAAATAGGGAGAAAAAAATGAACAGAAATTTCCTCAATGAAGAAAGACAATTGTTCAAAAAGCACATGAAAAAGCTCTACATCGGGCCTGGAGAAATAGCACAACAGTGTTTGCCTTGCAAACAGCTGATCCAGGACCTAAGGTGGTTGGTTCGAATCCCGGTGTCCCATATGGTCCCCCGTGACTGCCAGGAGCTATTTCTGAGCAGACAGCCAGGAGTAACCCCTGAGCACTGCCGGGTGTGGCCCAAAAACCAAAAACCAAAAACAAAAAAAGCTCCACATCACTAATCATCAAGGAGATGCAAATCAAAACAGCAATGAGGTATCTCACATCACAGAGACTAGCATGCTTCACAAAGAACAAGTATAATCAGTGCTGGCATGAATGCAGGGAGAAAGGAACTCTCATTCACTGTGGGTGGGAATGCCATCTAAACCAACCTTTCTGGAAAACAATATGAGTTTTCCTCAGAAACCTGGAGACCAAGTTCCTATATGATCTGGCAATACCACTTTTAGGAATATACCCTAGAAACACAAAAACACAATACAAAAATGCTTTCTGAGCTACTATGTTTATTGCAGCACTATTTATAATAGTCAGAATCTGGAAACAACCCAAGTGCCCAACAAGAGACAAGTAGCTAAAGAAACTGTGGTACAACTACCCAATGAAATCCTATGCAGCTGTTAGGAAGAATGAAGTCATGAAATTTGCTTATACATGAACAAACATGGAAAATATTATGTTGAGTGAAATGAGTCAGAGGACGATGGATAGGCATAGAATAGTTTCACTCATCTGTGGGATATAAGAAAAATAAAAGACAGTATGGTAATAATATTCAGATACATTCGGGATGAGGTTTGAAAGAACCAGCCTATGATATGAAACTCGCCACAAAGATTGGTGAGTGCAGTTAGAGAAATAACTACACTAACAGCTATCATGACAATGGTAGTGAGTGAGAAAAATAGAACGCCTTTCTCAAATACAGGCAGGAGTGGGGAAGTAGGGAGATAGGGGCGTTGGTGTTGGGAAGATCGCACTAGTGAAGTGGGATGTTCTTTTTTTATAACTGAAACCCACTACAAACATGTTTATAATCATGGTGCTCAGATAAAGATATTATTAAAAATAAAATAAAAATATTGGCTTGGTGCCAGAGAGATAATATAAAGATGATGGCACTTGTATTGCATGAGGCCAGGTCTGGTTCAATCCTTATAACTGTATTTGTTCTCAAAGAGAAGGATTGATCCCCGTGTACAAAGACAGGAATAAACCTTGAGCACCCACAGATATGCCCCAAAACAACAAGAACAAATCTTGACTTGCATCTGCTCTTGAATGCTTTACTTTCTGTGTAATGACATCTGTTACCCAATCACTTGTCTCTACAGAGAATAATGAACAGGGCAGCATTGTTTAGGAGCAGGGTAAACAGTTTAAGCACTCACCAGAAAAGTGAATGAAATGAACACAATCTGACAAGCTTCAAGAACATTCAAGTCATATGACATTTAAAACCAGTTTAGTAAGGAAAAGGCAGAGTTATTGCCTGCAACCGTTAAGTTATAGCAGCCACTCTAAATGCTGAATAATCCTTTGTCCTCTTTTTACTCTTATATATATATTAAAGGAGTTTTCTTTCTTTTCTGCCTGACTGCACATTTTTCTCACTCTTCTTATTATCAACTCACCTTTGCCAAATCATGTGTGGTACACACACACACACACACACACACACACATACACACACACACACACACACACACATCACCCCACACATCCTCTTACTCTACTTCTAACCAACAATGATAACATTCATAATTGGCTTCTATTCTGTAAGTTAAAATATTTCACCTCATTTGGTGATTTTCAATAAAAATAACAGAAGAAATTTAAAGTAAATGATATAATTATTCAAATAAAAAGAAATTAGTGTGGGGCCTAGATATGTATATCAGCCATAGTAGAGTGGCTGCCTTTGCAGACATGAGGGAGGCTAGTAGACTTAGTACCAGGCAGTGTCCCCAAATACTGGAATCTTGTGGCATTGGCATGTGTGATATCTAGGGCTACAACCACACAGTCACTCTCTGGTGTGTCACAAATGAAATGTGTAATTCTTTTTTTTTTTTTTTTTTTTTTTTTGGTTTTTGGGCCACACCCAGTGGTGCTCAGGGGTTACTCCTGGTTGTCTGCTCAGAAATAGCTCCTGGCAGGCATGGGGGACTATATGGGACACCGGGATTCAAACCAAGAAATGTGTATTTCTAAAGCCAGCACTTCAACTAAGTGTGTAAGCCCTGAAATTAAGTGTAAGCCCCTTCCAAGCACCTCACAACAGCAATAAACACAAACAAGAAAGAGAGGACTGGGGAAATAGTACAGAGTTAAGGCAGAACCTTGCATATCGCTTTTTAATTTCCATTACTACATGTTTCCTAAGCATTTTCAAATGGGACCCTGTTGGCCAAGAGTTAGTGGCTCCCAGAACTTACTGAGTACCTCTTGGGGAAGGGAGAAAATATAGTGGTTTTTTTTCTCTACGTATTGTTTTTATAGTTTTCCCCCTATTTATTGTACTTGAGCCTTTATTAAACCTTCATGATTTTCTTCATGGTTTCATCTGTTCATGGTTACAACTCTCTTTATGCTTTCCTTTTTACTATTACTCAGATTTGCTTGTTGTTTCTACTTGAATCAGAGTATTTTTTTCTAAGAATTCTATCAGGTGTGTGTGTGTGTAAGTTTTGTTAATTTTTCTAGTATAGTTCTTTGATAGTGCTCAGGGAATCTCTACTATCTCTGTTCTGGGGATCATGAGGCTCCAAAGGTTTAATCTGGGCCTCTGATGTGTAAATACCATTGAGTTTTCTTTATAATCCTGAATCTCTTTTAGCAAAGAACATAAATTACTCACTTCAGGATTAAACAGATAATACAGCATACAGCTGGCAGGGGTTTGATCCCCAGCACCCCATATGGTTCCTAGAATACTGCCGGAAGAAATCCCTCAGTACAGTCAGGAATAACCCCTGAGCACTGCCAGATGTAGCCCCCAAATCAAGGAAAAAAATGCTGACTTCAAATTTCCAGTGCCTTAAAACTATCTTTAGCTCTCATAGTTTAAAATTTGAGGCATATGCAACAATTGTGTTATTTTCTACATGTAGACTATATGATGACAGTAATACTGTAACTAACATGTCAACCTCTAGCTTATAGATAATATATAAAAGTGTGCATATGTATGAATATAGGTACATAGTATGTAAATATACATGCATATATGTACATAAGTAGAAAGAGGGTAGAGAGAAAAGGTAAATTCAGTTCTTCATATAAGATATTTGTTACTGAATGGCATCTCAATTTCTTTCAGACCCTAGTTTTTATTTTTCTCTCACATCATCTATAAACTGTTATCAACCAGTCTCTCTCTTTTTTTTCTCTCTAAGTCAAAAGCCCGACTGCTCTTTCTTTATTAAATAAACCCAATACAAAATCCAACCAGACAGGGTAAGGTGGAATAAGATCCAGGTGGACTTTTTTTGCATATCAAAGGAAGAGGTTTAAGGGAAAGAAGAAGATGAGAGAACACCTTGTTCTGAGTTAATAGCTGGGTGTCATCTTACAATTCCACTCTTTCTATTTAAAACAAAACAAAACGAAATGAAAAAAGCTACAAAAGTTTTGTTCTACTGTTTTTTGCAAGAGAACTTATAAAAGTGGTTGTTATTTTGCATAGGCACAGTAAAAGTTGGCTGGAAAAAATTAAAGGTCAGATTGTGCATACATATTCTCAAAACAATTAGCTTTTTCCAAATATTTGTCTAATACATATCACAAATTTTTTCCATAGACTTCTCTGAACATAAACATTAGAACCTTTCTGCAGATACACTTAATTTAAAAAAAAAATTTTTTTTTTGTTTTTGGGCCACACCTGGTGGCACTCAGGGGTTACTTTTGGCTCTGTGCTCAAAAGTTGCTCCTGGCAGGCTTGGGGGAGCATATGGGATGCCGGAAATCAAGCTCTGGTCTGTCCTAGGTTGGCAGAATGCAAGGCAAATGTCCTACAGCTGTGCTATTGCTCCAGCCCCCTAATTTGAAATTTCTTTTTTTTTTGGTTTTTGGGTTCAAATAGTCTCTTTAAAGCACAAGTCTAATCACATTATTACTGACTTTGCAAAAACAAACAAACAAACAAAAAAACAAAGAACAAAAATCTACACTTCTTTATAACTTAGGCATTTTTCAATGGGGCCGGTGAGGTGGCACTAGAAGTAAGGTGTCTGCCTTGCAAGCACTAGCCAAGGAAGGACCGAGGTTTGATGCCCCGGCGTCCCATATGGTCCCCCCAAGCCAGGGGAGATTTCTGAGGGCTTAGCCAGGAGTAACCCCTGAGCATCAAATGGGTGTGGCCCAAAAAAGAAAATAAAAACAAAATTATTCTGCTGATGTTTCACAAACAAAAAAGACAACTTTTAAAACTAGTAGTTTAAACTTCTTAAAAGTTTAAAACTAGTAGTTTAAGTCTTTAAGCTATTCCAAGATCAAATACATTGGGAAAATTAAGTAAGAATCCCAGGGTTGGGGCTGGAGAGATAGCATGGAGTTAGGGCATTTGTCTTCTATGCAGAAGGATGGTGGTTCAAATCCTGGCAGCCCATATGGTCCCCCATACCTGCCAGGGGTGATTTCATAGCACAGAGCAAAGGAGTTACCCCTGAGCAAAGCCAGGTGTGACCCAAAAACAAAACAAAAAAAATTTCCGGATTTTACAGTGTTGTGAGAATTTCTGAAAAAACAAACAAAAACCAAAACACCTGATTTGCTTTGTATCAGTGTTTTATAAATTTGTTTTGTTTTATAAATTATATATATTTGTCGTGTTTTTGTTTTCTTCTTTTCCTTAACTTCACCTGTTTTGGTTCTGCCTGGTACAAAAACCTACAAGAAAAAGTCTTGCCTGGGATAAAAGCTCAGGTTAAAACCAGGGCACAGAGATGATGGATCCTGACACTCTCACCCCCAAATGCACCAGCAATATAATACAGCACCATTTCTTTTTGCAAAGACATACTAAGAAAGGGGAAATTTTACATATCGAAACAAGCTCTTATCTACTAGGGATAAGAACTCATACATTTTACAATACAGGGATTCCTCCCACCTTGAACATATGTCATGTGGTGCTAACTTAGACCCATGTGATTGGACAGCGACTGTCCAACCATGAACCTTAGATCTCAGACATAGATCTGACACAGCTCTCTGCAACAGCTCCAGGAACCAAACTCCCTCTGGGACATTCTTAATACTGCTCTAACACCAATATGTGCCAGTTTTGATATGACATCCTGACAATGAGGAAATGTCAACAACTAGGTCTAAGAGCAGGTTGTCTTACCTCACTACCTAACAATAAGATGAAATCAGAAGACACATCATCCTTTGATCTGTGCAAAAGCCAAGATCGCTAACTACAGAAGACTGACTGTAACAACCATGACTGGGCAGAACTTATCCTGGGACCAATAAAAAAGACCCTAGTCTAGCCTTTGGCCTACGACCTGTACAACAACCAATATCTCTAATCCCAGAGGTCTGTATGAGACAACTGCAACTGAGCAGAACTTCTGGAAACATAATGAAAGACTCTATCCTAGGCTTTATACTAGGATTGGTGCAAAAATCAAGACTGATTAAAATTAGTGTTGGAACAGAACTTCTAGAAACATAAAGGAAGTCTTCACTCTAGTCTCCATCCTATGACCTGTGCAAATACTGAGATCTCTAGTTACAGAGGCCTGATTTTATAATCCACTACTGAGCGGAAAGTTTCCAGACAGCACAAAAGCACCTAGGGAAGAGCATGTATGGACCCTATAGTTATTTCCATGACAGTATGCTTCAAGGGTGGAGAAACCCTGTATCTCTTAGGCCAAGGGAATTCCCTTTCTAATCTTCCCAATATTACTGTGCCTATGCAAAAAAAAAAAAAAAAAAAAAAAAAAAAAAGAGGGCCCGGAGAGATAGCACAGCGGCGTTTGCCTTGCAAGCAGCCGATCCAGGACCAAAGGTGGTTGGTTCGAATCCCGGTGTCCCATATGGTCCCCCGTGCCTGCCAGGAGCTATTTCTGAGCAGACAGCCAGGAGTAACCCCTGAGCACCGCTGGGTGTGACCCAAAAACTAAAAAAAAAAAAAAAGAAAAGCACAAATTAATTTTTTTGTTATTGTTTTGCTGTTGGTTTTTTTTCTTTTTTTGTGTGTGCTTTGTTTTGTTTTTATTTCAGGACTGTGGTTATTATTTTATTGTTGTCTTTATTGTTGTGGTGCTTTTTTGGGTTCTTTTGTTTGATTTGTTTTGGTTTGGTTTTTATGTGTTTCTTTCTTTTTCCCTTTCTTCTCTTAAATTGATTTTTATAGACTTTAGAAGTACTCCTCTCATTTCTTTCTTGTTTGATTCTTACCCCCCCTTTTTTATTCTCTTTATTTTTTCTTCCCTTCAAACAGAACCACATAACTTGAACCATCTTGTTCTGCCTCACAAATTGAGGAGGAAATAATGGAGAGTACCAAGACCAAACAGGTGTATTAACATTGAGTAGAAATAAAAAATGATCATACTTAAACACCAAATCCAAAACCAACAACAGAATCGAAACCCAATCTATAACAAGCTAGACACAGAGGGGACCACTTATACTAGCCATCCGGGGGTCAAAAGAGGGGATATGGGATGCATGCTGGGAACAGGGGTGGAAGGAGGACAACACTGGTGGTGGGAATCCCCCTGATTCAATGTCACTATGGGCCTAAAATATTACTGTGAAAGAATTGTAATCCACTTTGGTCAAAATAAAAATTATTTAATTAAAAAAAAGATTTGCCAAGTGTTGTATGCAATATGACTCATGTTGTTATTCAAATTTAAAATTTTATGTTAAAAGTGATTTATGAGACAGGAGTGATAGCACAGTGGTAGGACATTTGCATTGCACTTGGCAGAGCCAGGTGGACCTGAGTTTGATCGCTGGCATCCCATCCCTGAGCCTTCCAGGAATTATTTCTTGGTACAGAAACAGGAGTAGCTCCTGAGCGCAGCCAGTTGTGGCCCAAAGACCAAGAAAAAAAAAGTGACTTACTTATTGGTTACTTTTAAAAATTAATTTTGTTTTGTTTTGGGTCATACCCAATGGTGCTCAGTGTTTACTCCTGCCTTTGTACTCAGTGATCACTTCTGGAAGTGTTCCAGAAACCGTATGTGATGCTGAGATTGAAAGTGAGGTTGGATGTCTCCCATATTTTGGTGGGCCTATGTAAACAATGTTTGCCACTCTAACACCGTTTTTACTGTGCTCCTTTGACTCTAAACCTTAAAAAAAACCACTTAAACTTTTGATGTTAACTTAAATTAATATGCATGTGCATGAAAATGTAAAAAAACAATACTATGCCTTCAATGTTTAAGGAGTCACATAAATTTCATGACCTTATATTGCTTTGTGTACTGCTAAGAAAAGTTATAATGTACTACAATCTGGGGACTTGTGGACAAAGTAATTGTACATAGTGTCTGTTTTATTTTTATTAATGTTCTTTGACTGTAAGTTCAAAATTTAGCTGTCAGCAAGGGGATTTCTTCTGAGAACTCTGTTTATGGGTGATTGCCCTTCCACTGTAACTTTACCTTGTCCTTTTTCTTTGCATTATTGCTCTCATAATTAAAAATGAAAAATTTTTAAAAAGTGAGGTTGGTTGCATGCAAGATAACCTCTGCACCATATCTCCAACCCAAAAGTTATTCATTTCTCTCTATATGTTAAGAACAATGGTTTAATACTTTTTATGATAGAGATTTTATTTTACATAAAAACAACCAGTTTAATCATATATTAAGTAAATGATATCTGATTTATATGTTGCAAAGCATATAAGTACATTTTTACATCTTGAGAAAATACTGATTTAAGATAGTTTAAAGCACATCAGTCAATTCTAAGATGCAGTAACCAGTATGAACACCAGATAGCGCCAAAAGCATAAGTCCTTTTGGACAAAAGCATGTAAAATGTTTTATTTCAAGGATAACAATTCAATGATGATAACTATCATCTTTTGATTATCTGTTATATTTTAAGTATTTTTCTAGGCAATTTATATTTACAAAATAATTTAATCTTTACAATATTTTTAAAATGAGCTATATTATCTCCATTTTACAAATGAGATTATTTTAGTTAATGTTTTATTGCTTTGTTTCACCTTGATCTCTTTGATTTAACATTTTCATGTGCTGTTCTAGGGTTTTGACATAAGGGATATTAGTTGTGATTTGGAATGACCTGTGAGTTGTTATATTGTATTTCTTGCTTGTAAATATAGAGATTGAGATTTAGTGAGATTCACTAATTTGCCCCAAATTAAATGGCAATGGCAATTGCTAAAGGAAAAAAGTCTCTCTAAAGCTAAAAAGTGACTATGAAAAATTTTTTTTAAATTTCTAAAATTAATATTTCCTCTTTTCCTTCTTTACTTTTCCATGAGCACTAGATAATGCTAACATATTAAATGCATATCATATACTTTACTCATATATGCTTATCTAAATATTTCAAAAATTAACTAAGCAAAAGCTATATATTACTATACCAAAATAAATACACCACTGTACTCTAGGTGATTATTTCAAGGTACAAGAAGAAAATTATAAGAAAATAAGAGTAAATTAATGCCAGGACAAATTCAACCTATAACAAGTAGTAAGACATATATTAAGGCAATTACCTGAACAGTTATCACTTTTTCTTTCCTTTTATTTGAAATGGTGGTGGTTGGTAATATTAACATTTTATTGATACTTTTTTTTGTCTTTTTGGGCCATGCCTGGCTTCACTCAGGGGGTATTCCTGGCTCTGTGCCCAGAAATCACTCCTGGCTTGGGGGACCATATGAGCTGCCAGGAATCAAACCTACATCCTTCCTGGGTCAGCCATGTAAAAGGCAAACACACTACCACTGTGCTATCGCTCCGGCCCCTATTCATACATTCAAGTCTATTTCTTCACAGAATGATTCTGAAAAAAAAAAAAGGTTATTTTCTATTTTTATACTAAAAATTACTATTTAAAATGTTTTATTTATCTTTATTATTTTTACTTATATACAACTTATAACAAGTCTTATCATTATCATGTAGATATATGTATATTGCTGTCACATATGTACAAACTCCTCCACATGCTACTGCATTCTGTTAAATTAGTTTTCTGTTCTCTCCTCATGAAAAATAAAATATTCTCGTATGTATGATTTTCCAATTCCAACGTGTAAATATTCCTATATTTTTGTGCCAATTTTAAACTTAATGTTATTGAACACAAGACTGGAAGAGATGCACATAAATAACTCTCACAACTTGGAGGAAAGAAGCTCTAAGACATACACCTATGCAATTACTAAAGGGCTGTGTGGTGTGTAGAAAGCTAACTTTCTTGCTTCATATGAATAAAAACATGTCCATTTTCTCTTATTTGCTGACTGCTCTCTCCATGCTACATGGAAACCTCTTGTGCTCTCCTATCTCCACTCATCCTTGCATTATATCCCTACAGACAAAATCAGTGTAGCATGTCCTATATCCTTCCTGTAAAATCACCTCTTGGGAAGTCTCCATCTCTTTTCATTAGATATACTGTGGAGACTGCCGAACCTTTGAGATTTATATATCTACATGGAAGGTGAAAGTGTTCTTTGCTCTCTGAGGAGCCATCAGCTAAAGGAAATAAGAGCTGATGAATAAATATTTCTGTCTTTGGTACGAGCAATAATCAGGCCCATTCTGCATGACTCTTCAGAGGGTCTTATATTATTAGTATTGAGGCTCAGTTATCCAGAGAGACCACCACTTAAATGGCACAATCTTGAATAAGCTTTCTAATTTTCCTTTTTCTTTTTTTTTTTTTTTTGGTTTGTTTTTTGGGCCACACCCGGTGGTGCTCATGCATTACTCCTGGCTGTCTGCTTAGAAATAGCTCCTGGCAGGCACGGGGGACCGTATGGGACACCGGGATTCGAACCAACCACCTTTGGTCCTGGATCGGCTGCTTGCAAGGCAAATGCCGCTGTGCTATCTCTCCGGGTCCTCCTTTTTCATTTTTTCTCAGCTGCTCATTTCTGCTCCATGGATTAATATTCCTTGATAAGCTTTTGACTCGAACAAGACCTGCTCTTGAGTTCTCCTTCTTTAGAAGGCTTTGTCAGAGACACTGAACTTGCAAGGTCACATGATAATAGTGAAGTGATGAAATGTAGTCATCACCAACTACACTGAGTAGGATACTAATTAAATTTTATCTACAAAAGCCTGTTTGCTTTATTTTTAATTGCAAGTGGAGACCATTCAGGTTAGTCTGGAACTATAACTTCTAAAGAAAAATATAACTCCTTACTAAAATGAAAGTGGAATCTAATATGAGAGGAAAATACTTGTGAACATAATGCCATCTATCAATTGCTTCTGGCTTCCATTTTAAGTTTCTATTTCAAAAAATTAATAAAAGCACATTTATTTAGTAAGATATATGTTTTTTTCTGCCCATATTCACCATATGATGTCCTTGTTGTAAAACAGAAATAATCTTTTTTAAGGCCACACAATCCTTATTTGTTTTTTGAATTACACCTGACAATGCTCAGAGGTTACTGCTGGTTCTGCACACAGAAATTACTTTTTGAAGTGCTTCGGGGACCATATGGTATACTAAGTATTAAACCTAGTTTGGCTACATGCAAGGTAAATGTCCTACCTTCTATACTAGTCCCCACATTTAAAAAAACATTATATTATTTGGGGTCTAAGTGATGGTACATTATATAGAATGCTTTGCCTTCCACACAGCCAATATGGCTTCGATACTAGACATCCCAAGGTTTTCCAAGATCTCCAAGAGTGATTCTTTTTTAATTTTTTAAATTAATTTTGTAATTCATTTATTTGTTTGCTTATTTGTTTTTAGTTAGAAACATGCTTGTAATTGGATTTCAACCATATAATGCACAACCCCCTTCAGCAGTGCAACTTTTCCACCACCAATGTCTTAAAGACAGGCATTGCATTTCTCTATCATTATCATGGTAGTGTATCATGTATCATGGTAGTTATTATCATTATCATGGTAGTGTATTATTTCTCTGACTGCACTTATCACTCTTTGTGATAACTTCATATCATGAAGTCATCCATCTGACCCTCATCTCTATTGTATCTTGGTATTATGTCTATACTGTATTTTATTTTCTTAAATCCTACAGATGAGTGAGACATTCTGTGTCTTTCTTCTCCCTCTGACTTATTTCATTCAGCATAATAGTTGTTTTTTTTTTTTTTTTTTTTTTTTTTGGTTTTTGGGTCACACCCGGCGGTGCTCAGGGGTTACTCCTAGCTGTCTGCTCAGAAATAGCTCCTGGCAGGCACGGGGGACCATATGGGACACCGGGATTCGAACCAACCACCTTTGGTCCTGGATCGGCTGCTTGCAAGGCAAACGTCGCTGTGCTATCTCTCCGGGCCCAGCATAATAGTTTCTATGTCCATCCATGTATAGAAAAATTTCATGACTTCATTTTTCCTGTCAGCTGCATAGTATTTCATTGTGTAGATGCACCACAGTTTCTTTAGCCTCTCATCTGTTGTTGGGCATCTGGATTGTTTACAGATTCTGGCTATTGTAAATAGCGCTGCTAGGAACACAAAGGTGCAGAGGGCATTATTGTATTGTGCTTTTTTGTGGTCTTCTTGAGTGCAGAGCCTGGAGGAATAAACCCTGAGCATCACCCAGTGTGCCTCCAATTTTTAAATTTTTACTTCGGGTAGTATTTCTGCCAAGAGGTGTTCAGAAAACGAGAAGTGCCCTCCCAGGGATTGTTGTTCCTCCAGGCTGGCAGTGCAATGCAGGGCCCAAGAACATATGATGTTATTCCTTCCATCCAATGCAAGATGTGCTATATGGGCAGAGAATGTCAGGAGTTAACTGGGCCATGTTAGTGGTTTGTCAATGTCTTCCAGACCACAAGGAGCAGTGCTGGGGTTGGGAGTGTTTTCCGAGGTGCAGCTGTTCATACTTAGGTATAAAACGGAGGTCCGATTACATGCAAAGACTTGTACTGTCTTTAACCCTATTTTGAAGGGCAATCCTCCCATGTGGTGCTTATTAAGTTGAGGGTTCACCGCGGCAACCAACTTAGACCTTGGTTCAGCGGTAGAGGAGGATGTGATGGCTCTCAGACCCTTCAGAGCTGGAGACAGCAGGATCACCTCGGGTGTGTTGGAGGCCTCCAGCATTACATCTGGTGCTGTTCAGTGGAATCTTGGCCTGCACCCCCACAATGCTTGGGGCCCTTGAAGTGCCAGGATTTAAACCTGAGTCAGAAATGTTAGTCATATGCCCCAACTCCCTAGGCCCTTAAATTTTTGTTTGTTTGTTTAGGGATCACACCTGGTATGCTCAGAGTTTACTCCGCACTCAGGAATCTCAAATTGAATCTGATTGGGCCTCATGCAAGGCAAGCACCTTACTGACCTTATCTCTCCAGACGCAAGTTCCTTTTTTAAAATATAAAATAAGATCATATGTACTAATAGTAGAAAACAGCTAATAGCAATGATTGTATTTAATACTGAGCCAAAAGCATTACAAATTCAGTGGGATTCTGATTGCATTTTCCTGATAACATACCTGATGCATAGCCTGAACACATAACAAAATACAGCACTTATTTATTTTACAGAGGAAAAATATAATGAGTTTCAGCACAAATAAAACTATATTTACTGGATTTCAGCTCAAATTAAGTACTACAGATACACTGGCCATAAAAAAGAAAATCAAGATTCACCATGTAAAGTCTCTATGCACATAGAATCATGAATACTTTTTATGCTCTTGCTGTGTAAAATATTTAGAAACTTTGAATTCTAGATTTTGATCTAGTTTATCTATTTGGACTTAACATATTCTATATCCTCTGTTGAGAATCACACTAATGTTTTTAGTTGTCAGTTCAATATGGCTAGAGCAATCCAATTTCTTTTCCTTCAACTTTGGTGGCTCATTATGAGTGTGCTGGTTCTGTTACTAATGGATAGAAGAGCTGGAATTTGAGTCAAAATCAAAAGAGGAGAAAAGATCGTGGAGGAAGCTGCAGATGATGAACCAGAGGAATTTTATCAGTCAGTGGCCTCTGGAGAGGTTGAGGTAGATGTTACTTCACTCTGATGAGTAGCCACTGGCAACACTGCCGTTGTCACTGAAACTGATTATACTCTTAAATCTTTTTCATGTTATTTTTTTCTAACATTTGTTTCCCCATCGGTTTCTTACCATCATAACTTAATTTCTTGTTCTCTTAAAGCTTTTATTAGTCCTGCTATTTTTAAAGTCCTATGTGAGTATTTTCTTTTCCCTGTGCATTCATAAGCCCACTGTTCAAATTCCAAGCATTTCTGGCATCTTACATGTTGCTTATTTGCTTTAGCTTGTCTCTGGGCTATGAGCCGAGACATGGGAGCTGCCATCTTAGCCCACACAAAATTCTTACCTAGTATTTCAAATGCTTATGGAAACAATTACCATGACATGAAAACAGCAAAATATTATGATAAGCTGAGTTTCATTTCCATAAGTAACGAGAAGACATTAAAAAAGAACAAATTCAAAAGGTAATTTCAACCCATTACCATTCTGGTTATAGATTGGTTTATTATTTTTGGCTTAGGTTTGAGTTATCTCAGTGTGGAAAGAATTATGTTTGATTAGTATATTGTGTTTTTCTTCGCTTTAATATTAACTAAGAATCAAAAATTTGATATTAATTTAAAATATTTTCTAAAAAATACAAACTGCAAAAAATATGTAAAACTTCTTTAAAACTTTAATGGAAAATGTCCAAAAATAAGCCTGGTGTATATAAATTTGTTAATACATTTTTATTATGACATTTATTTATAACACTATAAAAGTTAAAGTATATCATATTTCTCTTTAATATTTGTTTATGTGATATCAGGATCACCAAGTGTAGTTTCCTTCTATTGCCTCATTTAACCATGCACCAATACTTGAGTAAAACTGTATTTAAGTTACATTTTTGAAAAAAAAAATAATTTCAGCTTTTCTAAAATAAAACATTGATTTGAACACAAAAGGACAAAAGACATGGAAATTTAAAAAATATGGAAGGATATCAAAACAAATCTTATTTAATACAGTAATGTTTTTTATGTACTTAATAAAGAAAATATTAAGCAAATTTATTAAGTATGATTGGCATTAAATGCATTAAAGTATATTTAAAATAAAAACCACAAAATTATTAAAATTTAAGTATATGTGTAATAATTTTAATACATATGTATAAATCATTGCCATATCCAAATAAATTTATTTTTCCAAAGGGCAATTTGTAATCTGGCCTTCAATATCTGTCTGGGATTTCAAATATACATTTATTGTAACTATTGATATTATTTCATGGATCTTTAGGGTTCTATTGCTTTCTTGGCTATATGTTTTTCTTAATGATCTAGCTTCTAGTGTACTGACACTTTAACTCTTGAACTCACCCAATATTTCTAGATATTGTATTGTTGGCTTCTAACATGTTGGTTTGTTTTGTTTTTTACTATTTCTGTCTTTATGAGATTTCCTCTTTTTATTCACTTCCCCTTCCTCATCTCTCCGCCTTCAATGCTTCCTTCCTGTCCTCATTTTCCCCTGTGACTTAGAAAGCAAGTAAAGATAGCAGATGGTTCTATTGGAATTTTAATAGCTATGTGCCTTTGTGTAAAATCATTAGAGAAACAAGATAGAGACCCAACCACATGGGTGTTCTTTTCCATGTTTAGACTTCCCACAGCAATCTGTCTGCTCTTGTTTACTCAGACTTTTCAGGTAGTTGTCTTGATTATATCTGTTGCTTACATTGCAGAGAAAGCAGCTAGGAATATTACAGCAACATAACATTTTGGGAACACTTATTTTAGTTTTACAAAAATAATTTATGTAGATAAAATATAGTACGTGAAGAACTAGAATTCTAAAACAAAAATTCCTTACTACGTATGATGTTGATTAAAATGATATATACCTGAAATTTGTGTTATAATGTAGTTACTTTAATTTTTAAAATCTAAGGAAAATAATGACTTGTAGCTTTAAACACTTTATTTTTAATTTCAGAAAGCTTTTAGGATTAAAGGTTTGGGGCTTTGGGAAGGGGGAGGTTATTTAAGAATAATGGCAGCAAGTGAAGTTAAAATGGCCATAGATGATCATTTGGTTGCTCCTGTTACTTTCCAGGTTTGTGCTTCTACATATGAGTCTATTGTATAATGTTATCACTGTTTTGCAGGTCTCTTACTAATTTATTTATATAAAAGCTATGCAGTAATGATAGTGTTCTTAATGGCTCTGCTCAGAGATTGGAGACATCTTTGAACCTGCTTCCAAATAAACTGCTAATCAATTAGAAACAGTGTGTGAAATATTCCAATAGAAATTTGGTATTGACCCCAGGAGCCGTAACAAATTTGATGCTGCCTTCTCTTTTAAAAATTTGGCATGAGGGGCCAGAGCATTGGTGAAGGCAGTAGGGCATTTGCCTTGCACATAATAACCTAGGACAGACCACAATTCGATCCCCTGACATCCCATATGCTCCCCCAAGCCAGGAGTGGTTTCTGAGTGCATAGCCAGGAATAACACCTGATCTTCACTGGGTGTGCCCCCACCCCCCAAAAAAAATTTGGCATGAAACCCATGAAACCTATACTAAGAAACTTTGAATATAAAATAAGAGGTGAGAACAATTGACTCAATCAACCATTTTAAAGATATTTTATTTAACAAAACACCATCAGCATTTAACTATATAAAAGATATTTAATAAATACTCACCATGATATAAAGCTGATAAGTGTGGAATAATTGAGTAGTTCTGGTGGCCACAGGAAATTGTACAGTAGTGTTCAATAGTTTGTTTCACAGATTTCCTCCTTGGAAACCTGAATTGGTGTAGCAATGAGTTAGCAATAAGACTACAAATGTTAGTTGAGCTGCCATTATGCTTGTTATTCAGGATTTTGTTTGGGGTCACCTGAAGTTGATTGCAGGGGCCAGGCTTTCCTGCAGAGCCAGCTGCTTTTTATGGTCAAAGGAGATAAACAGAAGATCAATAGGATATCTATTTTTGGGTGTTGAAAGGATCTCAGTGTCACTGCTTGAAGGAGAAATCATCTAACTGGCCCTCACAGAATGCCAGGATCATTTTTCCACGTTGTCCTTCTAACGCTGTACCCAATTTTAATAGTTAATCAGATGACAGAAATAAGACTAAATGTGATCATGTCCAGCTTGGCCAACCAAATTCTAATTTGGTAAGCCAATATGTTAACACAATGTGGAATTAATATTTAGGGGAAAAGGCAGATTAATTTAGGTTACAAATTGCAACCCAGTAATTTTTAGAAATATTTCATGTGAAAGGGACAAAATAAAATTTGCATTTTTGACTAGTACTTGTGAATCAAGCAATACTTATTTTCATTCTGTATTGGTTAAAGCAAAATTTAATTTTATGGAACTGTAAAAGAGGACTTGATTGGCATAGTTTGATATTTGTATATATTATTCATCATGTAACACTTCATAGCATGTAAGCTGGTTACCATGTTCAAGAAAGGGAATGTGGGTGGGTACAGCTAGGTTGAAACCTGGTGAAGGTTGCAGAAAAGAGGAAAGCTTTAGAATCCAGCCCTCTGATGTCTGATATGTAGTAGGACAGTGGTGTGATGGAAAACTTTCTGATTATGGACCAGAAGATTATTGACCCTTGAGTCAGTGTTCTATTTGTTATCCTAGCTACCTTATTAATATGATGTAATATTCTTGGTAAAGGGTGAAAGTCAAGCACAAAAATCCCTATGTGTAATTGTAGCAAAGATAAAAAAGAAAAGATCTTTATAGTAATCTTAGTTTATCTAACTTTATTTTGTGATTTTTATTATACTTTAGGTAATATGGTTATAAAGTTATACTAGTGTTTAGCTTAATAATATTGATGTAAAAAATTTACTACACACACAATTACCAAAATGTCCATGACCTTCCAGTCCTGTCCCTCTATCACTTCTCTGCTGGTTGTCATCACCACTCCTGTCCTTTTCCCACTATTCATTAATATATTTTACAACCTAAAGTCAAAACCAATAATTTGTCATTATTCAGTACTGTCAGTCCTTTGTTTTGTCTCTTTTTATTCCACTGATCAGTGAGATTATTTGCCATTTACTCTCCCTCTGAGTTATTTTACTTAATTTAATACCCTCCAGTTCCATCCATGTTATGGTGACTGGTATACTCTCATCTTTCATTGTGGCTATATAATGTTTCATTGTGTTTTTCTGCTACAACTTATTTACTCATTCGTCTGCTGTTAGATATTTTGTTTCCATGTCCTGGCTATTGTTTAAAGCACTTCAATGAACAAAGGGAATGTGTCTTTTCTAATGAATGCTTTTTGTGTTTTGACTGATTTTTTTTAATTTCTAAAACAAGACTGTCTGTGGCTGTTAATAAGACATTTTGAGACATTTTCTACTATTATCTATCGATCAGAAATTCACGAAATGCCTATTATAAGAGACAAATATTTCATCCCCTTAAGTAATTGACTAATAAATTGCTAAATTGGGGTTTACTTGTATTGCTTTCTAACAACTTGTTAGATTCATTTTAGATTAGCCTTCATGTATAGAGGGGCCTTTTAATTTCATTACAATATATGGCACAGAAATGGGAATTTAACTTAATGTAAATTTAATGTAATGCGATTTAATGTAAGATGTAGTCACTTTCGGTATACCAAGCAACCTATTTTTCTAGAAACCATTGGCTTTGTTAAAGTATAACCAAAAAAGAAAATGTCTGTTCTGCAGTTAGTACCATGAAGAGCCAGGCTTTCAGCAGCATTCACCTCTCTCCCAATCCCACTAGTATTTGTGAATCAAGCAATACTTATTTTCATTCTGTATTGGTTAAAGCAAAATTTAATTTTATGGATCTGTGAAAGAGGACTTGATTGGCATAGTTTGGTCTGCCCCCATCTTGCAATCATCCTTCACATTAGCTCCTGTTCCACCACCTTATTGCTGTGTTCCAGGTTGATGGCTCCTTGGATAATGTTGGGGAGGATATCAACCAAGGGATCTGCAGGGGTAGCCCTGCTACTCTGGATTAAGGACATCTGATTTGGTAGGGTTCTGATGTTGTTAAATTGGGGGTAGGGAGAAGCAAGTTGGAATAGTATTTTTCTCTTCGTGTGTGTGTGTTAAAGATTTTCCTACAACCACTACCTATCGTTAGGAAGCAGCCCTGATTTGAAATTTAGTTTATGTGGTTGCTAAAAACTTTTAACATTTTTATTTAATTTTAACTAGTTAGTAAACTTTGTAGAGTGACACTAACCATTAACTAGTTGGTAAAACTTCGTAGAATGACACTAACCATAAGACTAAGTGGTTGTAATGATAGTTTAAAAATATGTTATTGTGCTCACCCAGGGATGCAAAAACAAACCAAAAAAAACCACACCAGTGAACATATACATTATATGATCTTAGAGTAAGTGCCAGAGGCTACTTTTTTGGTTGGCATCCACAATAATCACAACAATGCTTCCAATTTAAGGAATGAGAGACTAGGGTGGTTTGAGAGATGACGTTTACTCAGGACATAAGCTGGAGGATGAGCCCAGTGAGACAGTGTTGTTCTCATCTGCTCATGTGTTTTGATCCATTGCACTCATGCATATCTGAAGTGGGAGATCGTTTGAATGTCTGTTTCATCACTGTCAGAGATGAGATGAGAAAGCTTGGGGACAAGACTCAAACTTTTCTGAGATTTATATATAGCCTTGTTATTATTCTACAAATATTTTGATGACTGCGAATAGGAGAAATAATGCAGTGCCTAGGGCAATTGTATTGTATGTTACCAATCTAGGTTCAATTGATGCTCAGCATCAGTTGCCAGAGAGATTCTTTGAAGTTACAGGGATATAGTCACATTACTCCCCTGCTTATAATCTTCACTGTAGTCAAGAAAATTGACTGTCCATCCTACAACACAGCTAGATTAGGAAATTTGTGATTTTAGGATTCTAACATGACCTTCCAACATGGGACAACCAACAGCATGACCTACAATTAAACTCAATTCTGAAACCATCTATCTGGGAATAACATCAAATCCCAGTTTAAGGTTTCAGTTCTTACAAAACTGATGTAGCTGCTGAACCTTTTATTGGGAAAGTTTTACAGCTTGTATTTTTCCCATCAAAAAGGATATACGAGGGGTCACAGAGCTCAATGGTCTGAACACATACTTTCCATGTAAGAGGCCTGAGTTTAGTCCCCATCACCATATAGTTCTCCAGCACTGTCAGGAATGACTACACGCCTATCCCCAAACACTGAGTCAGAATAGATCCTGGATGTGATTCAAAACCAACCAAGCAAACAGGAAATATTTTTTATTTTTTCAGACTCTGTTAGAAAGTGAGTTTATTGGGCAATAAAGTCTTTACAGAGGAGATATCATGTATGACAGGAGTCAAAATTCATTATGGTATACTTGAAAAGAGATTTGGGTACATGTGCAAAGATTGCAATGATAAGTAGTCACATAGCAGAGGGATGGTAAGGCTTCTAGAACAATGCTTCCTGAGGTCAGAGATACCCCTGGAGTGCTAGTAGGATGGGTGATGGTAGAAATATCCTTAGTACAATAGGGCAAATGGGGATGATGAGCATGTTTCCTTTTCTTTCCCAGGAGGCATGCTTTCTAGAGAGCTAGTTTCCAGAGGGCTATGAGATGGAGCTTTTTGATGCTTTTTTTTTTTTTTTTCTGAAAAATGGACTGTAGGCCATGTATGTATAGGAACCTCTAAGAGTGTTACTTTGACCAGTGAAGGAATATTGAATATTGCTAGCAAACATCCTGTCACTTGAAGAAACAAGGATTCTTGCCTAGAACTGTTGTGGCAAGCATGGTGACAACTTGATTTCAAAGTATTAGCTTCTAGGACAATCCACTTCTTTTTTTTTAATTGTTTTTTGGGCCCCACCAGGCAGCGCTAGGTGTTAGTTGCTGCAGACGGGTTAGTGTTGCTAAGCAGAACCTTCGTGGGGTTCGGGAACCTTTCACGGAGAGAGAAGCGTGAGCACGAGTGGACGAATATGAAATATGAAATAAATGAGACCACACAAAAGACATTGTATGGGGACCCTCGCCAAAGGGACGAGAGACAAATTTACTTTTCAGTTGATGAGAGGACAGACTCTGGTATGCAAGGTGTCCTGGAAGAGCAGGAGAGCAGTACAATGGGAAAACAGATCTTATATTTACATTTTAAAAGACTTTTCTTCTTGTGAGAAAGAGCTCTGCTGGAGGGCAGTGAAACCAGAAGTAGAGATGTTTTTGGTTTAGCAAAAAGCAGGTTTTTCAAGATACCAGGAGAGAGACAGAGATATTCATGATGTTTAAGTAGTGGCCGCAAAATAGATTTTTGGGGGGATGGAAATAATTGTTTACCATCATAGTGCTAGACTTAGAAGAACAAGCTGTTGGCGCCAGGTTATGTGAATTAGCCAGCAGGGACTTTTGGCGGGCTTTGGTACTGGCATTTCTTTGTCTGTAGGAGAGCTGAGGCTGGATTTCTATAGTGGCCAAATAGAGAAGGATGTAATGTTACAGCCATGTTGGAATTACCGCCAATGATCCACGCAAAGGGTCAAATAATTGACTTCGCTAAGTGGGCCTTTTGGCAAATAATTCTTTTAGAAGAGGAAAGCCCTGCACCAGGGAAAGAAAAGACCACGTCTGGTGCGTGCTTTCTTTAGATGGGATGTAACAGTTACTCCTGGCTCTGTGCTCAGAAATCGCTCCTGGCAGGCTCAGGAGACCATATGGGATGCCGGGATTCAAACCACCGTCCTTCTGCATGCAAGGCAAATGCCCTTACTCCATGCTATCTCTCCGGCCCAACAATTCACTTTTTTTTCTTCTTTATTTGAACATCTTAATTACATAAATGATTGTGATTAGGTTTCAGTCACGTAAAGAACACCCCCTTCACCAGTGCAACATTCCCACCACCAATGTCCCCAATCTCCCTCCATCCCAACCCACCCCCACCTGTACTCCAGACAGGCTTTCCAGTTCCCTCATTCATTCACTTGATTATGGTAGTTCTCTGTGTAGTTATTTCTATAGCTGTACTCACCACTCTTTGTGGTGAGCTTCATGGCAACAATCCACTTTTAATGTGTCATCTTTTCACTCACAAGACTGTTTATCCCAGAATGAAGACAGTTTCAGAAACTAGCTCACATTCCAGAGCTACACAAGACAGAGGCCTCAATTTAAAAAAGCATAGTAAGTTTAATTATTTTTATAGGTAAATTTAAAATAAAATTTCCACTCTCATATTCATTCTATGATATTAATACCTGACAATGTACTTACTTTATTGTTGGTAAAAGTTCTTTTGGTGAACTCAGGTGCTCAGGGAGCTTGCTGTGCTGGGATGAAACCAATATGTGGTCCAGCCCTTTAAGCTATTTCCTGGAAACTTTTGTAAGAAATACACATATATTCTGGTCAATAACTATCATTATTTTCCTGGGTATAGTCCTAGAGGAACAACTATTTGAGGGTAGGACATTCAACCTTAATGATACAATAATTTCTATTGTTCACATTCCTGGGAAGACCCCTTTGGAGAATCATTAGCCTATGCAAAATCCTACTTCCACAGTATTAGGCTTGCCACAAGGAGGGCAAATCTTGGTCACTGTCCATTCACTATTCTCTGTGCTTTCTTAAAACATACCACAGCAACATAACACCATCCACCTGACCAAAAAGCATGAATTTCCCTTGATTTCTGTATCTCCACTTTTAAGTTTGGGTACAAAAATGAGTTGGAGGGCCTGGACAGATAGCACAGCGGCGTTTGCCTTGCAAGTAGCCGATCCAGGACCAAAGGTGGTTGGTTCGAATCCTAGTGGGTCCCCATGCCTGCCAGGAGCTATTTCTGAGCAGACAACCAGGAGTAACCCCTGAGCAATGCTGGGTGTGGCCCAAAAACAAACAAACAAACAAAAGACAAAAACAAAAACATGAGTTGGAGAAGTCTTTCCCAGTTTATTATATATACATGTAATTTTGGTATTGTAAAATTTTACCTCACAATATGTCAAAACTCCCAATCTATTGGAAAAAAAAAAAAGGACAAAGGTTTGTGCTTTTAAATACCTTTATTTAGGCATTGCTAAATGATGACACATGATGTACTGCAAACATCATGCTCGTAAACAGCACTCCACAGAAATCCATACAACAGCTTATAGTGATCGGCTAGAGCTGATCGTCATGGTACTTTCTATCCAAGTAGAGAGTGTCATTAGATTCTTCCATGAGTTAGCATCTCATAATTACAATTATCTTTCCATTTTTAAACCAAAAATCAAACAGAAGCCCAACCACAACAAAAGGCATAGGGACATAACCACAAAATCAGATTCAAAATATATCACATGGCATCCATCTTTTGAAAAACTTGCCCCTGAAATTTGTGTGATCTGAAACTTGTGTTGCTTTTACTGCCAGCAGCAAGACTGTTTACAAAGGAGCAAAACAATGACACATGTCCACTGAAAATTCTTGAGGTAATAGCTTTTTAAATTCACTGTTAAAAAAAAATCTGCTAATTTCCATATCCTGTCCAGCAGGATATCTATTGGCAGGAAGATTTCTTTTCGTTTTTTTTTTATTTATCAAATATTTACATATACTTGCATATACAACCTGTATCTTTGCCTTTTCTAAATACATGATTTTAATTATTCATCATACATTCTTCAGAAAATGTTGAATTATATACTATGGTACATAAAAAGTACAACAAAAAAAGCTTCATAGTTTCATAAAGCTAAAATAAAAGGCACAAAGAACTAAGTAATATCTTATTAGAAAATGGCTTGAAATCAAAGTCAACTGTGAAGGAGTCACTACATGTAAATAGTACATACCACACTTCTTCCACCTCTGCATGGAATTAGATTACAGATAAATAAATATTGCCAAAGACAATAACTGTTGGCAACTGGTCAAATTTCTAAAGTACCATATTATTTTAATTTCTTTCTTAAAAAGTAATTTTGTCTTAATTGGTGTTATCCATAGGAAAGCATTTCCATTTCAGATGTCAACCCTAATAATCACATTCATTTCTTGTGGCTTCAAAAAACATTTCAATTCTAATGGTTTCAATTTCTGCTGTTTAATATCATTTTTATACTAGAATTTAAGAAAACTGCATTGGCCAAACCGTTATTCTAGAGATAACAGTGGGTACCAAATGTGTCATCTCTCTCTTCTATGTGTTTATCCCTATGTATATGTACATATATATAAAATATATATATATCCTTAAAGATAGTCTCATCAACACTTTGAGTAGAGGAACCAAGGAATACTCACACACAATATATGGCTCTTTAGATAATAAAGTAAAAAAAATAATAAGGCACTAATAACATGATACATAATCTCATCACACACATAAAGCACCATGTGGAAGGTTGAAAGGACCTTCAGTATTGTTGGAAATAGTAATAACTCAATTTCCCTTTTTAATCATATTTTCCTTTCCTTTAAGTAATTTATGTATAAACATGAAAATGGTGGTAGTGGGAGATATACTATGATGAAATCACAATTTATGGAATCAATAGCATAAAATACTTATCTGAAAACAAGTTCAACAATGTTAGCAAATAGTCTCTAATACTTGTTTTCCAACATTTTCATCACAATAGAATTTTTTTCCAATTTTCTTTTAGGGAATTTTGATAAATATTTTAATGTCTTATTTATTTGTCTGCCTCTTTCTTAAAATATATTCAAAATGGTTCTCTCACTTAGTTTTATGAATAAAAAGCTAATAGTATAATGAAATTTAGGAAAATAAAAAATAAACTTTCATAAATAATTTCAAATATAATTTTAAGTAAAACAATTCTATTTTTTAACGAAGCTCAATTCAAAAATAAAAAAATGACATTTTACTTAGAAAATAGCTACAAATAATCCAGAAACAAAAGATATGTAATAGCAGTGGACAATACTAATACAATATTAGTCAAATTAATTTATAATTTCTTATATTTTAAGAAATTCTATTGACTTGCTATTGGGGATGAAAATATAATTAAAATGGAATACATTCTGATAACTATAAGAGATAATGTCAATTATTTTAAAACTGAAATTTTTGAATATATAATTGAATACTCCAAATTTTTAATAGCATTTACATTATGACAAAGAATGTAAATAATCTAATTGTTCTATTATTTTGTCATATATATAAGTATACTGCAGCTCTATATCTTGTAATAAATTTTATTTAAAATAGAAACCAACTATTGTGGTTTCATAATAATGTATTAATGTAACATTTTAGTGGCAGTTTTTATTATGTATCTTTACAAAATTACTTGTTTTAAGAATTTACTATGTATTTTAATAATTTATTTTATATGCAATGATTGTTATTTTCAAATTAAAACTGTAACAGATCATTGTTCAAAAGATAGATGTCAACAAATCACTACTGTTGTAGATTTCATGTGTTTTTTTATAAAGGAACACAAAATGTATTTATACAAATGAAATAATTTTATATAATTGACTTGAATAAAATTATATTTAGAAATAAAGTAATCTTTGAATGAAAATGTTATTTATAAGAACTTAATTGAATTATGAGACTATTTCTCTTTTGCAGGGAACCAATAACTTGCCAGCAGCAAGAAAGAATCCGAAATGACATTAGCTTGGAAAATTTGTGGTCCAGTGATGCTCAGAAGTTAGTCTTGGCTCTGCACTCAGGAATTACTCCCGATGGTATTTGGGAAGCATATGGAATGCACTGTACTATCTCTCTGGCACTTAGCGTCCTTTTATATCCAAGTTTAACTCTCCCATGATATTTTCTGCATACCATGTATTAAATCTCACTAAATATATCCTGAGGATGCCTATATTTATCATATCAATAAGCAAGTTGAACATTCATAATCAATCATTTCACTAAGGTATAGCTAATACCAATAACACTTAATGCAATCAGATAACATGTCAAATATCAAAATTCACAGAGTATAAATCCATGATTAAATTTTAAATACAAATGCTACTTTAAATTCAAAACCAACCAGGATCAAGCTGAGATCTTTCTGCTGAAATAAAATTCATAGATTATATATTTGGGCCTTTTGGGTGACACATGAAAGAAATGAAAAGAGGTTGGATTAATGTTCACACTTGAGTGCTTTTATCTAACACCCAAATTTCATATTGACTTTATAACGTTCATAAATCAATTTCTGAACGTTAGTTTCATAATATTATTAAGTTTTTGATCCAATTGAAATCATTCAACTTGTGGGCTAGAAAGAGTCCTCTAATACTATTAAAGAAGAGGAACAGGGTTCCAAGAACTCCTGAAACATTTCAATTTAGAGATAAAATAATCTGAGGTAAATTATTTTCCTACTACTACAGTCAAGTGATGGAAGCTTTTGAGCTTTTGGATTTCATTTCACTAGTCAAAACAGTTAATGATGATACAGAATTTACTCCAAATTTAGTCAAGATGGAAGGTTTGCAAAGGGAAATAATAAGATAACCAAGAAATATAAAGAGAACAAGAACTTGATGAAGAGACTACTGCTCTACAAGCAGGGAAGAAAATAATTTAATATTAGTGATAGAAAGAGTGACAAAAATGTGTTAGACCAGAAAAACAAAATATATCGATGTTAGTTTGTTGAATCTAAGTGATGCATATATATACCCAATAAAATTAATTTTATAAACTAAACGAAAAAAGAGGCATTGGCAATCTTTTATGAATGCTTAAAAATGAGCATGATAAAATAATTTTCTCATTTTTATTTCTAAACATTTGTAAAATCCCATATTAGTACTTCTTTAACCAAAATGGCACTATGAATGGGTTCCTATAAATATGTGATAAATGAAGATATGAGATAAGATTCTAAACAGAGTTACGAGTCTTTAAACTTCTGTGGCTTTCTGCTTTCTGAATTTGGTACAGTCAATAAATTTCTAGCTTTACAACAATGATATGCAATAGAAGTCCTCAACCAATAGCCAGCTATGAGATAAATATAAATTCTAGTCCTAAAAATTAAAGTTACAAATTAGATTTACCAAATCTCTTTTAAAGGCCTGCATCATTAGTTCAATGCATAAGATAATAAATATTTCATACTCCTGGATACTTACTCAACAGAGTTTGGAATTCCGATTTTGTTCAGATCATATAACCAAGCTTCTATAAAATTATTTTTGTTGTTTAATCTTTGAGTTATACTATAATCAGTTTATTATTTTTAAAAATTTCATGGAATATAAAATTATATGTCAAATCTACTTAATTCTTTTAGCAAATATTACAAGAAAGATTTTAGGCAAAATCAATTACTTGCTATGTTTTCACTTCCAACATAAATTTTAAGTATTAGTTTCCAGATATATTTGATTTCTTTTAAATGTTCTGCTTTGGATTTCCCTTTACTAAATTTAAACTATATAGATACATATATATAATATATATATTTATATATATAAATACATATATATGTATTTGCAAACACTATTAGTTTACTATCCCTATCAAACACCACCCATCAGTTTCCTTAATTGTCAAATTTCTTAAATAGTACACTTAGAGTGCATTATTAAATTTTAAGGCTACACTTACAATAGTTATTATCATGAACCAATAATGTTGATCAAAGGAAAAAAGCATAAAATCTAATGTGAAGATTCATAATAATATGTGTAACTTGCTTATAAATTAAAATCTTACATAGAGTTGAGCATGCATTTCTAAATTTTTGTACTTAATGGATTATATCAATGCTTTTAAGACCATTAAGATCTTTTAAAATTAGGAATTTAATAGGCAGCGTTAAAAATGAATATTACAATTTTATTTAAATGGGGGAAAACTTGATGGACTTCAGGTACAAAGACAAAAGCTAGGAAGGAAGGTCAGAAAGAAAGACGTTTTATATAGAGTGAGTTTTTCATCCTTCCTCTCTCTTTCTCCCATCCTTTGTGTGAAGTAGAGCTATTTAGAGCATCAGGGGAATGGAAAAAGTGATCTAGGGAAGATGACCAGGGTCATGACTAAAGTGGTTTGTCTGTATGTATTTAGGGGAAGCCATGAGCCAGATATTTTGTTTGGGTGGTAGGATTAAAAAATAAAGGCCTACCTGAGGGGCCGGGCAGTGGCGCTAAAGGTAAGGTGCCTGCCTTGCCTGCGCTAGCCTTGGACGGACCGCGGTTCGATCCCCCGGTGTCCCATATGGTCCCCCAAGCCAGGAGCAACTTCTGAGCACGTAGCCAGGAGTAACCCCTGAGCGTTACTGGGTGTGGCCCAAAAACCAAAAAAAAAAAAAAAAAAAATAAAGGCCTACCTGGGGCCTGAGACTCACAGTATGCTGAGGAGCACAGGACAGGGCATTTTTTGACAGGCACCACTGAATCCTGATACCACAGTACAATCGAAGGCATCAGGTTGCAATCTTACTTTTCTTCAATTTTGTTTTCCTGTCTTTTCTACCATTAGAATATAATAGCATCTATCAGAAAAACCAAGACGATGGCAACAAGATATTGCTTATACCAAAAGGTTTGACACCCCTCCTTTTCTTTGAGGTTTTAGAGAACTAACAGTATTTATAGTAAAATAAATGCTTTAAAGTAGTCCATCATTTTAAGCCCCAACAAACCACTAAACCTCCCACAGTCTTACTTTTCTATGGATAATCATAATTGTCAACATACTGCTTCTTCATTTTTTACAAAGACATCATTAACTTCTTTTGTGGAGCATCATGCATGAACATGGATAGTGCTTCTTAAAATGTGACAGAAAATGTGACATAAACATGACTTTTTGTATATTTGCTTTTTTCTTTCTTTACATTTTTTTTGGAGGAGGTAATCCCTGTTATGGCAGATGTTCAATGCTTAGGGCAGATAATAAGGATTGTCTGTTTACTTACATCTCTCAAAGGTTAATATCGGGAAATTCAAAGATAATGGATACTACATAAGGTATATTTGCAAAATTGCATTCTGCTGTTGGAGTAAGATAAAATTTTAAATATTTTGGCCAGATCAGACATTTATTTGGCTAATCAAGCAGGAGTGAAACCATCTTGCAAAAGGAGGGTCTCTTTAAAAAACCAGGCACTTTCAAGACTTTAGAGTACTCAAAAGTCCTGAGTTTGATCATCAATACTACAATGTTCACTCAGCACCTCTGGCTGTGACGCTGGGAGCACAGCACCATTGGGTCTGATAAACACATCACTGAGTTTTTTACTGTCAGGGCCAAGTATAGCCAGGAGTGGTGCCAGACTTTAAGCTTCACTGGGTACACCCATCCCCACATCCCTTGCATCAAATCATTCACTAGTATGCAATATCTGTTTTCACCAAGAAACAAGTTTGAATACATTCTTTTTATATTGTTTACTGGATTGAATTAAAATTTTGTATCAATAAATATCTTACAAAAATTAAATCTAAAAACTTATGGAAATGTTCACAATTGTGAAACAGCACAATATATGCAGAGGACCTTCACTGATGTTTTAAAACAGAGAAAAGAAACCAATCTTGATGTCCATTTAACAGGGAACGAATTAAATAATTTTAAATGTGTAAATTCATTTTACAAGTCTAAATTTGTAAAGTTAATTCCAGCCCTGCTATAGGATATAGATGCATACCTATTTAAAATCTTATGGAAAGGTGTTTACAACATAAAATACAGTCAAAAGACATAATACTGTCATTATATTTGCCTAAAAGTAATACAGACACACTTTTTGTATACTTGTAAAGAGTCTGGAAGAGAAAATACCAAATATTAACAGAGAAGACCCTAGAAATAAGGGTTAGGGTAAACAGAGGAATTCATATTTTAAAATGCTATATAGTTTGATTTTTTAGGATTCTATATTAAATTTACAATAAAAGCAATAAAAATGGTAAGCCTTAGGTAGAAAGATATATATCCTTTGTGTACACTTCTTTTCTAAGGTAGTTTATAGAATTTGTCCCCCGCTTTATTACAATTGTTTTACATCTTCAATGTTGGCACTAACATATAAATAACACTTTAAATTTTTCCCCTCTTTTTTAAGATCTTAATGGTGATGTAAAAAGATTTAAAAATAATTACTTCAAGTCACTGGCAGGGAAAGGCCCAATATGTCTATATATACATATATATGTATCAACTTTTAAAGAGAATAATGTATGTTAATTAAGAAAGTCTCGACAATAAAAAAGTGAAAATACTGTGCAACACTGTACAACTTATTTCAAGCTTTGATGAAACAGACTTCACTGACAATAGACACTACTCTGTAACTGGAAAACTGGACATTACCAGATAACACAAATATCTCCAAAAGATAAGTTATTTAAAGAAAGGAATAAAAATCCCTGAGTAGACCAGACACCAGATGACAATAATCTAAGAAAATAGACATTCTAAAATCAGAGAATATATTATTTAGCTACTTTGTAAATATGTATGAGGAATATGGATTCATATTCATTCATTAACATATGTATGACTATATACACATACATATGCATATATCATGTATGAGCAGACTCACTAAATTTAGTATTCATCATATTCATATTACTGTGAAACTAATTAATGGTTAACTCAGAAAAAGACAAACTACACACTCAAAGACAGAAAAATACATGGAGTTTGGTTAGAAAATCTGTTGTTTTTTGTTTTTTTTTTAGTACTAGAGCATGTAGTATAGGCACTCGTTATATTTGTCAAATGGTAGATAAGTGAGAAGATGAACTTGTGAAGCTAAAGCATTACTTTTTCTTGCACCAAATTATAGTTCCGAAATACATCATTCCAGAAAGAATACGTGCATACCCTAATATATCTAAAAATAGACTTGCACAGAAGCTGTGGCACTTTGATTCTGAGCATGATTCAGAAAAATGGACATGTGCTGGCTTATTATCCATGCAAGGAAACTTCCACTATTATAGCCTTCTAAAGTCAAATGAAATGATAAATATACTTATCATCTGTAGCCAAACAAAAGAAAATTATGATCCGGGCCGGAGAGATAGCATGGAGGTAAGGCGTTTGCCTTTCATGCAGGAGGTCATCGGTTCGAATCCCGGCGTCCCATATGGTCCCCCGTGCCTGCCAGGAGCAATTTCTGAGCCTGGAGCCAGGAATAACCCCTGAGCACTGCCGGGTGTGACCCAAAAACCAAAAAAAAAAAAAAAAAAAAAAAAAAAAAAAAAAAAAAAAAAAAAGAAAATTATGATCCATGTTAATGCATGTCTTATCGCAATATATTTCAAGTCTGACAAGGTTGAAGACAGACAATACATCTATGGCAGACAGTTAATTAATTCTAAGATTTCAATTGGGACTTTTGGCTTCTTTACATCTTTTCTTGCCATAAACTTTTGTGATGAAAACAAAGGAACAACTTAAGTTTAGTTACTTGTTTTTTCTTATTTAAAGATATCAGTTTGGTAAACTTCATGACAGTATTTCCTTCATTATTTTTGTTTCCCTTTCCTAAAGTAATTAGGTGTTAAATTTATTTAGCATGAACAGTTATATGTGTGTGTATATATATAAAAAACATTTTATTTTAAAAAAATATATATCCCCCATAGGAAGATACAAACACATCATTATGCATTTGAGCCATAAGCATAGGAAAAATATTTCAAAACTAGTATGTTTTTAGGAAAATTAAGAGAGCAAGAGAAAAATAAGCTGAAAGTATATGGTATTTAATACTATACCTTGACCAAGTACAGAATTATCTGTCACAGTAAATTGGTTTGGAAAAAATAACAGAACAGGAGTTGTTTAATTAACTGTGTTGCCTAATTTTTTCTGAAGAATTTATTCATAGACTGAAACAGGTATGCTAAAAAATAATAAATCTGAAAAGACTGAACATTTAGTCTTGAGAATTTTCTAAAAGCCATCTCTCAGTTTTTCAGTTTCATCCTTGAGATGAAAATGCATGGATTTCTTAGTGTGTACCTAAGACAAGGAGGGAAAGAATTAGAAAGGGTAAACATTGAAAGAACCTGTTGTCTTCAATTATTTTAACTCTTTGCTTGAACAGATTATGCCCACAAAGGAACCACCATCTTTAAATATGGCCACAAAACCATGGAAATAATAGTGTAGAGGCATGGAACTTGACAAGTGCAAGGTTATCGGGGCTAAGTTTAATATAGCTATTTATATACACACATTTATACCCCACACATATACAAGTCAGTAACTCTTGATTCTTCTCATTAATTTAGTTTCATTAGTTCCCTTTTGGGCACATTTAACAGGTACAATAATATCTGTCAGATGAAAGAATTAAACTGCTTGGGCTAGAATGAGCCTTATTTTTTGACAAGTGGCTCTGTTTGTTGGTTCAGGTGGTATTTCTGTAATACTTTCCTAGTATCAGCAGATGGCCTAGAGGGAGATGCAGGTACAAAGACTGTCCAAGCAATGCTTATAAGCAGCATGCTTAGAGAATTTTGAGGATAAATGGTTCCTAATTAAACTATTTTCTTTCAAGAACCAATAAGAGAGTCAGAGTTATGATACAGAAGTTTATAGTCTATGAAAGTGACCATTTTTAAAAGCAGCAATCTGTGGAAGGAAAGGACGGGATACCAATGTTGGGAGTGCACCAGTGCTAGAGGCATTGTGACTGCAGAGAACCACAGGGAGATGAGCCGTAGAAGGAAGGTTCCATTCATATTTTTCAAGATGTGGCTTCCAGACAGTGCCCCATTTTACATGGCTTCCACTCTAACCAGCATAGGCAGATAAAAAACATCTTTGCAAATGTCACCAGTGTATCGCTGTCCGTGACCGTTTTCTCTGTTTTTTACAAAGGCAATAGATAGGAAATACAAACAAACCTGGGGGTTAAAAAAAAAGATAATATTAAAACTAATTAGGGGGAGAGTCTAAGACTCTAAGCTTTCTAGATTTGAAAATTTCCCATGTTTGTAATTATTCATAAATAACCATCATTTAGCTCTAATAAAAATTAAAAGAATGAAAATTATCTGCAAATGTGTTTACTTCTACATTAATTGTTAGTATTTTTTGTTACCTCACTTCTTATCTGAACCATCTCAAGATTACCTCTTTGAATACAGAGTAATTTTTTTCCCAATTGGCACATGGTATTGAACCACGGGCCTCATACATGCAAGTCAAGTACTCTACTGTAGAGCCTCCTGAAATAAAGCTTTCTGTCAAACTATAAAATCTTAAAATAAAATCTTTTTTATCCCATACCATCTTCACATTGACATTATGCTTTACTTCAGGTAATAGAGCATTTAGCCCAAGGACCACTGCTTTTAAGTACATATTTCAGTATATGTGCTGCCAAAGTGAACACCTAAAATACATATTTTAAATGGAAATATATTTCATTCATAAATAAAAACAAGAAACTTACATAAATGGCCCAAATATTTTCTATTTGTCAGTGCTGAAGTATACGTTTAATACAAATTGAAAGTATCTTTTAACTCTATGATACCCTCTTACTTTTAACACCAATAGTACTCCTTTTCTTTTTCTTTCTTTCTTTCTTTCTTTTTTTTTTTTTTTTTTTTTTAGTTTTTGGGTCACATCTGGTGGTGCTCAGGGGTTCATCCTGGCTCTATGTTTAGAAATTGCCCCTGGCAGGCACAGGGGACCATATGGGATGCTGGGATTTGAACCACCAACCTCTTGCACGCAAGGCAAACACCTTACCTCCATGCTATCTCTCTGGCCCCAGTACTCCTTTTCTAACACAGTAAGGTATACAAAAATGTGTGTATATGTGTGTGTGTGTATGTATGTATGTATATATATATTTAATGTCCCAACCTGACTTCAGAAAGAGCAAATTTAAGTTCTAGTCCTTTGGGTTCTTTCATGTAACATAAGTTGCATTAATCTTGATACTATGAAGTGGTAGATAATGTTTTATCAAGTACACAAGGGTCAGGGAGTTGCAGATTGAAAGGTGTCAAATATGTCCTAGATGAAACACTTCCCCAAATCTATATATCACATGCTGAAGGCCTGTGTAAAGCAAACATGCAACAGAAATAATGCCCGCTTAAATGATTCATGACTACATTGATATCCCTATTCTTTTGCTGGTGCTCGGGAATTCTTATCTCAGATAAGTTAAGCATTTCTTACCGATAACAACTGCTATGGCCCCTAGTGCTAATCCCAAAACCAGGATTAGAGGTGCAATGAATAATTTTCCAGCTGGAAGAAAAAATAAAAAGCAAAGCCAATTAGATTCTTAAATGCAACTTATCAAACAATTTTAGCAATGCTTTTGGGTTTCTCCCAATTGGTCAGTCATCAGGCCATCCATGATCTCACCTAGTGACTCTCAGCCAACCAGACCAATGCTCAGAGGACCTCTAGAGCTGCACCCAGTGCTACTCTGGGGACCATGTGGTGGTAGGGATTTAAAAGGGGTCAGCTAAAAATAAATAAATAAATAAATAAATAAATAAAATAAAAGGGGTCAGCTGCATAGCCGTTCAGTAATGCATTTTAGGACCACTGGTTGTTATGTTTAAAAGAAATCGAATTAAAAATGGTTGTTTTCTTTACGGATATGTATCAGGTTTTAAACAAATAGTAATTTTATAAGTATCACTAATGTTATTTAGAATCTTAGTCAAACAAAAAATAAGTGAATCACTAAACTTTATTTGTATTCCAGAAAACGTGGTGCTGAGAACCAAATTCAGCACGCCTACATATAAAACAAGTACTTTATCAGCTTTAAAAATCCTTTTTAAAAGAACTTTGTTTTCTTTCCTTTCTATTCTGGCTCTTTAGTTTTTCTTTCAATTTTCTATTTTTTTTAATCATGCTGCTTTTGGGCTTCCTGAAACAAATGCATTATGATCAGTTATGTCAACTATGTGATGCATTTTCTTTAAATAAATCAAAAATATTATTAAAAAACAAATTTGAACTCTCTCTTTTTGGCCCTCATTTAACTTATTTTTAGTTTTGGGTTACACCCAGAAGTACTCCAGGCATACTCCTGGCTGGGCTCACTCTTAGCAGCATATGGCACCCTTATGGGATCAAATGAGTATCGGCTACAAGCAAGGAAAATACTTAACCCTTTTACTATCTCTCTCCTGCCAAACAACTTTCATAACTAAAAACATTCCGAAACAAGAGGTTCACTTCTGGTAAGATCATTCATCTTTGTACTTTTACTTTACATGTCTTACTTTTTTGCTACTTCTCTTATTTTAGAATCTCATTTAAGATGCTCAAAGATAAAGAATGGAGGGACATTTTCTAAATTGGCAGAAGATTATCTAGTTAGTAGAGTTGGTACGTTCTATGGAGGGTTCTCAAGCCTGTATCTGAAAATGTTATATATTTACTTTGGGCACAAAGAAAACCAATGATATGAGCACTTAATAGACTGAACTATAAACGGGCCATTTCTCTAGAGAAAGCTTGTTAATGTATATTGAAGGTTATTCAAGTAAATAATTTTAATTAATTTTAAAAGCATTAATAGGAAGGGTTAAATATCCTGATATGGACACAGCATGACACCCACCAGAAATAACTAAACTCAACATATTTATAGTGGCATCACATAAATTTTTTTTCCCTTGGGCATCATTTGCTGGAACTTGGAGAATCATATGAGATGCCAAGGATCAAACCTGGGTGGCCCTGTGCAAGGCAAGTGCCTTGCCCACTGTATTATATCTCTGGTGTTGGAATCCTATTAACATAAAAAAGACTCTAGTAGAGGGTCAGAGCTAGGGTCTATCATGTGAGAACTTTAAGTTGGTCACTTGCTGACGGTTGAGTCCAAGAGCATAGAATGGCAGCTTGTGTTGGAAAAGAGTAGTTTATTTCAAAGCTAACTCATTAGGTTTATCCTAATACTATTAAATGGACAGATATACATGTACACATTAAATGGACAATATACATGTATGAGTTTGTTGTGTAAAAATAGGTTGAAAAAATTGTTTATATATAGCTGACAAAGTTTAAAATGAAATCACAGAAGACTACAGAGAAATATTTCCTAGATAATAATATCTATTAAATAGATATTGTCTAGATAGACAACCTTACAGGCTATAAAGTAACTTTATTTTATGATGTGCGAAGAGAATTCTAGTGCACTGATACAAATACAGGCTCAAAAGAATATGCAAGCAGGGCTGGAGTGGTGGTGCAAGCAGTAGGGAGTTTGCCTTGCACGCGCTAACATAGTAGGGATTGTGGTTCGATTCCCTGGCATCTTATATGGTCCCCTAAGCCAGTAGAGATTTCTGAGTGCAGAGCCAGGAGTAACCCCTGAGAGTCACTGGGTGAGGCCTCCAGCCATCCCCCAAGAAAAAAATGCAAGCAATGTTCTTTTGGTAAAGGAGAACAGAAAATAATCCTCTTCTCTTAGAACTAGAGAAATCAAAAAGAAAAACAATGGCAACATCTAAGAATATTTAAAATGGAGAAGGAAATACCTTGGCACAAAATGGCACTGAATTAACAAAGAAGAAAATATAAAGGGCTATTTTTAGCTTAATTTTTATAAATCTTGATATAAAGTAAGTTACTGCTTAAAAATTAATTCAAGATTATTTTTCTCATGGTAGAGCTGCTCTGAAGACTCCTTGAATTCCAACATTCATTTAAACTAATAATAATAGTGAATGTACTATTATAAGAAGCAATGAAAATCATTAAAATCGATCTTGATTTTATTGATGTATTTAAACACAGAGATTATGTTTCATTAAATCTCAGCAGGAATATTTTTATAGTGATCATACAAGGCTTTAGAAAATAAAACTGTTATCTATATGTGATGTTGGATCAAGGCTGGATGTGACGGCCTGCAAGGCAAGTGCCCTACCTCCTGTACTATCTCTATAAACACAATGATTTGGTCTTTGAACAAAATCTGCTTACTAGTGTAATAAACAAGGTCCTGCAAACAAATCCAAGCCTTTTATTTTAAACTCAAAGCTCAAAGGGAAAAAAAAAAGCTTTTATCCTGCTTTGGGGTAAAAGGCCTCACTACGATATCTGGTAAATATTCAAAACTATTATGCCTTATTGCATTTTTAAGTTCTACTATCATGCTTATTTCAAAGAATAAATTCCTATAAATTATGTGGAATACTTACCACAGACTGATCCTCTTACTAATCTCCTTAGATGAGGTCTCTCTGGGAGGTAGCGATATTTGCATCCAAATATACTGAGGTTTGATGTGTGGTCTCCAAAGAAACGAAGTTGGCGATACCTTTCCCCACATCGATAGCAAAAATTAGTGTTACATTGTGAACATGTCATATGGTCACATCCTTCAGTTCTCTGGATGTGGATCTGGGTGGAGCAATAGAGAGACAAGAATGGTAATTAAATATTTTAAAAGTATGTCTAGTGTTATAGAATAAATTACTGCTTCTAAATTAAATACACAGAATTCCCAACTCTGTCAATTTGTCTATAAATATACTCTCCAAAATAGTATCTGTGTTTGTCAAACATTTCATATGTGCAAAGCTGATTAACATTTCAGGTACTAAAGTTGTTGGCTGATTTTGACAAATTTATCCCCAAGAAAACTCATTTAACATTCTAGATATAAACCTAATTTAATGGTTAGAAGACACATTAAACACTATTTTGTTTATGGTATGTCATTAAATGGGGGTCACCTAAGGCATGAAATACTATGCAGTATTTATAAAAAGCAAGAATAATGTAAAATATTTTCATGAAAAATATCAAAGAATAGAAATAAATCTCTGGGGAAGGAAATGTTATCAACTATAAGGATATTTGCAATAGTGTTTTAGTTTTCAAATCTAAACAACTCTGCAAACTAGTTTGTAGAATGCAGTCTGTGCAACTGATAACCTTCCTCTTATTGTTAGAGTTGGGCTACATATACATTGAGCCTCACCCATAAAGAAACAAGTTTTTTCCTGGATAGCACACCATACACCCAAGTTAGTAGGTACTATATAACTGCGATCACATTAAAAACAAGAACTCACTCTGATGTATATATGAAGCTAGACTTTGAATGCTCATCAATACCGTATATAAGTTAGATCTGCCTCTCATGTAAGTATGTGCACATACTGTCAGGTAAAACATCATGAATTTCATAATAAACCTTTATTCATATGTAGATTTTTGTTTGTTTGTTTTTGGATCACACCCAGCGGCGCTCAGGGGTTACTCTTGGCTCTGCACTCAGAAATCGCTCCTGGCAGGCTCGGGGGAACAAAGGGGATGCGGGAAATTGAATTAGGGTCCATCCTGGATTGGCTGCATGTAAGGCAAATGCCCTACCACTGTGCTATAGCTCCAGTCCCCTCACATGTAGATTAAAATAGAGAAAACTAGGGGCTGGAGAGATAGCATGGAGGTAAGGCGTTTGCCTTGTATGCAGAAGGTCGGTAATTTGAATCCTGGCGTCCCATATGGTCCCCCGAGCCAGCCATGGGTAATTTCTGAGCGTAGAGCCAGGAGTAACCCCTGAGCACTGACAGGTGTGACTCAAAAACCAAAAACCAAAACAAAACAAAACAAAACAGAAAACTAAAAACAATTTCTCCATTTCAATATAGATGGGCACTCAGTATTTAAAATCACATCTGATTCATTCTTATAGTTATCACATAGATACCTAGTTTCCATAAAGTCCTGTAATATAGATGTCTTTCATAGTTTATGTGTATAATTATATATTTACTTTACATTTATCTGCACTAGAAAATTTATTTAAAAATGCTTAATATCATGTTAGCCATAGTAAGCTTCTATTATTCTCTTTGGGATTAGTATGTCAATATTTTATTGAAATTAAAGAGTTCACAATTTACATACAATCCATACTTTCTGTTGTTCTTTGACTCTTTTTCAATACTGATTTTGTTGGTCTCTTTGGTCACTTATTTAAATGAACCATTATTTGGCTGCTGCCACATTAAATGTAACTTTTCTAGAAAGCAAAGGGCTGGCTTGCTTTTATACAAACAAGAACATCTGTAATGAAGGTAAATAAAAAATTATTCTACATTTCAAACAAAAATTTGTTTTTTTCTGCTATAGTTACCACATCCTTTTAATGATGCTATTTTCTTTGCCTTTTTTCTGGTTGTCTAATTAGTAGTTCATATTTTGTTAAGCTTGATGGTGTTTTATCTGACAATTCTTCATGCTATTAAGCTACTAAAGTTAAATATTCAGTTATTAAAGGCAAATATTAAAAGCAAATATCCGACCATCCTAACTTTGCATAATTAATACAAATTTAGCATACAGTAAATTTTTTTGTATATAACAACTATTAGATTGAGGAAAGATCAAATGGTCTTTAGAATCCATTAGAACCAATAATTCCATATATATGTTTTTGCATAGTTTTAATGTATAGTGAATTTTCTGTTAACATAATTATATATACATGTAAATTAACATGTATGTATATATATTCCAATACTACTTATTTGTGTCCTCATTTAAAAATATAAAGAACTGGTAACACCAAAGATCCTGTCACAGAACATGTTCAATGTGATAATATATAAACTTGTTAAAATATTAGTAATAATAGTTGACCTCTTCAAGGCTTCTTAACTCAATTTTTTTCTTAAATTCCAACTTATGTGTGATAAAATTTATGTACAAAAAATATGACTATCACCATCCAGAGGTGGTAAAGTTAACATGGCAGAGAAAGTGGTCTTGTGAAAAGCACTGGGTGCAAAACACAACTAAACACTGTAGCAACTAAAGGATTCCACAAGTAGTGCCAAAGAGGAAGTATGTGGCAGTAATCAGTAAACAGCTCAGTAAGAATTTTTTCATGGGAACTTCCAAAGAATAAAAATTTCTAGTAGCACACACCAGGTGTGGAGGAACAGCAAAATGGATGGATTGAGTAATAAGAGAGGGTAAATACAGCAGGCTGCAAATTCTCCTGCAATTTTATGAATCTCCACTGGCACAGGTCAGAAATGAAGGCTCATCTGGGGTCTGGCATAATTACAAGCCAGCATCTTGTGGGGGAGTGGTGGCTCCTGGCAGGGAGGCAACTAACAAGCTTTACACACCTAAGGAGATACACAAATAGTTACAGGGGGTGCAAAGGCAAGACAAAGGCCATACCCTCCCTCAAAGCACATTTACCTAATCTCAGAAGCAGTTGATTTAAGAAATAAGGAAACCCTAGTTCTACAATTTTGGCTACCCAAACCCAAAGATAGAAGCAATGAAACTAGGGTGAATTACTGAGAATGAAAACAGAAAAGCAGGCATTTATACTGAAGTTCAAAGTCTCAGCAGTAGTCAGTGTATGAAAATTATTTGTCATAAAACAGATAACTTAAATTCAATTTATTTTCATGGAAATAATCAAACAATCACTTTTCCCCCCTCACAATTTAGGACTCGATTCTGGCAAAACAAATAACTACCACTCACAAGTGTGGTGATTTCAAGTAACCTGAGAGGCAACAATGAGTAATCAGTGGTCAAGACAGCCATTTTATTTTTTGAATGGGTATTATTTGTAAACAGTCAACAGCTCTTAAAGGTCCGTTTATAATAGTGTATGAATAAAAGTGCAAAATTTTCTCTAAGAATTGAAAATCATGACAATTTTTTCTTTAATAATCATAAGCTAAGTAGCTTAAGTTCAGCTATCAAGGGCCCAAAAACATAAATCTTGTGTTAAGTTTAATGTGACATGGGCAAATTAAAATCATACCCTAATAGGATTTAAAAGTTGAAATTATCTGAACGGAAATGTGGGAAATGGGTTTCTTTATTTTGAATTCACAATAAATTATTAATTCACATTTTTTTTGTATTATCCAACCAGTGATTTGGTGTAGTTTCTTAGTCGCACTAAGATATCTTTCTCACATTTCATATTTCTGTGAGAGTGGTGTGTTGGAATGTTTGGGGATGTCATCCTGGCTCTGTGTTCTGGAGTAAACACCTGACTTTTCTCAGGGGAAAATTTGCATTAGTACAGATTCAAGCCATGATCAATTAGATGCAAGGGTAAGCAAGAAACTTAGCTCCTTTTCCTCTTGTATCTCTCTAGATAAAACAAGTTTCTTTTAAGAACTAATTGCCAAGGATAGCTCAGTGGCAGTGCACTTGTGTTACAGTGTAAAAATACTTGCAAGAAGATCATCAAGGAATAAAGATCTGGCTCCTCCACAAACTTTTCATGGATCAGAGATAGTACAGGGGCTAATATGCTTGCCCTGCATGCTGCTGATCCTAGTTTGATCCCTAGCATCACCAGGAGTGAACCCTGAGGATAGATCCAAGAGAAGCCCATGAGCACTTCTGAGTGTGGCCCTAAATTCCTCCTAAAAAATAATTAAGGAGACAACAAATGGAATTTAGGTTTTGTGGAGTCTATCTTATTTTATTATTATGTGTAACATCTTAAGAGATATAAAATTTGGATAAAGACTTAAATTTAGTATACATGGAAGGATCTGTTATGATAGTGTACATATAAAAACATCAGAGATTGATGTAGTAAAAATCGATATATGTTAGATATTATTATGCTAATATTAAAGAGAAAAAATAGTACTGCTAAATTAAGGTATTTTCACAATAAAATATAGGTAGAAAAACAATATAGGTAAGCTATCAGAATCTAACTATTAATATTAATGTTAGATTAATTGGTATTAGACTAATACCAATACTAAATATCTTGGTATTTATATTTTTATTCTATTTTTTATTTACAGGTAATTTATTTTTGTTTTTTTGGGGTGGGGGGGTGCACATCCAGCAGTGCTTATTTATGTCTTACTCCTCGCTCTGCACTCAGGAATCACTTGGGTGGGGTACAGGGATCATGGTGTCAGGGATCAAATGGGGTTGGCATTGTGAAAGCTAAGTGCCCTATCTGCTGCTCTATTATCTCTCTAGTACAGTTTTTGTTGTTTTGTTTTGTTTTTTGAAAAGTTAAGTCAAAATGGCTCTGAGCAATACCAAACTTTTACCTTAGAAAGAAAAGTGTTAACAGTTAAGTCTTTATACACTGTCTAGGGTAAATAAAGATGCTTAAAGAGCTCCAGAAAGTTGTAATGTTACAGTTCTTCTGTTCTTTTTTCTGGACTTATTTATTTTTAATTATGAACTATCTCAAGTATTTAAAATATAAGAGTTAATAGGCATGTAATAATATACATGTAATAGATATGTATATTTTCACCTTCACATTTAATAGTTAACATATTGCAGCATATGCTCCAGATTTTTTTTTTTTTATTTGGTTTTTGGGCCACACACAAAAATGCTCTGGGTTATTTCTGGCTCTTCACTTAGGAATCACTGAATGAGGAGCTCAGGGAATCAGATGGGATGCTGGAGATCACCCCAGGTCAGCTGTATAAGATAAATCTGGAACTAGAGGTAAGATGTCTGCCTTACAAGGGCTAGCCTATTTTGGACAGTGGTTCCAATTCCCCCAGTGTCCCATATGGATCAATTTCTGAGCAAATAACCAGGAGTAACACCTGAGCATCAATGGGTGTGGCCCCAAAACAAAACAAAAACGATAAGTCTTTTCCTCTTGTTCTATCTTCCACCCCTCAACTTCAGTTACTTTTAAGTAGTAATGTTTGCTTATATATTACCATCTTAATTATTTATATTAAAGATACCAGGCAATAACATTTCATAGGTCTTAGGTATACATTATAAATATCTTGGCTATATGTTACAATTCAATTATAAAACTTATAATTTCACAGTGTAAGCAAAATCTATACACAACAATATAGTACATAATTTCTACTTAAATTTCTACTTAAAAGGTTAAAAAAATTATAAGAAATAACACTATAAGCACATGAAAAGGTTGTTTTCTTTAGAATCACAAATTAAAATTATGAATTAATAAGTGGTCAAGCTTGGATGGGTAAAATATACAAGAGCATAATCACTTAATATTCAACAGTAACATAAGAGTATTCTGATTGATTGTTTTCTGGGTCACACCTGTTCAAGGCTTACTTCTGATTCTGCATTCAGGAACATTCATGGCAGGACTAAGGGGGAACATATGTTGATTGTATGCAAGGCAAGCATCTTACTCACTACACTTTTTTCTTGCTTATTTTGGTTTTAGATCTACCCTATTGATGCTCATAGCTTATTTTGGGCACTTTGTTGATGCCAAGGAATAAATTCAGGTCATTTGGGTGCAAAGCAAGCCTCTTACCTGCTGTATTTGCTGTACAGCCCTAAGAAAGAGAATTTTTTTTGAAACACTAGCAGCAGAATTAGGAAAATTAGGTGGCAGAATTACTACCTAGTACCACAAGGTATTGATCCTTGATAGAATGACCTCTAAGCACAAAACCAGGAGTGGCCTTTAAGCACCGATAGGTGTAGCCCCATCTATCCTCAAATGCTCTAAATAAAAAAGCATGTATTAGTTTTTTCCCCACATCTTTTAAGGAAGTTACAAATATAATTCACTTTAATATAGTATTATTATTCAGCAATATTTGAATGTATTCTGTTCTTTATGCTTAAAGATGCTCTCACCTTGCACTTCGGACACTTCTGAGCATTCCTCTGTCCATGCTCAATTTCACTGGCCCAGTGACGCAATAATTTGTCTCCTTTCTTGTACTCCTTGCAGTTAACACCTTCATGCCAAGGAGAGTGGCACTTAAAACACCAGACAAATTGGCAAGTGGGGCACTGGATCTGTGTGAAGAAAAATAATTGATATTCGTAGATACACTCATTGTAAAAAAAAAAAAAAAGAATGATGGTACTTAGGAAATTAGTGAAAAAGGTAATTATTTGTTCTGATTTAAGTATTCCCTCTATATGTACACGACCTGAACTGCAATATGATACTGTATTCTGTAATTAAAAGAGGAAATAACTGCTTTGGCAAAGATAATTAGGTTGTTTGCAGATTATACTCAAATTAAGCACATTAGACCTTTTGAAAATCAATCTGTCTTTCAGTAAATTGAAGCCTAAAATAAAATCTGTAATTATATAATGCCCACATCTACGCACTCAGGCTACTGCCCTTTAATTCACCTTTCTCTTGAATCAATTTCTCAGGTATTTCCTTGGCTCTTTACAATGGCTTCGTTTAGTTCTATAAAATCAAAAGCCTACAAATGCCTCATCAAATAAAAAAAATGCCTGGCTTTATAAATTACTATATGGACACTAGCTATGAAGCACTTTCTAAAATAATTGCTATATTATTATAAATCTGAAAAGATAATTATAACAGTGCAGACAATCATAAGAAATTTGTCAGTATGGTGGTATTATGATATAACTGCAAATGATCAGAAAGATGTCTTTTGGCTAGAGTGATCGTATGATGGATAGGGCATTTGTACTGAACATGACCAACACAGGTTTAATCCCCAGTATCCCATATGGTAATCAGAGAAATGCCACAAGTAATCCCTGAGTACACAACCAGGAGTAATCCTTTAGTACTGTAAAGTATGGCCAAAAAGCCAAAAGAAAAGATGCCTTTTCACTATAAGAAAGAATACGTAAGAATGTGTTGTATATGAAAGCCAGGGGGATAATACAGGAAGTAAGGCACTTGCCTTGAATGTGGCCAATACCAGTTGAATTCTTACACTACATATGATTTCCTGAATACTGCCTGAAGTGACTACAGGGCACAGAGTCAGGAGTAGGCCATGGGCACCACCAGGTAGCAGCCAAACAAAAACAAGAACAATGACGAATGTGAATGCATGTTCATTGAAAATATTTGTTTTCTACTTTTCCTGAAAAATATTTTATATGATTTATTTTATTCTATGAAACACTCTTTATGCTTCTCATGCTCTCAAAACATACAGACGTAATTTGGTGTTTACAATATTCACATAAAGAGAGAAAATGGTGGAAAGGCGACAGCAGCAATGTTGGGAAGCCTGGAGATAGCAAAAGCAGCTAGTCCCCAGGATTCTCTGGGTGTGAAACTCTGAATACCCTGAGCCTGGAAATGAGTGTCAGACTCCTAGAGATGAAGCAATAGCCACCACAGATCAAAAATCCAGATCCTAGGGAGATTTCTGGGAAAATCCTGGCAGCAGGGACACAGTAAGTGGTGCCCTGACTTGGTCCTGAGTTGGGCAGGGAGCTATGAAGTCCATCTTTGAGTCTAAGCTTGTGGGAATGCAGACATTAGAGAGGACAGCAGAGGCGGCAAAGGAGTGTAGCAAAGGCAAAACAACCTGTGGTCTAGCCTTACTGGCAGCGGCAGCACACAGAAGATGTGAGACAGTTGGCTACAAATGCCCAACAGTGGCAGTGAGGCCTGCTTGTGGACATCCTTTCACCCAGCCTAGCCTTGCTTGCTTGGTGACTTAGGTAGGACCTTGGGCCTAGCCTGCATTTTGAACTAAGGCTCCTGCATCCAGAGAAAAGTGTGATTTTGAGATTGACAAGCCCAGAGACCAGTAACTATGGAGATGATGGCATCAAAAAGGTCATTTTGCACTCAGGCTAATCACTGAGAAAAGAGTATTTGTGCATCACTGTGCATTACTCTTTGGCAGCACATTTCTTCTAGTCAAGGAGCCCCACCACAATATGTAAAAAACAACCACACTACAAAGGTCAAATGTGAAGGCAACACAGAGCCACACCACACTTACTGAAGGAAGATGGTAGTTTTGAGGACCCTACTAACATCAGCCACCTATAAAGCCTCTCTGCTAAGCTAAGGAACTTAGAGAGAAAATGTGGAGGATGTTCAAAGAATTCAAAGAAACTATGGAAAGGAAAGCCAGTAACACTCCAGAGGATATGACAGTAGAAATGAAAAGTACTTCAAAAATGAAAGAAAACCTTGGTAGGTAAAATGAAAAACTCATTAAAAGGCCTCATCAAAGAGTAAAAGCTGACGAGGACAGAATCAGTGAGCTCAAAGATGAGCTGAATAACACTCTAGAGACAGTAAAAGATGGAAAAAAGTCTCAAAACAAACAAGCAGAAGATGGAAAAAAATCATCAAAATAAATGAACAGATGACAATAGAACTTTTGGATTAATTTAACAGAAACAACATAGACCCCAAGATTCACTGAGGACAGAGACAGGAAGAAAACCCTTATGAGGAAGCAACAGTCAAAGACATTGCTGAGAAGTTTCCAGATCTGAAGAGTTCATGTACCCACAATCTGAATGCCCAGAGAGTACCAAAGAAAAAGCAACCTAAGGTACATGCTAGTCATAATGATAAAAACTACAGAGATAGAATGCTGAAAGCAGCAAGATCAAAAAGGAAATTACAAAGAAGCAAACATGATATTTACCACAGATTTATCTCCAGGCCCAAAGGCAGTAGTAGTGGGATATAGTAAACAAAATGAATGAAATGAATACTTCAATAAGAATACTTCACTCAGGTTTGAAGAAAGGATACACAGCTTTACAGATAAGTAACAGCTTGGGAACTTTACAGACTGAAATCTAACCTTAAAAGAAGAACAGAGGGGTCAGGTCTACTTTAAGGCAAAATAGACCCCAGAAACAGACTAAACTTCTACAAAAAGATGGCACTTAATCCCATGATAATTATCTCTTTCAATGTTAATTGACTAAATGCATCTTTTAAGAGACACAGAGTGACAAAATGATTCATAAAACTGAAATTAACATTTTGCTACCTGCAAGAAACATTTGAATAGAGCAAACACAATTTCAAAAGTCAACAATTGGAGGACAATCTTTCAAGCAAACAGTACCTTTAAGAAAAGTTGGGGTGACTATTTTAATATTGATGACACAAACTTCAGGCTTAGAAAGGTGTTATCAGAGATAGAGAAGGTCACTTCTTAATTATCACTAGATGTATACACCAGGAAGAAATCACACTCCTAAATATATATGCACCCAAAAAGGGGTAGCAAAATACTGAAAACAACTGATAACAGACATAAAGATATCAATAGCAACACAAAAGTAGTGGGAGACTTAATACTGCTCTGTCACCTCCAGATAGGTCAACCAGGCTAAAATTCAAGAAGGATGTACTGGCTTTAAAGAAAGAAATGGAAGAAAATGGCTTTGTAGACATATATAGGGCTTTTCATCCCTTCGAGGGATACATAGTCTTCTCCATAGTACATGAGACATTCTCTAAGATAGACCACATGTTGGGCCATAAAACGTATCTTCATAAAATCAAAGGGATATAAATTGTTTTAACTATCATTTCAGAACCATCATACTAAAGCAGAAGTCAATTACAAACAGAAAGTGAAATAACTTTAATACGTGAATAGTAACCAGCTCATTGTTGAACAACCTTAGATCAGAGAGGTTATCAAAGAGGAAGTCAAAAAAAAATTCCTGAAACAAAACGAAAATGAAATCACAAATTATCAGAATCTGTGGGACACAAAAAAGTGATATTAAGAAGAAATTTTATAGCTTTGCAATCATTCATCAGTAAGAAAGAAACAGCCTATATAAATAACTTAATGACACAGATGAAGAAATTGGGGAAGGATCAACAAAATCACTTAGAGGTAGGCAGGCAGGGGTAAATAATAAAAAAATATTAAAAAATAAGGCATAAATTAATGAAGTGGAAACCTCAATCCCAAAGATCAATGAAATAGAGATTTTTTTTTCTTTAGAAAATAAACAAGACCTTGGGGCCAGAGAGATAGCACAGTGGTAGGGCATTTGTCTTGCAAGCAGCTGATCCAGGATGGAAGGTATCCCATATGGTCCCCCATGCCTGCCAGGAGCGATTTCTGAGCACAGAGCCAGGAGTAACCCCTGAGCACTGCCAGGTGAGACCCAAAAACAAAAACAAAAAAATAAAATCAAGATCAATAAGCCACTAGCAAGACTCACAATGAAGGGAAAAAGAGAAACTTAATAAACAGAATGAGAAATTAAAAAAAGGACATCACTAAAGATGCTACAGAAATAAAAAAGATAAACAGAGATTACTTTGAGAAGATTTATGCCCCAATACAAAGGAACCTGGAAGATAATGGATAAAGTTTTAGACTCACAATTATAACCTTGCAAGGATGAACTAAGATGATCTGGAATACCTGAACAGACCTGCCAAAATTGAAGAAGTTGAAATGGTAATCAAAAGACTTCCGCACCCTCACAAAGTCCAGGTCCATATAGATTCACTATCAAATGTGAATCCTATCAAACTTCTAAAGAGGACTTTAAAGAGGACCTACTACCAATCCTTTTCAGACTCAGGAAATTGAAGAAAATAAAACCCCATATAGTTTCTAAGAAACTAATGTCATCCTGATATCAAAAGCAGAAAGAGAGAGAAAGAGAGAGAGAGAGAGAGAGAGAGAGAGAGAGAGAGAGAGAGAGAGAGAGAGAGAGAATTACAGGTCAATATCCTTGATGAACAGATATTCAGAGATCCTCAACAAAACCCTAGCAAATAGAATCCAACCACTCATCAAGAATGTTATACACTATGAACAAGTAGGATTCATTCCAGAGATGCAAGGATGGTTTAACATATGCAAGTCAATCAATATAATATACCATATCAATATTAAAAGATAAAACACAAATCATAAAACATATATGGCAAAAACATTTGACAGTTTTTTTTTCATGATAAAAGCTTTCATCAAGATGGGAACTGAAGAAACTTTCCTCAATATAGTCAAAGCCATTTATCACAACCTCATGGAAACATTATACATAATGAGGAAAAACTAAAAGTCTTTCCTCTAAGATCTGGCACAAGACAATGGCTGCCCCATAGTTCAAAATTAATGCACACAAATCTATAACATTTCTATATTCACAATTAATGAAAGAGAAGAAAGATATATTTAAAAAAAATAATTTCATTCAAAATTGTGCCCCAATTAGGCCAAGGCTTTTTTTTTCTGTTTTCTCCATATTTTGCTGGGCCTATGCAAACAATGGCGATTGCTACTCTCACACCATTACTACTGTATTTTTTTTAACACTTATTCTTTAATTAAAAAAAGAAAGAAAATAAAACAGCTTACTAAACTTAAAAATAAAATAACTGTAGTAGAATGCCTGTCTTGAATACAGGCAGGGGATAGGAAGTGGGGGGCATTGGTGGTGAGAAAGTTGCACTGGTGAAGGGGGTTCTGTTTATGACTGAAACCCAACTGCAATCACGTTTGTAATCATGGTACTTAAATAAAGATTTTTATTAAAAAAAATGTGCCTCACAGCGGTGTTTGCCTTGCAAGCAGCCGATCCAGGACCAAAGGTGGTTGGTTCGAATCCCGGTGTCCCATATGGTCCCCCGTGCCTGCCAGGAGCTATTTCTGAGCAGAGAACCAGGAGTAACCCCTGAGCACCGCCGGGTGTGGCCCAAAAAACCAAAAAAAAAAAAAAAAAAAAAAATGTGCCTCAGAAAATCAAGTACCTTGGAGACAACTTAAATAAAGAGGTGAAAGACCTATACAAGTAAAATTACACAACACTACTTCATCAAATAAAAGAGGACATTTGAAACAGAGTTGGAGACAGATCCGCTGCTCATGATTGGGAGGACTAACATCATTAAAGTGGAAATATTTCCCAAAGCAGATCTAATATATGGTATCTAATAAGAATACCTATGAAATTATTTTCAAAGAAGTATATCAACACTCTTAAAATTCATCTAAAAGATAAATACCCATGAATAGCTAAAGCAATCCTTGAGAAAAAGAAGATTGGAGGCATCACATTCTCCAATTTTAAACTATACTATATAAAGCATTAATCATTGGAATAAAGATAGACCTTCAGATAAATGGAATAGAATAGAATATTCTGAAATGGAATCACAGGCATATGATGACTTAATTTTTAATAAAGAAGCTAGAAATAGAAAGTGGAGCAAGGAGAGCCTTTCAACAAGTTGGAAAAACTGGTAAACTACATTTAAAAAGTGCACTCTGACTTCTATTTATGCCATACCTCTATGACATTGAAACTAAAGGCATCTTCAAGAAGAAACACCAGTGGCCAAGTGAGTGAAAACAAAGATAAACAAATGAAACTACATTAAATTGAGAAGCTTCTGCATCTCAGTGAAAACAGTGACTAGGATACAAAGACTAGGATACAAAGACTACACACAGAATGGGAAAAACTATTCATCCAATACCCACCTGACAAGGGGTTAATATGTAAGATAGACAAGGCATTGGTAGAATGTAACAAGAAAAACACATCTAACTCTATCCAAAAATGGGGAGAGATACAGGTGGACAATAGGCACATGAAAAAAATGCTCCATGTCATTAAACATCAGAAAGATGCAAATCAAAACAATAAGATATCATCTCACACTACAGAGATTAGCACAAATCACACACACACACAACAACAACAACAACCAGTGTTGGCATGGATAAGGGGTGGGAGGAAGGGACTCTCATTTACTGTTGGTGAGAATTTAGATTGGTCCTTTTGGAAAAACAATATGAATATTTCTCACAAACTAGAAATTGAGCTTCATATGATTCAGCAATTCTACTCCTAGGGATATAGCCTAGGAACACAAAAACAGAATACAGAAAAGCTCCTTGCATTGCTATATTCATTGCAGCACTATTTACAATAGCCAAAATTTGGAAACAATTCAAAAGAACAGGAGTGAATAAATAAGCTATAGTACATCTACATAATCGAATGCTATGCAGCTGATAGTTAAAATGAAGTAATGAAATTTGCTTATACATGGATGGATAAGGAGAGTATTATTCTAAGTGAAATGCAATCAGATGAAGAGGTACAGACACAAAAACTCTTACTCATTTGTTGAATATAAGAAAAAAAAAGGATGGTTAATCCCTGAACCAAACAGCAAGGAGCAATACAACAGCAGTTGAATATTAAAATTTTATATTTTAAAAAAGGCATATTTTATGCTACTTTGAACAAATTACTTAATTTCTGAACCTATTTTCCTTATCTGTAAAGTTGTGATAATTATGATTTCCAGAATTATTTTAATAAAAATGTTTGTAATGCAGTAACATAAATAATAGCATATAATAGTTTCAGTTAATAAAAATATGAAGATTATGTGAATATTTTCATTTCCAAAATTTCTGTTTTTTTTTCTTGCAGCCATTAATAAGAATGAGTGTGAAAAATGAAAAAAAATTTTTTTGTCCTAGGATCTGTGCAAAACCAATATCCCTAATTACAAAAGACTAACTTTGACAACCGCAACTGGGCAGAACTTTTCCTGGGACCATAAAGAAGGACCTTGGAGTCTGACAACTAACATGCCCAGAGCCTGTAGTCCATCTTAAGATAGTATGCCTCAAGGGTAGAGAGAGATACTCTGTATCTCTTAGACCAAGGGAATTTCTTTTCTAATTTCCCTAATGTTTACTGCGCCTATGCAAAAACAAACACAAAACAAACAAAAAACCCATTCGATGACATTGAGACTAAAGACATATTTAAGGAGGAAACAGCACTGTTCAAACAAGTGGAAGCAGACATAAACAAATGGGAATATATTAAGCTGAGAAGCTTCTGCACCTCAAAGGAAATAGTGACTAGGATACAAAGGCCACCCACAGAATGGGAGAAATTATTCACCCAATATCCATGAGATAAGGGGTTAATATACAAGTCCTGTACTGACAGAACTTAACAAGAAAAAAAGCAGCTAACCCCATCAAAAAATGGGGAGACAAAATGAACAGACACTTGCTCAAAGAAGAAATACAATTGGCCAAAAAGCACATGAAAAATTCTCCACATCACTAATCATCAGGGAGATGCAAATCAAACCAACAATGAGGTACCATCTCACACCTCAGAGACTAGCACACATCACAAAGAACAAGAACAATCAGTGCTGGCGAGGATGTGGGGAGAAAGAAACTCTCATTCACTTCTGATGAGAATGCCATCTAGTCCAGCCTTTATGGAAAACAACATGAGGATTCCTCAAAAAAACTGAAAATTGAGCTCCCATATGATGCAGCTATACCACTCCTAGGGATATAACCTAGGAACACAAAAACACAACACAAATATGTCTTATGAACAACTATATTCATTGCAGCGCTATTTACAATAGTCAGAATCTGGAAACGATCCATATACCCACGACAGATGAGTGGCTAAAGACACTAGTAATATACACAATAGAATAGTGTGCAACTGTCAGGAAAAATGAATTCATGAAATTTTCCTATACATGGAATCTATTATGCTGAGTGAAATAAGTCAGAAGGAGATAGATACAGAATAGTCTCACTCATATATGGGTTTTAAGAAAAATAAAAGACATTATTGTAAAACACCCAGAGACAATAGAGATGAAGAATGGAAGGACGAACCATGATATAAAGCTTACCACAAAGAGTGGTGAGTGGAGTTAGAGAAATAACAACACTAACAACTATCATGACAATGTTCGTGAGAGAAGTAGTATGCCTGTCTCAAATACAGGCATGGGGTAGGAGAGGAATAAGATGGGACCATTGATGGTGGGAAGATTGCACTGGTGAAGGGGAGTGTTCATTTTTTATAACTGAAACCCAACTACAAACATGTTTGTAATCACGGTACTTAAATAAACAAAAACAAATCTTGCCACCCTTTTTTTCTTCTTTTAATTTTATTTATATTTATAGCTTCTAGATACGGGCTCCCGCCCTTTTTACAGAACCATAGAACATGAATCATCTTGTTCTGCCTCATATTTCTATGTCTTCCTACAAATTGAGAAAAGAAAAAAATAGTGGATGAGATCCAGGAGGAGAGTGATCTTAGGAGCATTGAGTGGAAATAAAAAATGGTCAGACCTAAAAACCCAAACCAAAGTCAATGACAACAGAATCAAGAGACCCAAACTACAACTAGCTATACACAAAAGGGATCTGTTACACTAGCTAGGCGACTAAGGTTGGAGGTATGGGATGCATCCTGAGAACTACAGTGGAGGGAGGTCAACACTGGTGGTGGGAATGGCTCTGATTCACTGTCGCTATGTGCCTAAAATATAACTCTGAAAGACCTGTAATTCACATTGGTCTCAATAAAAAAAAAAAAAAAAAAAACACATTTAAAAAAAATACCATGGTTACAAATTGTTCATGTTTAGATTTCAGACTTACAGTGAACACCACCCTATCTGGTGCTTTTCCCACCAAAAATGTCCCAGTTTCCCTCCATAATCTCTCTTGCCTGCCTGCCTGCCTGCCCCCCCCTCTCTCTGTCCCAGTTTCCCTCCATAGTCTCTCTTGCCTGCCTCTTCTCTCTCTCTCTCTCTCTCTCTGTCCCAGTTTCCCTCCATAGTCTCTCTTGCCTGCCTCCTCTCTCCCCTCTCTCACACTCTCCCCTCTCTCACACTCTCCCCTCTCTCACACACATATTCTCTCTCTCTCTCTCTCTCTCTCTCTCAAGTCTCATAGTCTCCCTTCCTTTTTACTTTTAGATAGTGTAGTTTGCACTACGGTTAATGACAGGATACCATGCCTATCACTTTATCTTTAGTCAGTGTAATCAGTTCCAATTTTCATTCTTAGTGGTCCCTTCTCATAGCCTCACTGCACTGCTCCACTACTTATGCCATCCACATTTCCTACCATGGATTAGTCCTCCAGGCCCTCATCTCTATTGTCTCTGGATACTATTATCATACAATCTTTTTAAAATTATATTAAAAACACACAGACATCCACACTGAATATTCCTCCATGCCTTTATTTCTACTTAGTCTTTGACACGAAAAGCCATCTAGGAATCAAGAGTGCTTGACATCTGAGTTATGATACTCACAGAAGCCAAGAGCTCATTCTTGCTACTCACTATATGATACAAGTAACATCAATTCCACTGAAGAGATTCTTAGCAATAAAGGAGTCCTGTCAAACCCAGATCTACTGAATCTGCGTGAACTTGGATAAGCGCCTGTGTGAATCCAATTTTGTGTTCACACTCAATTTCAGATCAATTTTTATCCTGTACAGTGTGACTTTGTCTTCTTGGGCACAACTGATTAGATTAGAAATGAATCCCTAAGTAAAAAATATATATCTTTGGGGCCCGTGCCATGACGCTAGAGGTAAGGCATCTGCCTTGCAAGCGCATTTAAGCGCCCGTGGTTCGATCCCCTGGTGTTCATATGGTCCCCCAAACCAGGAGCAATTTCTGAGCACATAGCCAGGAGTAACCCCTGAGCATCAACAGGTGTGCCCCCTCCAAATATATATATCCTGTGGCTGGGAAATAGCCCTTAAGTTGTCTGGCATGAATTCATTATTGAATAGAAATGAGCTGAGACATATTCTATCTCCTGGGGAGTAAAATGAGGATAGACACACACTGTACCTTTACTGTGTAGGCAAGGCAGAGAAAAAGCTCAGTGACTGTAGTGCAACTAGTCAGAGAGAGAAACAACACTCACTTCTAGTAACTCAAGGGAATATTCGGGGGACCAGTTAATGTCCTTTTCTTTGTTAGCCTGCCAGGGTGGCTGCTGGGACTACTTTCCTGTCCTTTTTACTTCCTGCAGAGACTATGATTCATTAACTGAGGTAGCTTGAGAACACATTTCTTCTTATTGTTGAAGAAAGTGCATTGGAGAAAGTCCAATGAACACTGCCTACTGACATCTCAACCACATCAAACACTACTTGCTTCAAGCTATCTTGTCCATTCCTTCCAAAGAGTTTCAGTATCTACTATGTGGTTATCAAATTTCCCCTCACATCCTACAAGTTCACTGATGGCACCAGCTGTGCCTTCATCCTGCATATCCTGAGTTAATTAACATAACTTCTGTCATATGATAGGCATTTTGTCAAACGAATTTGTCACAGAAAATATCATAGATTGGTCGACAGTAGATTGAATTTAAATAAAATCTGTGGCTGAGACTGCCCTTAATGATTCCTAAAGCATTAGATCAATATATTTTATCCATAATGTCATAAAGTGAAAACTCTAATATACAAGTGCAGAATCTCACTTGTTTAGAGAATAAAGTTTGGAATCTCTGTTAACTGGCCTCACAATCTGAAGATGTAAGACATAGAATTTAAATAATCCCAAATCAACAAGTAATTTCTGGCCTAAATATATACATTTTTATTTATCCTTTCAGAACTTTGGAGTAAATTAGATGCACAACAACTTTTTTGGTGTGTGTATGTGTGTATGTATGTTAGATCCCTCCTGAGAGTTGCCAAGGGCAGTCCTGAACCACCTCCTCCATTAGGTGTGGCCTTGAGCTAACCACCAGAATGGCCATGCACTGCAGGGCACAAACAGCACTGTATCCTCTAGACCAGTACTGAAACTCCAGGGTCCTCACATGGCTGAAAATTATTACTAGGAGGGGCGCCCCCACAAACACATACAAAAAAAACTTAAGGTGGTTTTCAGGAAGACAAGACTGCAGAATGTACAAGATGTTGCAGAGAAGAAAAAGTAGTTTTTGCTACCTGGATTGCAATACAGTCAATTCTAATTCCAATACTTTCATGCTGATATGTAAGAACAAATCCTTTAGCCAGTGTGGCAGGGAATGAAATAGTCCACATGAGTAAATATGTCTTAATTTTATCCTTTGATTCTCATTATCTAAAATTTCACCCCACACTTGAGACTTTCTCCCCATGCTCAGTGCCAGTGCACATGAGCTTCATAAGGCTTCATTCCCTTAAACACAGTCCAAATGTAGCCAAGTGACCCTTTCCTTAGTTTTTCACAGCAAAACTGAAACTAAACCGGAAAAAGAAAGAGCATTTTTCCCCTAAAGATTACAAAGCAAATGGGAACCAAAATGTGGTTACAAATGACAGATGAGGGTCCGGAGAGATAGCATGGAGGTAAGACATTTGCCCTGCATGCAGAAGATCAGTGGTTCGAATCCCAGCATCCCATATGGTTCCCTGAGCCTGCCAGGGGCGATTTCTGAGTGTAAAGCCAGGAGGAACCCTTGAGCGCTGCAGGGTGTGACTCCCTCCTCCCCCCAAAAAAACAGACAAATTACAAGTGAGAACACTGAGAATATGCTTATTCATATACATTCCTTGTTCATAGTGGTTTCTTGGAGAAAAACAACAACATCCATTTCAATATTAGCCTTTGTTTCCAAACAGGAATTGTTTATATAGGACAGTTGGTTGAAATTTAGGAATAAAGGTTCTGGGGCTGGAGAGAGAGCACAGTGGTAGAGTGTCTGCCTTGCACAACACTGGGCCAGGATGGACCTTGGTTAGATTCCCGGCATCCCATATGGTCCCCAGAGCCTGTTAGTAGTGATGATTTCTGAGCGCAGAGCCAGGAGGAACTTCTGAGCACCGCTGGGTGTGGCCCAAAAACCAAAATAAATGAATAAATAAATAAATAAATAAATAATAAAGGAATGAGGGTTTTTTCTTCAAGAGACCTCAATTTAATAAATTAATCAATCATCTTGTTCCTAACACTAAGAAACAATTGTATACATTTTATAACTATTCCCCTAAGTCCATATATGGAGTAGGTACAGAGAACTGAGTTTATTTCTTTGGTTTTTCTTTTTCTTTTCTTTTCTTTTTTTTTTTTTTTTTTTTTTTGAGGGGCCACACTTGGTGGCAATCAGGGATTAACTCCTGGTTCTGCACTTAGAAATTACTCCTGGCAGGCTTGGGGACCATATGGAATGCTGAGAATAGAACACAGGTCAGCTGTAAGCAAGGTAAATGCCCTACTCACTGTGCTAACATTCCAGCCGCTGAGTCTATTTCTTGCCTGAAGATTTCTTCATACATGAAAATAAAAAGGCAACAGAAAATTCTAGTCTGATGTGAGTCCAGATTCATTAGACTGAGCAGTATGGCATCATCTATTTTTCAACAGACTCAACACAGTAAAATGTCAGAGAAACTCACACCAAATCATTTAACTACATAGATATAAATAAGGTAATGAGAATGCCCCAGATGAAAATAAAAATGTATGTTAGTCTAAAGGTAACAACATTTTTTTTTAAAGGGAAGGACATGATTCTGTGAGTAATGAGTTATTTAACAATGAAGCAATCAATCAGTATCTGAATGACAGGTTGTAGAAACAATGAAGGCTTATGTGGAGAACTACCTTAGATTTGCCTACGTATCTGAGCAGGTAGATGTGGAAAGGTAGCAACAAAGAATATGAGTGGTGAAAGATACACAGCAGTAATTTCATCCTACAATCTAATGAATACTGACTTGGGCTACTTCTAGTCACTAATGAAATCACCTACTTCTAGCAGGTAATTAGTGAGAAATAATTTTTCACTTGTTTCTCTTCTCGTTTTTTTTTTCCTGTTTTTCTTCTTTTTCATTTTATTTATTTATTGAATTTTTGGGTCACACCTGGTGATGCTAAGGGGTTACTCCTGGCTAAGTGCTCAGAAATCACTCCTGTCTTGGGGGACTGAAAAGCAGTCTGTCCTGGATCAGCGCATGCATGGCAAATGCTCTATCACTGCATCATCCCTCTGTCCCCTTCCTTTCATTTTTTTTAAGGGGACTACACCCCACATATTTTAAATTCAGGTCAGCCACATAGAAGGCAAGTCCTTTACCTGCTGTACCATCTTCCAAGTCTCCCTATTTGTTTTTTATGCCAAGGAAACAAAGGATGATTTAATGAAGGAATAGCCAGCTTCTATCTCATTCCAGGTCAATTTATGATAACCTTAAATACTGATAAGTATTTATTGATATTCAGTGGTTATCTATTGAATATTTATAACCAATAAATCAATAATTTATTGTTCTTTCAAGATTCAGACATAGGCTAAAATAACAATGTATTGTAAAATTTTACTTTCATAGTAGGAAGTTCAAGCTAAGACTCCATATATTATCGCTGATTTATGTATCAAGGCAACACATAGGGGATTGTAGTAAAGTACTTCATTAGTAACTGTTAGAAGCTAATATTTAGTAATAAAATTTAGTTGGCCCATTTCATAGCTGACTGTACAAATCTTTTCAAAGGTAACAGATAAGCACAGCCTTTGTTTAGGATGGCTTTTCAAAACTGGCTAGTCAACTTATTTAACTATCTCACAAATCTATGCCAGCAATAATCACTTAAGACACTATATTTGTTTTCTAACAACTCCTGACATCAATGATTGATGTCACCAATTGAATTGATGCCAAAAGAAATGAATGCATCCCATCAGCTAAACTGATTTTGCTGTGATGATGTACCATCTAAATCTCAATTTGTAAACATCATCAAATAAAGTGACAGAGAAAAATAGATCAGAGCACCATGCTAACTAAACTTTCACAGTAAAACCCTAAGCACATTCAAGGTGAGCAAAGTATTTTCACAAACATCTCTATTAGAGGGTGCTTATGCACATAATTTTTAATTTGCTATTTAATGAAAATATTAGAACAACAGATAAATAGGAATGGCTGGGATGTAAATAAACCAAAGACTAGTGTAACCCCAAAACCAGAAATCATGGGAAATCCCTACTATGCCCAGGACCAAAAAAAAGCAATGAAGAAAAGAAGGTGGAAACTAGGAAAGATGAGAGATGGAGGAAGAAGCAACTGGGAGAATCTCAGTAATGAAGGTACCCAGAGTTCTGCACAAAACCAGGGTTGGAGAAAGGGAGCAAGTGCTACTGTTCCCACCCTCTAGTCTTGTGAAAATGCCAACTTGGCTGAACTCAAATAGATGTTAAGATGGCAAAGAAGTCTGAAGAAGCAATCAGTACAAAGAGAAAATTTTCTGTGCTAACAATAAAGACTGGGGGTTCGAAAGACAGTACATTGGATAAAGCATTTGCCTTACATGCAGATGATCTAAGATCAAATGCTGGCATCACACATGGTCTCCTTAGCTCACCAAAAGTGATATATGAACACAGCACCAAGAGAAGGGGAAATGTACTAATCCCTGAATTCCAGTTTTTCCCTAATATCATTTTATAAAATGATTACAATTGAGAAGGGACTAGGGTTTACACCCATACTTGGAATATTAATAATAAAATCTACACACTGGGATTGCTTTTGGCAGTATTTGGGAAATTACACAGTACAGGACATAGGACCCTGGTCTTCTGAAGGAATGGTCAGCAAGTGTCCCAGTCCACTGAGCTAGCCAGCCCAAGATATCTCTGTGTGTGAAATTTACAAGTTTTATTTAAAGGAGGGAGGGGAGAGAGAGGAAGAGTAATGAGGGGAAGGGAGAGAAAGAATATGAGAGTAGATTTTATTAGAATGAAAAAAGCAGTAATTAAAAATTTTTGTTTTTGTTTTTTGGGCCACACCTGGTGACGCTCAGGAGTTACTCCTGGCTATGTGCTCAGAAATCGCTCCTAGCTTGGGGACATGGGACATGGGAGCATCGAACCTCTGTCCGTCCTAGGCTAGCATGTGCAAGGCAAACACCTTACCACTTGTGCCACCACTCAGGCCCCAAGCCTTAAAAATTTTTTACCACCTTAAGAAAGAAATACTCGGGGCCGGGCGGTGGCGCTGGAGGTAAGGTGCCTGCCTTGCCTTCGCTAGCCTTGGACGGACCGCGGTTCGATCCCCCGGCGTCCCATATGGTCCCCCAAGAAGCCAGGAGCAACTTCTGAGCGCATAGCCAGGAGTAACCCCTGAGCGTCACAGGGTGTGGCCCAAAAACGGAAAAAAAAAAAAAAAAAAAAGAAAGAAATACTCTGTGTAGTTTTGTAAAATGTGTTTTCTACTGAGAAAGCTCATAGGACAGAAAAGAAAATACACTATAAAAAAATTTAGGTAAGTATATAAAGGGAATTTCCCAGGGTACTTTCTTTGATTTTTCACTTTGTGCTGAATTATTCTATCACATATCAAGTTGCTTAATGGTTGACCAAACAGACAACAGTGAACAGGCTGACTGCTTTACAAAGACCCAGGTTCAATCCCCAGCAACCCATACAGTCCCTTGAGTCCTGCCAGAAGGGATCCCTGACAACACTGGTGGATGTAGACAAAAAAAAAAATTGTGGGAAAAGTGCAGGAACTTGTAATAACTTATAATGGGGACAAACATAAAGAATATTATATTTAACATGTTTTTCCCTGTCTTGATTAATGTATATGCTTCAACTAGCTACAAATTAATATAAAGATCACTTCTTGGTATTCCTATTTTGTTTACTTAGAGTGGAAGGGATTTAGAGATATACCTTGTGGTGCTGGGGAAACTAAACTGGGTCAACCACATGAAGGCAAGTGCTGTAACCCTGTGGCACCTACTGGTCTCTCTAAGTTTCCTTCTTATTCTAAATGAGCAATATTTGGAGAGATGATAAAGGGATTAAGTTGCAAGCCATGATTATAACTAAACCTGGGTCAATCTCCCATAATACATAGGACCACAAACACAGAGTCAGAAATTTCAGAGCACCACTACGTGTGGCCAAATCCTCTTAATCCTTTAAACCACACCCCCTCCCAAAAGAAACCTAGAATTACCCAATACATACCTAAAACTCCTAGGAGTAAAATTACTACATTTAAATTATTTGCAATCCTTTCTTGACTTGTCCTAACTGCCAAAGCACTTGTTTTCATTTTTATAAATTTAGTGCCCCTTGAGGCCAGAGTGGTGACACAAGCAGTGGGGCGTCTGCCTTGCATGTGCTAACCTTGGATGGACCCTGGTTCGATCCCCTGGCATCCCATATGGTCCCCCAAGCCAGGGGCAATTTCTGAACGCATAGCCAGAAGTAACACCTGAGCGTCACCGGGTGTGGCCCATAAACCAAATATATATATATATATATACATACACATACATACACACACATATATAAATTTAGTCCCTCAAATATTCACAATTCCCTCTGATCACTTCTCAGTACAAGTCACCCTCCCCCTCTACCCAGGACCCTTCCTCTGGGTTTCACAAGGTTCTTTAAGGCACGTATATATTTCAAAGTGGGTTAGTTTTCCATCTTCCAAATCTGCTCCTCTTCATCAAGAAAGTTCATATCACTGTCTATATTACTTACACTCATCTTTTGTTCTCCTTTACTTCTCATATAACACTTTTCCAATAACTAAGGCTTGCTCACTTATTTTGCCTCAGCTTAAAAATTTAATAATAAAAACTATTTCTAGAATGTGCTCAACACAGAGTATATCAGATATGGTACCATATGCACTTTGTATGTATGATCTCATTTAATCTTTACCATACTCCTAAGGCAGGTTTTATTATCACTACCCCCCAGTTAAAGATGTGAAAACTATATTCAAGGTTATACAACTAAAGGTTATATATGTAGCAGGATATAAGTTTTAAATCTAGTCTGAAATCAATGACCTTGCTTACTTCCTTCATGTTGGCAGATTCCCCATTCCAAACAAAGCTTAGTTTTATGTGTTTATATTTAACAAAGCTTTCCCAGGGGCCGGAGAGATAGCATGGAGGTAAGGCATTTGCCTTTCATGCAGGAGGTCATTGGTTTGAATCCCGGCGCCCCATATGGTCCCCCATACCTGCCAGGAGCAATTTCTGAGCCTGGAGCTAGGAATAACCGCTGAGCACTGCCAGGTGTGACCCAAAAACCAAAAACCAAAAAAAAAAAAAAAAAAAAAAAAAAAGCTTTCCCAATCTCTTGTGTTTTCCCTTCCCCTATGCTCTAAGTATTTGTCACTTAGACATTATTGTTTACTCACTGATCCCTTTATTATTTCTCTCACCAAATATATTTTGAGATCATACTTAACACATACTATAAGTATTCAGCAGGCCTGGTCTAGAAACCAGTAGGAAAAAGTGATTAAGTAATCACACAAAAAAAAAAAAACCCCAAAATCTCAGATGATTATTAATATTACTAAGGAGAAATAAATTCAAACCCAGAAGTGGATGTTTCCAAACAACATGTGAGAATTAATGAGTTCACAACTCCACTTTATTTTTCCATTGCCAACTCTCCCTTTCTCCCTCCCGCTACCTCTCTCTCTCCCTCTCCCGCTACCTCTCTCTCTCTCCCCCTCCCGCTATCTCTCTGTCTCTTTCTCTCTGTCTGTCTCTCTCTATCTCTCACACAGTGTAGTAGTTCAGAAGCTTGCCTTGCATGTGACCAGCTGGCAATGCATATATGCTCCAAGCTCCACTGGTGTGCAAAGAGCCAAAAATAACCTGTGAGGCCCAGTGGGTTATAACCCAAACCCGCCCACTGACCAATGAAATTTCTAATTAGAAACTAAAATTTGGAGTTGTAGGGACCAGTTGACAAAATATGAATGAAAAAGACCAGACCAAAACCAAGGTAGCTTCAATGTAAACTTTTCAGGAATTTAGGAAAGCACTCTATTTTTTCCAGTATTAATTTAACTGAATCAGAATAAAATTCAAAGCTATTTTTAATTGAATTTATACCCAAAGGTAATTGTAAGCCTGGAAAGACAAAATGGGCCCAAAGAACTCTTGTACTGCTTGTCATAAATTTTGCTGGCACCCTGTATTTATACAGAATCCAATTAGTTAATGAGTAGCATTTACAAAAACATATACAAATGAAACCCTCAAAAATGTATTCTGATTTCAATATTGTGAGATGATTTCAAAGTATTTCCTACACAAAGTAGTTGGGATATTTCCAAACACTTTTAACCTAGAATGTCAGTACTTCTAGATTGACAACAGTAGCTATAAGTTAATAAAAGAACAATATCTAGATCAAGATACTGTAGCTCTATGATTCACATAGTGTAATACTGAATTATTCATGACAATGGCTTTATTCAATATATAACATTCAATTTGGACTCTAAACAACATCATTGGGAAATACTAAGTTGCTCAGACATGTCAGATATTAGCAGTACCCATGTTGTTGTTGTTTTTGATTCTGTTGCCTTGTGACTCAGTATACTGCACTTGAAGACTAAATTCATTACTACTATCTTCAGAATAAACTATACCAATAAGGAACCAAATTATGCTACTGGGGAAACTAAATTAGAAAAACACAGCACATTTAAAAATAAGCACTGGTTTGCAAGAATGAAAACAGTAGTCATAATTTAGGATGCTGCTCAGTAATAATGATGGCCACAGCTGGGTTGCTGGCACATTCGTATTATTGCTCTTCTAATTCTTAATACCAAGACAGGTATGGGCATGTAAATCAGGTGGTGTCAATGTTAATGCAAGACTTTGGAGTCTATTGATCAAAAACATTTTGTCATGTTGTACTGTGAGGTAAAAAGTATTGTTCTGTAAAGTGTCTGACTTATCTCTACAATATTAAACAATTAAGAATAGCACCTTTACTGTCTTAATTCTCCTCTTCTTCAATGTGAAGATAATAATAATAAATACTCCCTAATTTTTTTTGTGCTTTGTTTTCTGGTTAGCTGCTCAATGGCCTATTCATATTGAGATCTTCATCTCATCCACTCCCAAGATCAGTAATATTTTCTCTGGAAAGTTTTTCTAGATTTAAAATCTTGATCTACTTACTCCTATTTTACTTATCTTCACCCTACTTACTAGCTATTTCCTGGCATAGGGATATGTCAGTAGAGTGCCCTTGGTTTACCAGACTAATACATATATGAAATACTAAGATTTTTAGTTTTTCTAAAACTGAATAACTAAAATTTTTCAGTTTTTCTAAAATTATACACTGTAAATGAATCATGCTAATCACTATATCACTTATGAAGCATTCAATTTGAGACATTCAGTTTATATTCCATATGTTTACATTTTATATGCAACATTCATTTAGATCAAACAAGATCTATATAAAATTTTACTAATGGTATAGCTGTTCCTTATTCTACATTTGAATCATTTTAGAAGAATGCATTTTAAAATTAAACAATAATTTCTATTTTGATTAAATTATGTATATATCTTTTAATTAATATAATTTAAAAGTTCTATGTGTAATATGTTAATATAAAATATATTTTATGGATTTAAATTCTAAAAATCAAATATACAAAGTTATAGAATGAGAAATGCTTTTAAAACTAGCCATTTCTTGACAATATCAGTAATAGTGTTAGAACCAAAACAATTTAAGGAAGGCCAAAGCAACAGTGCAACAGATAGGGCATTTGTCTATCTGTAACTGAGTTTGATCCCCAGCATTCTATATAGTCCCTTAAGCACCACCAAAAGAAATTCCCGAGTGCAAAGCTAGAAGTAAACCCTGAGCATCACTAGGTGTGGCCCAAACACTTAAGGAAACTGGAGCTGGACTGTATGTGGGTGCATCACGTATGATCTCCCGAGCTCCATCGGAAATGATTCCGAAGCACTGCGAGATGTAGCCCTAAAACAAGCAAACATTTAAGGGGCCAGAGAGACAGTAACAGTAACTAGGGCATTTGCCTTGTATATGGCTATCTAATTCATTCCAGAACCACATGTTTTCCTGTGCACAGCCAGGGCTCACTTGTGAGCACTGCACCAGAAGTAGCCCCTGAGCTAGCACCATACTGTTTGTCCATCTCATCATAAATTACTTTAAAATCTGAGAACTTAAAGATTCAAAAAAGCAATTTTTTTTATCATTGCATAGGCATTATTATATTTACAACAATATAACTTTTTGGGATTTTTTGAGGGGGGGCACACCCGGTGATGCTCAGGGGTTACTTCTCATTCTGTTCTCAGGAAAAATATCCTTTATCAGAAGCAAGTTTCCTTGTAATGACCAATTCACTCATCAAGAGGTTTAGTTTAGCTTGCAAGTACCCTAGCTCATCAAAGCAAAGGTAGAAGAAATTACTTACTAAATATGATCCCTTCAGAACTACAATGAGTAATGTAGTTACACTGCTTCCAACACAGACAGGTGCATAAACCTTACCTTGAATGAAGACGACTTCAAAGTCTTTGAAACTACTCCATCCTGCCATTCTGCTGTAATGACAAGGATGAAAACTACTGCCACAGGCCTCATCATTTTTGTTTCATTTTCAGAAACAACTAGTTTCTGAACTTCTTGCACACTAAAGTCATCAGATTAGTCTCAAAATTTGCAAGACACCTGTGGAGTAGCTTGGGGGCAACTGGGAAGTCCAGAAGCCTCTAAGTGATGTTCATGTATCCAGAGCTGTGAATCAATGATTTGCTCCCACAAATGTCACTACCTTCATTTCCCCACCTTCTGTCTTATCCTCCTGAAGCATCAAGCATTAATGCTGTCAAAATGATCTTTTCCATAATGCCTAGAGAATTAAATTCAAACTTCCCATTACAGCAATAATCAATAGGATCCACTTTTAGGATCTCATTGGCTGTCTCTCCCTTGATTTCTCCCAAGCCTTTATTTCTACGATGCCTGACTCAGCATCTGGACCCAAGAAATGAATTCTAAAGTGCTTTACAATATTTACCTGTTTATTTGTCTAAAGACCTGCAATTTCTTTATACGCCTTTCCTCTCTGTGTCCTCTAGGCATAGCTAGGGTGGGTGCTTTGTTTGTTTCCTTACTAATCAAACTGAATTACTGTTGCAAAACACCCATGTCACTTCCATTGGGCTATTTTGTTATTTTGATTAATTTTTTTTTTGAGCAAGGACCATGTCACATTTGCCTCCATAACCTCAAACTTAGTACCAGGAAAATGCTTGCAACTGTATGTTTATTGAAAAATGAAGGAAATGCATTTTGGGGGCATAAACACTTGCTGTCTTCAGGACTCAACTCCTAGCTAGGTACTCAGGGATTACTCCTGGCAGACTCAAGGGACCACAGTGGTACTGGGGACTGATTAGCCTGTTGACCAAGCAAGGTAAATACCATACCTATACCTGCTGTGGTATCATGCTGATCTGAAGGAATGCATTTTGTAAGGCTTCAATACATAGATACTGACATAGATACAGGAGAATACAAAAGAAACTGTATTACAATGTTAAAGCCTTTGTGTACATGCTTCTTTAATTGATTATAAATTTATTAATTTATATATCTTGGACCTCAAAAGATAAATGGGGATCAATGGGATCTGGGATGATGTACAAAGATTCTTAGTCAACTTGACAGATCACTGAGGGTCTGAGAATATGGTGTTGCACTGCTAGGACCCCAGAGCCACACTAGGCAGTGCCTGCTGGGGTCCAAACAAACTCCATACATGTAGGATATGTGTCCTAAACCATCTACAATCTCCTCAGGCCCATAGCATTTATTTAACACTTTAGTAATAGAAATGACAACTAGTCTCAAATTTAGCCTTTTCAATTAGGTTACTAGAGAAATTTTAAATATGTGAAGAATCAAAGAGAATCCTTTAAATCCTTAAAAGTATTCTCTTATCATCCTCCTCCCCAGCCATACACACAGAATCACAACCAATACATACTCACCGCAGACTCTGGAAAAAGAAGGAAGCCCATGTATGCCTACCACAAGTAGGTCAAATTCGACTGCTCCCATCATGGGGCAACTAACCCACGACTTGGATGAATATGCTTACTTTGTATTTGCTCTCCGATCTGGAAGGGGTGGGAATATGTCCTTTTTTCTTGAAGGTTGTAAAGTGCTTGCACTGAGGACATGGCTTGGTGCTAGAATCAATACGGCCAAGTTCCAGGAAGTATTTATATTTGATGGAGTCTTCATGTGTTAAGTTATAGGTAACTGTGGTTTCTTCCAGGAATTCAAAGCATTCTGTGATAGGGCATTTGATTTCAACTTGGCCAAGCTGAACCTGATGGAAAATAGATAGGAGAGAAAGAAATGTTATTGGTTATTATATACCTATCATTTTTATTTATAGTATTGGTTATTTAATTAAAATAGTAAAGGGTCTGCTATTTTTCAAGATTCCTTATTTTATAAGTGGTAAGCTCTTAGGGAGTACCTGTATTAGATAATACTGAATCAACACATATTTCAAAAATGACTTACAGAATGTTTATGTGTTCTCTAATAATTAAATTGGTGAATTTAAATGTAATTACATCACTGCCTCATCCAAGCAACAAATTATCATCCATCTGTCTAGAAACTACAGGGTGAGGGAGCATTGAACCAACATGCCAAATGAAGAAATACCCAAGATAAATGATGTTTCTATTTTTTTTTTCAGTACTAAACATAGGGTACATTTTACTATTTTAAAGGAATAAAAAAAAGAAAGATCTTTTAAAAATATTTCTTACCAAAATAAACCTCTTTACCCTGACTCTTCCATATAAAGAGCCTTTGAATGACAGTTCTTAAGTCATCACACAGGAATAGGAAGGAAATTAATCCCAATGTTGTAAAAAACAAACAAGCACAAAAAACTCAGGAAATCTGATTTCAGTTTGGAAAATGAATTTCACCAAAGAACATCAGAATTAGGAGAGAAGATGGGGCCAGAGTAGTGGCACAAGCTGTAAGGCGTCTGTCTGCCTTGCATGCGCTAACCTAAGATGGACTGCGGCTTCTTAGCGCAGAGCCAGTGGTAACTCCTGAACATCACTGAGTGTGGCCCAAAAACAAAACAAAACAAAAAAAGAATTAGGAGAGAAGAGAAAGACAAACTGGTACCCAAAACATACCATTTGATAAGGAATTCTAGATTTGGTTAGCATAAAAAGATTATATGGTGAGATTAAAGCAAAATATGTGAACACAGCTAAAAAAAAATTTTTTGGGGGGGTCACACCCGGCAGTGCTCAAGGATTACTCCTGGCTCTATGCTCAGAAATCACTCCTGGAAGGCTCTGGGGACCATTATGAAATGCTGGGATTCGAACTGCCGTCCTTCTGCATGCAAGGCAAATGCACTGCCTCCATGCTATCTCTCTGACCTCTAAAAAATTTTTTTAATGAGAGAAAATAAGTAAAAACAACAACAACAACAACAACAAAGAAACTAGTCATTTTTCAATAAGGGGCACCAAGATTTCCATAAGAGTAAATAAGAACTCTATATTCACAGCATCACAATCACTTGTTCCAGCGTAGCAAAGGGAAGCACCAAAAGCACTCATGGAAAACAATACTAAACTTGTTCTTTTCTTTTGAGTAAGCTAGACATTTTGAGAAGTCAAACCTGACTGACCTTCCTTCTTAAGAAAATTCCACTGTAAAGGCTGACACTGGAAAGGAGACGAACTACATCATCTGGACAAGGAAAAACTTTAATACAAACAAAATACTTACATTCATAGTAACTTTTCTTCTTCTTTTTTTTTTTTTGTAGTCAAAGTGAATTACAATTTTTTGACAGTAATATTTGAGGCACATAGTGACAATGAATGAGGGGCATTCCCACCACCAGTGTTGTCCTCCCTCCACTCTTGTTCTCAGCATGCATCCCATAACTCCCTCCTTACATTCATAATAACTTTTAACTTTATAGTTTATTTGGCATATATTTGAAGAAAGGTCATTAAGATACTTAAGGTGAAAGTTGCATGGGAATATTTTTAATACTAGCATGAGTATTGATTTATCTAAAGTAAATTGCTATAAAACTTATTACTAATTGTACAAAACATAGTCCAGAGAGATTATTCAAATATTAACCACAAATAATAATTATATCTACTTTTATGAGTTGCTATATCATTACATTTAAATGTTACTATATTCTTTATAATGTTATAACACAAATTACATTTTTAATAATCTTACCTATATCAAACTAAAAAGTTTTCTACACTTTAAAAGAAATGAGGACCGGGGCTGGAGAGATAGCATGAAGGTAAGGCGTTTGCCTTTCATGCAGAAGGTCATCAGTTCAAATCCCAGCATCCCATATGGTCCCCTGTGCCTGCCAGGAGCAATTTCTGAGCATGGAGCCAGGAATAACCCCTGAGCACTGCCGGGTGTGACCCAAAAACCACAACAACACAATAAAAGAAATAAGGACCAAAATAAAAGACATCCCACAGAATGGGAGAAATATTTGCATAACATTAATCTTCTAAAAGGTAAAAGGTTAATTAATAGAAGGTATATAAATCAATGATAGAATTTTATAATAAAAATAAACAATGCCACTAAAACGTGGGGAAAAGAGATGTAGACACAGTCCAAAGAAACTGAGGCCTACAGAGAGAGACCAGCAATGGAGTTCTCTCTGTGATTCTGGAGAGAGATTTTACCCGAGAACAGTGCATTCTAAGGAAAAGAGAGGCATCAGGACAAGGGGACAGGTCTTGCAGCCACCCCATCTGGGTTCCTCCCAGCCACACAGTCCCAGGAAACTGAGGCAGTCAGATGGGCAGACAGGCAGAGGACCCAGCAAAGGCATCCTCTTTGTGACTCAGATGAACTTTTTTTTTTAACCCCAGGCCAATGCACAACATGAAGTGGGTGGCTTCTCTACTTTGCTCCATAGGCTAGCAATTCTTCTAATCAGTGAGCCACACTGCAATACATTAAAAACAAACATACAAACAAAAAAACCTCCACCACACTGCACAGGTCACAATGGGAAAGCAATACAGAATGTCACCACACTTAGTGTGTGAAGATGCTAGTTTTAAAGAAACAAATCGTATCAGCTTATCTGATAAGAGAAGAAATTTTGAAGATGTTCAAGGAACTCATAGAAACCATGCAACAAACAGCCAAGATTCAAGAAATGAGAAAACTTCAAACAGAAATGAAAACCTTGGTAGACAAAGTGGGAAAACACACTGAAAGGCCTCAACAGCAGAATAATAGGTGCTGAGAACAGAATCAGTGAACTCAAAGATAATCTGCATAAAAATCTAGAGAACAGTGTCATAGAAAAAAGCCTCAAAACAAATAAGCAGAAAATAAAAAAAAATCCTCAAAATAAAAAACAGATATAATAGAACATTTAGATAAACTCAACAGAAGCAACTTAAGAATCACTGGGGTCCCAGAGAGACAGGAAGAAAAACCTTATGAAGAAGCAACAGTCAAATACACTACTGCTGAGAAGTACCCACAGCTGATGAGTTCATGCACCCACATCCTGGTTGCTTAAAGAGTACCAGTTAGAAGAGATTTAAAGAAAAGCACCAAAAGGCACATCCAGTCACAATGATGAAAACCATAAACAGAGATAAAATCCTGAAAAAGGCAAGATCAAAAAAGGAAATTATAGGGGCCAGAGTGATAGCACAGTGGTAGGGCTTTTGCTTTGCACACAGACAACCTAGGAGAAACCCAGGTTCGATCCCCAGCATCCTATATGGTCCCGTGAGCCTGCCAGGAGCAATTTCTGAGCACAGAGCCAGGAGCACTGCTAGATCTGGCTCCAAAACAAAAAAAGAAAATTATAAACAAAGAAGCATATTAAGATTTACCTTCAGGCCTGAAGGTAGTGATGGGATATAGTGAAAATACTCAATGAAATAAATGCTTCCACAAGAAAATTTCACCTAGCAAGACTCTTCATCAGGTTTAAAGGAGCAATAAACATTAAAATGGCAATATTCCCAAAAGCATTGTACAGATTTAATGCACTCCCTCTAAAGGCACTCATGATATTCTTCAAAGAAGTGGATCAAACACTCCTAAAATTCATTTGGAACAATAAACACTAGCTAAAGCAATCCTTGGGAAAAGGAATATGGAAGGCAATACTTTCCCCAATTTTAAATTGTATTGCAAATCAATACTTATTAAAACAGCATGGTATTAGAATAAAGACAGATCCTCAGATCAGTGGAATAGACTTGAATATTCCGAGAACATTCCCCAGACATACAATCAAATAATCTTTGATAAAGGATCAAGAAATCCAAAATGGAGCAAGGAAAGCCTCTTCAACAAGTGGTGTTGACACAACTGGTTAATCACTTGCAAAAAAAAGGAACTCAGACCCCCATCTAACACCATGCACAAAGGTCAAATACAAGTGGATTAAAGACCATGATATCAGGCCTGACACCATAAGGTATATAGAACAATAAGTAGGAAGAACATTCCAGGACATTGAGACTAAAGGCATCTTCAAGGAGGAAACTGCACTCTCAAAACAAATGGAAGCAGAGATAAACAAATGTGACCATATCAAGCTGAGAAGCTTCTGCACCTCAAAGGAAATAGTGCCTAGGATACAAAAGTCACCCACAGAATGAGAGAGACTATTTACCCAATACCCATCAGATAAAGGGCTAATATCCAAAATAAACAAGATGCTGACAGAATTTAACAAGAAAAAAACATAACCCCATCAAAAAAATAGGGAGAAGAAATGAACAGACAATTCCTCAAAGAACAATTAGAAATGGCCAAAAAAACACATGAAAAAATACTCCACATCACTAATCATCAGGGAGATGCAAATCAAAACAATGATGAGGTACTATCTCACACCACAGAGAATGGCACACATAACAGAGAACAAGAACAGTCAATGCTGGTGGGATATGAAGAGAAAGGAACTCATTCATTGCTGGTGGGAATGCCATCTAGTCCAGCCTTTATGAAAAAAATATAGATATTCCTCAAAAAACTGGAAATGAACTTCCATATGATCCAGCTATACCACTCCTTGGGATATACCCCAGGAACACAAAAACACAATTCAAGAGGCCAGAAAGATAGCATGGAGGTAGGTGTTTGCCTTGCATGCAAAAGGATGGTGGTTCAAATCCCAGCATCCCATATGGTCCCCTGAGCCTGCCAGGAGTGATTTCTGAGTGTAAAGCCCAGAGTAACCCCTGAGCGCTGCCAGGTGTGACCCAAAACCAAAAAAACAAAACAAAACAAAACAAAAACACCACAATTCAAAAGTGCCTCCTGAACACCTATAGTCATTGCAGCACTATATATACAATAGCCAGACTCTGGAAACAACCAAGAATCCTTCAACAGATGAATATCTAAAGAAACCATGGTGCATATACACAATGGAATATTATGTAGACATCAGGAGAGATGAAGTCATGAAATTTCCTATACTTGAATGTACATAGAATCTATTATTCTGAGTGAAATAAATCAGAGGAAGAGAGACAGACACAGAATAGTCTCACTCACCTATAGGTTTAAAAAAAAGTTAAGGACATTATTGTAATAATGCCCAGAGAAAATAAAGATGAGGGCCGGAAGGACCAACTCACAGTATGAAGCTCACTACAAAGAGTATTGAGTGCAGTTAGGGAAATAACTACACTAACAACTATCATGACTATCTTATTGAGTGAGAAAAGTAAAATGTTTGTCTTGAATACAGGTAGGGGTTGGGAAAGACGGAGAGGTGCATTGGTGGAGGGAATGTTGCACTGGTGAAGCGGTGTGTTTTGTTTATGACTGAAACCCAACTATCATCATGTTTGTAATCATGGTGCATAAATAAAGTTTTTATATTAAAAATATAAAGGAGCAATACACAGGTTTATGGATAAGCAATAGCTTAAGAACTTACAGACTCAAAACCAACTTTAGAAGAACTAAAGGGGATAATTTAAAAGATCAATGAAAGCAAGAGTTGTTTTTTTGAAAAAATAAACATGACCAATAAGTCATTAATAAGTCACATTAAGAAAGAACTCTGGGGCCGGGCGGTGGCGCTAAAGGTAAGGTGCCTGCCTTGCCAGCGCTAGCCTTGGACGGACCGCGGTTCGATCCCCCGGTGTCCCATATGGTCCCCCAAGCCAGGAGCAACTTCTGAGCGCATAGCCAGGAGTAACCCCTGAGCGTTACCGGGTGTGGCCCAAAAACCAAAAAAAAAAAAAAAAAGAAAGAAAGAAAGAAAGAACTCTAATAAATCATATTAGAAATGAAAGGCGGATGTCACAACAGACACTATATAAATTCAAAGGCTAGTCAGAGAATATTTATTTGATTTATTTGAGAATCTTTATGCCATGAAACAAGAGAACCTAGAACAAATAGATAAATTTTTGGCCTCCTTAACCTCCTAAGGATAAACAGAGATAATGTGAAAAACCTGAACAGCGCTATCTATTGAGAAAACTATAATTAAATGGCTTCCCAAAAACAAAAGCCCAGACTCAAATAGATTCTCTAGTAAATTCTTTCAAACTTCTAGAGAACCTATTGCCAATATTTTTCAAACTCTTCCAGGAAATTGAAGAAACAGACACTCTATTTTTCTATCAAGCAAACATCACCTGATGCCAAAAGCAGACAGAGACATGAGAAAGTGAGAGACAACAGACAAAGACAGAGAGATCGAGAGACAGACAGACAGACAGACAGAAAGGAAGAAATACAGGCTATATCATTGATAAACACAGATACAAAGATCCTCAACAAAATACTATTAAATAGAATCCAACATTACATCAAACCATGACCAAGTAGGATTCAGCAGATATATGCAAGATGATTTAATATACATAAGTCAGTCAACATAATATATCAAAAAAAGAAAAAAACATCATAATCATAGGAATAAGTGTAGAGAAAGCATTTGATCCAGCATCCATTCATCATTAAATTTCCTGAATAGTCAATCCCATTTACTTTATGCCTTTAACAAACATAACTCAATGGGGAAAAACTGAAAACCATTCCTCTAAGATCTTTCACAAAACAAGGTTGTTCACTGTCACCACTTTTATTCAATATAGTACTGAAAGTAGTTGTCATAGTAATTGGGAAAGAAAAGATACCAAAGGTGCCACCTCACACCACAGAGACTGGCACACATCACAAAGAATGAGAACAAGCAGTGTTGGTGGGGATTCAGTGAGACAGAACTCTTATCCATTGCTGGTGGGAATGCCGACTAGTTCAACCTTTCTGGAAAGCGATATGGAGATTCCTCCAAAAACTGGAAATTGAGCTCCATACAATCCAACTATACCACTCCTAGAAATATACCCTAGGAACACAAAAATACAATACAAAAACCCCTTCCTTACAGCTATATTCATTGCAGCACTATTTATCATAGCAAGATTCTGGAAACAACCAAGATGCCCTTCAACAGATGAATGGCTAAAAAACTGTGGTACATATACACAATGGAATATTATGCAGCCATCAGGAGAGATGAAGTCATAAAATTTTCCTGTACATGGATGTACACAGAATCTATTATGCTGAGTGAAATAAGTCAGAGAGAGAGAGAGAAAAACGCAGAATGGTCTCACTCATCTATGGGTTTTAAGAAAAATGAAAGACATTTCTCAACAATTTTCAGAGACAAAAGAGAGGAGGGCTGGATGTTACAGCCGACCTCATGAACCTCACTACAAAGAGTGATGAGTTTAGTTAGAGAAATAACTACACTGCGAACTATCCTAACAATGAGAATCTATGAGGGAAATAGAAAGCCTGTCTAGAGTACAGGTGGGGCGGGGAGGGGAGGAGGGTTATTTGGATCATTGGCGATGGGAATGTTACACTGATGATGGGGGGGTCATCTGATATGACTGAAATCCAACCACAATCATGTTTGTAACCAAGGTGATTAAATAAAAAATATTAATAAAAAAAAACATCAAGGGCATCCAGATAGGAAAAGTTGTCAAGCTTTCACTGCCTGCAGATGACATGAAACTATTCTTAGAAAATCCTAAAGACTACCAAAAAGCTTCTTTTTAAACTATACAATACACTTTTTTCACAAGCCACTAAATTAATACACAGAAATCCATGGCTTTTCTATATACAAATAATAAAAGACATATTAAAAAAAATATCACTCCCATTCCCAATTGTACCTCATAAAATTGAGTACTTTAAATTCAACTAAGGAGCTCCTCAGAGGTAAAGAGAGGAGGGCTGGAACTTCCAGCTCATGTCATGAAGCTCACTACAAAGACTGGTGAGTGCAGTTAGAGAAATAACTACACTGAGAACTATCATAACTATGTGAATGAATGAGGGAACTGGAAAGCCTGTCTAGAGTACAGGTGGGGGTGGGGTGGGGTAGAGGGAGATTTGGGACATTGGTGGTGAGAATGTTGCACGGTTGAAGGGGGGTGTTCTTTACATGACTGAAACCTAATCACAATCATGTTGTAATCAAGGTGTTTAAATAAAGATATTATAAAGGAAAAAAAGGAGCCGAAAAACCCATACAAAGAAAACTACAAACCACTGTTTCAAGAAATAAAAGAGACACATGAAATAAAAACAGTCCCTGTTCACGGATTGAGAGAAATAACATCATTAAACTGGCAAAACATAGGTACCTCATAAGTGCAGTAGGTAGCGCATCAGTCTTCTAGATAGGGTCCCCTGCTTTTTTTCCCTTACAGAACCACAGAATCACCTGATTCTGCCTCACATTTATATGCCTCCCTACAAACTGAGAAAAGGAAAACATAATGTAGATGGGACCCAAGGGCCAAACAGTTCCAGAGCAGAGTGGCAATAAAAAATGATCAGACCTAAATACCCAAACCAAAGTCAATGAATCAAGAGACCCAAACTATAACAAGCTATACACAAAAGGGACCTGTTATACTAGTAGTCTGGGGGCTAAGGGTGGAGGTATGGGATCAAGATGAGAACTAAGGTGGTGGGAATGGCCCTAATTCACTTTTACTATGTAACTGAAATACAAATGTGAAAGACTTGTAAAAAATAATAAAAAATAACTGAGGTGCTCCTAAACATACAAAAGTGGAGTCTGATAGAATAATAGAATTCTACATTGTTCCTTTGCTGACTGTCATTGTCAATGAGGAGATGACAGATGCCTCAATTGGGTGGCCAGAGGTAGTCAGACATGGGCTATATAATGAAAGTGGAACCAATGGGTTTTTGTGATGGACTAGTTATAGGTATAAAGGGAAGAATCTAAATAGTGATAAGCTTTTGACTTAAATGATGACTGATGAGTGCTACTTAATGAGATATTTATAATATATTCTTTATAATGTATTTTTAGTAGAAATGATTTTCTGCAAATTTGAGCTTGAGGAAACATGAATTAAATTTGTATTAACAGGCTCTTCAAAGAACTTGGAATTAGTGGTAATAATTACCACTAAATTAAAAATAAATAATAAATTAATTTAATATTTTACTCAACAATAAAAACTTATTAGAGCAAACAGAAAATTGTGAAAATTAGCAGCTGGTAATATGAATTCTTAAGTTCCCATTCCTTATCCTCAACAAATATCAATTCTGACATCTTGTTTCTTCTATCCATGATCCAAATGGGCCTTTCATATTTTTGTTATGTTGGGTCATATCTAGTGATACTTAGAGGCTACTCCGTAGGGCTATTCCCAGTAGTGTTTGGTGGGGGGGTTGTGGTACAAGAGATGATTTGCATTTCAGTCCATTTCAAGCCACAACACTATCTCTCTAGCCCTCTATTCATAATATTCTGAAGCAAATACCAGATATTTTGTGATTGCATTCATATTTATTTCAGCATTGGTCAAAGTAAAATAGTAAATATTTAAAAAACAAATCTACTATAATAAATATCTAATCAAATAGCATGTTAATTCAATAAATTAACATGTCATCTATCTTTTTGATTACAAGGTTTCATGTACCTAATATTTTTAGTGATATTTTAAAAATGTATTCTTTTGAATGCTAAGATCATTATTTTTAATAAACAGAAAAATACTCTTTCTGATTCTCCTGAAATATAAACATATAAATTCATGAAAGCAAAATTATTCAACTCTAAAAGGGAGTCAGTAAGAGACACAATTATCTACTTAACATTCAAGTTAGTTAATTTGCCACCTGGGAGAACTCAAAAGTAATTATATAATACTGGTGAGAGGGACCTCTGGTGAAGTATCAGATTAATTAATAAAATCCTCTAAAGAAAAGAACAGAGGAAAGATATATATGTAGAATTTCAAGATACAATTTATTTTAAAAGCATGGTTCATTATTTTGATCTAAGATTTTAAGTGTTAATCATAATAATTTCAATATCTCAACATTTTTAGCTCACTTGATACAAAGGCATCTTCTCAGATTTTTCTCTTTCCTTAAAAGTGAAATCTAGCAGAGAAGAAAATAATTTACAAAGGCAGTCACAAGTATAAAATTGATACAGCACCTCTTACCTGCGAAGCTCTATTTTAACATCATTAATCACTTTGAGAGCCCCATTAGGGGCAGATTTTCAACTTCACAGGTTTCTCTATAACTTTATAAGGAACTGCCTCTTTTATATATAAACATTTTTTACTTACTTAACTGTTACCACAGCTGTTTCTTATTTTTTAAACACAAATTTAAAATATCAAGTCAAATATACTAGAAGTCTCCTCCATCAAAGCAGCACAAATGTAAAGTAAAACAATAAAGCATATCAAGAAAAAGTAAATCTCAAAAGCAAGGGAGAAAAGTGACATTTTCAAATAGAAAATGTCAGCTTCCATTCCTTGCTTGTAAATTTGAACAGAATCCATTGATAAAAAAATATTTCCATTATAAACTAATACCAGAGAAAAGGTGGTGGAAAAGTATATGTTCAGGTTACTGTTCAAAAAATACCTTTAATGAGGTAGGCATAATTCAAAATTCAAAACCTCTGAGATCATGAAAAGTCACCTCTTTTTAAACACAAATGTAAAAAATCCTAAACACATGTTAGCAAGTCATATGAAAAATATGAAGGAAAAAATAGCAAGGACCAGAGAAATAGTACAGTGGATAAGGCACTTGTTTTGTAGGCAGATGATCCAGGTTTATCCCTGGTTCCCCAAACCCACCAGGAATGATCTCTTTGAGCAGGTTAGGAAGAAGCTCTGAGTATAGCCAGGTGGGATCCAAAAACAAACACCAAAAAATAAGATAAATTATATAATATATGTGCATCAAAATAGGTTTATTTCAAGAATAAATAAATGTGGTTCAGAATTTAAAAATCAATTGACATAAAATTCATAAAATAGGGTAAATAAAAATTATGTTTATATCAATATGAAGATTACTTGTAAATACATTCATTCCTTTTAAATTCTTAGCAAACTGGTAAAGGATAAAAACTTCCTTTGATTAAGGGAGTATGATAGATGAAACTGATTACTCTGGACAAGAACTCAAAACTGAAAGTGGAGAAACAGGCAAGTCACCCCTCCATTAACATTAGTAAAAACCCAATGTCAAAAAGGAAAGAGGGGAAATGGAGTGATTGCACAGTAGGTAGGCTATTTGCCCTGCACTAGACCTACCCAGGTTCGATCCCAAGCTTTCCTATGGTCCCCCCAGCGTGTCAAGAGTGATTTCCGAGAGCAGAGCCAGGAGTAACCTGAGTGCTCCTGGATGTAGCCAAAAAATGGGGGGCAGGGGGAGAGAGAGAGAGAGAGGAGAGAGAGAGGAGAGAGAGGAGAGAGAGAGAGAGAGAGAGAGAGAGAGAGAGAGAGAGAGAGAGAGAGAGAGAGAGAGAGAGAGAGAGAGAACAATTTGCTTACCCTAGGGGCAAGGAAGAGGTGGGAGAGAAGCTAGAGACATCAGTGACAGGAAGGATGCTCTGGTGAAGGATGGTGTACATTGTATGACTTAAACCCAACAGCGAACAATTTTGTAACCATGGTGCTTAAATAAGGCAATTAAAAAAATGCCACAACTTTTATAATTATGTAAAATATATATATGAAGTGAGAAAAGAAAACTAAACCACTAAAAGTAATTTTCAAGTGGCAGATTTGCTGTTTCTATTTAATGTTCTAAGATTTTGTTAAATGTTTATATTATATAGTGATTTTTTCACGTAAGTTTTTTCTGAACTAGTCTTAGAACAAGAATTTATAATAAAATAAAATCAGTAACCAAAACCTTTTTAACCCATTCAGTATATACATATGCATATCGACATATACACATATATATATACTCTGTTTTCTGGATTATAACTTTTGATGTTCAGGGGTTACTTTTAGCTAGGAATCGTGCTAGGAAGAACTCATGGGATGCCTGATCTTGAACCCAGGTCAGACAGGTGCAAATATCTACTGTACTATCTTTCTATCCTCAACCTTGGTTCATTTTTAGAGATAAGATAGAATATTAAGAATTATAAGTATAGGGTCCTACTTAAATAAAACTGAAGAACATGCAGTTAAATCTTAAAGTACACTTAGTAACTTCATTTTAAATTCTTTGCCATTTAAATAATAAATTTGTGAATTTATCCTAACCCTCTATAGACTGCAGGATGAGGTTATATTGTAAGTAAATAAAACCATACAAAGGCTCAACCAAATAGTTCTGTTCCCTTTCAAGCTCATAGGCAGAAAGCAATGTTGCCTTTGTGGAGCTGATATTAAAAAAAAAAAAAAAAAGTTTTGTTTATTTGTTTTAATCCACAAGCTTTTCTTCTTAAAATTTGTTTAACAAATAGAACAACATAACTCTTTCAGCTATTTCTTGAAAACTTGGGAGTAGCCTGCATTTGACTCATAAAAAAAAGTCCTATATGTTTACTTATAACTATTTGATTTTTCCTCCAGCACATTCTGGTGGTTCAATATTGGCAAGCTTGGATGCTTTCTTAGATGTTAAACCAAGCTAACATACTACTTTAATTTAAAAACTGCCATTTCAAGAGAGCCTTTTCATGACAAGACAAAGTATCTTTGTGCACCATCTACCCAGTTCTAGGAATAGTTTGTTCATTACATAGAGTTTTTAGATTCAGTTAAGCAATACAAAATTCCCTTCTTCCAGGCTTCTATTCAGTATTTCTAGATACAAACTGTTTAGTGTAGATTCTAGAGGAAACAATTTCTTTACATTTCAGGAAAAGTTAAGATGTATTTGAATATGAAAAAAATATTTTAAGAAAACTCTTTTGATATTTGAATTTTAATGTCTTAAAAGAGGGAAGTAGTCTAAGATTAGAAAAATCTTTTAAAAAAAATAAGACTGGGAGAGCAGGTTCGGGCTCAGGAAACTGTTGACTCTTCTTTCTCTGTGCACTCAGATCCCCTAAGTAGCCTAGTACTGGTGGGACCGCTGATTGATCTTTACCTTGTCTTGAAGAAGTGATCAGTAGGAGAAGAGAAGTAATAAGCATCTGTTGCTACTCATCCCATTTTGCTGTAGAGGAAACAGTCTTGTAGGAGGCAAGAGCCCCTAAACCAATAAACCCTTGCTTACAACAGGATAAAGAGGAGAGTTCTTAAGTTTCTCAATCCAGTTCTACTTTGGATCGATGCTATCTGTTGTCCACCAAAATAACCAATTATCATTAATTATTAAAATATTTATTGAAACATATTTAGTCCTAGTAGTTTATAGGTTCTAGGAATAAAGTGAACATGAACATTTTTGCTCCCTTATAGTCCCTATTGAGAATTAATTAGTAAATTATTAATACTCTTAATGCTGCGTGATATAACAATAATAAATTGAGAATTGATATCGTCAAGAAATCTACAATTCCTAAACTAAAAAAAAAAAAAAGACTGGGATACAGAGGTAATCAAAAAGACATTATGCACTGTGAATCAGTATACTACTTACTCAATAAAACATTCTTTTAATATTGAAAGAGTGAATAATCTAAATTGAAAGAAATCTGGAATATCCACTGTTCAATATCTTGACTTACTGTAGGTACATTTGAAAAATTTTACTCTCCTTTGCTGAACAATTTTACTTCTTCCATTCAATGAAACTCTTGATTTCACTACTGACCAACAAGATAATATTGATCATCTACTGAAACTGGGGTGGCTGAAATATGAAGTTCTTCATTATCAATCCACTTTGTTACTAAATCTACTATTCTTATTACTAATTCCCTTTTTGTTACTAAATGTCCCTGTGAGTTTTCATTAAATTTGCCTCCTCTGAAGCACAAAAATTATCTCTGCTTCTCTTTTGACCCTAGAAAATCATATTATCATTTCTTATTTATTTTATTTTGATGCTACACCCAGTGGTGCTCAGAATTTTTTCTTGGTTCTGGACTCAGGATCATTCCTTATGGTGTTCAGGGGACCATATGGGGTATTGGGAATCCACCCATGTTCATTTTCTTGAAAACTTGGGAAGAGACTGCATTTGATTCATAAAAAAAAAAAGTCCTATATGTTTACTTATAACTATTTGATTTTTCCATATGGAGTGTTGGCTTTGAGTAAGGCAAATAACCTATCATTGTATTTGCTCTACATTCCCCCCACCATTATTATGTCTTGCTCCTTTCATGGATTGTTCCTATGTCTTATGCCTTTGTGAGTCTATTATTTTTGGTAATCTGAGTCTGACTCCTTGAGGCCCATGGTTTAAACTCCACATATATGCTGATGGCTTCTGCATGTAAATCAGATCTCTCCACTGAGTTTTTCATACCTGCATATAGTTTCTTATTTGATGTCTCCGAATACTTCAACCAATTCAAGAAAATGAACCTATCATTGTATTTGCTCTACATTCCCCCCACCATTATTATGTCTTGATCTTCCTTCTTGCTCCTTTCATGGATTGTTCCTATGTCTTATGCCTTTGTGAGTCTATTATTTTTGGTAATCTGAGTCTGACTCCTTGAGGCCCATGGTTTAAACTCCACATATATGCTGATGGCTTCTGCATGTAAATCAGATCTCTCCACTGAGTTTTTCATACCTGCATACAGTTTCTTATTTGATGTCTCCGAATACTTCAACCAATTCTAAAATTTAACATATTATCTTATATAATTCAATAATCCTTCATAAAGGGGTAATAAAAGCAAAATGGAGCAAGAAAAGCCTCTTCAACAAGTGGTGCTGGGACAACTATTCAGCCACATACAAAAAAGTGAATTCAAACCTCCATCTAACACCATGTACAAAAGTCAAATACAAATGGATTAAAGACCCAGATATCAGACTTGAAATCATAAGGTATATAAAATAACACGTTGGTAAAAACACTCCATGACACTGAGATTAAAGGCATCTTCAAGGAGGAAACATCACTCTCCAAACAAGTGGAAGCAGAGATAAACAAATATTAAGCTGAAAAGCTTTTGCACCTCAAAAGAAATAGTGCCCAGGATACAAGAGCCACCTACTAAGAGAAACTATTCACACAATTCACATCAGATAAGGGGCTAATATCTAAGATATACAAGTTACTGACAGAACTTAACAAGAAAAAAACCTCTAACCCCATCAAAAATGAGGAAAAGAAATGAACAGACAATTCCTTAAAGAACAAATAAAAATGACAAAAAGGCACATGAAAAAGTGCTCCACATTACTAATCATCAGTGAGATGCAAATCAAAACAACAATGAGGTACCATCTCATGCCTCAGAGAATGGCACACATCACAAACAAGAATAATCAGTGCTGGCAGTGATGTGGAGAGAAAGAAAATCTCATTCACTGCTGGTGGGAATGCCATTAGTCCAGACTTTATAGAAAACAATATGGAGATTCCCCAGAAAACTGGAAATTGATCTCCCATATGACCCAGCTATACCATTCCTAGGGATATAACATAGGAACACAAAAATACAATACAAAAATGCCTTCTGTACACCTACATTCATTGCAGTGCTATTTTTTACAATAGTCAGACTCTGAAACAACCAAGATGCCCTTCAAAAGATAAATGACTAAAGAAACTGTGGTACATGTACCCAATGGAATATTATGCAGCAGTCAGGAGAAATGAATTCATGAAATTTTTCTATATGTGGATGCACATGGGAACTATTATGCTAAATAAAATAAGTCAAAGGGAGAGAGATAGACACAGTATAGTCTCACTCATCTATGGGTTTTAAGAAAACTAAAGGACATTCTTGTAATAATGCCCAGAGACAATAGAGATGAGAGCTGCAAGGATCTGCTCACTATATGAAGCTTACCACAAAGAGTGGTAAGTGGAGTTAGAGAAATAACTATACTAACAACTATCATGACATTTTAAATAAGTGAGAGAAGTAGAATTCCTGTCTCAAATACAGACAGAGGGTGGGGGAGAAGGGAGATGGGGGACATTGGTGGTGGGAATGTTGCACTGGTGAAGAGAGGGGTATTCTTTTTTTTTTTTTTTTTGTTCTTTTGGGCTAACTTGTGATGTTCAGGGGCTACTCCCAGCTCTGCACTCAGAAACTGCCCCTGGCTTGGGGAACCATATGGGACGCTGGGGATCGAACTGAGGTCTGTTCTGAGTCAGCCACATGAAAGGCAGTACTGACCATCTATCTAATCTCTCTCATAAGGACAATAAGGACATTAGATAGAAAATGTGAAGGATTGTCAAAGAACTCAAAGAAACCATGGGATGAACCACATGAATCATAAATAAGAAACAAGAAGATATGAAAGCTGAAGAGAAAACTTGAAACAGAAATAACATAACTGAAAAATTTGGTAGGAGAAATAAAATACTCATTGGAAGGCCTTGTTACAGAGTAGCAGCTGCTGAGGATAGAATCAGAGAGTTGGAAAATTAATTACATAAAAACTCCATACAACAGAGACTGGAAAAAAACCTAAAACAAATGGACAAAATATGGAAAAGATCCTCAAATTAAGTGAAGAGACAACAATAGGACTCTGGGATAAATTCAATAGAAATAACATTAGAATCATTGGAGTCCCATAGATGCAGGAAGGAGACCCCCACGAAGAATCAACAGTCAAGAAAATCATTGCTGAGAAGTTCTCAGAGCTGATGAGCACATGCAAACATAACCTGGATGCTAGAATAGTGCCAGGTAAATAGACCCAAAGAGTGCTACTCCAAGACACAACCTAATTATAATGATAAAAATCACAGAGATAGAATAAAAAAAAGCAACATCAAAAGGTAAAATTACATGAAAAGAAGCAAACTTAAAGTTTAGAATAGATTTATCATAAGGAACCTTCCAGGACCGAAGGTAGTGCTAGGATATAGTGAAAAAACAAAACAAAACAAAACAAAACAAAACAAAAAACACAACAAAATTAGTCTTTTGCCAAGAATACTCCACTCAACCAGAATTTCATTCAGGTTTGAAGAAAGGATACACAGCTTTATGTGTCAACACATCTCAGAAACGTTACAGACCTGAAACACATAAAAAAGAACTAAATGACTCCTTTATGGCAAGACCCAAAACACACACCAAACTCCTAAAAACGGTGACACAAAATCCCATGAAAATCATCTCAATATCAATGGACTATATTCACCAGTTAAGAGACACAGAGTGGCTAAATGGATCACAAAATTGAATCCAATATTTTGCTACAGGCAAGAAACACATCTAAATAGTAGAGCAAACACACACTCAAGGTCAAAGGTTGGAGGACAATCCTTCAAGCAAAGAATTCCCTTAAAAAGGCTGGGTGGGGGCCAGAGAGATAGCATGGAGGTAAGGCATTTACCTTTCATGCAGAAGGTCATTGGTTCGAATCCCGGCATCCCATATGGTCCCCCGAGCCTGCCAGAAGCGATTTCTGAGCACAGAGCCAGGAGTAACCCCTGAGCACTGCAGGTGTGACCCAAAAACCAAAAAAAAAAAAAAAAAAAAGACTGGGCGAACCATACTAATATCAGAAGACACTACTTTAGGCAGAAAAATAAGCATTTCTTAATTATCAAGTGATGTATACATCAGGAAGAAATCACACTCCTAAACATATATGCACCCATAAAGTGGACAGCAACATATTTAAAACAGCTGCTAATAGATTTGAATAAAGACATCAATAACAACACAACAGTAGTGGAAAACTTCAACAGTGCCCTGTCACCTCTTGATAGATCAACCAGTTTAAAACTTAACAAGAATATACTGTTTTTGAAATAAGAAATGGTAAACAGGGGCTTTGTGTGTATATGTAAATATACACATATATACACTGGAGAATACATATTATATTACATTGGAGAATACAATGTATAACATCAAACTATAATATATAAAATTATATATTAAGATATATAATACATAATATATCATATCATATTCACCTATATATTTTCCAATGTAGACATATATATCATATTTTCCAATGTATATACTCTCCAATGTGTATATATACATATACATATAGGTACACATAAATGACTCTGCATCCCAGTAAACTGTATTCTTCTCCAATGTACATAGGACATTCCCCAAGAGAGACCACATGTTGGGCCATAAAACACATCTTGATAAAATCAAGAGGATAGAAATTTTCAGATCATGATGCACTGAAAATAGAAGTGAATTACAAACAGACATAGAGAAAAATCTATAACACCTGGAAATTAAACAGCTCACTACTGAAAAACAGTTAGTCAGAGACAAAAATCAAAGAGGAAATCAAAAGATTCCTGAAACCAGAAGCTGGAGTGGTAATACAGTGATAGGGCATTTGTCTTGCATGCAGCTGACCCAGGATGGATGCTGGTTTGATCCCCAACATGGGGGATCAACATGTATTCCCCGGAGCCAGGAACAATTTCTAAGCGCAGAGCCAGGAGTAACCCCTGAGCGCCATCGGGTGTGGCCCAAAAAACATACAAACAAAAGATTCCTGGAACAAAATGAGAACAAAGACAAATTATCAGAACTTGTGGGATTAAGTGGAAAATTTATAGTTTTGGAAGCATTCATAAGGAAGGACAAACGGACCTATACAAATAACTTAATGTCACAGCTTAAAAAATTGGGAAAGAGGGGCCGGAGAGATAGCATGGAGGTAAGGCGTTTGCCTTTCATGCAGGAGGTCATCGGTTCGAATCCCGGCGCCCCATATGGTCCCCCGTGCCTGCCAGGAGCAATTTCTGAGCTTGGAGCCAGGAATAACCCCTGAGCACTGCCAGGTGTGACCCAAAAACCAAAAAAAAAAAAAAATTGGGAAAGAAAAAAAAAATGGAAAAGGACCAACAAAACGAACCAATAGTAGACAGGAAGAAGGAATTAATAATAAAACTTAGAAAAGAAATTAATAAACTGCAAACCCCAAAAACAATCCAGAAGATCAATGAAAGCAAGAGTTGGTTCTTTAAAAAAAAAATAAACAAGGGGACCAGATGGTGGTGCAAGCAATAGGGTGTTTTTGCCTTGCACGCGCTGACCTAGGATGGACTGTGGTTTGATCCACCCCCTCCCCTGCTTCCCATATGGTCCCTCAAACCAGGAGCTATTTCTGATTGCAGAGCCAGGAGTAACCCCTGAGTGTCACCAGGTATGGCCCAAAAAAAACAAAATAAATAAACAAGATTGGTAAATCATTAGCGAGACTCAAAAACAAAAGCAAAAAAAAAAAAAAAAGAGAGAGAGAGAGAAATAAACTAAATCAGAAATGAAAAGGGTGAAGTCACTAAAGATACTACAGAAATTCAAAGGGAAATATGAGATTACTTTGAGAAACTTTTGCCACAAAACAAGAGAACCTGGAAGAAATGAATAAATTCTTAGACTTCTATAACCTCCCAAGTTTGAAACATAATTATTTGGAATATCTAGTAATTAACAAGAACTCAAGCCCAAATTTGGATTCACTAGTAAAAAAGATTATCTACTAACAATCCTTTTCAGATTTTTCCAGGAAATGGAAGAAACAGAAACATTCCCAAACAGTTTCTATGAAATTTCTAACATTATTCTGATACCAGAAGCAGATAGACACCACAAAAAGAGCTATAGGCTGATACCCTGATAAATTCAGATGTAAATATCTTCAACAAAATACTATCAAATAGAACCCAACAGCTTATCAAGATGTTCAAACACTATGACCAAGTAGGATTCATTCCACAGATGCAAGGATGGTTTGATATATGTAAGTCAATCAATATACTATACCATATTAATGAGAAAAAAAAACAAAAATCATATAATCATGGTTAATATATACAAGTCAAACAAACACTATATCTAAAAAAGTAAAAATAAAAATCATATCAAGAGATACAGAGCAGGCATTTGACAAGGTTCAGCACCCATTCATGATAAAAACTCTCAACAAGATGGGAATGGAAGGAAGTTTTCTTAATATAGTCAAACCCCTTTATAACAAGCCCATGGCAAAAATATACTCAATGGGGAAAAATTAAAAGCCTCCTTCTAAGATATGGCATAAAACAATGCTGCCCTCTCTCACCACTTCTGTTTAATATAGCACTGAAAGTACTTGCTTAGCAAATGGGCAAGAAAAAGTATCAAGGGCATCCATATACAAAAGGAAGAAATCAAGCTCTCACTGTTTACAGATGACATGATACTATATTTAGAAAATCCTAAAGGCACTACCAAATATGTTAGAAATAATAGACTTACATAGTAAACTAGCAGGCTACAAATTTAACATACAAAAATCCATGACTTTTCTATATACAAGTAATGAAAGAGAAGACACGGACGTTATAAAAACAACCCCATTCACAGTGGTGTCACAGAAAATCAGGTGCCTTGGGGTCCACTTACCTGAAAAGGTGAAAGACCTATACAAAGACAACTATAAAATACTTCTTCATTAAATAAAAGAAAAAATTAAGAAATATACCCTGTTCATGAATTGGAAGGATTAACATAATTAAATGGCAATACTTTCTTTCCAAAGCACTATATATATTTAATGGATCACTAAGATACCCATTGAGAGAGAGAGAGAGAGAGAGAGAGAGAGAGAGAGAGAGAGAGAGAGAGAGAGAGAGAGAGAGAGAGAGAGAGAGAGTCACACCATATGGGATGCCGGGATTTGAATCACCGTACTTCTGCATGCAAGGCAAATTCCTTACCTCAATGCTATCTCTCCAGGGGCAATTTCAAAGGGCATAGCCAGGAGTAACCCCTGAGCATCACCAGAGGTGGTCCCAAAACCAAAAGCCAAAACAAAAAAAAAAAAAGAAAGAAAAAGTCGAGCAAGGAAAGACTCTTCAGCAAGTGGTCCTGGGAAAACTGGTCAACTACATGCCAAAAAAAAAAGTAAACTCAGATTTCTAACACCATGCACAAAGGTCAAATCAAAATGAATTAAATACCTTGCTATCAGACCTCAAAGCATAAGGTAGATAGAGGAAAACATAGGCCCAAAACTCTAACACTAAAGGCATATTCAAGGATGCAACACTACCGGCCAAGCAAGTAGAAGCAAATAAAAAAATTGGACATTAAACTGAGAAGCTTCTGCATTTCAAAGGAAAGAGTGTCTAGTATACAAAGACTACCACAAAATGAGAGAAACTATTTACCTAGTACCAATTAGATATATGGGTAAGATATACAAGACACTCATAGAACTTAACAAGAAAAACACATCTAACTTCTTCCAAAAATGGGAGAAGAAATAAGCAGACATTTCCTCAAAGAGGAACTAGATGGCTAAAAAATACGCAACAAACTGCTCCACATCACTAATCATCCTCTCACACCACAGACATACATCTCTCTCTCCCTCTCTCTCCCTCTCCCTCCCTCCCTCCCTCCCCCCCCCCCCTCTCTCTCTCTCTCTCACACACACACACACACACACACACACACACACACACACACACACATATACATAAAACACACATACAACAACAAGAACAATCAGTGCTGCCACAGACGTAGGGAAAAATGGGACTTTCATTCACTGTTGGTGGGGATTTAGATTGGTTAAGACTTTTAGGAAAACAATATGAGTATCTCTTAAAATACTAGAAATTGAACTCTTAGATGTTCCAACAATCCCACTTCTAGGAATCTGCCCAGAAACCCAAAACACCGCGCAGTGAAGCCCTTTGCATTCTTAGGTTCATTGCAGTTCTATTTACAATAGCCTGAATCTAGAAACAACCTAAGTGCCAGAGAACAAATGAGTGTCTAAAGAAACTGTGATGGGGTTAGATGTTATTTTCTTGACAAGTTCAATCAGTCTAACAATTTGAAACTCACCACAAAGAGTGGTGAATGTTGTTACAGAAATTACTACACTAACAACTAGCATGACAATGTTAAAGAACGAGAGAGAAGTAGAATGTCTGTCGTGAATACATGCAGGGATGGGGGAGGAGAGAGGGCATTGGTGGTGGGAATGTTGCACTGAAGGGGAGTATTCTGTTTATAACTGAACCCAACTACAAACATGCTTGTAATCATGGTGATTAAATAAAGATTTATTTAAAAAAAGTTTAATCAGTGCCTTAAATTATCTTAGATATTAACCCTTTATCTGAGGGCTATTGGGTGAAAAGTTTCTCCCATTCCATGGATAGCCTTTGTACCCTAGTCACTATTACCTTAAAGGTACAGAGGTTTTTGAGTTTAATGTAGTCCCATTTGTTTATCTTTGCTTCACTTGGTTGGCCAGTGGTATTTCTTTCTTGGAAGCTGCCTTTAGCGTCAAAGTCTATTGCTGAAATCTTCTATTAAGCTTTCTATTTCACCTATCACACTCTTCAGTTGTTATTTCTGCTTTTAGTTTTTCAATTTCTGCACTCAAACTTCTTGTGCTTTACTCCATATACCATTGTTTCTGAATTCATTAAACTTCCTCATCTTGGTATTTCTATAGTCATTATCTGAAGAGGTCACAGAGCTGGTTGATACTGGTAGAGTGTTCTGTATTATTATTCTCACTGATTGAATTTGGTGGGCATTGTGTCTGTTGTGATCTGAGTTTGATTTTATGTAATTTGCCCACATTGGGGCTCCCTGAGAGATTAGGTTTAATGTTGCTCTATTCCTTTCCTTCTGATTTTCACCCAATGACCGGACGCATATGTGTGTGTGAAGTGAAGCAAGATAAATAAAGCTGGTGCATTGCTGCATAAGTGGCCACACAGTTCAGCCATAATGAACAGAATTATGAGCACAGGTGGTGGATATGGGCTAGGGAAATAAATAAACAAGCAGCAGGTCTGGTATTTGGATGTGGGTTGCAGAAACAGCAGAGGCCAAGTGTGGAATATGGAAGAACTCAAGTGGGTGGGAAGAGAATCTCAATTTAATTCACTTTCTAAAAAAATCATTTATGTCTTTGACTCTGACTGCTTCTGCTATGTTATTCTAGGCTCTGGAATATTCTATCTAAAAGTCTGATCATGATACTAAATTCAATAAACTACTTCAATAACATCTTTGTATTTATTTATTCATTTATTTATTTATTTATTTTGGTCTTTTGGGCCACACCAGTTTGATGCTCAGGGGTTACTCCTGGCTAAGCGCTCAGAAATTGCCCCTGGCTTGGGGGGACCATATGGGATGGCAGGGGATCGAACCGCAGGTCCTTCCTTGGCTAGCGCTTGCAAGGCAGACAGACGCCTTACCTCTAGCGCTACCTCTCGGGCCCCTACATCTTTGTATTTAATATTAAAGTAATTCTAACATATAAAATAAAAACCCAATTCATGTCTGACTATTTTGCTGGACCTTGTATAACCATCCCTTCCATTACCTGCAGACAAGTGCCAATCAAGCTGTTTTGCCATACACTATTCCTCTTCCTGGCACAACACACACACACACACACACACACACACACACACACTCTTCACAACTAAATAAATTCTGTAGGACTTAGCTTAGATGTCAAATCCTTTTTAAAGAGTTTCTTAATCAAAATTCCATCTGGTCTGTTAATCATCTGTATCAATCTTGATTTATTCCTGGCATTTTATTTACCCACTCTAGATATGTTGCTTGTTTTCTCTATTATCCTATAAACTCTTTGAGGGAAAAAACTATATGTTTTTCATTTTAGGCACCATTATATACAATATTGTTAACAATAGGGTTTCATGCATATAATGATTCAACAGCCCACTCTTCAAAGTTCCCCACTTTCTGCTCAGCCTATCTGCACTCCCCTATCACCTACTTGATAAGCTTCACTCTGCAGACTAGTTATCAGAATCTGTTGCCTTTGGCATTTGCCTTTAAAACTTAACTATGTTTCTTTATATCCTACATGAGAGATCTTTCTGTATCTTCCCTCTTTTTCAGACTAATTTCACTCAGTTAGATATGCTACAGATCCAACCATGTAGTAGAAAATTGCAACACTTGATTTTTCTTATATTTTACTACTATTCCACTGTGTATATATACCATAGTTTATTTATCCAGTCATCTATTCTTAGATACTTGGGTTGTTTCCATTATCTTGGCTATTGTGCACAGATGTCTTTTTTTTTTTTTTTTTTTTTTGGTTTTTGGGCCACACCCCGTGACGCTCAGGGGTTACTCCTGGCTTGGGGGACCATATGGGACACCGGGGGATCGAACCATGGTCCGTCCAAGGCTAGCGCAGGCAAGGCAGGCACCTTACCTTTAGCGCCACCGCCCGGCCCCCAGCACAGATGTCTTTTATGAACAGTTTTGAGCTGTTGGGGTGAATTTGGGATTGTAGGTCAGTTAAATTCTTATAGGTTTTTTTTTTTTTTCAAAAGTAGCTATACTGTTTTCCAAAAAGGCTGAATCTGAGGACATTCCCACCAACAGAAGATGAGGAAGAGTACCTTTTTCTCCTCATCCATGCCAACACTGTTGTTTTTGTTCTTTTTGATATCTGCCAATCTTACTAGTTTTACAAGTGCTGCATGTATCTTTGTGACTTGTTGATTATTTGCATATCAAAAACTCTTACTCGTCACTTGGTATAGATTAAATGCCTAATATTTGTTAAAATATTTGAAAGTGGCAAATATGCATGTAGGATTTCTAAGTAATGACAAGGTAATAGCTCTCCAGTTTGCAGAGATGCATGAAGTAAAAGGGACCACAATTGCATCAGTCCAAATACAGTGTGTAATCTCTAGTGAGGAAGAAATGCGATCAGATAGTTGTTTTATATAGTGTAAAATATGACCTTATAAAGTCATACATAATTTATATCTACATGGTACTATTTTAAATGGCTTTGGGAGAGACTATATAATAGCCTCGATCAGTAGTTCTAAGAAGGAAAAAAAAATCAGTCATGAGCTGGAGAGATAGCACAGCAGTGGGGCATTTGCCTTGCAAGCAGCAGACCCAGAACAGATGGTGGTTGGAATCTGGTCGTTCCATATGGTCCCCTGAGACTGCCAGGAGTGATTTCTGAGTGCAAAGCCAGGAGTAACCCCTGAGTGCCACTGGGTGTGACACAAAAACCAAAAAAAAAAAAAAAAGAGTCAATTATAACTTCCAAGCTAGAATCTTTATACAGGACATAAGCCTAGGCTTCTTTATGGAGACTAGTCGGCACATCCTAGTTGGGTATAAACTCAGCTGTTGTTCCTGATATGCTAATTCAAGGAAAAGGTTAAAACACAACAACACTTCTAGTTCTCTCAATGGGCCAATCTATGCTTCCTAGTTCTGCTCCTTTAAAGTAGTTCCTAAGCTATTCTAATAAAGAACATCGATTTAATTTTTAATGTGTCAATTACCAAAACAATTTCTAGTTGAACATAATGACTTGATCTTACTACTATTGCAAAACTATATTTCCTATTAAATAAATATGCAACTTTTTTGAAGGAGATTAGAAACATTTTCTTGTACTAGTCTAACAGATTTATCTTGCATTCAAAATTCATGGCATCTTATCTGTCTGCATAATACAAGCATCTTACATGGCATTACCATCTGTAGTCATAGTTTTAAATTGTATAGTATTTCAGAAAGCAAAGGGGTCACAGTTAATCTGAGACTTTCCAATTTTATGTGACCTACAAATAATGTAATGATGAAGAGCTTTATGCATAAAATGTTCTCTGTATTTTAAACTATTACTTTAGGATAGATTTACAGAACTGGGGTTTCTGGGGTCAAAGTACAGTATTATTATAAGACTCTACACATATTGCCAAACTGCTTTACTAAAGATTTTTACCACACCTTGCTCTGTGTTCCATCATTGAAAAAAACAAATAAATAAACAAAAACCCTCCAAAAGTTTTGCTTTCAACATAACAAAATAAAATAGCCGTTATTTATTTTTTCACTAAATTTTATGTATATAAGATATATGTTAATATATTTGTGTTTTTTCCTTTCTTGTGAATTGGAGCCATGTACTGACCTCTATTAGTTTGATGCTCTATACATCTATGTAATATTCATGGAGATTATATAATAGCTTACAGCAAAATGAGCCAAATCCACAAGGCTTTATCCAGAATCCAATCCTGAACAGATGTTTGCTTGGCAGACTAGTTGCAATAATTAACATCAGAAAGAAGGGCAATTAAAAGAAAATACCAACAGATCTCTCACATCCATGAATCATGGTTCTGTAAATGTCCCAAACCATCTGGATAACTTGGGCTCCAATTTTCCATTTTGAAAGATACCTGCACAATTGTGCTAAAATATTACTGAATGCCAAATGTTCCTAGAGTATTTTTGCCTCCAAAATCACTTCTTATTCTCTATCTTTAATAATAGATATTAATGTAACTGTCCAAAACCTCTTCACCCTGGAGAATATACTTCTCATGGGCACAAACTGTATTATATTTTTGTTTGTTAATATAAATTGAAACCAAAAATCAAATCCTTGACTGATCAGCCAAGACAGAGTGTGTCTTTTGATTTGCACTGGTTTATCATGTTTATAAACAGTTCGGCCTAAAGTCATCTCATGGTAAGATTTCCAGCACAGGAGGCACACCAGCAGCCCTGCATAGGAAGAAAGCAACACAGCAGCACAGAGCAGCACTCTTTTGAGGCAGAAAAGGAGGCCTGCACTGTGCACACAGTCCTGGCTTGGGATTATTAGATAAAGCTGGGCTATGAGGCATACCAGTTTTAAGATGTTCAAGAGGCAATATATTATTATTAAAAAATACCTTATTAGCAGGTACTTTTAAGTTTTCCCAAATAGATGGTGATAGATGAAAAGAGGTATACCTATTTTAATGAGCAATCTAGGGAGATTTTAATTTCAATGTACCAGTATTGTTGGAGTGTGTCACTGCTGTAATATGTTAGAAAAAAAGGCAATTGTTAGCAATTCTATATCCTATATCTTTTGCAAAATTAAAAAAGATTACTGAATTCCAGTACTGGCAAATAGTTTACTAAATCACCCCCTGCAATTTTTTTTAAAGTATGCAAGGTATAATCCATCTTTTAAGTTACTATTTCCAGCTTTTTTTTTTTCTCTCTCATATACATTTTTTTTCTATTTTTGCTTAATCATGTAAAAATTCAGAGCCTTATTTTATTTAATCACAGTAGCATCATCATAAAACACTTCAGGTGAAATATTTCTAACCTATACACAATTGATATTGTTATTATAATTGTTCCCCAAATCCTCATATTTAATTTTAATAATCATTCAGTGTCCAATTAGGAATCATACAATGCATTTGTTTTTAATTTTCTTTAATATGTTTTAATTATTTAGCTTTAAAAATTCTGTCATTGGGGGCTGGAGCAGTGGCACAAGTGTTAGGGCTTCTGCCTTGTATGCACTAATCTAGGACAGACCACGGTTTTATCCTGAGGTCCACCAGGCCAGGAGTGATTTATGAGCACGTAGCCAGAAATAACTCCTGAGCGTCACCGGGTATGGCCCAAAATCAAACAAACAACAAACAACCCCCCCATATGAAACAAATTAAAAAAAAAAACTGTCATTAATCTTTGGAGAAATTCAAACCAGCTCTTTGTAGAACATACCAAGATATGGGATTGCTCATTATTTCCCCATAATCAAATTCAAGATAAATATGTTGGTGCTTTGCATTCTGTGAGGTCAGATCGAGGAAAACATGATTTTGGTTTGCTGCATTATTGGTGATAACAATTTTGGTTATGATGAAAGTTAGCAAATTTCTCCAGTGCAAAAGTACTTTTCCCTCTGATAATTAATAAATTGCCTATAAAGGTGTCTAATACATGAATATTTTTGTTCCTCAAAACACTCTACTAAATGATTTACTAATCATTCTCTAAATCAAATATTGCATTGGAGGGTAGCAAGATTATTTTTCAAAGTTTTGTATTCTTGCACAGTAGTGAGAATCTATCATCTAAAAAAAGTTTATATGAAGTATTATAATTTAATTACTGTTAAGAATAGGGCTCATGCAGGGGCCAGAGCAGTGGCACAAGTGGTAAGGCATCTGCCTTACCCATGCTAGCCTATGACTGACAGTGGTTAGATCCCCAATGTCCCATATGGTCCCCCAAGCCAGGAGCAATTTTTGAGCACATAGCCAGGAGTAACACTTGAGTGTCACCGGTATGGCCCCAAAACAAAACAAAAACAAAACAAAACAAAAAAGGGGTTCATGCATCCAACATTCCGACAGTACTCCTATACCAGAATGTCTATGCCCTTCCAACACTGCCTTTGAGTCCACTTCCATCTCTTCATGTCCAACATTCACACAGAACTTTTAGGTTCTGTCACCTTTAGTCATTTGTTATTCCCAATTTAGTTTCTTCATACCCTACATATCAGATAGGTCATTTGATATGTAAGAGTGATCGTTTTGTATCTGCCCCGGCCTCTCACTTCACTCAGCATATCTTTTATTTGGCAAAGGGTTTACATAAGATATATAAAGCAATTATAAAAATTAAGAAAGAAAAAAACTCCATCAAAATATACAGTTGAAAGACATTAAGACACTTCCTTAAAAATTATACAAATGGCCAACAATAAATAAAAAATTATTTGCATCATTATCATCAAAGAAATCCAAATCAAAACAACAATGAAATATAAACTCTCACCTCTGGGATTGGTGAACATCACAAATAACAAAACAATCAAGACAGGGGTAGGTGTGGGAAAAAAAGGGCATGTCTAAAAAAGCTAAGAACTAAACTTCTGGGCCAAAGAGATAGCACAGAGGTAGGGCATTTGCCTTGCATGCAGCCGAGCTAAGAAGGACTCCATTCAATTCTCAGTACCCATATGATCTCCCAGCCTGCCAGGGGTGATTTCTGAGTACAAAGCCAGGAGTGACCGCTGAGCACTGCTGGGTGTGGCCCAACAACCAATCAATCAATTAATCAGTCAATAAATAAAGTTTAACCAAAAAAGAACTAAAGTTCCATATGACTCGCAATACCACTTCTTGGCATCTATCCTAAGGAATCAAAAACACTATTTCGAAGACACTTGTGCTCCTATATTCATTGCAGCACTATTTGCAACCCAAGTGTCTAAGATCAGAAGACTGGATAAAGCAAGTTATCTTTTTACTTGGCCAGAATAGCAGCATTCAAGTGTTACTCTTGGCTCTGAGCTCAGACACCTCTTCTGGCAGTCTCGATGAACTATACGAAAAATTGGGGAGTAAACCTGGGTCAACAGTGTGCAAGACAAAAGTCCTACCCATTACAGTTGCAATCCTATCAGTTCATCTTAATAACATTTTTATACCATATTTTAAATGATCATTATATGCATTATATGCTCAAGTTTTTTATTGTTTAAATTTACTATTACAGTCCACAACCATCATTCAAACTGTTCTGTATTTGGACACTGATGACGTCTTTTAAACCAATGTTATTTTGTTAGGTCTATATTAGTTTTGAATAATTCCTTGTCCTAGGGATAAAATAAGTTAATCTTCCTAAGAATCGTTTCTTATATTAGGGATTAATATTTTGAAACCAGGTCTTGAGCTCCAGTTGAGGTATACTTTGTTTGTTTTGGGGCCACATCCAGTAGTGCTCAGGGGTTACTCCTGGCTCTGCACTCAGAAATCTCTCCTGGTAGGCTCGGGGAACCATATCGGATGCAGGGGATTGAACCCAGGTCTATCCCAGGTCAGCCGCATGCAAAGCAAATGCCTTATCGATGTGCTACTGCCCCAGCCCAAATAAGGTATACTTTTAAAGTATATATTTTATCTTATTTTATTTTTTAACTTGATGGAGTGGTGGTCAAACAAAATTTATTCATGATTTTCTGTTCAGAAAAGTCCCCTGGCAAGGCTCAGGGGACCATAATGTTGTTAGGGAGTGAGTTAGGGTCAGCTACATATAAGACAAGTACCTTAATCTCTCATTAAGTGCCTCTAATAAGTGCCTCTAACCCCTGTTTTATTTTTCTTCACTCCACCACTTCCATTCCATTGTTCAGGCAACTGGGATCACAGTCACACACAACTGTTGAATCTGTTGTTCTAGTTGTCATTTCCAGCAGAGGTCACTCTTAGATGTGGTGCTTATATGTGTACTCCCCAGAAATCATGCCCCATCTTAATTTTAGTGTGATATGCGAGGAAGTTATGACAAGTGTTCACTAGGTTTCACTACAGTGCTCATACACATAGTTACATAATGTCTCACATCTTGGCCATGTTGTTTATATTTTTTTAAAACTATGGAGCACACTGGAGTTTGTATCACTATCACTTTTTCTTTTTGTTTTTGTGTCACACCAGTGGCGCTCAGGGATTATTCCTGGCACTGTGCTTAAGACATCGTTCCTGGTAGGCTCAGGGAACCATATGGGATGCCAGGATTCGAACCAACATCCTTCTGCATGCAAGGCAAACACCTTACCTCCATGCTATCTCTCCGGCCCCCACTTCCTTATTTCTTATTTGTTTCTTCTATAATGAGAAATATGGTGTTGGGGCCGGTGAGGTGGCGCTAGAGGTAAGGTGTCTGCCTTGCAAGCACTAGCCAAGGAAGGACCACAGTTTGATCCCCCGGCATACCATATGGTCCCCCCCAAGCCAGGGGCAATTTCTGAGTGCTTAGCCAGGAGTAACCCCTGAGCATCAAACGGGTGTGGCCCGAAAAACAAAAACAAAAACAAAAAACAGAAATATGGTGTCAACATAATTATTTACTTTATTTTTAATAAAATGTGTAGTTCCTGATTACCACACTAACAAATTTATACTAATAGATCAACCTATAAAAATAAAAAATCATGTAAAATTTTTTCTTTCGGGGGGATTTTGGTCACACCCGGCAGCACTCAGGGGTTACTCCTAGCTCTATGCTCAGAAATTGCTCCTAACAGGCTCAGGGGACCATAAGAAATGCCAGGATCTAAATCACCGTCCTTCTGCATGCAAGGCAAATGGCCCTATCTCCATGTTATCTCTCCAGCCCCATGATTCTTTTTCTTTTTAAACTATATTTAGATATCGTCAGAGCACTATGATTAAAGTTACCTCAACTTCTAGTATGTGCTGTGATGCAATCACTTTGATTTAAAAAAAAAAAAAGCTTAGCTCCTCTGTTTCTGTTTGTATTTTATGGGGCTGGAGAGATAGCATGGAGGTAAGGCATTTGCCTTGCATGCAGAAGGATGGTGGTTCGAATCCCAGCATCCCATATGGTCCCCCGAGCCTGCCAGGAGCCATTTCTGAGTGTAGAGCCAGGAGCGACCCCGGAGCTCTGCCGGGTGTGACCCAAAAACAAAACAAAATAAAAAGGTTTTATTTTATCTTTTTTCTAAAGGTATAATTAAAGAATTTTCAGTCTTCTTCTATTCCCTTATACCAACATTATCTCTCCAAGTAATCATTTCATTATGTCCAGAGCAATTTTTCTTATCAAAGTAAGGAAATATTAGTTCTATTTTCTTTCATTGTTAGCTTAAACATACTCTTAATTTAATTGAGGAGATAAAACTTTCCCACATACAAAGCTAATTTGACTACTAGATGGATCATTAATAACAAAAGTAATCCAGAAACCTGTATTCTAGTACAAAATGTTCTAGTGGTTTTCTCAGTACATCTCTAAGAAGAGTTACTCAGAGACAAGTTCTGACAGGCTACCACACACAGAATTATGAAAAAGCACACAAATATCTATTCATTACCCCCCAAATATGGTAAAAATAATTTTCAAACTTAGATAAGCCAAGTTGTAGTTATTTTATGTACATTCTAAACTGCAAAATAAAACTGATTAATATGCTATATGCATGGCATTAAAGAAACATATCTAAGAAACAGTGTAAATGATGAAAATTCAACGTATAATTTTTTTTTGATTTTTTGGTTTTTTGGTCACATCTAGCAGCGCTCAGGGGTTACTCCTGGCTCCATGCTCAGAAATCACTCCTGGCAGGCTCAGGGGACCATATGGGATGCCAGGATTTGAACCACTGACCTTCTGCATGAAAGGCAAAGAAACGCCTTACTTCCATGCTATCTCTCCGGCCCCAACTTATAATTTTTTTTTTAACATTTAGCAATAGTAGATATGATCTAAAAGTTCACTTAATAGTTTCACTTTAAAGTAGGAAACTTAAAGAGCAGAGATGACAGCACAGTGGGTAAGGCACCTGCCTTGAACACGGCATCCTTGGTATCCTATAGGATCCTGAAAACCAGCAGGAGTAAATAATTTTTTACTGCAGCTAGAGTAACTTCTGAGCACAGCCTGGTGTGGCCCAAAATGAAAATAAAAAATAAAATAAAATAGGAAACAAAAGTAAAGTAAGAATATAGCTCCAAACTGACTAGAACTACAATTGTGCTTGTGCTATGACTCAGTTGAAAACTGATTAAACATCCAAATATGATCAATCTAGCCTGACTTATATAAAAATAAAGCCAAAGATCTATTCACAGGAATTCACAAAAATCCCATAGTCTTTCACAAACTCAATAGATTAAAGGGCTAAATACACCTGTAGGGAAATAGTAAAAGCTTTAATAATACCTAACACTGATAATATATAACCAAGCAATATTCAGAAAGTTCTGCATATATAATTTTGTACTTTTCATTCATACAACTTTTATAGTTTATAATTGTTAAAATTATTATCATTTTTCCTATTTTGCAAATGATGAAACTCGGGCTTTTAACAAAAAACTAGCAACTTAAAAAGTCGCCTATGTTTGTAACTGTATTGTATTTTTATCAACATTGCACTATTTTCAATAGTCAAATTATTCTTAAATTATAGATAATAATTAAATGAAAAGACCCAATTCCAACTCTTGTTTCTTCTAAAGGGCAAACAATTTTCAACTTGTGGCAATTTCTTTTGTACTATCTTCATGTGTCTAAATAATACATTTTCTGGGAATAAAAGCAGTGAAACAAGAAACAAAATGCCAGATTGCCCTAGGAATTGGATCCACCTCACAACTCACAATACGAAGATGTTGGTGAGAAATTCCTGCACACACTGTTAGTCCTGTCTTTAAGGACACTAATGTAGCACTCCGGAGCACTGTAGCTCAATATATACAAAGCAGCCTCTTTGGAGAATGTATAGAGAATCCTGCAAACAGTAAAAATGGAAATTCTATGTGATCTATGTAACACCATTGTTAGCTATTTATCTGGAGGATACAAAATTATTTTTAAAAGCCACTGGATCTCTATGAACATGCATTTATTCATGATAGCTAAAATATGAAATCAACCTAAATGCCTATCAACAAAGAATTATAAAGTACAAAGAGGTATTCTTTATATATGTTTATATACTTGACTATTCTCACAAAGTTAATACTGTACAAAGTATAAAGAGCTGTGGTATATGTACTCAGATTTTTTAAAAAGATGAACTCATGTGTCTTTTGGCCATCTGTATTTCTTCTTTGTCAAAGTGTCTGTTCATTTCTTCTCCCCATTTTTTGATGGGATTAGATGTTTTTTTCTTGTAAAGTTCTGTCAGTGCCTTGTATATTTTGGAGATTAGCCCCTTATCTGATGGGTATTGGGTGAATAGTTTCTCCCACTCAGTGGGTGGCTCTTGTATCTTGGGCACTATTTCCTTTGAGGTGCAGAAGCTTCTCAGCTTAATATATTCCCATCTGTTAATTTCTGCTTTCACTTGCTTGGAGAGTGCAGTTTCTTCCTTGAAGATGCCTTTAGCCTCAATGTCCCTGGAGTGTTTTACCTACGTATTGTTCTATATATCTTATGGTTTTGGGGCTGATATCGAGGTCTTTAATCCATTTGGATTTTACCTTCGTACATGATGTTAGCTGGGGGTCTAAGTTCAATTTTTTGCAAGTGGCTACCCAGTTTTGCCAACACCACTTGTTGAAGAGGCTTTCTTTGTTCCATTTAGGATTTTTTGCTCCTTTATCAAAAATTAGATGATTGTATGTCTGGGGAACATTCTCTGAGTATTCAAGCTTATTCCACTGATCTGAGGGCCTGTCTTTATTCCAATACCATGCTGTTTTGATAACTATTGCTTTGTAGTAAAGTTTAAAGTTGGGGAAAGTAATTCCTCCCATATTCTTTTTCCCAATGATTGCTTTAGCTATTCGAGGGTGTTTATTGTTCCAAATAAATTTCAAAAGTGCCTGGTCCACTTCTTTGAAGAATGTCATGGGTATCTTTAGTGGGATCGCATTAAATCTGTACAGTGCTTTGGGGAGTATTGCCATTTTAATGATGTTAATCCTGCCAATCCATGAGCAGGGTATATGCTTCCATTTCCGCGTGTCCTCTCTTATTTCTTGGAGCAGAGTTTTATAGTTTTCCATGAAAAAGTGCTCCACATCACTAATCATCAGGGAGATGCAAATCAAAACAACGATGAGATACCACCTCACACCACAGAGAATGGCACACATCACAAAGAATGAGAATAAACAGTGTTGGCGGGGATGTGGGGAGAAAGGAACTCTTATCCACTGCTGGTGGGAATGCCGTCTAGTTCAACCTTTATGGAAAGCGATATGGAGATTCCTCCAAAAACTGGAAATCGAGCTCCCATACGATCCAGCTATACCACTCCTAGGAATATACCCTAGGAACACAAAAATACAATACAAAAACCCCTTCCTTACACCTATATTCATTGCAGCACTATTTACCATAGCAAGACTCTGGAAACAACCAAGATGCCCTTCAACAGACGAATGGCTAAAGAAACTGTGGTACATATACACAATGGAATATTATGCAGCTGTCAGGAGAGATGAAGTCATGAAATTTTCCTATACATGGATGTACACGGAATCTATTATGCTGAGTGAAATAAGTCAGAGAGAGAGAGAAAAACGCAGAATGGTCTCACACATTTATGGGTTTTAAGAAAAATGAAAGACATTCTTGCAATAATAACTTTCAGACACAAAAGAGAAAAGAGCTGGAAGTTCCAGCTCACCTCAGGAAGCTCATCACAAAGAGTGATGAGTTTAGTTGGATAAATAACTACATTTTGAACTGTCCTAATAATGAGAATGTATGAGGGAAATTGAGAACCTGTTTAGAGTACAGGCGGGGGTCGGGTGGGGAGGAGGGAGACTTGGGACATTGGTGATGGGAATGTTGCACTGGTGATGGGTGGTGTTGAAAAAAAAAAAAGATAAAAAAAAAAAACAAAACAATATTACAAAGCAAAAAAAAAAAAAAAAAAGATGAACTCATGGGGCCAGAAAGCTAGCATGGAGTAAGGTGTTTGCCTTGCATGCAGAAGGACAGTGGTTCAAATCTTGGCATCCCATATGGTCCCCCGAGCCTGCCAGGATGCATTTCTGAGCACAGAGCCAAGAATAACCCCCAAGTGTTGCCGGGTGTGACCCAAAAACAAAAACCAAAAAAAAAAAAAAAAAAAAGATTGACTCATGCATTCTGGAACAAGAAAGAATAGAACAGACGTTGATTACTATTAGTTTACTGGTCCTACCCTAACCAATATTCATACTCCACTCTACGGTGTGATCTGGTGATAGGATATTGGATTATCCCCTACTTAGTATTCCTCTCCTACTCCAGGGTTTGGCCTGGTTCTTGTCAATAAAAGCAGGGGTCTGAGGAAGACATCTTAGGTACCTTCTTAGGAGCAGAAACCTTGGGTGGTTGAAATCCTTGATTGAGTGATGGATTTCCTGAACCCATTCTTGTACCTTTTCACTGTGTGGATTATTTCCTGCATCACCGTTTGCTTCCAGACCTGTGTCTCACCAGATCCTCATTTTGGAGCCCTGGGTTTCACTAACAGATTATATTCAATGAAATAAAGAAGTTAAGACAAACACGGGGTGGTTTCATTCATAGGTGGAATATGAAGCAAATGTGTGGAAAATAAAGCCAGTAAACTGGCAAGAAACAACAAAACTAATGCCCTCCCTCAGTAAAAAATTAAGACAGTTACAAGAATGAAAGGAAAGAGAGTTGGAGATAAGAGCAGAGGAATTTTGTTTTTGAAAAGGACACTAAACTTTGGTGGTGGCAGTGATAATAATTACAAACTTATAATAGTGTGATGGCAACCCCATGAAATTTCTTTTTTTTTTTTTTTTGGTTTTTGGGCCACACCCAGCAGTGCTCAGGGGTTACTCCTGGCTGTCTGCTCAGAAATACCTACTGGCAGACATGGGGGACCATATGGAACACCGGGATTCGAACCAACCACCTTAGGTCCTGGATCAGCTGCTTGCAAGGCAAACACCGCTGTGCTATCTCTCCGGACCCGAAATTTCTTAATATAGTAGACCAATGAAAAGTCAGCACAAAATTTTAAAATAATAAATTTAAATGCCTATATCAAAGATGACTGAATTCCTATAAATGAGCATTAGAGAGGTGGGGGATATGGGTTGCAGGAAGGAAACGGGGGTGGAGGGAGAACAACTTTGGTGATGGTAAGTCCTCTGCTTCAATGACAATATGTACCTAAAATACACTGTGAAAGATATGTAAGCCAATATGGTCAAAATAATTTTTTTTTAAAAATGAGCATTAGAATTAAAAATTCACAACTTTCTCACCATTTTACTTATTTCCGTCCTCCCATCGAGCAAGTTTTTTCTGACAAAGTAATTTATATTTTGATTATTATTGATTAATGTAGTTACTACTTACTGATGAATCTAGTAGTGTGTCATTTTCATTTATCTGACTATAGTGTTCCTATTATGTTTTATTTTTTACTTTTCAATATTTTATTTTTTATTCTTATTTTTTAAGTCCAGGTATATAATAAAATTCTTCCTGAATATTTCCACTGAACAAAGGAGCCTTCTCATCAAATTATTTCTTCTTTCTTAGAGGACACTGTGAATTTCTCTTTAGTGCTATCCCAACATGCACTGAAGCTAGACACTTTTATCCTGTGTTATAGTCCACAACTTCCTGACTTCCATGTTATCAGCAACCTTGCTTTACTTCCCCTGTCGTGGTGGAAAACATCCTCAAGGAGTTGTAATGCAGTCCACATTTCAAAATGAGGCCAATGGAAGGAGCCTGTGAACCAGGATCCCGGGCTGATAGAATTCCTAATATGTTTTTTTGTTTTTGTTTTTGTTTTGTTTTGGTTTGGTTTTGGTTTTTGGGCCACACCTGGCGGTGCTCAGGGGTTACTCCTGGCTTTCTGCTCAGAAATAGCTCCTAGCAGGCATGGGGGATCATATGGGAAGCCGGGGTATCGAACCAACCACCGTAGGTGCTGGATCGGCTGCTTGCAAGGCAAATGTCGCTGTGCTATCTCTCCAGCCCCATTAATATGAGTATTTTTCTAAGAAACGAGCAAATAATTATAGCCTTGGTGTTTTCCCTATGGTGATATGTTTATGTTTCTTCTCAAGAATCTTCTAGCCCGCCCCTTTGTTTTTTGGTTTTGGGTCACACCCGGCAGCACTCAGTGGGTCTCCTGGCTACGCTCAGAAATGGCTCCTGGCAGGCTCAGGGGATCATGTGGGATGCAGGGATTCAAACCACTGTCCTTCTGCATTCAAGGCAAATGCCTTACCTTTTTGCTATCTCTCCAGCCCCAAGAATATTCTAGCCTTTTTCTCTGGAGGTATGTATGTATGTTTATATATATATATATATATATATATAGATGCCAGTACTGAAACGTGTGTCCAGATAAGTGTGTGGGGAAACTCAGTTTCTTAATATGGACTTGCTCATAGATCCCTGTGTTCAATACAGTGCCTCTGCTCATCAAACAAGGCTTGAAGCATTCAAGCCAAAACCTCCATCTCTATTATATTGCAAGAAAAGGTGAGAAAGTTGGGGCTCCTCTTCCTAATTCGTATCTTCAACTAATTCTACTACTTCCAACCCAACAACTTAACCATCATTTTTACTTATTTTTTATTTTGCTTTAATTTATTTTGGTTTTTGGGTCACAACTGGCAGCACTCAGGGGGTTTACTCCTGGCTCTATGCTCAGAAATCGCTCTTGTGCCACAATAACAACAGAACAGGACCATATGGGATGCCGGGATTTGAACCACCGTCTTTCTGCATGCAAGGCAAATGCCTTACCTCCATGCTATCTCTCCGGCCCCACCATCATTTTTCTATATCATCTGCTGCCTTCCATTCAAAAGACTTTCTACTCTGGGATAAACTCATTTTTTGTACTCACTTAAAAATTATGTATGTTGGGCCCGGAGAGATAGCACAGTGCCATTTGCCTTGCAAGCAGTCAATCCAGGACCAAAGGTGGTTGGTTCGAATCCCGGTGTCCCATATGGTCCCCCGTGCCTGCCAGGAGGTATTTCTGAGCAGACAGCCAGGAGTCACCCCTGAGCACTGCCAGGTGTGGCTCAAAAACCAAAAAAAAAAAATTTATGTATGTTTCATATAGCTATAGTTTGTTGACTTTCCATTTTTTATTTACTCCTTTTAAAAATCAATCTGGATTTATGTACTACACTTTGTTCTTGTTCTCATTGTATTTAAGGGTTAAAATCTAAGTTTTGTGAATGTTTAAGAGTTCAAAAAGCCTTCAATTAAAATAAAGATGCTACAATAAAAATTCTTGAATACAGTATGTGTGTTCTGTTGTATCAAACTAGGTACGAATGAAGGTTCTATATCAGGGGTGGCCCTGCCCTACAGGAATCTTTTTTGTTTTGTTTTGTTTTAGTTGTTTGGGTCACACCCCCCAATGTTCAAGGCTTACTACTGACTTTGCACTTAAGGATCACCCTGACTTTGCCTCCGGCAGCCCCCAGGTAAATTGAGTTTGAGACCCCTGTTCTATATATATAATGATTGCAAATAAATCCAAAGTTTTAATTAGTAATACCCCCTGGGTTTCTAGTAAGTTACTTGATAATGTGAAAATAAAGAGAAAGCTTGTCTAAGAAATGATTTAACATTTTCTACAAAATAAAAAGCAGTAAAATGTCCTTGTTTAATTGGACTTCATTTAGTTCAATTAAATTAATAAAAAGCTATTATTAAATATTTTCATGTTATTCTCATAAACTTTTCAGTAAAATTAAAAATGCCAATAGTGGGCCGGAAAGAGCACAGCAGAAGGGCATTTGCCTTGCATGCAACCGATCCAGGACAAACAGTATTCGAATCCCAGCATCCCATATGGTCTCCTGAGCCTGCCAGGAGCGATTTTTGAGCACAGAGCCAGGAGTAACCCTAAGTGCCGCTGGGTGTGACCCAAAAACAAACAAACAAACAAAGTCAACAGAATACTTATTAGAACCAATTCTGTTGACTATGCACTATTAAAAAGTTAAATGTGGCAAAATCCAGTTTTTAAATGCCTTAGAAAATCTGATTAAAGAAAATGTGTGCCAATCTTTTCTACCAAAGCAATAAATGCTTCTCTATATCATTGCCTTTATATTTCTATGTTAACCTTTTACAAATGAATATATTATTTCTTTTTTTTTTTTTTTTTGGTTTTTGGGCCACACCCAGCGGTGCTCAGGGGTTACTCCTGGCTGTCTGCTCAGAAATAGCTCCTGGCAGGCACGGGGGACCATATGGGACACCGGGATTCGAACCAACCACCTTTGGTCCTGGATCAGCTGCTTGCAAGGCAAACGCTGCTGTGCTATCTCTCCGGGCCCTATATTAATTATTTCTTTTTTTTTTTTTTTTTTGGTTTTTGGGCCACACCCGGTGACGCTCAGGGGTTACTCCTGGCTATGCGCTCAGAAGTCGCTCCTGGCTTGGGGGACCATATGGGACGCCGGGGGATCGAACCGCGGTCCGTCTCCTAGGCTAGCGCAGGTAGGGCAGGCACCTTACCTCGAGCGCCACCGCCCGGCCCCCTATATTAATTATTTCTAATGGTATGTCTGTGCCACAATAACAACAGAACACAATTTAAAGAGAAAATGCGAATCCATGCTATAAAAATTTAAACTCCATAAAATTATTGTAATTATTCAAAGTATCATTCACATCCAAATTTACAGAAATAAGGAACTTAATCCCTATTTTATTCTTTGGGCCACAGCTAGCAATGCTCAGGGGTAACTCTTGGCTCTGCCCCTAAGATTTACTCATGGAAGTGTCAGTGGCACTATATGGGCTGTTGGGATCAACGTTGGGAAAGCTGTGTGTAAGGTAAAATGTATCACTCTGGCCTGTTAATCCCTACTTTAATCATAAGATTATATGTATATGAGTCAAAGTATATATCCCAAAAGTAACATTTTATCCAGAAATCCATTTCTCTTGGTAGATTAATTTTGTTATTTTATAAACATATGTATATTTGCTTCCTAATAACTTATAATTCCACAGAAACCCAAATATCTTACAAGATAAATAAATAATAGCTGGAAAAGGGGGCAAATGAATATTACCTGCCAATTGACCAAAGAGCTAATATTATTATTGATTAAAGAAAAACTTGTTCAGAAAAACTTGGAAATCAATTAACTTCAATTAATTTTCAAATTAATCTGTGGCTCCCAAAGACAAACTGGAACATAGTGATGTGAATAATACTCAATATCCAATTAAAAAGGCATATCAAACCTTTAGCAGAGAAGAACACTAATTTCAACATAAAGTTCTAAGAAAACTCATGACTACATATACAATATTAAATATCATGGAAGTCAGTGTCCCAAAAAAGTATTCTGCACAGTTGTGTTCACATGGACATGTCTGTTTTTACATTTTCATATTTACTTGCACCCACAGCTGAGGTTTATTAGGACAAAAGGGAAAAATACACAAAGGGAAAGGCACTAGGGAGAACCCCAGAAGAAACCAGGGGCAGTGACATGGGCAGTCATCCCTGGGCAACAGATAATATGTATCCACTGTCATCTACCAAGAAAGTTCATTAGAGACTCAGTTCCCAAGACAGACACATGTAAGGGCCAAACATGAACCAAAATCTCAGATTCCCATAATAAAGGCAGATTAATACCAAAAACTGAATTGTGAGAACAAACGATGAAGGTAACATTAAGCCACTCAATGGGGGAAGCACATCACTAAAACTGCCATGTTTTCCAAGGACCTAACCTGTAAAACTTTCTAAGGAGAGAGCTCAAGTCTTACATGTTAAGCCTTTCTATGCACATATTTCATTAAATATGCAACAATTCACTAAATTAATTTCACAACCCATTAATTAGTCATGATAGTTTAAAAACGTCATACTCAAACAAAACACCATGCAGACATCTCTAAAGATTATGATTATTTTCTTTGTTCTTTTCATGGTAAAAATTTTAGTGGGCCCTATCATGTCTAAACTTTCTTATCACCAATTTCAAAATTTAATTTTGACAACTTATTTAAAGTCTATAAAAGTTATAAAAATAATACAAGAATTATATTCCTGCAACCTAGAAATAATTTAGATTTATTATATGATTCTTTTTACTTGGATTTTAAAATAAAGAAAAATGCAAATATTAAGATCTACTTTAATCATTCAGTCCCTTTACTCTCATGTTCTTATAGTGGCATGTGCTGTCAAGAGATTGGCAGGGCACCTTCAAGTCTTCCTCATACTTTCATGTAAAAATCTTTCAATTCAGATATTCAACACAAGTCAAAATATATTCTACTTAGTAAAGTTTTGACCTTTACTTTTGAAATACCACACATTATTTCAATATATAAATGTGATTTTTTATGATTATACAATCCTGTTTGAGTGGACTTTAAGGTCGTTCAAATGTGAGGTTCTACAAATAGTATAGCAATGAATATATCTGTAACATTTATGTGTGTGGAGATAAAATGTAAACATGAAGAGGCCAGAGAGGTGGCGCAGCGGTAGGGTGTTTCCCTTGCATGTGGCTGACTAGGACTGGCTGCAGTTCTATTCCCTGGCATCCCATATGGTCCCACAAAGCTAGGAGCGATTTCTGAGTGCATAGCCAGGAGTAACCCCTGAGCATCACTGGTTATAGCCCCAAAACCAAAAAAAAAAAAATGTAAACATGAAAATCAGGTATCAGGGAGCTATTTTTTTTACACTGTCTTCTTTTGACTATATGAAACTTCCAAAAAAGTAACTATGTGTGCGTCCATTTTTATAATTTTTTGCCAACATATACTAATTTAAATAACAGGGATAATATTATTTATAGGCTATTATAACTTGCATTTAAGATTTTTATAAAATATTTTAAATTGTCTGGAACATTAGGTATCTCATTTATTTAACAATCTCTACCACTCTGCTTTTAGAGATTTCCACATTTCTCTAATTCATAACACTGAGATAAATATTTTTATATTTGTGTGTAATAAATATTTTTACACTTGATTTACTCAGAAAATCCTAAGGGAAAGTACTGACTTTAGAAGTATGAACTTCGGGCCCGGAGAGATAGCACAGTGCCGTTTGCCTTGCAAGCAGCCGATCCAGGACCAAAGGTGGTTGGTTCAAATCCCGGTGTCCCATATGGTCCCCCGTGCCTGCCAAGAGCTATTTCTGAGCAGACAGCCAGGAGTAACCCCTGAGCACCGCCGGGTGTGGCCCAAAAACCAAAAACCAAAAGAAAAAAAAAAAAAAAGTATGAACTTCCAAAAGCTAATATATCTAAAATTGCTATTTTTAAAATAATCCATCGTAAGATATATTTTAAAGTTATGTAAAATACAAAATCTGTTTTATATTTTTGGAGATCAGAAATTATGATTAATGTGATCCTTTTCTTTATTTTCTAGTATTAACAATCCATATTGATTTTCTAGAAAAAATTATATGGTATGCACAATGATATAAAAAAACTGCTCGATAACTACTGTATATTACATGAAAATAAGCTTCAGACTAATGTCAATAGTGTTAGTTTTCTGTGAAAACAAAACTTAAGATTAACAAATATATCATGTTTAAGCAAACAGAATCAATTCCTTTTTTGCTACATAGGAAACCTAAATAATATCATAGTGTCAACATAGTTCCGTAGAAAACAGATCTGCATTTACTCAAAGTAAGTTCAAGTAAATATTTAAGTCCATTTCGACAATTTCATATGAAGTTTGTAAAATATGATCCTCACCTGAACAAATATTAACTCTTCGGTATAAAGTTGTTTCCTACTTTATACAATGTATTCTTTAGAAAACCGTATCTCAGATAAATGTATGAGTCACCAGGAAGGAAAGTCTTGTTTTATCATTATGCTTGCTATCAAACCCAGACAAAAAGGTGTTTTGTGGAGTTTTATTTGGGGGGGCAGGGGGACGTGTGTCTGAATTTGAAATGCTTCTGACATTAACTGGTTACAACAGGAGCTTTTTAAGAATTTCTACTGAGGCTTGCTCTTTAAGCCTGTGCTCTCCTTTGACACTGTTTCTTTGCTTGTTTGCATTTTTCACTTTGGAGAAGCCTGAGTTCCTATTTGAACACGTACTTCCTCTTTCCCTCCTCTTGCATCTTTCTAATAAGTTTCATTCAATATAAGCAACTCTGCATGACCGAAAAAAAAGGCACATTTTTATGCAAAGGCAAAGCATAAAGGCAAACTGCCAAAAAACACCTCAGGATTTTTATTTTTAGATTAATTTTTAATTAAATGATTAGATTTGATTAATTAATTAATCATTAATTGATTTGTTATGCCTTGAGTTTAATTATTCTATCTAGAGTTGGATATAATAAATAAAAGAATCTGTATCCTATTTCCATTACCAGAATAATATACATACTGTTAAATAACTGTGCCAAATAGTTTAATCAAGTTAAAGGGGAAAGCAATTTTTATGCCAATTTTATGCCAATTATAATTTTATTTTTCTATCTGTAATTTAATTTCATCACTGTTATTATGTACCTGAGAGGTTTCTCTAGGATACAGGAGGCAAATCTATACAAGACATTTAGAATAAAGCCTGGAATGCATTGTGAATTTGGCAAATGCTAATAATGACTATCATTTTACCAAAATTTTCTATTGCATAGATATCTTAATTAAGGCAAAAGAAATGAAGGAAGGAAGGAAGGAAGGAGGGAGGGAAGGAAGGAAGGAAGGAAGGAAGGAAGGAAGGAAGGAAGGAAGGAAGGAAGGAAGGAAGGAAGGAAGGAAGGAAGGAAGGAAGGAAGGAAGGAGGGAAGGAGGGAGGGAGGGATGAAGGAAGGAAGGAAGGAAGGAATGAAGGAAGGAAGGAAGGAAGGAATGAAGGAAGGAAGGAAGGAAGGAAGGAAGGAAGGAAGGAAGGAAGGAAGGAAGGAAGGAAGGAAAGGAGGAAGGAAGGAAGGAAGGAAGGAAGGAAGGAAGGAAGGAAGGAAGGAAGGAAGGAAGGAAGGAGGAAGGAAGGAAGGAAGGAAGGAAAGGAGGAAGAAAGGAAGGAAAGAAGGAAGGAAGGAAGGAAGGAAGGAAGGGAAGGAAAAAAGGAAGGAAAGGAGGAAGGAAGGAAAGGAAGGAAGGAAGGAAGGAAGGAAGGAAGGAAGGAAGGAAGGAAGGAAGGAAGGAAGGAAGGAAGGAAGGAAGGAAGGAAGGAAGGAAGGAAGGAAAGAAGGAAGGACGAGCATGAGGGGAAAAGACAATGAGAGAGGGTGAAAGAGAAAGGAAGAAGGAAAAGTTAGAAAGGAAAAGAAGGAAGAAAGGAAAGAAGGGAAAGAAGGAAAGAAGAAAGGAAGAAAGAAAAGGAAGAGAAGAAAGGGGAGAAAATTGGTATCTAGTTATAATGCAATAGTAGTCAGCTGAGGTGAATCAGAGTGCTGTAGCACCAGGATGCATTATGACATCAATATAGATCTCCATGGCAAATGATGCTCTTTCTCTTTCTCATCTCCCTTCAACCCTACATCCCCACATTTTCTTTCCTACTCCTTATTCTTATTGGTAAAAGACAATTGCATCTGAAAGAAAAACCATCTGCTTCTAAAAAATAAAGTGGGAGGTAAAGGGTGTGGATCCAGAAAAAGGTCCATGAAAGGGCTTCACAATAAATGCCAAGAAAAAACTATGTAAGAGTTGAGAAGAAATTACAAGTAGCACAAACAAATGTGCCCTTATTTCCAGAGCCCTCTTTCATTATTCTTTAATTGATTTTGGAAAATGGATGAGAAAGCAAATTTCACAAGTCTTGATTCTACTGTCCTATGCCTTTCTGCAAGTCCCAGCAACACAGCTGAATAGTACGGTAAAAAAATATGTAGAAGTTCAGATAAAAGTACCTTTATATGTACACCTCTGACACCTTTGGTCAGGAAGCCTATTTTTGTTAACTAGTCATAAAAAATTACATATAAACCTACAAAAAGTACTATTTTTGTTTGTTTTTGGGTCACATCCAGCAGCGCTCAGGGGTAACTCCTGGCTCTACGCTCAGAAATAGCTCTGGAAGGCTCGGGGGACCATAATATATCTATATATATCTATCTATCTATATATATACACATGTATATATAATTATTATATCTTATAAATACATTATGCAGTTGAACTGTGCATATATAATATATACAGAGAATTGTAGTTGAATTTTGCATATATAATATGTACACATCGTCATTATATTGTTCAATTGTAGACAAAACTCAGTACTGTTAGTGTCCAATGACACTATAGTAGCTATGTACTTACTCATTTGGGCAAACAGCACACTTTCATTAAATTTATGTTTGTGAAGGATTAAATTTTACTTCTTAAAAATGGATTAAAATTTATGTGCAATAGCTATAGAGCATCTAGGAAATTAATATACCTAGTAAAACTTGAAATTCTGCTAGGATAGTAAAAATTATACACTTTCAGCTTTTATCTTTTCTGAAGCACTGCATTTTTAATTAACCATTTGTATTAGATGTTTCTTTAATAGAAAATTCTCCAATCTCATCAGTTACAGTATAATTTTGGAATATTGAGAGAAAAGTTCAGCCCATTGTCTCTTCACTAATATAACTTGGATATTTCCCATGAGAGAGGTACTCATATCCCACGTTTCATTAAGCCTCTGACACCATTCTGTACAAACTATTCTAAACCAAACACCAGGGAGCATTTTTAGGGCTCTACGCATATCCAGCAGCTTTTGGAGATGATTCAGACTTTGACAGAACTTTCTTGGACTTGGCAAAATGCATCAAAAAATATCTACTGAATTAATTGCCCATTACTGGGACCTTATTTTTTAATCAATGGATGCCTTTTTTTAAAAAAATCAATTTCTTAAAGTTGTAGGGCATCATTTAAATTATCTTTTCTTGCACTTTAAATAAAATTCCTAGAAAGTGAGATACAGACCAAGCCTGAAATTATCATACACACAATATTTGATTTTAACACTGAGGTTCCCAAACTGATTTGTTATACAATGACCTCCTTTTCAGAAAAAAGGAAAAATGACTTCCGAGTCCCCCAACCCTAGAAATCTACTTTAAGCTAACAAAGTATCCAGTGCGTAAAAGACTATTATTTTCCTCCTGAGTCAGCCTAATACACTCCCACCCCTGCAATCATGAAGTGTAATCAAACATCTTGAATAACATTGTATTCAAACTTTGGCAATATAGAAAATCACATTCATTAGTAGTCTATTCTTGAAAGCTTTCTCCTGTGTATAATTAAAAAGGAATAGTCCTTAAAATTCTCATTGCATTTTCTTTTTACCTGTATAAACCCTTAGTACTAGATCCTAAAGATGAAGTACTCCAGGGCTAGAGCGAGACTATAGCAGGTAAAGCACTTGACTTATAAGCAGCTGACTCAGATTTAATCCTGGGTACTACATATGTTTCCTGAAGCCCCACCACCAAGAGTAAGCTGAGCACCACTAGATGTGGCCCAAAGAACCAGAACTCAATGAGAGAGAGGAGGGGGGAGGGAGGGGAGGAGGGAGGGAGGGAAGGAAGGAAGGAAGGAAGGAAGGAAGGAAGGAAGGAAGGAAGGAAGGAAGGAAGGAAGGAAGGAAGGAGGGCGGGAGGGCGGGAGGGCGGGAGGGAGGAGGGGAAAGAAAGAAAAGAAGGAAGGGAGGGAGGGAGGGAGGGGGGGAGGGGGAAAGAAAGAAAAGAAGAAAGGAAGGAAGGAAGAAAGGAGGGAAGGAGGGAGGGAGGAAGGGGGAAGGAAGAAAGAAAGAGAGGGAGAGGAGGGAGAGAGAGAGGAGAGAGAGAGAGAGAGAAGAAAGAAAGAGAGAAGAAAGAAAGAAAGAGAGAAAGAGAAAAGAAAGAAAGAAAGAAAGAAAGAAAGAAAAGAAAGAAAGAAAAAAGAAAGAAAGAAAGAAAGAAAGAAAAGAAAGAAAGAAAGAAAGAAAGAAGAAAGAAAGAAAGAAAGAAGAAGAAAGAAAGAAAGAAAGAGAAAGAAAGAAGCCCTTGCTTGTTTCGAATACAGGCAGGGGGTGGGTGAGGAGGGAAATGGGGTGCATTGGTGATGGGAATGTTGCACTAGTGAAGGGAGAGGTGTTGTTTTTATGATGAAAACCCAACTACAAACATGTTTTGTAATCATGGTGCTTAAAGATATTTAAAATAATTAAAATATTTAAATAAAGATATTTAAAAATATCTTTATTACAAAAATTAAAATTAAAAATAATAATGAAGGAGTAACTTGAAGAAATAGGACTAATGGATCTATATAGGGCTTTTCATGCTCAAAAAGCTGAATATACTTTCTTCTCAAGAGCACATGAAACCTTCTCTATTATAGACCACATTATAGGACACAAGTCTAACTTACATAAATTTAAATATAAGAATTGTACTAAGCATCCTATCAGACCACAATGCCAGAGATCAAGATAGATTGTAAAAAAGAAGACATGGAGGCAATTTAACACCTGCAGTGTAAACAACATGCTGCTCAACAATGAATGGATCAAGGAGGAAATCAAGGAATAAAGAGATTCCTTGAGATGAATAATAATGAAGAAACAATTTACAAAAATCTATGGGACATGGCAAAAGCAGTAATTAGGGGGAAACTCATAGTAATACAGGAATATATATGTGTATATATTAAGAAAAAAAGAATAAGACAAAATAAAAAACCTAAAGGCACAATGGAAATATCTGGAAAACCAGCAGCACAGGAACCCAAACACAAACACAAGAAAAGAAATAATAAAAATCAGAGCAAAAATCAACAATATGGGGCCGGAGAGATAGCATGGAGGTAAGGCGTTTGCCTTTCATACAGGAGGTCATCGGTTCGAATCCCGGCACCCCATATGGTCCCCTGTGCCTGCCAGGAGCAATTTCTGAGCCTGGAGCCAGAAATAACCCCTGAGCACTGCCGGGTGTGACCCAAAAACCACCAAAAAAAAAAAAATCAACAATATAGAAACAAAGAAAACAACACAAAGAATTGATGAGACCAAGAATTGGTTTTTGAAAGAATGCACAAGATAGGCAAACTGCTGGCAAGATTCACAAGGAAAAAAAAGGAAAGGAAAAATACTCAAATAAATAGAATCAGAAATGAAAGGGGAGAGATTAAAACAGAACCCCAAGAAATCCAACACATCATGAGATCTTACTATGAATAACTGTACTCAATTAAGCTAGAGAACCTAGAAGAAAGACAGATTTCTGAAAAAAATATCATCTTCCGATTCTGAATGAGGAGAAAATGCAAAGCCTCAACAGGCCAATCACAATTAAGGAAACAGAAATAACTAACACTAACAACTATCATGACAATGTTAATGAATGAGAGAAGTAGTATACCTGTCCTGAATATAGGCAAAAAGTGGGAGAGAAGGAAGATGGGAGGGGGGGTATTCATTTTTTATAACTGAAACCCAAATATACACATGTTCGTAATCACGATGCTTAAAGGTATTATTTAAAAAATAATAAAATAAGGGCTGGAGAGATAGCATGGAGGTAAGGCATTTGCCTTTCATGCAGAAGGAGGTGATGAGTCCCAGCATCCCATATGGTCCCACGTGCCTAACAGGGGCGATTTCTGAGCCTAGAGCCAGGAGGAACCCCTGAGCGCTGCTGGGTGTAACCCAAAAAGAAAACAAAACAAAACAAAATAATAATTAAAATAAAATTACACACACACACACAAAAAAAAAACTAAGGAAATTGAAACAGAAATTAAGAAACTCGGGTCCAGAGAGATAGCACAGTGGCGTTTGCCTTGCAAGCAGCCGATCCAGGACCAACGGTGGTTGGTTCAAATCCCGGTATTCCATATGGTCCCCCGTGCCTGCCAGGAGCTATTTCTGAGCAGACAGCCAGGAGTAAACCCTGAGCACCTCCGGGTGTGACACCTCCCCCCCCCCAAAAAAAAAAAGAAAAAAAAGAAATTAAGAAACTCCCCTCCCCACATATAAGAAAAAGCATTCCTTTGCGATTTCAAAGGTTTGTTTTTAAGAAAATAATCTGTCCAAAGAATTTGTTAGAAGAAGCTTAGGTATGGGGCTGGAGAAATAGCATGGAGGTAAGGCATTTGCCTTTCATTTCCGCCTTGCATGCGGAAGGACAGTGGTTTGAATCCCGGCATCCCATATGGTCCCCTGAGCCTGCCAGGAGCAATTTCTGAGCATTGAGCAAGGAGCACCTGAGTGCTGCTGGGTGTGATCCAAAAACCAAAAAGAAAAAAAAAGAAAAGGAAGCTTAGGTATAACTATTTGATAACTCAAAACTCAACCCAGAGATCTGCTTTTATCACAAAATACAGTCCTGCAGATATCAAGTTTCTCCTTGTGCTGCCCACAAAATGCAAAGTCTTTCTGCTTTCTCATCACCACCAAGAAATTTCACCTTATGCCCTTATGAAACTGCAAAGCCAAGATGCTTGCAGGGAATTTTTTTATCCTGATGTCGAAATGTGCTGATATCGCAAAGTCAAAAAAGCTTCAGATACTACCTTGAATGATCTAATGCACTAAGTTAGAAGCCAAATTACAAAATCAGTCTTTGCCACTGCAGCAATAAATCCTACACACAGGAGCTAGAGTGATATAGCACCGAGGCAGAGCATTTGCCTTGCATGTGGTCAACCCGGGATAGAATGAGTTAGATCCACGGCATCTCAAATGGTCCCCCGAGTCTGCCAGGAGAGATTTCTGAGCACAGAGCCAGGAGAAACCCCTAAGAACCACCAGGGGTGGCCCAAAATCCAAGGGGAAAAAAATCCTACACACAGACCTTTTTTTGGTTTGATGTTTATGTATATTTAAATGATTTCTTTATTTGAACACTGTAGTTTCAAAAATGCTTGTAGTTGGGTTTCAGTCATAGAACATATACCACCCTTCACCGATGCACCTTTCCCACTCCCAGTACCCTCCATTTCCCCCACCCCACACTGTCTCTGGTACAAGCATTCTGATTCTCTCTGTCACTATCCTTGTCAAGGTAGTTGTCAGTGCAGTTAGTGCTCAGACTCTGCTCACCACTCTGGTAAGCTTCCTATCATGGGCTGGTCCTCTTGCCCTCATCTCTATTGTCTCTGAAATTATTATGATACTGTCTTTTATTTGGCAAATAGGAAATGATCGCTCTGGACAAGAACTGGATGGTGAAAGGAGGTAAAATCATATGCATAATAACAAGATTGCAAACGATGGTAACTAAGGGGGAAAAAAGAGAGAAGAGGAAGACAGTGGGCAGTGGTGAGAGTAATGGGAAGGGTAGGAGGGGAAACTGGAGACAGTAGTGGCAGGAAATGTGTACTAATGGGATAGATGTTGATCATTGACTGCAAATCAAACAACTTTGTAATAAGTAAATTATAAAAAATGTGGAAAAAAATCTTTCAATTGCATTAGTCTGGCTAACTTCAGTGATTTAACATTTTGCAGAATATTGATTTTTAAATTAACCTTTATATCCTTATTGATTAATGCCCACCTACTACTGATTTATGTTTTTGTCATGAGGGGAATTAAAGAAGCCAGAAATAATCTGACAATTAAAATTCTACTGGGAAATATTTAATTTGGCCTCGATGTGATATTTCAAATATATTTTTTACATGCTTAGTGTGATTTTTCTTGTGTTTTTTTTTTCTGTTTTCCTTCTCACAAACTTTACTGTATCTATCAAACTACGATTACCACCAGTTTTTATCCTAATAACAGGCTACGTTAAGATATTTTTTTCCGGGAGTGGCGCTGACCTCGCCAGGGGCGGGCAGGCACGGGGGGCAATAAAAAAAAAAGATATTTTTTTCCAACTGGTAATTAAAATATCATAAAACAAGTAGAATAAGTTTCTTCCTGATAATACCCATGTGGTATTTTGTGGTGTGGCTTTTGTGGTGTGAAATCACAGTCATATATTAGTAATTATTGCTTATTAGTACATAATACACACAGTAGTTTTTCCTTTCCCCTTTAAATTTATAATTTGGAATGAAGTATAGAATTTCTCACTAGGGTGACAGGAATACATTGTAATAGAATCCTCTATGCATCACTGCATGGATTTTGTTTTATTTGTGCTGAGAGAGGGAAACAAAATGATTATCTTTTAATGCTGAGTGGTTTGATTCAAAGAAGTGATAGTGAAAAAAAAAATCACAGCAGCTGAAGAACCAAAGTTAATGCCTTCAGTTATCCCTGAGAAGAGAGACTATTGTGAGACAGTTCTCTAAAATTACTGGCAGGAAAAACTGAATCACTTTTGCAGATATATTTTAAGTGCTGTTGCATTCTGCTGTGAAATAGGGTGTGTCTGGTATACACTGTTTAGCTATTCTTTTGTTATTTTTGTTTATTTGTCATTGGTTTGGCCATACTGCGCTGTGTCTGGTGGTTACTCCTGGCATTGGCTGGGCTTGGGAGACCACATGAGGACCAGGAACTCTACTGTATTTCTCAAGCCCCATATTTCGCTGTTCTTAAAGAATGAAATAAATACTGGAAAGACTAATGATCCCTAAAGTGGCCTACTTTGATTATCCCAACCAGAGACATCTTTGTTTGACTTTTAGCTTCTAAATAAAGTGTCTTTTTGTCTGGCCTGTTTCTATTGACTGTGAAGAAGCTTATTTGGCTGCTGAGGAATTTAACTGACACTTTCCAGGCACAGGAACAATGTGCTTATTCGTGGATTCAGTAAACCATGACCTCAAATCTTCTAATCCTCCTCATCACAAATTGTATGGTCTCTAAGTGGCCCAAGATGCTTTGAATTACTGTCCTACTTTTGCATCTATCTTAATATTTAATTGTTTTCTGAGCCACTTTACATCTCCCTGTGGGATTTAAAATTGCTTGCTTCTCTGTGGTTTGTTTTGATTGATTTCATTTCCATATTTGCTCTGAATGTGAACACCTTCCCAAACACTATTTCTTTTGAACCCTCTTATCTGCTCTATCATTACTATTCCCTATTTGTTTCTTGCAAGTTAACCTTGCTAAGCCTTATGCTTTTCTGTTGAAAGGCAGTGGTCAGTCCTCTCTCCTCTACTTTCTGCCATTATCCTCATGCCATTTTATCTGGCTTGGGGAGGGGGGGAAAGGTTTATATTGTCATTATAGTAAAGTCTTCCATTATGTTATTTTTCTAAGTACATAGTTTATAGTGTTGGGTTCTATTGAGTCTGTTAATATGTAGGTTAATGAGTGACTTAAAGATGTATTAATTACAAATATAAGTTAGTAATAATAACAAGACTATTAGGAGAAGTTGTACATTCATGGTAACAAGGCTTATATATCATAGTCATAAATAAGAACAATTAGTATGCTGTTGAATCTAAATGTAAACAAAAAAAAGTGAAAATTTTCTATGATGTTGGAAAAATAGTATAATTAATGTGGCTCAAGTTGAGTAGCCTGCTTTAGAACTGAAGAAGTAATTATCTCCCTCTGTATACACATGTAGAGAAATTTTAAACAAACAACCACTTTTTTAGGTTCTGGCATCAAAGAGGACTGAGACTCAGACTGACAGGAGAAAATATGAAATTCAAAGTTTTGTCTTTCACTGCTGAGATCCTCTTATTATATTGTCTTAGTCTAGAATACACTGACTATAATGAACGGATTTTAAATTTCATCATCTTCTCTATTTTAATTTGTTTTCTGCATTTGCCATTGAAATGTGGCATACACAACTATGAATGGCAGGCTACCATAAATGTATATATAAATAGTGCTGGGTATCAAACACAGGATCTCACATATAGGAGGTATTTGCTCTATAGGAATTACATACTCATGTAGGAAGTATTATGCCTAGGATTTAATACTTTTTTAAGTCAATCTCAAATACATTGTTATGTAATATGTTTATTCAGATTCAATACTGAAAGAAGCAGAATGAAGAGGCTGCATGTTTCTGTAATAATTGTAAAGAGAAGGCAGTAATTATATTACATTGGAAATGGCACAAGCTCTGGAGTTGGACTGATATGAGTAAAACACACAGCATTGCTGTTTATTTAGCTCACGACCTTGGAAAAGTTACTTAACTTCCTCCAGCCTCAGGTTCTCAGTTATAATATAGATAAGTAGTATCTAGTGCATAATAAGCACTCAACAATTGGTGGTATCCAGCAGTAGCATCAAACAGTAATTTATAGCAAAGAAAATAACAAAATAAATATTAAATTTCCATTACTCCCTGAATATTGTCAGATCTCAAGTCGTGGTCTACAAAATCTCTGTGCCTAGTAAATACCTTTTGGAGAAGAAACCAAGATTTAGAAAACTTATTGACAGCTGTGATGGAAATCAGAACAAATTGATCCCAAAAAATCTGTTTAGTCTCATTGTCTAGCTGCCAGAGGATGCCAAGCTCTGAGAAGCTCAGCATTTTACAATTTTTTAAATTAGATTTTTAATTTTTAAATTAGATTTTTATAATTGAATCTTCTTTTCTTTAATGGGGGGTACAATTTTTTTTCTTTATAAATTCAGTCAAATAAATTAACTTTTATCGGAGGTATTACTAAGCAGAAAAAGTAGGAAAATTTTAGTTTATATAAATAATTTATCAAAAAGCTTGGTAATTAGAAGCAATGAAGTATACCAGTGATATTCTTTCCTTTTTCTTTTCTTTCTTTTTTTTTTTTTTTTTTTGGTTTTTGGGCCACACCCAGCATTGCTCAGGGGTTACTCCTGGCTGTCTGCTCAGAAATAGCTCCTGGCAGGCACGGGGGACCATATGGGACACCGGGATTCGAACCAAACACCTTTAGTCCTGGATCCAAACACCGCTGTGCTATCTCTCCGGGCCCGATATTCTTTCTTAATTGAGGGTGTGCTTCCAGTTGCAAACCTGATCATAAGAACTATCCAGTGGTGTCATAAGCTTTGACAAGAGGTTAGGGCAGAAACTGCTGTTATTATGTGATAGTTCTCTACCTGCACTGGCCACATCTCTTGTTAAATTCTAATTTTTTTTTTTTTTTTTTTTTTTTGGTTTACAAACTTATCTCAGGTACTTTCCAGTTAAGATACTAAGTTTTGGCGATTTCCAGCTGCCTGAGACAGGATTTCATCAGCTTTCCTGCTAGTGATCCTGCCTGCTTCAGAGCTGCTTGAGACTGGATTTCATCTGCGTTCCTGCCAGTGATCCTGCCTGCTTCAGAGGTGGGTCAAAACATACACACACTGATTCCTGCTGGTTTCTGCTGGGTGTCAGAAGGGCACTGAAGCCATCTTGGGCCATAGTGCTTCCAGCTGCCTGAGACTGGATTTCATCAGCATTCCTGCTGGCAATCCTGCCTACTACAAAGAGTACTTAGCTGGCTCCGCCCTCATGCTGTGCCTTGGATGACCCTGAGGACTTGAAGGGAACTCTTTGCTTTGCTTGTCTGTCTTCCCTGAATACTTGAAGCTCTACTCAGAGGCCTAGGAAGCGCACCCACCAAAAAAAACTGTAATCTAGAGACCACAGAAGAGCTCAACCACTCCACTTCATGGCCACGCAGTCTTTCTAACCAATGAACTCCACCACAACATGCAGGAAAAATCACACTACAAGCGTGACAATGGGGAAACCTCACAGGCAAACACCATGCACAGAGAATGCAGACCATAGCTCGATGGCCAAAGAAATTCCAACCATCTGATTAACCTCTCGGATAAGGAACTTAAATAGCAATATGGAAGATGTTTGTAGAATTCAAAGAAAGCATAGATTGATCTGAACAGAACACAAACGCTGAAATAACAGATCTGAAAAACATGGTAGCTCAACTGAAAACCTCAATGGATGGCCTCGCCAGCAAGGTAACAGCAGCTGAGGAGAGAATCAGAGTACTGGAAGATGAGATGCAGAAAAACTCAACACAGCACAAGAAATTGGAAAAGAACCTTAAGATGAACGATCAGGCAATGGAAAAAGTACTCAGGGAATGTGAACAGATGAAAATAGAAGTCTTTGATAAACTCAACAGAAACAACATAAGAATCATTGAAATCCCAGAGACCCAGGTAGGAGATCTCCAGGAAGAATCAATTGTCAAAGACATCATCAAAGAGATACTCCCAGAGGTAAAGACTACATGCAATCAAATCCTGCATGCCTGAAGAGTACCAGCTAAAAGAGACCCAAAGAAAAACACCCCAAGACACATGCTCATATGACATATCCCACAGATAGAGATAGAACACTGAAAGCAGCAAGATCAAAAAGGGAAATTACATTCAAAGGAGCATCCCTAAGAATTACAGCAGACATGTCACAAGAAACTCTCAAGGCCAGAAGACAGTGGTGGGATATTGTGACAAGACTGAATGAAATGAATGCCTCACCGAGAATACTGCACCCAGCCCAACTCATGTTCAGGTTTGAAGGAAGAATACATAGCTTCATGGATAAACAACAGCTCAGAAACTTCACAAATAAAAAACCAGCCTTAAAAGAAAAACTGATAGGTCTACTCTAAGACAAGAAAGACCAATAAGCACAGCAAACTTATCTACAAAGATGACATTAAATCCTATGACAATCATCTCCCTCAATTTCAATGGACTAAATTCACCAATTAAAACACAGAGTGGGAAAATGGGTCAAAAAGATGAATCCAACCTTCTGCTGCCTACAAGAAACACACCTGAATAGTCAGAACAAATATAGACTCAAAATCAAAGGCTGGAGGAAAATCATCCAAGCAAACAACACCCTCAAAAAAGCTGGGGTGGCCATATTAATATCTGATGACACCAACTTTATACTCAGAAAAGTGATAAGGGACAAAGATGGACACTATGTACTAATCAAGGGATATGTGCAACAGGAAGAAATCAGACTATTACACATATATGCACCCAATCAGAGACCAGCAAATTATCTTATACATTTACTGACAAATATTTAAGAAAATATCAATAGGGACCGGGAAGGTGGCGCTAGAGGTAAGGTGTCTGCCTTGCAAGCGCTAGCATAGGACGGACCGCTGTTCGATCTCCCGGCATCCCATATGGTCCTCCCAAACCAGGGGTGATTTCTGAGCACATAGCCAGGAGTAACCCCTGAGCGTCAAATGGGTGTGCCCAAAACCAAAAAAAAAAAAAAAAAAAAAAAAGATATCAATAATAACACAATAATTGTGGGAGACCTACACAGCCCTATCAACACTTGATAGGTCAACCAGACTGAAACCCAACAAAAACATACTAGCCCTGAAAAGAGTAATGGAAGAAAGAGGAGTAGTAGATATATATACTGGACACTCCATCCCAAAAATCCTGGATACACTTCTTCTCCAATGTACATGGATCATTCTCCAGGATAGAATACATGCTGACACATAAAACGTACCTCCATAAAATCAAGAGGATAGGAATCTTGCAGGCTACCTTTGCAGAACACAAGGCTCTGAAATTAGATGTGAACTACAAAGGCACACAAAAGAAAAACTTTAATAATTAGAAATTAAACACCCTGCTACTGAACAACCAGTGGGTCCGAGATGAAATCAAAAAGAAAATCAAAACTTTCTTGGAAACAAATGATATTGAAGACACAAACTGCCAGAATCTATGGGACACAGCAAAAGCGGTCCTGAGAAGAAAATTTATAGCTCTACAAGCACACATCAGGAAGTCAGAAAGAGCATACCTGAATAACTTGACCCAGCTCAAAAAATTAGAAAATGACCAACAAAAGGAACCAAAATTAGGGAGACAGAAGAAAGTAACAAAATTGAAAGCAGAAATCAATGAAGTGGAAAACCAAAAAACCATCCAAAGAATCAAAGAAAGCAGAAGTTGGTTCTTCGAAAAAATAAACAAGATTGATAGAGAATTGGCAAAACTCACAAAGAGAGAGAGAAAACTGATAACCTGTATTAGAAATGAAAAGGGGGAGATCATGACAGATTTTGCAGAGATCCAAAAGGTAATCAGAGACTACTTTGAGAAACTTTATGCTACTAAACATGAGAACCAAGAAGAAATGGAAAAATTCTTCGACACTTATAACCTTCCTCATTTAAGTATGGAGAATGTAGCATATCTAAACACCCCCATCACTACTGAGGAAATTGAAACTGTAATCAAACATTTGCCCAAAAAGAAAAGCCCAGGCCCAGATGGATTTCCTAATTAATTTTTTTTCAAATCTTTCAAGAGGAGCTACTTCCAATCCTAGCCAGGCTCTTCCATGAAATTGAAAAAACGGGAACACTCCCAAACAGCTTTTATGAAGCCAACATCACCTAGATACCAAAACCAGACAGAGATGCTGCCAAAAAAGAAAATTACAGACCAATATCCCTGATGAATGCAGATGCAAAGATCTTCAACAAAATCCTGGCAAATAGGATCCAATGTATCATCAAGAAGATCATACACTACGACCAAGTAGGTTTAATCCCAGAAATGCAAGGATGGTTTAACATCCTTAAATCTATCAACATCATACACAACATCAACAAGAAGAAAAATAAAAATCACATGATCATATCAATGGATGCAGAGAAAGCATTTGATAAGATCAAACACCCATTCTTGATCAAAACTCTCAGCAAGATGGGAAAGGAACCTTTCTCAATCTAGTTGAAGCCATTTACCACAAGCCAATGGCAAATATTATCCTCAATGGAGAAAAACTAAAAGCCTTTCCTCTAAATTCTGGCACAAGTCAAAGCTGTCCACTCTCACCACTCCTCTTCAACATAGTTCTGGAAGTGCTTGCTATAGTGATCAGGCAAGAAAAAGATATCAAGGGAATCCAGATAGGAAAGGAAGAAGTCAAGCTCTCATTGTTTGTAGATGATTTGATACTCTACTAAGAAAACACTAAAGACTCTAACTAAAAGCTTCTAGAAGCAATAGACTCATAGTAAGGTGGCAGGATACAAAATTAACACACAAAACTCAATGGCCTTTTTATACACCAATAATGATAGGGAAAAGAAGGACATCAAGAAGGCAATCCCATTCACATTAGTGCCACAAAATATCAAATACCTTTGAGCTCTGCTCCAAGAAATAAGAGAGAACACGCAGAAATGGAAACACATACCCTGCTCATGGACTGGCAGGATTAACATCATTAAAATGGCAATACTCGTCAAAGCATTATACAGATTTAATGTGATCCCCTTAAAAATACCCATGACATTCTTCAAAGAAGTAGATCAAACACTGATGAAGTTCATCTGGAATAATAAACACCCTCGAATAGCTATAAGAACTCCTAGGGAAAAGGAAAATGGGAGGCATTACTTTCCCCAACTTTGAACTGTACTACAAAGCAATAGTTATCAAAACAGCATGGTTTTGGAATAAAGACAGACCCTCAGATCAGTGGAATAGGCTTGAGTTCTCAGATAATGTTCCCCAGACATACAATCACCTAATCTTTGACAAAGGAGCAAGAAATCCTAAGTGGAGCAGGGAAAACTTCTTCAACAAGTGGTGCTGGCAGAACTGGTTATCCACTTGCAAAAAAGGGAACATAGACCCCCAGTTAACATCATGCACAAAGGTAAAGTCCAAATGGATTAAAGATATTGATATCAGACCTGATACCATAAGGTATATAGAAAAACACGTCAGTAAAACACTCCATGACATTGAGACTAAGGGCATCTTCAAGGAAAAAACTGCACTTTCCAAACAAGTGGAAGAAGATCAACAGATGGGAATACATTAAGCTGAGAAGCTTCTGCACCTCAAAAGAAATAGTGTGCAGGATTCAAGAGCCACCCACCGAGTGGGAGAAACTATTCACCCAACATCCATCAGATAAGGGGTTAATATCCAAAATATACAGGGCACTGACAGAACTTTATAAGAAAAAAAATCTAATCCCATCAAAAAATGGGGAGAAATAAACGGACACTTTGATAAAAAAAAAAAAAAAAGAAGTACAAATGGCCAAAAGGCACATGAAAAATGCTCCTCGTCGAATTAATCATTAGGGAGATGCAAATCAAAACAAGATGAGATACCATCTCACACCACAGAGATTGGCATACATCACAAAGAATGAGAATAATCAGTGCTGGCAGGGACGTGGAGAGAAAGGAACTCTTATCCACTGCTGGTGGGAATGTTGTTTAGTCCAACTTCTATGGAAAGCGATATGGAGATTCCTCCAGAATCTGGAAATTGAACTCCCATTCGACCCAGCTATTCCACTCCTACGGATATACCCTAAGAACACAAGTTTACAATACAAAAACCCCTTCCTCACACCTATATTTATTGCAGCACTATTCACAATAGCCAGGCTCTGGAAACAACCAAGATGCCCTTCAACAGACGAATGGCTAAAGAAACTGTGGTACATATACACAATGGAATATTATGCAGCCATCAGGAGAGATGAAGTCATGAAATTTTCCTATGCATGGATGTATATGGAATCTATCATGCTGAGTGAAATAAGTCAAAGGGAGAGGGAGAGGGGGAAGGGGAGGGAGAGGGAGAGGGACAGGGGGAGAGAGAGAGAGAGAGAGAGAGAGAGAGAGAGAGAGAGAGAGAGAGAGAGAGAGAGAGAGAGAGAGACGCAGAATAGTCTCACTCATCTATGGGTTTTAAGAAAAATAAGTCATTTTTGCAACAATCCTCAGAGACAATGAGAGGAGGGCTGGAACTTCCAGCTCACTTCATGAAGCTCACCACAAAGAGTGGTGAGTGCAGTTATAGAAATACTACACAGAGAATTACCATAAGCATGTGAATGAAGGAAGGAACTGGAAAGCCTGTCTGGAGTAGAGGTGGGGGTGGGGTGGGGTGGAGGGAGATTTGGGACATTGGTGGTGGGAATGTTGCACTGGTGAAAGGGGGTGTTCTTTACATGACTAAAATATCATCACAATCATATTTGTAATCAAGATGTTAAAATCAAGAAAAAAAAAGAAAAAAGGTACTAAGTTTTCTGTCATAGTTGACAAAAGGGAGGGAAATGATTTTATAAAGATCTGTGTAGTTCATCTTTGAACAGGTCTGTTCATGTCTTCTCCCATTTTTTTGATGGGTATAGATTTTTTTTTCTTTTTTGGGGGAGATTGTTTATTTGTTTTTTCTTGTTGAGTTCTGTCAGCATCTTGTATATCTTAAATATTAGTCCCTCGGGGCTGGAGTGATAGAACAGAGATAGCCAGTTTGCCTTGTACGTGGCTGACCCAGGATGGACCTTGGTTAGATCCCCAGCATTCCATATGTTCCCCAAACTAGGAGCGATTTCTGAGCGCAGAACCAGGAGTAATCCCTGAGCATCACCGGGTATGGCCCAAAAACCAAAAAACAAACAAACAAAAAAAAATGAGTCCCTTATCAGATGGGTACTGGGTGAATAGTTTCTCCCATTCTATGGGTGGCCTTTGTATTCTAGTCACTGTTGCCTTGGAAGTGCAGAAAATGTTTTACCTATGTTTTCTTCTTATAGTTTCAGGTCTGATATCACAATCTTAAATCCATTTTGATTTGACCTTTGTGTGCGTTGTTACAGAGAGTTCTAAATTCTCTCATCATCACAGCACTATTTATATTAGCCAGAATCTACAAACAACCCAAGAACAGATGAGTGGATAAAGAAAAAGTGGTACATCAACACACTGGATGCAGCCATTAGGAAAAATGAAGTCATATAATTTTCTTATAAATAGATGGATATGTAGACTATTATGGTAGTGTATGAGTCAGAGGGAAAGTCATAAACATAAATAGTCTCAACTCTTCTCATGGACCAGTTCTCCTTGCCCTCATCTCTATTGTCTTTGAGTATTATTGACATACTATCCTTTCTTTTATATCCCATAAATGAGTATGACTCATTTCATTCAGAATACTTTCAATACCATACATATTTTTAAAAAATTATAGAATTAAAGGCAAAATAAATAGCACTTCATATGTTGTTTACTCTTCATCCTAGGAATTTAAACTTTCCTATTTAAAAAAAAATAGCTCTAGTAATTCATTCAGAACTAACCCTTCCATTTAATGTATGTCACTAGACTATAAAAGGCAACTCAAGATGTTCTTTTTTTTTTCCCAAGATGATGTTTAAAAAAGTTCTCTAAAGTGTATTGGTTTGTGAAATTATTTTCAGTTCATCAAATATGTAGGCACGGATATATCTCATGCATCAACTAACATTTAAAAAAAAGTAAAATATATCCTTGAGTATTTATTTCTCTACTATGCATTAAAATCTTAAACACACCATTTTCTCCTAGCACATTTAATTAATATCAAACTAAAATTACTTAAATGTTGTGAAAGAGGGGCTTTAGTGATAGCACAGTGGTAGGGGCATTTGCCTTGCATGCAGATGACCCAGGACAAACCCCGGTTCGATCCCCAGCATCACATATGGTGTCCCAAGCCTGCCAGGAGAAATTTCTGAGCACAGAGCTGGGAACCCCTGAGTGTGGCCAGGTGTGGCACTAAAACAAACATAAAAAAACAAGTGTGAAAGAAGTATTTAAGTGTAAAACAATAACTTAAAAATATATACACACACATATATATATCAAGATGGAAGTGAAACAATAACTGACATCTCATATCACTAAGTAGCCATCTTGCTTTAACAATATGTGCTGTATAAATACACTTATTATTACGATAACGTCTCACATTACAACACAGTGACCACTGCTTTACTCACTGAGGTTTTTCTAAAATCTTAACTGAAATGCAAAACACTTCTTCAAGTGAGTACTCATGCCTTCTACGATGTAAGTAGAATATTCTCAGTGTTTAGATCCTTCATGAAATTAAAACACTGATTTTGAATCAACATAATGAAAGACAATGGTAGAGTTCTCTATTAATTAGCAAGTGCTGGAGGTAAAGGAACAAAGAAAAGCAGAACATAAGTATCAAACTATGAGGCCCCATTATATAAACTAAGATTTCTCAGTAGTTCAAGTGGTACTAGAATCATCTCCTGACCTATGGCATAGTAACAAAGAAAATTTCAAACAACTGTACTGATTTAGCTTAAAAAACAAAAACAAAAACAAAAAAAAAACAAACATTTTTTTCCTCCACTGCACTAGACTAATGGTTTTAATTTGCAATTATTTGTTGCCTACCTGTAATGGGATCTGTGTTCTGCATCTGTTTTGACTTTATAGATACTAAACTGTATGAGGAATAAATACATAGGGTGCTTGTGAAAATTCATGTTAAATCAATAGCAGGGAATCTATAGCCATATTTTTCTTTTAAAGATGACCCGACATTTCTCCACATTTAGAAACACCACTTTGTATTTTTCAGAGCAGTTTTCATTTACTGGATCCTTGGAGCAGCCTTGCCCTGGTCACCTCCACTTTAATGGTCAGATAAACATACCAGTTAGTGCCCTGCCTGTGCTTATACTCTAGTTGTGTCTAACAACACAGCTTTTCCACATACAACTCTTCAGAGTAACTTGGGGGAGAAAACAAGAAAACAACTCTTACACTTGTTTCTGTGTTGTTTTTTTTCTACAAGAAGTGGAAGAGGTGAGAGAAGACACTAACAGGTATTCACAAGGCAGAAATCATCCAGTGAAATGGGAGAAGGGCTCAGCTGAGGTGCTCAAAGTCCCTGCCAGTTCTATGTGCCAAGTTCTCCATGCACCTGCGGTTAGCCACTGATGTCACAAGCAGCTAAAAATGGAACACCATTCCTACAAGAGGACATTTTAAATGAAATATCCCTAGACCTACCATTCTCCAGAGTTAACTGAGACTCTCTGAGCCAGAGCTCACAAGAGCCACAGTCCTCTCAATATGCACTGTTTCCTTTATCCAGTCATCAGGGACGGGAAGTCACCTTGAAACATGAAGTATATATGATATTACAGTGCCATAGTATAACTATAGTTATACTAACATATAGTATTGTACTATATGTAGAGACATAAACTTTAAAACAAATACTTTAAAACAAAATACAGAAGAAAAAAAGCACTATTGAAGAAACCGATATGTATTTATTCAGTGTCTGTTAAGATACTGTTCATGACCAAAATAGGAATAAAGACTCACTGGCAACTAAAACTGTTATATATGCATACAATCATTTTGATGAGAGGGAATCAATGAAGATATTAAGAAGCTACTTCCAAGTTTGTGTTGGATGGCAGGGGAGGTCACCTACCTCTCATGGTGCTTGAGAAACCATGTGGTTCTGGGAATTGATCCAAGGTTCTAGACTAGAATGCATGTGCTCTAAACCTCTAAGCTATTTTCCTGGCCTCCATTTAGCATCTTTTGCTGAAATATAATGACTGAAAAATTGCCATGGCTATGATTAAGATAAGCGGGAAAATCATATTTAGAGAAGTCTGAATTTTGGGATTTAGAGAAAGTGAAGATCTAGATGAGATTGGACTAGATTAGCATTACAGAAATATTTGGTTTAACTTGCTCCAGAGACCATACCATGCAGTACTAGGCCTGCCAAATGCAAAGCTTACATTCCAGCCCATGACACTCTCTTCTTAGCCAAAGATCCTGCCATTAATGCTCAGATGTCATTTTTAAAAGCTCTTATGCATCTTAAGGTATATTCATTTAAAAAAAAATGAAAAAAAATAACTGCAATTGATTTAGAGCACTATTGCTATCCACTGATTTCCTCTCCATCTCTCTTGTCTACTATCACCATTAGAAGTGATCATTTTTGAGATACGTACATAAGAAAGAGAAGAGGGTATAATCAAAATTTTAAGAATGGGCCAATGTGGGCTAGAGAGATAGCATAGCAATAAGGTGTTTGCCTTGCAAGCAGCCGATTCAGGACAGAAGGTGGTTTGAATCCCAGCATCCCATATTGTCCCCTGTGCCTGCCAGGAGCGATTTCTGAGCACAGAGCCAGAAGTAACCCCTGAGCGTTGCCGGGTGTGACCCAAAAACCAAAAAAAAAAAAAAAAAAGGATGGGCCAATGTGATCTTCAGTTACTTTTGAAAATAGTTAATTAGTTATTAGGTACCCAAGGTAGAAATAATTTTTTAAGATCTTACTTGCTTTCTTTACCAGAATATCTGAAATCATGATTTTTAAGTTACAGCCATGGATGGTATCAGTACAACTACATGCCCCTACAAAACCCAAAGTAGAAACTTGTGAAAGAGAAATCAGTTTTAAACTAAATAAGCCAAATATAAGTCTAACTTTATCAGCAGAAAATAACTTCTAATCATCAGACACAAAACATGATAAATTTCAACTGTTTCCTATTCCTAGGTCAAAAGAAAAATTCTCTATAATAAATTATAACAAAAAACACCATTATTTTTCTTCTTCTTTGAAACAAATGATACAAGTAATGATGAGGGTTCATATGGAGCAATAAGAACTTTCCATCAGCTCTAAGAGTAGTATAAATTGGCAGAATCACTTTGGAATACTACTTCAAACCATGATAAAGATACATATCCCTTCGAAGCATCATACTGCTTTCCTAGACATAAAAGAAATGTTCTATACATACATACTGTCTATAACAGAAACAGAACAGAGCAAAACAATCCAAGTTTTTAACAATATTACGATATCTAAGTAAATACTGAAGTATATTCACACAATGAACTACCCAGTAGCAACAAGAAATAACTGCTGTCACATAATGATGGACGAATCTCAGAAATTTAATTTTAAATTTTAAAAGAATAACAAAGTATTTGCAATACACCTCTTGATTCAAAGGCAAAATCAGGCATAAGTTAAAAAATAACACTTAAAAGATATGTTATCACAATTTATGGACATAGCAAAAGCGGTATTGAGAGGAAAATTTATAGCTTTGCAAGTGAACATCAGGAAGGAAGAATAGCTTAATGACACAGCTTATAAAATTAGAACATGAGCAACAAATGGAACCAAAAATAGGTAAGCAGAAGGAAATAACAAAGCTTAGAGCAGAAATCAATGAAGTGGAAATCCAGAAAATAATTCAAAAGATCAACGAAAGCAAAAGTTGGTTCTTTGAAAAAATAAACAAGATTGATAAACTACTGGCAAAACCCACAAAGAAATCGAGAAAGAGAAACTTGATAAACCGGATTAGAAATGAAAAGGGGGAGATCACTACAGATATTGCAGAGATTCAAAAGGTAATCAGAGACTACTTTGAGAAACTCTATGCCACAAAACATGAGAACCTGGCAGAAATGGACAAATTCTTGGACTCTTAAAGCCTTCCATGATTAAATAAGAATGAGGTAGCATATCTAAACAACCCCATTACTACTGAGGAAATTAAAACGGTGATCAAAAATCTCCCCAAAAACAAAAGCCCAGTCCCAGATGGGTTCATTAATGAATGCTTTCAAACCTTTCAAGTGGAACTTCGACCAATCCTTGAAAAAACAAGAACACTTCCAAATAGTTTCTATGAACATAACATCACCTTGTTACCAAAACCAGAGAGAGATGCTGCAAAAAAGACAATTACATACCAATATCCCTAATGAATACAGATGCAAAGATCCCCAACAAAATTCTGGCAAATAGAATTTAATCCATCATCAAGTAGGTTTCATTTCAGGAATGCAAGGATGGTTTAACATCTGTAAATCAATCAACATAATATACCATATCAACAAAAAGAAATATAAACATCATATCATCATATCAATAGAGGCAGAAAGCAATTGATAAGGTCCAACACCCATTCTTGAAAAAAAAAAACCTCATCAAGATGGGAATGAAAGAAACTTTTCTCAATATATAGTCAAGGCCATCTACCACAAGCCAAAGGCAAATATTATTATCAATGGAGATAAACTAAAAGCCTTTCCCCTAAAATCTGGTACAAGACAAAGCTGCCCTATCTCACTCCTATTCAACATGGTACTGGAAGTACTTGCCATAGCGGTTAGGCAAGAAAAAGATATCAAGGTCATCCAGATAGGTAAGGAAGAAATCAAACTCTCACTGTTTGCAGATGACATAATAATATATTTAGAAAACCCTAAAGACTTTACCAAAAAGCTCCTAGAAACCCATAAATTCATATAGCAAAATGGCAGGCTACAAAATTAACACACAAAATTCAATGGCCTTCTTATACACTAATAATGATAGAGAAGAAATGTACATTAAAAAAAACAATCCCGGGGCTGGCAAGATGGCGCTTGAGGTAAGGTATGCCTTGCAAGTGCTAGCCAAGGAAAGATCGCGACCGCAGTTCGAGCCCCGGTGTCCCATATGGTCCCCCCAAGCCAGGGGCGATTTCTGAGCGCTTAGCCAGGAGTAACCCCTGAGCATCAAACGGGTGTGGCCCTAAAAACCAAAAAAAAAATCCCATCTACATTAGTCTCCCACAAACTCTAATATCTTGGGTCAACTTAACTAAAGAGGTGAAGGACCTATACAAAGAAAACTACAAAAGCTTTCTTCAAGAAATAAGAGAGCAGGCTGGTGCAGTGGCGCTAGAGGTAAGGTGCCTGCCTTGCCTGTGCTAGCCGCGGTTCGATCCCCCCAGAGTCCCATATGGTCCCCAAGCCAGGAGCAACTTCTGAGCCCATAGCCTGAGTGACACCGGGTGTGGCCCAAAAACAAAACAAAACAAAAGAAATAAGAGAGGACACAAGGATTTGGAGACACATACCTTGCTCATGGATTGGCAGGATTCATATAATTAAAATGGCAATACTCCCCCAAGCATTGTACAGATTTAATGCAATCCCTCTAAAGATATCCATGACATTTTTCAAAGAAGTGGATCAAACATTCCTGAAATTCATTTGGAACAATAGACACTCAAGAATAAGGAACATGGGGAGGCATCTTTCCCCAATTTTAAACTGTATTACAAAGCAATAGTTATCAAAGCAGCATGGTATTGGAATAAATACCATGGAATAAATACCAGTGGAATAGACATGAATAGAATATTCCCCAGACATACAATCAACTAATATTTGATAAAGGGGCAAGAAATCCAAAATGGAGCAAGAAAAGCCTCTTCAACAAGTGGTATTGGCACAACTGGTTGGCCACCTGCAAAAAAATCAAAATCAGACCCCGATCTAACACCATGCACAAAGACCAAATCCAAATGAATTAAAGACCTTAATATCATGCCTGAAACCATAAGGTATATAGAACAACATATAGGTAAAATACTATATGACATTGAGATTAAAGGCATCTTCAAAGAGGACACAGCACTCTCCAAACAAGTGGAAGCAGAGATAAACAGATGGGACTATCTATATTAAGCTGAAAAGTTTCAAAGGAAACAAAGATACAAAAGCCACCCACAGAATAGGAGAAACTATTCACCCAATACCCATCAGACAAGGGGCTAATCTTCAGAATATACAAGCTACTGACAGAACTTAATAAGAAAAAAACATGTGACCCCATCAAAATATGGGGAGAAGAAATAACCAGACAATTTCTCAAAGTAGAAATACAAATGACCAAAAAACACATGAAAAAATGCTCCACATCAATAATCATCAGGGAGATGCAAATTAAAACTACAATGAGATACCATCTCACACCACAGAGAATGGCACACATCACAAAGAATGAGAACAAGCAGTGCTGGCGGGGATGTGGAGAGAAAGGAACTCTTATGCACTGCTGGTGGGAATGCCGTCTAGTCCAGCCTTTAGGAAAAACAATATGGAGATTCCTCAAAAAACCTGGAAATTGAGGTCCCATATGACCCAGCTATTCCACTCCTAGGGATATACCCTAGGAACACAAAATACAATTCAAAAATCCCTTCCTCACACCTATATTCATTGCATCGCTATTTACAATAATAGCCAGACTTTGGAAACAACCAACATGCCCTTCAACAGAGGAATGGCTAAAGAAACTGTGGTACATAAACTCAAAGGAATATTATGCAGCTATCAGGAGAGATGAAGTCATGAAATTTCCTATACATGGATGTACATGAAATCTAATATGCTGAGTGAAATTAGTCAGAGGGAGAGAGATAGACACAGAATAGTCTCACTCATCTATGGGTTTTAACAAAAATTAAAGACATTACTGTAATAAGGCCCAGAGACAATAGAATTAAGGGCTGGAAGGGCCAGCGGGACCAGCTCACAATTTGAAGCTCACCACAAAGAGTGGTGAACGCTGTTAGGGAAATAACTACACTGACAACTAGCATGACAATGTTAAAAGAATGAGAGAGGTAGAATGCCTGTCGCGAATACAGGCAGGGGTGAGGTGAGAAGCGGGCCATTGGTGGTGGGAATGTTGTACGGGGGGTATTCTGTTTATGACTGAAGCCCACTACAAACATGCTTATAATAATGGTGCTTAAATAAAGATTTATATATAAAAAGACTTGGAAATCAAGTCTAGATGTCCAACAACAGATGAGTGGATCATGAAGATGTGGTACATACATGCAACAAAATACTATATAGCTGTAAGGAATGATGCATTCATGCAATTTGCTGCAACATAGATTAAAATGGACAATATTAGGTTAAGTGAAGTAAACCAGAAGAATAAGGATAAATACAGAATAACCACTTGTCTGTGGTATTTAGAATACTGCATGAAGAAAAGCAATGGTCCAAATGGGGGTTGCCTTCAACACCCTTGACCCCAGAATATACAAGAAGGAAGAAACTGAGTGGAGGAGTAAAAAGACAAATATAAAAGGATGGGGCCTGGGGCCAAGTGGTTTTAGGTGCATTAGTGAAGATTAAAAGAAAGAGAGATATCCAAGTCAAAGTTAACAACAATGAAATCAAGAGCCCCCAAACGATCTAAATTTTAAATGGTCCTGTTATACTGGTGGGGGGGAGCAGGAGGTGTCAAAGGATTATGGTTGGGATACAGTCTTGAAAGACAGTGAAAGAGGCTGACACTGGTGATGGGATTATTCCTGATTCACTGTATATCTGAAACCCAACTATGAAAGACTTTTAATCACAATGATTTCAATAAAATAAAAAAATTAAAAAATATTTGTTATGAAGTTATATTTAAAATGATTCAGGGTCAAAGCGATAGTTCCACAGGTAAAGCGCTTGCGTTAATGTGATTGAACTGGGTTTAATCCCCTACACCATATATGTTCCACAGAGTCCTGCCAGGAGTGATCCCTGAGTGCAGAGCTAGGAATAAATCCTGAGTATCATCATCAGGTGTGGCTTCCCCAAATATAAGACAAAACAAAAATATTCAGTAAAATCCAAGAAATTGATTAGTTTTGATTTTTTTTTTCTTTCTGGATTTTGGGTCACACCTGGCAGCACTCAGGGGTTACTCCTGACTCTATGCTCAGAAATCACTCCTCGTAGGCTCAGAGAACCGTATGGAATGCCGGGATTCGAACCACTGCCCTTCTGTAAGCAAGGTAAATGCCTTACCTCCATGCAATATCTCTGGCCCTCTGTCTCTTCCTTTTTAACAATGTGGTTTGCACTACTGTTAATGAAAGGCTACCAAGCATGTCACTTTATCCCATTTCAGCACCAGTGATGCTCAGGGGTTACTCCTGGCTATGCAGTCAGAAATCGCTCCTGACTTGCACTCAGAAATTGCTCCTGGCTTGGGGGACCATATGGGATGCCAGGGAATCGAACTGTCTGTCCTAGGTTAGCACGTGCAAGGCAAATGCCCTACCGCTTGCACCACTGCTCCAGCCCCAATATACAATAAGTTTTGATTGCATTGTTGGCAGGAACAATGAGACTAGTACATCAGCTGATAAAATGCATATATATTCAAGCTAGATAGCACAGGGATAAAGCACATTGCTTTCCACAAAGCCAACCTTGGCACTACATATGCTTTCCAAGCAACAGGAGTGACTACCTGATGGTGAACACAAAACCTGGAGTAAACCCCGAGCATAAGTGTATTTGGCCCAAAAACAACAAAAAAAATACATATACATATATATATATATATATATACATATATATATATATTAGTATATAGTATATATACTAATAAAGATTGTAAAGCCAGGAGTCAGAGAGAGAGAGAGTACAGTGGCTAAGTTGCTTGCCTTACATACTGCCAGCTCGGGTTTGCTCTCCAACATCCCATATGGTATGCCAAGCTCAGAAGAAGTGATTCCAGACTGCAGAGCCAGGAGTTGCCCTTGAGTATTGTCAAGTATGGCTCAAAAGCAAAGCAAAGCAAAGCAAAGCAAAGCAAAAAAAAAAAAAAAAAAAAAAAAAAAAAAACCAAAACAAGACAAAACAAAAAACTTTGGATTCATAGCATCACCTTTTTCTGACATCTAAATTATGACCTCATAAAGTGAACAAACTTTTTTTTTGTTTTTGTGGACTACACCCAGTGACGCTCAGGGGTTATTCTTGGCTATGCGCTCAGAAATCACTCCTGGCTTGGGGGACCATAGGGGATGTAGGGGATTGAACCCAAGTCCATCCTGGACCACGTGCATGCAAGGCAAACACTCTACCACTGCACTATTGTGCCGCCCAAAAGTGAACAAACTTTTTAAATAAAAGATAACTAGTCAACTTTATTAGTAAGTAAATATAATTACATTTCAATTAAAATTAGAATTTGACAACATATTATTACTATAAAGAAAAATATATTGCTGCAAGTTCTTTACAAAGATTTGAAAAGGAAGTATCTAATTTAAATGTTATCATTTCAAGTTATCTGCCTATTTCTGAAACCAGATCTTGAACAAGCATTATGACAATTCCAACAATGAAAGCCTCCTTTCTGCCCCTCTGCAGTAAACTTTTGCCCTACAAATCAGATTAAGTTTATATAATCTAAGAATCTGTGGAGTCTTTACATCTATGTAACATCCCATGTAAGGTACAATTTTAAAATGAATGTTCTACAGCCTCTACTTTCTTGTTCTTGAGCCCTTAACTATGTATTATTTATGAAGCTTTCATTTGAAAGTATAGAACACATTTTAATATAAACAACATGTGTGACACCAATATTTAAAACACCAGCTAATTTTACTTAAGAAACTTAATCATACAAAAGGGCCCCTCCATGGTAATAAAGAATAAATAACCTACTTAAAAATGACCAACCAAAAATAGCAGCATGTGTGATGTGCTGAGTAGTCTAACTCAGCGTTTTTCAACCACTGTGTCACGGCAAACTAGTGTGTCGTGAGATATTGTCTGGTGTACTGTGGGAAAAATTCCAATTTCATCTGTAACATTCGGCTTCAGCTCACAAATAGACCAATCATAACATTTCATAATAAAATAATTATAAGTTTATTTCTTTGTGTTTAATTCCTATTCAAGAAAATTACTTTATATATAGTCAATATAGGCACAGAGTTAAATTTTTTTTAAACATTTTCTAATGGTGGTGTGCCTTGTGATTTATTTCTCATGAAAAAAATGTGCCTTTGCACAAAGCGGTTAAAAAACACTGGTCTAACTACTCTGATGCCCCAGACCAACAACACTAACTTCATTTTGCGGCTTATATAAAAAAAAAACTGACCTTGCCAGCCTTAATCAGAATTTTCTATGTTAACAAGATCCCTAAAATCTTCCTATGTGACACAGCATTGCTTGCTCCTCAATTCTGGACAAACCATCTGAACAGCCTAGTGCAGTGGTCTGCAACCTGTGGTTCACAAGCCACATGTGGCTCTTTACACTTTTAATTCGGCTCTTCTGTGTGCAAGGCAGCCGCTCCAGGAATCAGGACTCTGCTCCTAGCCTCTGTCAGTGGGTGCCCTGTTGCAAAGCCAGCAGCCAGCTCCAAGAGTGTAAGATGATATCCAGTATCAACCCCAAACAAAGGTGTTCCCCCAGTGTCATCCTTTCTTAAACCTATTCCTTTGATATGTAAAAGTCCACTGAATATGTACTTTTGTCTCTCTCTCTTGACCTGAAGCCTCCTGGAATTGGGAATTGTTTTTTTGTTTTTTGGGTTTTGTTTGTTTGTTTGTTTTGATTTTGTTTTTTCAGGCCACACCCATTTGATGCTCAGGGGTTACTCCTGGTTAAACACTCAGAAACTGCCCCTGGCTTGGGGGGACCATGTGGGATGCCAGGGGATCGAACTTCGGTCCTTCCTTGGCTAGCGCTTGCAAGGCAAACACCTTATCTCTAGCGCCACCTCGCCGGCCCCGGGAATTGGTTTTAATAAAGAAAGATACTCTAGCTTTTTGGGCTCGAGGCAGAGAGTACAAGGTAATAGGCATGGAATCCATGATCATCCTTTCCTGGATAGCTTGGTTTATTATTTCTTTTCTGCTACCCTGCTTCTTCAGACCAGGTTGGGTGGGGTTTAGAAATACAGTGCCTGGAGTGATCTTAAAACATATATTTTATTTTGCACAAGAGTAGGCATCTTCCATGACGGGATTCTCAACCCAGAGTTTTCTTTTCGTAGATTCTCATGTTCAGAGTACTCATGATTAAAGTTGTGAGCTAATGCCCTTAAATGCTCTTTTTCATATTGATTATGACTTTCTGCATAATATAAGTGCCAATCAGAAATTTTTTGCAAGAGTGGAAACATTTCAATATCACCTTTTTCAGACAGTTATCCCAGAATCAGATTTTTTTTGAACACATCCATCTTATGTCTCACTGTAAAAACTACTTGTGAAACTCCCCTGCAGAGAAAATTTTAGTTCAGACAGTTATCCCAGAATCAGATTCTTTTTTGAACACATCCATCTTATGTCTCACTGTAAAAACTACTTGTGAAACTCCCCTGCAGAGAAAATTTAAGTTCATAGAGAAAATGAACAATGTCTGCCAAATACACAAGCTTAGCTACTCATTCCTTGGCCAACTGGGGCTGTACAAAGTCAGAGTTCTGCTCTCACAGAAACTGCACTACTTCTTCCCTCTTGCCAACAAGGCAAGAGAGCACCCTTCCCCTGAACAGCCACTTCACTTCCTCATGGAGAAGATGCTAGTAGTGGGCATCTATACTCTCACCCAGGCTGGTGAATAGCCTGGATTTGATCACAATTGTGAAATTCACAAATTATCTTTACTGTGTCACAGAGTTTAATTCAGCAGGGAGTTTCTTTGAATCCAGTCTATCATACAATGAGTGTATGCAATGTATAGGTGTGCAACTTCTGTTTCTTGTGACTACACAAAAACACTGAGCCATGCACAGTGCATCATCTGTACATACATCAACACATCAGATTATTATTATGAGTGAAATGAGTCAGAAGGAGAGGTATAGACACAGAATAATCATTTGTGGCATATAAGAATAAAAATGACAATATGGTAATAATATCTAGAGAAAATAGGGAAGAGGGACAGGAGGACTAGTCCATGATAGGAAGCTTGCCATAAAAAGTGATGCGTTCAGTTAGAATAGAGAAAGGTACATTATGACATTGATAGTTGGAACATATCACTCTGGACAAGAACTGGATGCTGAAAATGGATAAGTGACATGCATGGTACTCTTTAATTAACAATATTGCAAACCACGGTGTCATAAAGGAAATTTTGCAAACCTCAGTGTCATAAAGAAAAAGAGAGATAAGAGAGAAAAAAGCAAAATGCCTGACCCTGACATAGACAGAGGAGGGTGAAGGGGAAGGAAACAAGGGACACTGATGTTGGGGAAAGTGCACTGGTGAAGGATGGTGTACATTCTATGATTGAAACTCAAGCATGGATAATTTTTAACAAATATGCTTAAATGAAAAAATTATTCTTTAAATGTTTCAGCCACTCTATCATAATTCCTTCATAATATATCATATGCCTTTAACAAAGTGCCGTTTTTGTTTTTGTGTGTATTTTAGTTTGGTTTCTTGTAGCACACACTAAAGTGTAATAGATTTTTTTTCCTTTCAGTGAAATCCCTACTTTTCTCTGGAACACTGTTCTTGCTTTTAAAGATTGTTAAAAGGTTTTTCTCTTTTACCTGTTTCATCTCCATATTGTAGGGTTTCAAATTTTCAGCACATTTTGGTTATCAAGAGGAAATGTTTTGAAACGTTTTGCTTACTTATTATCAGAAATCAAAGCATTTTTCCTCAAGAAGAGTGTTCACTATCCAGAATTAACAAACGATCAATGGATTCAAAAACTGTATTTCATGGTGGATGTTACTTCACATCTAAATCAGCTTAATCATAAATTACAGGGGAAAGGAAACACAATTTTTTGATGTTAGAAGAAGTTATTTCGTTTGAAAACAAATTATCTGTTTTTGCTCAAGATTTTGACAGAGAAACTTTGATTCACCTTCCAAGCCTGTTGAAACATCACCAAGAAAATAATTCTGATACTGACATTACCTATTTTAAAACAGCACTTTTAAATATGAGGGAAGCTTTTCTCAAGAGGTTTCAGGATTTCAGAAACAGCAAAATGAAATTGGTCTTTGTTAAAAAAAAAACCTCTGGATGCCACTGTAATGGAATTAAATTTTTCTCCCTTTAACATGGACAATGGCAACTTTGAAATGCAATTGCTGGATTTAAAAAACAAAGAACTGTGGAGCTCAAAATTTGAATGTCTTTGTGCTAATTTAGAAAGATTGGAGAAAAACAAATGTGAACTTAGTTCACAGCACAAGTGGTCTGCTTTAAAAGACCTGAAGAAGAAAGATATATGTTGATTTTTAACACCTGGAATAGTATTCCTGACTCATATAATCAACTAAAAAAGCTAGCGTTTGCTGTTCTTTCCTTGTTCGGGTCTACATATTTATGCGAACAATCATTTTCAAGCATGAATCTTATCGAGAGTAAATTGAGAAATCGTCTCATCAATGAGAACCTGGAATCCTGCCTAAAATTAAAAACAACATACAAACCTGACTTACTCAAACTATCCAAGAAAATGCAAGGCCAATGTTCACATCAGTGTCTGTGACTTTGTCAGTCATTGCCAGGATGTAATTTTCTCTACATTATAAGGCAAATTTATGGAATTTAACATTATCGATAAATAATATCGTTCTAAAGTTTGTTTTATCAGTTGTCTTATTTGTATCCTCCCGACCTATGTGGATAATTGCATGCAGAATATTCTTAATAAAAACTTATTGAAACTAAAAACAGTGTACCATCCTATGTATTTTCAGTTTTAAAATGTGGCTCTCGGGGCCAGAAAGACAGCATGGAGGTAATGGAGGTAAGGCGTTTGTAGGTGGTTCGAATCCAGGCATCCCATACAGTCCCTTGAGCCTGCCAGGAGCGATTTGTGAGCATAGAGCCAGGAGTAACCCCTGAGCGCTGCCAAAAAAAAAAAAAAAAAAAAAAAAAACACCAAAAAGCAAAAAAAAAAAAAAAAAAATGTGGCTCTCAAAATAAATTTCAATCGTGCTTTTGGCGAGATTTGGCTCAACTGAAAAAAAAAAAAAAAAGGTGGCTGACCACTGGCCTAGTAGATACACTTGATTTCAAAGGCCCACGAAAGTCTTTCCAACAAAACTTTTCACAATTGCAGAAGAGTGTATTATGCCTGTGTTGACAGTAGTCTGGTAATCTGGGCACTTAACATATACAATTGAGACAGAGAAACTGAATCTGTCATTTTACTTTGTTTACTTAAATTCATTTATTTAGCTACTAGCACAAGCTTAGAGACTACTCATAATACAAACTTCTTTCCAGTTCTAAAATTTCAGACCCAGAAAAATGATCAAAACACTCATTCAGAATTAGATATGAAATAAATATGTGCTGAAGGCCTTTTATGTATCAAGTTCTTAAGCTTCATCAATGAGTAAAACTCAAATTCTGTCCTTGTGGCTTACAATTTCATAAAGATGAAAATATAAAATATAAAAAAAGTCAGCACTAGGGCCGGAGAGATAGAATAGGGGTAGGGCGTTAGCCTTGCAAGCAGTGGACCCAGGACCAACGGTGGTTCAAATCCTGGCATCTCATATGGTCCCCTGTGCCTGCTAGGAGCAATTTCTGAGCAGAGAGCCAGGAATAACCCCTGGTGGCTGCCAGGTGTGGCCCAAAAAACCGAAAGAAAAAAGAAAAAAAAAACGAAAGAAAAAGAGACTATAAGACTATGAAAATACAGTGTAGTGAATGTTGAAGCTAGGATAAAATGTTTGTGCTGGGATAGAATTACCAATTGCCATTTATACATAGGTGCTTAGAGGAGGCCACCAGAAAAACCTGACACTTGAGCAATTGTGAATAGATAGCAGGTAACCACCAAGTATTTGGAAGAACACATAGTGAAAGTAAATACTTGCTATAAAGGTCATAAAGTGTGCAAAAGTTTACCTTGAGAGAGGAAGAGCAGAGTCCTGGTAAACTTAATCTGGGTGAGCCACAGCATAAGTAATGAGAGATAGAATCAGGTTAAATAGGAAAGAATGGAGAAAAAATATGGTGAGTTTTTGAGCTTTACATGGAAGAGTCATGGCCAAGGATTAACATATCAGATCTTACAGATTTATATAATCCCACATGGCTTCATGTTTTAAATCAGGGGTCTCAAACTCGCGGCCCGCGGGCCATTTGCGGCCCTCCGTACAACATGTTGTGGCCCTGCCCTAGAGGAATCTTTTTTTGTTTTGTTTTGTTTTAGTTGTTTGGGTCACACCCCCCAATGTTCAAGGCTTACTACTGACTTTGCACTCAAGGATCATCCCGACTTTGCCTCCTGCGGCCCCCAGGTAAATTGAGTTTGAGACCCCTGCTTTAAATCATTCTACAAAGGTGTCAGGGATAAGGCAGAGGGAAGAGTTAATGTTTAATACTGGATTTCTAGTGAGAAATAATGGTGGCTAGGTTCACAGTGGTAGTGGAAAATGAAAAGTGACTAGATTCTTGGATATATTTAAGGAGAGAGCTAATCATATATATAGACAAAAATATAGTCTGGGGCTGGAGTGGTAGCACAGCGATAGGGCGTACACCTTTCATGCAGCTGACCCAGGACAGACAGTGGTTCCATCTCTGGCGTCCTATATTGTCCCCCAAGCCAGGAGCAATTTCTGAGTGCATAGCCAGGAGTAACCCCTGAGCGCCACTGGGTGTGGCCCAAAAAAAATCAAAAAACTTTATGTGTGTGTGTATTCTGAAAGAGATATATCAAAGTTGTTTCCAAAGGTTTTTGTCTAAGTAGTTGTAAAAAATGAAATAGTCATTAACTGAGTGAGATGGTAAAAACTACAAGTGGGACAGGTTTAGAGGGAAATTAAAGAGCTAAATGATTTTTATGCAAATGTTAGGTGTCTATTATAGATCCAAGTAGAGATTTAGATTTATGATTTATGAACCTATCTTAAGTTCACAAATAAAGCAACCCAAGCTTGAAGTATTAATTTAATAATCAAGACAGAATATTTGCCAGAAAATGGATAACAAAAGCAGTAAGAATCAACAAAAATCTGACAAAGATGGTTAAGAATTAAAAGCTAAAAAGTCAAAAGAAAAAAATGAATAAAGAAATATAAAACCAATATCTGACACAGAAGAAAAATCAAGAGTTTGGTAACCCAAAGGCAACGGAAAGAAAGAAAGTATTTCAAAAGTAAGGAAACGATCAGTTGTGTCAAATGCTATTGAGAAATCAAGTAATCAAAAGTAAAAATAATGACCATTAGATTAAGCAATTTGAAGGTCAATGGTGACCTTTAAGAAAGAAGTTACGTGAAAGGGCAGAAGCAAAGCTTGACTGAAGTGTGTTCAGAAGTGAAAAAGAATTAAAAAGTCATAAAAAAAAAAAAAAAGACAGACAAGAAGCGTAGGAAAATTTTTATAAGGAAAAACTGGACTGTAGGGCCGGAGGATAGCACAGCGTTTGCCTTGCACACGGGATGGATGGATGGTGGTTCGAATCCCCACATCCCATAACGTCCCTGAACCTGCCAGGGAAGATTTCTCGATTTCTGAGTGCAGAGCCAGGAATTACCCCTGTGCTGCCAGGTGTTAATCTAAAACCAAAACCAAAACAAAACAAAAAAATGGACTACAAGGAGAACAGAGAAAGAAATACTAGCTACAAAGAGATAAAAAGAAAAAAAGTAATAGTTCTTAAGTTTTGTTGTTTGTTTTTAAGAAAAGAATATTAACTGCTGGCTTTGTATTCTGATGAAAAAGATGTATTGAAGGGAAAAATCAATGATAGAGGGCAGAGTTCGGCAAACTATTTGACCCCTGAACCAAGTATGGACAATTAACTGCTTTCTACAGCCAAGACTTAAGAGTGATTTCTACATTTCACTAAATGGGGAAAGATAAAGGGTTTAAACAAATGAAACTCAAAAAATAATATTGTATAATATATGAAAATCATATACGTCCTCTATGGCTTTTGGTTTTGATCAACAAGGCAGAGTTGCATTAGTTGTGACAGAGCGTATATGTAATATTTTAATGATCTCCATTGCTCAGAGCACTATTAATCACAGCGATAAGAGAATTTTTCAGGCTTTTTTGGGGGGGGAGGGGTTGGTTTGTTTGGGGTTAAACCCAATGGTGCTCAGGCCTTACCACTGCCTTTGCACACAGGGATCATTCCTGGTGGGGTCAGGGGGCAAAATGAGATGTGAGAAGGTTTGCTGTAAGTCAAGAGTCCTACCTGAGAACTTAGTTCTATACTGAGTTCCTTCTCCTTTTCCTTTCTCTTACTTTCCAATAAACTTCTATTTTCTAAAATAAAAAAATTTAATACCTACCCACTATCTTATTGCTCATGCCTCACTTAATTTTAACAGGAAAGTATTTCAAGTGCCATGTATATGTATAGCCATACAAAAGCACTTAATTTGTATTACCAATGCATATACTGAAACAAAATAGAATTCAAGTGTCCTTTGAAGTCACAGTAGAGAATGCATTATTTTGTCATTAAATAATATGGAAGCCCACTATATTTATCATGCCATGCCATGCCATGGTTAGGCAAGAAATGTCAATAAGCACTCTTAAAATACTCCTTACTCGAAAAAGAAAAAAAAAATACTACTTACTCACTGGCTTATAAGAAAACAATGTAATATATCTCATTACAGAATTTCTTCAAAACTATTTCTAATTTTGGGGCCAGAGCGATGGAGCAAGTGATAGGCATTTGCCTTGCCTGCACTAACTTAGGACGTACCACAGTTCGATCCCATATGGTCCTCCAAGCCAGGAGTGATTTTTGACTTATAACTAGGAGTGGCCCCCAAGCGTCACTGGGTATGGCCCCAAAAACCAAAAGAAAAAACTATTTGTAATTTTATTTTAAAAAAACAAAAATTAAAGGGGCCGGACAGATAGCATGGAGGTAAGGCATTTGCCTTGCATACAGAAGGGTGGTGGTTTGAGTTCCGGCATCCTATATGGTCCCCCCAGCCTGCCAGGAACCATTTCTAAGCCTAGAGCCAGGAGTAACCCCTAAGTGCTGCCAGGTGTGACCGAAAAATCAAAACAAAACAAAACAAAAACATAAAAATTAAAATGAGGGGCTGGCACAATAGCACAGGGGTAGGGCGTTTGCCTTGCACGTGGCAGATCCAGGACAGACCTAGTTCGATCCCTAGCATCCCATATGGTCCCCAAGCCAGGAGCGATGCATAGCCAGGAGTCCCCTGAGCGTCGTCACCAAGTGTGGCCAAAAACCAAAAAAAAAAAGAAAAAAGAGAAAGAAAAAAATCATTTCCCCCTGAGATTTTATTGCACTTAGTATAGGAAAAAGATTCTTCACTGAATAAACTAAACATACATTACATCGGTCATTTTTGTTTAAGAGGTGCATTTCTTGAATATTACCTTTAAAAAGTTTGTATATATTGGGGCCGGAGAGATAGCACAGTGGCGTTTGCCTTGCGAGCAGCCGAACCAGGACCTAAGGTGGTTGGTTTGAATCCTGGCGTCCCATATGGTGTCCCCCCCCCCATCTCCCCCCCCCCCCCCCCCGTGCCTACCAGGGGCTATTTCTGAGCAGACAGCCAGGAGTAACCCCTGAGCAATGCCGGGTGTGGCCCAAAAACAAAAAAAACAAAAAAAAAGTTTATATATATTAAGACTCTACAGACACATGAGAAATTTAGGATTTTAGGGTATCTGAACTTTATCTCTCCATATAGTGAGAGAAAGACTCCTATGTAATTGTTTTGTCATTTATTTTTTGTTTCTTCTTTTCATATAGGAAAACTTTCAACATTTGTTGTAGAACAGATTTAGTAAATGCTAACTTCTGTTTGTCTTAAGTCTTCATTATGTCATAATATCTGAATAAAAATTTTGTAGGTATAATACTCTTTTATCTTTTATTAATATGAATGTCATTCCACTTTTCTAATCTGTAGGTTTTTTACTAGAAGCCTGAAAAAGCTAACAAGGGTGCCTTTATACATTACTTTTCCTTTTCCCTTTTAGTCATGGTATGTTTTTCTTGATTGCTGACTTAATAATTTAACAAGCAATGGTTTCAATTTAGGTGCTTTTGGATATATTATTAGGTGCTCTCTCAAAATTCTGGACATCTACAGTTTATGTTTCTTTGAGGTCTTAAGCAAGTATGTATTTCTTTGAAGATGATTTCCTTCTATTTTCTGGAATTCCCAATAGTGGTCTGCTCTTTGTTTCTTCCTTTTTTCTAAATATTTTCTTTCTCTTTCCCCATTTGGGTCACTACTGTGATCCTTATCTTCAATTTTCTTCTGATATTAATCCCAATCATGTTTTTTATGTAAGACTAAATTTCATTCAATGTATTCTTCCAACACCAATTTAGAATATATTATTATCATCAATATTTTTTATAAAGAACTCATCCCATTGTAGTTCTATTTTGGTACTTAAGTCTTGCTATCCTTAGTGAAGACTCTCTGAATTGAATATGCTTTTTTGTTTTGTTGTTTTGGGGGACATACCCCACAGTGCTCAGGAGTTACACCCAGTTCTGTAATCAGCAGTCACGCCTGGCAGGGCTCGAAGGACCACATGTAGCACTGGAGAACAAACCTAGGTCAGCTATATGCAACGAAAAGACCATAGTCACTTTATTAGTGTGCTAAACCATAACTTAAGTATACTTTATTATGACAGATCTTTTCAATTCTTTGTCACCTTCCCCAATTATGTCATTAAATATTCCAAATTCTGGAGGTAGCATTATATTATTTTGGAGAATTTGTAACATATCTTTACAAAGTTAACCATAGGATTCTTTGCTTTTGCACTGAGTTAGCTACATTTTTTTTTTTTGGTTGGCATTATCATTTTAAGTATTGGAATATTTTGTTTCTTGGAATCTGACTTGGAGGAGAAAGGTAATGAAGAAATCAGAAACAGTGATCGATATGATAGCAATGTTGCGATGTTGTTGGGAGGGGTTGAGTCCAGAGGGAAACTGTCCAGTGCCTTTCTGCCTACATGGCCACTCCCAACATTCATGCATGTATTCTCCAAGTATGGATAAACCCTGATTTGCTGAAGGAGGAAGGTAGAAGACTCAACAAGTCTAACTGCTGCTAGCCAAAACACCACAGTTTCTGCCAGGAATAAAGTCTTTCACTCTGTCTGGAAAAAAAAGGTAATTTTATTTAGAATTTCCCATCTCAGTCTTTCTCTAGCTACATCAGATCTGCAAAAACAAACAAACAAAAAAAAAAAAAAAAAAACAATGAGAGTTAACGCTTGCCAAAAGTCTAACATCTTTCCAAAAGCCATTCTGCCTGTTCCACTTCTATGCTAATCACCCACCTACAGGTACATGGATGATTGTGTCCTTTAGGCAACCAACTTGTTAGCTGATGAGTTTTCTCTATGCAATTTTTTTTATAGTTAAGCATTAGTAGGGAGCTGCCTTTCAGTCATTTATTTGACCATTTCCTCAAAAGTTAAGGAATTGTCAACTTTTTTAAATAAATTCTTTAATTGAATCACAGTGAGATATAGTTACAAAGTTGTTCATGGTTGAGTTTCAGTCATACTATGTCCAACAATCATCCCTTTACCAGTGTACATTGTTTCTCTCCCTCCTTCTAGACCTCTCCTGCAATCCTCTAAGGCAAACATTTTTTAACCTCTCTTTTCCTTATAGACACTATGGTTTGCAATATTGTTATTGAAAGGGTACCATGCGTATCACTTTACCTCCTTTCAGCACTCATTTCTTCTCTAGAGTGATCATTTCCAACTTCTCTGCCCTGGTGCAAGCTTCCTGCCATGGAATGGTCTTACTGGCCCTTGTCTCTATTATCTTTGGGGATTATTACCAACCTATCTTGTTTTTTTATTATATCCCACAAATAAGTGTAATCATTCTATGTCTATCCCTTTCTCTCTGAGACAGCTCAGCATAATAATATCCATATCCATCCATTTATAAGCAAATTTCATGACTTCATTTTTCCTGACAGCTGCATAGTATTCCATTGTGAGAATGTGCCACTGTTTCTTTAACTACTCATCCATTCTTGGGTACTTCCATTTTTCTTTCCAGATTCTGGCTATTGTAATTAGTGATGCAGAGGGCTTTGTTACATCGTGTTTTGGGGCCCTTGGAATATAATCGAAAAAGTAGTATTGCTGGAACATATGGGAGATCAATTTCAAGTTTTTTGAGCAATCTCCATATTTTTTTCAAAAAAAGCGACCAGGACTAGGAATTGGGAGAAACTATTCACCCAATACCCATCTGGGATTAATGGCTAAGATATACAGGGCATTCATTCATAGAACTTAACAAGAAAATAATCTAACCTCATCAAAAAATGAAGAAAAAAAAAAGATGAACGGAAATTTCCTCAAAGAAAAAACACAGATGTTTAAAATGCATGAAAAAATGCTCCACATCATTAATCATCAGGTAGATGCAAATCAAAACAACAATAGACTCCACAGTCAGTCCTTACCACCCTGTTGTCCCTGTTGTACCTGTTGTCTCAGGTACATCTGCCGACAGAGGGACTCTCTGATCCCTCTTATCAATCCTCCACTTTCCAAACCACACAGACCTAGTGGGTTCATGCAAAGACATTTCAATTTATATTCAGATATTTCCAAGCAGATTGGCCTAGCACTTCAATCTCTTAGAAAATATACAACTCAAAACTCAGTTGAACAAATCAATGAATTAGTTGGCAATCTTTCTATCATACTCAGACAACCTCACATGTTTAGAAAATAACCTCTAAAGCAGATATACCTCTAGCCACTTCCTACACAATCAATTTAATAGATCACTTTTTAAACAAACTGAAACTCCAACATTCCAACCCATCAAATGCAAACAACAATGGATAAACTAAAAAAGAAAACTGCAGTTGAGGATATAGTGAAAAACCCTGGCAAATTTCCAAATCCACCAAAAGGCCTGTGCCTTATAGAGGAGGACCTAAAATCAACACTTAATAGTTTAGCAACAGAAATAACGGAGTCGCTAGAGTGTGAAATTATACAATCTATAGGCACACAATTGAACCAATTCAAAAAACTCAGAAGATGAGAGAATTCATACTGAAGGAACTAAAATCATGAAACTGAAGGAACTAAATATCATGTTAGCAAGTCTCTTCCATATATGGTGTGAGAACAATTAAATAACCACATGTAAAAATTAAAGATCAATCCATATCTCACACCTTATATAAAGTTAATTCAACATGATTAAAGACCTTGAGATTAGACCTGAATTCATAAAGTTCATTGAAGAATACATGGGCAGAACACTCCAAGACTTAGTCTTCAAAGAAGTCATCAATGATGATATGATGTCAATGGCAAGAGTTATAGCATCAAATCTGAATAAATGGGAATATATCAAACTAAAAAGTTTCTGTATAGCAAAAGAGACATGGACTAAAATTAGAAGACAGCTAATTGAATGGGAGAAAACTTTGCACTCAAAACATAAGATAAAGGTTTGATATCTAGGATATATAAAGGACTCACAAAGTTAACTCCACAAAACCAAAATTCCCATTAAAAAATTGAGAGTGGGGCCCGGAGAGATAGCACAGGCATGTTTGCCTTGAAAGCAGCAGATCCAGGACCTAAGGTGGTTGGTTCAAATCCCGGTGTCCCATATGGTCCCCTGTGCCTGCCAGGAGCTATTTCTGAGCAGACAGCCAGGAGTAACCCCTGAGCACCACTGGGTGTGGCCCAAAAACCAAAAAAAAAAAAAAAAAAATTGAGAGTGGAAATGAACAGACACTTCTCTGAGGAAGACCAATACATGGCCAAAAGACACATGAAAAAAAAAAAAAATACTCATCATCACTTATCATTAGGGAAATCTAAATCAAGACAACAATAAGATATCATCTTATACCAGTGAGGATACCATATATGAAAAATAATGGGGACAATCTCTGTTGGCATGTGAGAAAGGAACTCTAATTCACTGCTGGTAGGAATGCTGCCTGACCCAACCCCTATAGAAAACTGTATGGAGGGTTCTCAGTAAACTCAAAATTTAGCTGCCATAAGACCCAACAATCCCCCATTTGGGTACCTATCTCCGGGATGGAAAACATCCATCCAAAAGGATGGATGTACACTGCTATTCATTGCAGCACTCAGTATAATAGTCAAGACTTTAAATCAACCTAGATGTCCAACAACAGATGAGTGGATAATGAAGTTGTGGTACATATATACAATGGAATACTATACAGCTGTAAGGAACGTTGCAACATGTAATTTGCAGCAACATGAATGATACTGGAAGATATTATGTTAAATGAATTATGTCAGAAGGATAAAGAATATTACTGATAGATAATATATTTAGAATAACTGCATGAAGAAATGCAATGGTTTAAACAGGAGTTGTCTTGAATACCTCTGGCCCCAGAGTATAACAAAAAGAAGGAAAGAAACTGAGTGGAAGAGTTGAGAAGCAAGGCAGAAGAGATAGCATAGTGGCAGGGCATTTGCTTTGCATGCAGCCGATCCAGGACTGAAGATGGTTTGAATCCCAACATCCCATATGGTCCCCTCCCCCCCCCCCCCCCCCCCCGTTCCTGCCAGGAGTGATTTCTGAGTTGAGAAACACAAATATAGAAGGATGTAGGCTGGGGGCCAAGTGGTCTCAGGTCTCAGGTGCATTGGTAGTATTTAAAAAAAGGAAAAAACTAAATATACAAGCCAAAGCCAACAATAAAGGAATCAAAAGACAACCTTTAACAATCTAAACTTAAAATGGGCCTGTTATACTGGCAGGCTGGGGAGTAGGGAGGGATGGTATGTAATTCAATTGGGCAACATTGATGGAGGGAGGTGGACACTGATGGTGGGATTAGCCCTGATTCATTTATGCCTGAAAACCAACTATGAAGGACCTTGTAAATCACAATGGTTTCAATAAAATATTATTTTAAAACTGGGATATCATGGGCCCGGAGAGATAGCACAGCGGCGTTTGCCTTGCAAGTAGCCGATCCAGGACCAAAGGTGGTTGGTTCGAAACCCGGTGTCCCATATGGTCCCCCGTGCCTGCCAGGAGCTATTTCTGAGCAGACAGCCAGGAGAAACCCCTGAGTACTGCCGGGTGTGGCCCAAAAACAAAAACAAAAAATAAAAAAAATGGGATATCATTTCATACCAGAGGAATCATCTAATTAAAATAATTGCTAAATATTTCTTGCTAGATTTTTTATTAATTTTTTCCAAATACAACATCAAATAGGATACAATATCCTTTTTGTTTTGACAAGTCCAAGTCTGTCTTTCTCAAACCCTAGGTAATTTCCAAATATAAACACTTTACAATTCACAAAGCTCACATACAATAAGATGGTTTTTAACCTTTTCATACCTGCAGACTGTTGCAAGGGGCAACAGTGGGAATTTCCTGCACTAATCAATTAAACATTTTTGTAAGAGTTATAAAGTCTCGAAATAGTTCTCCAAAGCATTCTAGTAAAATAGTTAATGAGTTTTATTACCGGTGAAGATCACCATACTTACTGATTCTCTTAAGAAAGTGAGGGCTATATATATATATATATTAGAAGTAGAGCAAAATGGCCCATATTAACATTATTAACAGAAGCCACACCAGAGGTGCTAGAGAACACAGGAGCTTACTACAGTAACAAAGTCTATAAATTCAGTTCAAGACTCATGCACCAAGTCTTACAAATTTTTTGTCATCTGCGTACCAAAATGAACCAATATTCAGAGTTCTTGCCTATACTTTCATTCCTTAGTCAAAAATTTATTCCAGTTATTGGAGACCTTAGTATGCCTTTCAAAAATAGTGGATCTAATTTTTTTTTCTGGGTAATGATCCAAAAGCTCAAAAGTCTTTTAATGGTTTTAATTCCAAATCATTTCTAAATTCTTCTGAAAAAGAACCAAAAACTAAAAGAATGCAATGTTAAAGAAGTACTAGTGGGAGAGAGGGTTTCTAAACAGTAACACAGAAAATATACAATAAGCATTTCCTGTCCTTTAAAACAAAGTACTCTAAAAACAGACACTCTATTATGGCTTTAAATCTCTTGCTTCCTTTTTCTCACCCAACAAAAAAACAAGGACTTAATAATGTCAGTTCTTCAAGCATATTAAAAGCAACCATTAGTGTAATATAAACCCATTCTATTCTTCTCACGGGAGAACAGAATAAATCAGTGTTGCAAATTATAAATAAACAACTTTTGACACTTTTTAAAATTATGTATCAATGGCATATATACAAGGTGGGCTGGAAGACAAGTTCTTATATATTATGTTTTCACAGATAGCAATCATATTTTATAAAAGCCTTGAGAGGGTGGATATGCAACAAACTATTGTTAATTTGTTTTCTAGTATAATTTACCATAGCTCTACATAAAAATATAAAATGCATTATTCATATAAAATATAATAAAGAAATATTTTTATTGGTACTTGAAGGTGGGATTTAGAGTCAATTTTTTTCTTTTGGGAGGGGTTTGGGCCACAGGGGTTACTCTTGGCTCTCTGCTAAGAAATCGTTCCTGGCAGGCTCAGGGAATCATATGGGATGCTGGGAATTGGTCCTAGGTTGGCTGCCTGCAAGACAAACGCCCTACCGTTGTGCAATCGCTCCAGCCCCAATTTTTTTTCTTAATACAAGATTTTTGCTGTAACAATTATGAAATCATCTATGAAGTGAGGCATACATCAGTAAAGAATAAAATAAGCACTTTTGAAGTAAAATATATTGTTGAGGTCCAAAAATTAAATCTCAACTTTCTTAGAAAGGAAAACAACTTGTTTTCAAAGAAGTTGATTTTAAATGGGAAGATTAATATAAACAGGGGTAGCTAAATGCCTTACAAATACCTGGAAGTAAATTCTATAAAGACTAGTTTTTATTTTTGGTTTTGGGGTCATAGCCAGCTGCACTGAAGGACTACTAATTCTGGCTCAGTGATCAGAACAACTCTGCTAGAGTTCAAGAAACTGTGATGCTAGGGAACGAACACAAATATCCTGCATTCAAATATTTTTTTCTAAAATTGTTTCGATACTGATAATTGTCCATAGTATCTTATTTGAACATATTTAAGATTTTTTAAATACCACTGCTCCTGGGCTGGAAAAACAGCACAGCAGGTAAGGTACTTGCTTGCCTTGCATGCAGCAAATTCAACATTCCCATCCCCCTTCTAGGCCAGACAACACAAATGGTCTCTGAGCATACCTGTGATCCTTTATCTCAGAGCCAGCAGTAGGCCCCCAAGCAAACAAAAGCAACATATTACTGTTCCTTAAATACTTTGATATTATATGGTGAGATAACTGAAACACGTATTATACAAATGTACATGGAACAATTTCATTTTAATGATAAATACCTGAGGTTTTCTCATAAATTAAAAAGATATTCATATTATTTCAACTGAAAATTTCTGGTTTTATAATCAATAAAAGAATATCATTTGAGGAGCCATTTAAGGTCTTAAAAAAACAAAATGAATGAAAGAGAGGGGAAGAGGAAGTTAATCAGTGCAACATAAAATCAACAAAGCAAATTTTTGTTTAACTGGTTACTTTTCAACAAAAGTGTACTCTTGCTAAAAACAAAGAAAAGGAAAACCACAATCAAAATAAAAGGCCATTGTATGTATGGTTGATCCATGACCCCAGAGCCTTTCCATTAAAGGTAGAGGAAAAGGAACTGACACCAAAAGTAAAGACTGTTAGAAAAACAAGAATGAGAAGAGACACAAATGAGCAATCAGATAGGAATTAACTGAGGAAGTCAATGATAGTCAACCAAAACAATTTTTTAAAAAGTATGGTGAAGAATTGCGTAGGATTACCAAAAAAATTTCATACTTCCTTTCTGACCTAAATGCTAACCCCTTAACGTTTGTAATCAATGGGAAGTGGAGGGTGGGAGTTCCTAACTGTTTTAAATAATGATGAAGGCAAATCTTGGGACCCAAACTGAGGTGATACTAAAGACAGCACCTTACAAAGGAGAAGGTTACAAAGAGAACTTGTCTTTTATGAGAAACTGATTTGACAATCATCAATAAAAATACAACTACAGGGGCCGGAGAAATAGCATGGTGGGAAGGCGTTTGCCTTGCATGCAGAAGGTCAGTGGTACAAATCCCCGCATCCCATAAGGTCCCCCGAGCCTGCCAGGAGCGATTTCTGAGCTTAGAGCCAGGAGTAACCCCTGGGCGCTGCCGGGTGTGACCCAAAAACCAAAATAAATAAATAAATAAAAATAAATCAAAAGACAACTACAGATAACTATTTAAAAGATATCTCCATATTTTTCAGCAAGACACTGATTTTCCTTTCTTTCATTTTTGACCCAAAGTCAGCAGTGCAAAGGTCTGATTTATTCCAAACTCTGCACTCATGGATCACTCCTGCCAGGACTTAGGGAAACCATATGTGGTGCCTGGGATCAAACCAAGGTCAACCATGTGCCAGGTAAGTACACTACCTGCTCTACTATCTCCTCAATCCTGTTAAAAAAGAAAAAAAGATCAGGGGCTGGAGCGGTGGTGCAAGTGGGAGGGCATCTGCCGTGCACGTGCAAACCTAGGACAGACCATGGTTCAATCTACCCGTGTCCCATATGGTCCCCAAGCCAGGAGTAATTTCTGAGCACACAGTCAAGAGCAATCCCTGAGCGTTACCTGGTGTGGCCCCCAAACAAACAACAAAAAGATCAATTGATCCCTATAAACAGTTATAAACAAATCCAACCCAGCCAGGTAAAATGTAAAATGAAATCAAGATGATTGGAGATATCTGATTAAGTTTCTTTAAAGCTAGTACCTAGACTTCTATACCTTTGCACCTCAAGAATACAGAGACTGCAGGGACTGCCATGACATTCATTGTTCTATACCACAGACACACTTTTTCATTCAAAATCCCAGTAACTGTAAGGTCAAGAGAGAACTGTCTGCACTCTGCATTCTAGTGTAAATGAAGTCTCTTCTCTGGGTTTCTGCAATCACCTCCTGATCCTTTAGCATGTGTGCTTCTATCCTTCCTATTGTACTTTTCAGTTTAGTCCACACCAGACACAAAATCTTCTTAAGGCATCAACTTTGATGTTATGGTCCTCCTAAGCTTTTCAATTACACCCCTTAGTAAGTAGCTGGAATAAAGTATCGATTTTGAGCCAGGAGTTCCCATTTGTTCCTATTTCTTACAGCATATAGATGGTCCCTCTCCTGTAGATTTCTGTTTTGTGCTGAGGTCTTTGTTTTGATTCTTGCTCCTTCAGCTCTTACCTCTCCTCCCGATTGTCATTTTGTCCATCTGAGTCCTTCTATCTAGTCATGGATACCTGACATCCTTCTCTTTTCATTTGCATAAGCGTGTATGTGAATGTATATTGCCCTTCACGTGAGTTCCTTTTACTCATTCTGTGTGTTTATAACAAATATTAGACAACAGCCAAGTTCCTATTTGCCATTCCCTTAAATACAGCCTTCTCTTCCTAAAACTACGTAAGTAAATTATAACCACCATAATTTAGTCATTAGCATTCCTTAATCTTTGCCTGGAGAACCTACTTTTCATCTACTGCATTTTTCAATTTACTAAGAGGATAGGTCATGTCTTAGACTACTGGAATATACTCTTAGTGAATAGCTTATTACCAAGCAAATTTTACACTCAATGCTTTTGAGAAAATTTTAAAAAATAGCTGTCCCCTCTTAAGCCAACTTAATACTACAATACCAGAAAACATGTTTTAGTTTAACCACAAATGAAAGAAAACACAGTCTTAGTAGAGAGATCAGAGAGACTATATAGGAAGAAAAGCATTTGCCTTGCCACGTAGCTAACCTGGGTTCAATCTCTGGCATCACATATGATTTCCCAGTTATCCCAGAGTTAACTGCCAAGAGTTATCCCTGAACACAGCCAGATATAGTCAAAACCTTCTCCTTTCAGAAAAAAAAAAAAAGCCAAAGTGAAAAAGATTTTTCTATGTGAAAATGTCTGCCACTCACTGAAAAGCTCTACAATTCACTGAATAGCTACTGAAATAAGAGCTCTAACCTACTTTTCTGGTAGTAGTAATGAGATTCACAGTAATTCTTTCATACTATTTCAGCTTCAGTCTATGACCAAAGCAAACACTTTATGATAGGATAGCAAAGGGTCACGGATAGAAACCAGAAATCAGCATACAATGAACCAGTCTATGAGGAGACTGCATGCATGACCTTGGCCTTAGAAAGTACCCAGAATGAGCCAACAGGGCAATACTCAATCTATTCAATCCCTACCATATCATATCTCAATCATCAAGGAGTAATCAGTGCAAATCCAGGATTAGATCTTTGACATCTCTGGGTATGGCCCCCAAAACAAGATCAATTAATTTAAAAAATTAAAATATAACCAATCAACCAAAAGTTCTTAATTTTACTGTTGATGTTATATACCTTACACTCACTAATGACATTATTAATAACTGAAAACTATGTGTTAGAATTGGCTTCATTTGTTTATAATCTGAATTTGGGATTCAGTAAACCAAGGTTTCTAAGGTCTATGTGCAATTTACTTTGATTACACCATTTTAAAGACTATTAAATTGGAAAAATACTATTAAGCTCTATTAAACTAGAAAGACACCTGACACAGATACAAAAATAAGTACACCATTACCTGTGTTTACTACATCACTCTTATTTTATATATATATTTATATAATTTATATAAATGTATATCTATTTATGTATGTATATTCACACAAACATAAATATAAAAATAAATAAATACAAAATATATTTGGATAAATAATATTATTCAAAGATTATTGCTGGAATTCACATCTTAATATCTACCAATTATGTCTGCAACTTTTAAAGTATTAAATACTTAACAAATGGGTTAAAAACTTTGAAGCAATACATTTGGATGGTTTTTTACAGTGAAATAAAAATATGTTTCCAGCTGTATTTGGGATTTTCTTTTTTTTGAGGAGGTGGATGGAAAACCTCCTCAGCCATATACCATACCACAAAATACTCAACCTTGTTATATGGATCTGAGGATGGTGCAGTGCTTGGGCTAGGCAAGGCTTGGGCTGGGCAAACCAAGGCAGTACTGCTCAGTCCAGTCCTGTAGGATACAATCCTTTGAGCTATTTCTACAGCAGCTCTTTCCAAATGTTTTTAATTTGTGGAAGTATTAGTGAATCTTGAAGAGAAAAGCATACTCTGGTGAAATCTCAAAAGTCATAAAATGACGTACCAGAAACTAATAGTAAAGTAAAGGCAATCTTTAGGGACATTTTAGATGGTACAAAATATAAAAAAATAAATTTATCTGGAAATGGCTTGATTTTTTTTTAAAATGAAGATCAGGGTTAAGGCACTTATTACCTTTACATGTTGTGACCACAGTTTGATCCTCAGCAGCATATATGGTCCCCTGAACAATGCTAGAGGTCATCTCTACACATACCCGAGTGTGCCCTCCCTGCTGATGATAATGATCAGCATCAACAAATAGGGGCCAGTGAGGTGGCACTAGAGGTAAGGTGCCTGCCTTGCAAGTGCTAGCCAAGGAAGGACTGTGGTTCGATCCCCTGGCGTCCCATATGGTCCCCACAAGCCAGGGGCAATTTCTGAGTGCATAGCCAGGAGTAACCCCTGAGTATCAAATGGGTGTGGCCCAAAAAACAAACCAAAAAAAAAAAATCAACAAATAACTATCGTGATTTTTAAAAAAATCTCTGCCATCTCTCTTCTCTTCTCTTAATATACTAGAGGTGTATACCATTATTTTCAGCATTTCTTTCACATTTATAGGAATAATCAATGCAAAATTAGTTACAAGTAGTATGTAGTAAGAGCTTTTAGGAATGCACCTTTTTTCTACAGAAACATTTCTGTTAGTAGTATCAAATCCTACTTACTAAATAAGGAAGAAAATCCACTTCCCCCAAAGAGGTCAAAAATATGCTTTAGGGGCCGGAGAGATAGCATGGAGGTTTGCCTTTCAGGCAGAAGGTCACTGGTTCGAATCCTGCATCTCATATGGTCCCCCAATCCTTCCAGGATTGATTTCTGAGCACGGAGCCTGAAGTAACCCCTGAATGCTGCCAGTTGTGACCCAAAAACCAAAAAAAAAAAAAAAATGCATTAAATCAGACCATATAAAGATACTTCAAATGATTGAACAGTTCTACTTATATATAAACGAATAATAAACTAAACAAGAAACATTAAGAAAAATGGTATTATCAAAAGAAACAAAATGCTAATGAAATATTATGAGCAACTGATTTTTTTAATCTGCTGTTTTAAAATTGTGCAACCAGAGAAAGAAATTGCAGTGATTAAACTTACAACTCAGAACTAAGGAGATTCAGAAACACTGAGTATGACCAGTGATCATGTGAGGAAATAAGGCAAGAATCTACACCACAAAAAGGGAAGTAATTTGCTAGGTAACCTATAATTAGTCTCTGAATCTTACAGTAGAGAATATTATTGAGGAAAATAGCTTAGGAAGATTTAAAAAGGGATTAGTCATTCATATGAACAAATAAGCCCACAATTTAGATACCTGAGCTGGTGGTTGGGGGAGAAAGAGCAAAAGCGCGTAAAAGCAACAGGCTGCCTCTACTTCAAGTCACACATATTCAACCAAAAACACATTTATCAGTATGACATAGAAATAGAATAGTTAAAACTAGACTACTATGAACAATAAAAAAATCCAAGAGCAAGTCACTTTTATAAAGATAAACTAGGGTGATTAATTCTAAAGTACCACTAGATAATAAATCACTTACTGTCTAGAAAATGCCACAGATACAAAAATTATACTATTTGTTTTGTCCAGAAAGATATAGTCTTTTCAAATAATTTTCAACCACTACTGGTTAAAATTCTGAAATAATAAAAAGGAATGATATTGAATAAAATTACTGAAAATATTTTATTTTAAAAGAAAACAGCTTTTTGCCAAAAAGTAAAATGTATTAGTAAAAACTTTACTTATAGTGAAATCATCAAAAAATCCATAGTACCACAGTTTACTAATCAGTATAAGAATATGATTTGTGGGGCCGGGCGGTGGCGCTAAAGGTAAGGTGCCTGCCTTGCCTGCGCTAGACCGCGGTTCGATCCCCGGTGTCCCATATGGTCCCCCAAGCCAGGAGCAACTTCTGAGCACATAGCCAGGAGTAACCCCTGAGCGTTACCGGGTGTGGCCCAAAAACCAAAAAAAAAAAAGAATATGATTTGTATATAACCCCCACTGCTCAAATTCACTGGCTTTAAATAATAATAATAATAATAATAATAATAATAATAATAATAATAATATGGGCCCGGAGAGATAGCACAGAGGCGTTTGCCTTGCAAGCAGTCAATCCAGGACCAAAGGTGGTTGGTTTGAATCCCAGTGTCCCATATGGTTCCCCATGCCTGCCAGGAGCTATTTCTGAGCAGACAGCCAGGAGTAACCCCTGAGCACTGCCAGGTATGGCCCCAAAACCATAAAAATAAGAAGAAGAAGAATATGATTTGTAAATGTTTAATTAATTTTCAAAACAAAAAAATTAAAATTCAGGTACAAAGTTTAAATTCACAACATTACTGATTTTTCTTTAGCTAGAGTGGCAGTATTAAAATATGGCCACCATGGGGCTGGGGAGATAGCACAGCGATAGGGTGTTTGCCTTGCACGCAACTGATCCAGGATAGATGGTGGTTCATTTCCCAGCATCCATATGGTCCCCCATGCCTGCCAGGAGTGATTTCTGAGTGCCAACAATTTATTGACCCTTTTACCAAAGTTATTGGGGCTCAATTCCTTTCCCCTAGAGCTTGGATAGGCTTAGGACTACTTGCAGAAGTAAGTCTGAGTGACTTACAACATTATAGCAAAAAAGATCAAGTAATTTCTATTTGACTCCCTTCAGACTAGCTCTAGAGTAGCCAATTTAGAGCCTGATGTCTTGACAGTACAATACTGGCCAGTGGAGACAGTCACTGGAGGTGCCTGGCAACAACCAGCATTAGCTACCAGCCCAAGTGAGTGAGCTGACATCTGACAGAAAACACATGAGAAACTTGATGTGTGAACTTACCAAATGAGTCCTTCCCAAATTCCTGACCCACATGTCATGACCAAAATAAAATGACTGTCTTGTAGCCATAGGCTCTGGAAAAATTTGTTTATTAGCAGGAGACATAGTAACCAGAACAGGTTTTATATAAATGAAACTTCTAAGTGACAGATGAAAGGCCAGTCTTCTATGGAAAACTCACACCACAGCATTTCATTCCATTCAAAATTAAAATATATTATGCAATAACATAGCAAATGTTCACATTAAAATAACATGAAATAAAAGAAATTGTATACTGAAACAAAGGGTTGTCAAAGAACATAGAATGATTTACTCAACAATAGGGGGGGCAAGATAATTTTCAAAGAGAAATGTCTATGTTGAGAAAGAAAAATGTGAAAAAGAATCAAAAATAAAATTAGCTGAGGGGCCAGAGCAATAGCACAGTGGTAGAGCATTTGCCTTGCCCGCAGCTGACCCAAGATTGACCTTGATTCGATCTCAGGCATCCCATATGGTCCCCCAAGCCAGGAGCAATTTCTGAGCGCATAGTCAGGAGTAACCCCTGAGCATCACCAGGTGTGGCCCAAAAACCAAAAAAAAAAAAAAAAAATAGCTGTGCAAGAATAAAAAGTGGACACCACTAGACAGACCCTCGTGTCATTGAAATAAAGGTTTATAAGCAAAAAAAAAAAAAAAAAAAGAAAATGTCACTCAGTACCATTATAACATGTTTAGATTTATTTGGGGAGGGGGACAGTAGGCACTGATAGGTTTAAGAAGGGGATTGCCAAAATCAGTTTTCAATCTTATCAAGTATCCTCTAACTAAAGAATGAAGATCAGCTTGTAAACAACTGTGACATGAACACCAAGAAAATGCAGAATGTTTGAGACTGAAACACCAAGACAAAGCAGGAATTTGTTTGGTGGTCACTGAATAAAAACAAATGGTGGAGAAATGGAGAAAACACAGAAATGTTTTCAGAAGGGACCAGGGCAGTGATGCCATCAGTAGGGTGTCTGCCTTGCACACACTAACTTAGGACGGACTACGGTTCAAACTCCTAACGTCCCATATGGTCCCCCAAGCCAGGAGCAATTTCTGAGCACATAGCCAGGAGTAACACCTGAGCATCACCAGGTATGGCTCAAAAACAACAACAGCAAAAAAAAAAAATATTTTCAGAAGACAGAATTGAAAGTGCCTATTCATTATTCCTTTATGAATGTCTATAAAGCTTTTCAACTTAATATAATAGATATACAAGTCTCTATAAACCTAGTCCTTTTACAGAACTGCTCTTTTTACTAAGAGGCAACCTTAAGTCTTCTAATTGCTTGGGATCAAAACCTGAATCTCATGGGTCAGAGAGAGAATACAGGAGATAAAGTACCTACTATGCACACAGCATAATACCCCAACTGGCACTACATATGGAGTGCTGAGCATTAATTACGAGTGATCCCTGAGCACAGAGCCAGAGAAAGTGGAGAATGAGCAGGTTTGGCCCCATCTCTCTAAAATACAGCCCTGAGTCATTCTTGAGTCCTTGTCTCTCACCTGAGCAATTCTCTGGGCATAGTCTGTCAATTCAATTTTCATAACATATTCAAAATTCAATCCAAACAAACCACATTCACCTTGATCACCGTAATACGAACTTGATCGTCTCTCCTTGGATTACTTCCATAATTCTCTCTCGGATCTTTTTACTTGCCTACTCTTGGCTCTGAAACACACCAACACTTTTCATGCCAGGCTACATGGCCCTACTATGGGCCCCCAGGATTTCCCAAGGGAACAAATTAAAAAATCCATAAACTGGGGCCGGAGAGATAGCATGGAGGTAAGGCATTTGCCTTGCATGCAGAAAGTCAGTGGTTCGAATCCCGGCATCCCATATGGTGCCCTGAGCCTGCCAAGAGCAATTTCTGAGCAGAGTGCCAGGAGTAACCCCTGAGCCTTGCCGAATGTGAACAAACAAACCAAAAAAATCCATAAACTGGAGGACCATGACATATGGCTAAGGTACAACCTGGTAGGGCACAGGGGCCATAAAAAGGATAGTTAAATCACCTCAGGTTGGTTCAATATCATCATGAGAATCTCATCACAGAGATAAAAATTCATCATGGCCTTAAAGCCTATCAATCCCACAGTTTTCCCCACTCTGGCTATCTTCGTATAACTCCCTCTTCCATTCATGGTGCTTCAAATAGGAAAGAGTTGTTTGTCATTCCTATAATTTCCCCAAGCATGCTATGGTCTGTCACTTCCTACTTGATATTCCCTTAGAGATCCTCAAGATTTGCTTCTTCACTGACTTAACAAAGATCTAGACTCAAGACTTGTCAATTGAATCCTGCCTAAACTATACACAAAACTATGAGGAACAAATTCCCTCCCCAGCAATGTGTATCTTCCTTCTCAGTCTTGATAGCCCTAGAGCCTAATAAACTAAATAATTTGTTAATTTTTCACACTTTTCCTCATCCTATGCTAGTACATTATCTGTTTTGGTTCCTGTATGTCCTATAACTACAATGCCTGGGATATAGTAGGTATTTACTATATAATTAAATTAAAATTCAATAGTAAATGCATATGAAAATAAATAGTCATTAAATGATTGCTATTATTAGTCATGGAAACAAATTCAAGGTTAGGGGCCCGAGTGATAGCACAGTGGTAAGCCGTTTGCCTTGTACATGGCCGACCAGGAGGGACCCAGGTTCAATTTCTGGCATCTTATATGGTCCCCTGAGCCTTCCAGGAGCAATTTCTGAGTGCAGGGCCAGCTGCTGAGTGCAACCAAAAAAAAAAAAAAAAAAAACCTTCAAGGGTAATTATCACAAAATTGATGGAATATACAGTATAAAGTTGAAAGAGACTGATAACATACTTCTCTGCATATTTGTCTCAGATTTTGTCAAAATAATTTTTTTGCAAAAAAAATAAAATATGATCAGTATGTGAGGCTTTTTACTGTTTTTGTTTGTTTTTTGTTTTGCTTTTGGGCCACACCTGGAAGTGGTCAATGTCTATCTTTGACTCTGCACTCAGGAATCACTCCTGGTAGGCTTGGAGAACCATATCGGATGCTAGGGATAAACCCCAGTAGGAAACTTTTAAGGCAAGCTCCCTATCTGCTGTAATATCATTCTAACCTGTAAAACTTTTTTTAATTATGCTGATATTACTAAAACAAGCAAACAAGTAAACAAAAACCCAGCATGTGGTGAAGTACAGAATACACTAGGAATTATTTTCCTATAAGAACTGAATTAGTAGCCAACTTGAGTTTAATTCCCAGCATTTGGTCCTAGCATATGGCCAATCCCAGCCCACTCAGAGCAATCCCTCAAGGCAGATACAGAAGTAAACCTTGAGCACCAGAGGGCCTGACTCCCAAAACAAAACAAAAAAGCAACAGAGTTGTCAGTTAAAGCTGCTTGATATACAAAGGTTTAGTTTATCATAAAAAAAAAATCCAGATGAAGTCATGACATTTTCCTATACATGATGTACATGGAATCTATTATGCTGAGTGAAGTAAGTCAGAGAGAGAGAGAAAGACGCAGAATGGTTTCACTTCTCTATGGGTTTTAAGAAAAATGAAAGACATTTTTAACAGTATCTCAGAGACAAGAGATATGAGGGCTGGTAGGTGCAGCTCATGACATGAAGCTCATCACATAGAGTGATGAGTGCAGTTGGAGAGATGACTACACTGAAAACTATCATAACAATGTGAATGAATGAGGGAAGTAGAAAGCCTGTCTCGAGTACAGGTGTGGGGGGGGTGGGGAGGAGGGAGATCTGGGAAATTGGTGGTGGGAATGTTGCACCGGTGAAGGGGGATGTTCTTTACATGACTGTAATCATACAACTATAATCATATTTGTAATCACAGTATTTAAATAAAGATAATTATTAAAAAAAATTCTTGGGGCAGGCGAAATGGTGCTAGAGGAAAGGTGTCCGCCTTACAAGCGCGGCGTCCCATATGGTCCCCCCAAGCCAGGGGCAATTTCTGAGCACTTAGCCAGGAGTAACCCCTGAGCATCAAATGGGTGTGGCCTAAAAAAACAAAATAAATAAATAAAAAAATAAAATAAAAATAAAAATAAATCCTTGTAATCAGGAGAGAGATAATAGCAGTTAATAGGGTATATGTGTGTGTATATATTCATATATATATATGCCTTGCACTCACCAAACTAAGAATGATCCCCACTACATCTGGTCCTCAAACACCACCAGGATTGATCCTTAAGCAGAGCTAGAAGTCAGCCATGTGTAGCCCTACAACCTAAATAGTTAAATAAATAAAATCCATGGGGCTGAAGAGATAGCATTTGGAGGTAGGGCATTTGCCTTGCATGCACAAGGACAGTGGTTTGAATCCCAGCATACTCAGGTTCCCCGAGCCTGCCAGGAGCGATTTCTGAGCAAAGAGCCAGGAGTAACCACTGAGCGCTGCTGAGTGTGACCCTAAAACAAAACAAAATAAAACAAAAAGCCAAAACAAAAAAAATCCTTCCAACAAAGTAAACTTGAACAAAATTTTTTAAGCATTGTCATACTGCAGATGAGTCAAACTTTGAAAAATTATGTTTTCTTTGAAAGGAGTAAGATACTTTAATATTCTATTCCCAACAATTAGAAATAGCTCTCAGAAAAAACATGTACTAAGAAAGGCAACACACAAGTCTTTTACTCTGAATAAAATATAACAGGAGTAATTATCATCTGCTTATTAAAAGGTTAACTTGTCTTCCAGATTGGCTTAATAAAGGATGAAACAAAAAAGAAAAACATAGCTATCTGGCAACCTAAAAAATAAGCTGTTTTATTTTATGGTTCCAGATAAAACTGGAAATACAAATATTGCCAACCAGGATTTAGGGTAGTTCTATGAGGGAACTGGACATGTTTATAGAGTATCACATGGTCCTTGGCAAGCAGGTACCCAATAAATGTTTGTTATATGAATAACTGGGGTACTACAAATGAGAAAATAAACTACAAGAAGTTACCATACTAGTACTTTACATAGCCTATCACAAATTACTAATAAAAAGCTGATTAACTCGCAGGGCTGGAGAGAATAACACAATAAGGTGCTTGCCTTGCACAGTGAGCCAGGTTCAGTCCATATCTGGTCCTCCTAATGTCACCAGACGTGATCCTTGACCAAAATAGGACGTAATCAAAGAAAAAAAAAAGTGTTCCAAACACTTTTTTCTCTCCTTTCAGAAATAAAGGAGTATCTATTAAGTATAACAGGTATATTAAGTATAATGAGTTATGCTAGGAGAAAAAATTCACCACTGTAAAGGTTTCAGTCCATGTCTTAGATTATTTATATTTAGGTCTTTTAGACAGGGGAGCAAAATGCAGGCTTCCCAGAGATAGAAGAGACAGCAAGAACACATGCAAACAGTACCCAGTCCAGGTCCAGCTGCCCTAAAACTGAGTCCTCCACAAGGGAGTCCTCTGCCATAATTAAATGCCAGTTAAAGCCAGACTTGAAAAAAGGAAAAGAAAGGAAGGAAGGAAGGAAAGAAGGAAGGGAGGAAGGAAAGGAGGAAGGAAGGAAGGAAGGAAGGAAGGAAGGAAGGAAGGAAGGAAGGAAGGAAGGAAGGAAGGAAAGGAGGGAGGGAGGAAGGGAGGAAGGGAGGGAGGGAGGGAGAGAGGAAGGGAGGGAGGGAAGGAAGGAAGGAAGGAAGGAAGGAAGGAAGGAAGGAAGGAAGGAAGGGAGGAAGGGAGGAAGGGAGGAAGGGAGGGAGGGAGGGAGGGAGGGAGGGAGGGAGGGAGGGAGGGAAGGAAGGAAGGAAGGAAGGAAGGAAGGAAGGAAGGAAGGAAGGAAGGAAGGAAGGAAGGAAGGAAGGAAGGAGGGAGGAAGGGAGGGAGGGAGGGAGGAAGGGAGGAAGGGAGGGAGGGAGGGAGGGAGAGAGGAAGGGAGAGAGGGAGGGAAGGAGGGAAGGAAGGAAGGAAGGAAAGGAGGGAGGGAGGAAGGGAGGAAGGAAGGAAGGAAGGAAGGAAGGAAGGAAGGAAGGAAGGAAGGAAGGAAGGAAGGAAGGAAGGAAGGAAGGAAGGAAGGAAGGAAGGAAGGAAAGGAGGGAGGGAGGAAGGGAGGAAGGAAGGAAGGAAGGAAGGAAGGAAGGAAGGAAGGAAGGAAGGAAGGAAGGAAGGAAGGAAGGAAGGAAGGAAGGAAGGAAGGAAGGAAAGGAGGGAGGGAGGGAGGGAGGGAGGGAGGGAAGGAGGAGAGGGAGGGAGGGGAGGGAGGAGAGGGAAGGAGGGGAGGGAGGAGAGGGAAGGAGAGACGGAGGGAGGAGAGGGAGGGAGGGGAGGGAGAAGAGGGAAGGAGAGAGGGAGGGAGGGAGGGAAGGAGGAGAGGGAGGGAGGGGAGGGAGGAGAGGGAAGGAGGGGAGGGAGGAGAGGGAAGGAGAGAGGGAGGGAGGAGAGGGAGGGAGGGGAGGGAGAAGAGGGAAGGAGAGAGGGAGGGAGGGAGGGAGGGAGGGAGGGAGGGAGGGAAGGAGGAGAGGGAGGGAGGGGAGGGAGGAGAGGGAAGGAGGGGAGGGAGGAGAGGGAAGGAGAGAGGGAGGGAGGAGAGGGAGGGAGGGGAGGGAGAAGAGGGAAGGAGAGAGGGAGGGAGGGAGGGAGGGAATTGCTAAAGGATAAAGTAGACATTACTAAGAAGACATGCAGAAAAACAGAAAAACAAGGGACATTAGTCAGTAAGGTGTGAAAGTAAATTACCATACACTTAAAAGACATACATACATGCTACATTAAACTGAGAAGCTTCTGTACTTCAAAGGAAACAATGACTAGGATACAAAGGCCACCCACAGAATGGGAGAAACTTTTCATCCATACCCATCAGATAAGGAGCTAATATCTAAGATACACAGATACTGACAGAACTTAACAAGAAAATAAAGCATCTAACTCCATCAAACAATGGGGAGAAGAAATGAGCAAACATTTCCTCCAAGAAGAAATACAGATGGCCAAAAGGCACATGAAAAAAGTGTTCCACATCACTAATCATGAGGGAGATACAAATCATAAAAACAATGAGGCATCATCTCATGCCACAGATTGCCACACGTCACAAAGAACAAGTATAACCGGTGCTGGTGTGGATGCAGTGAGAAAGGAACTCTCTTTCCCTAGTGGTGAATGTGCCATCTAGTCCAGCTTTCCTGGAAACAATATGGGAATTATTAAAAAAAAAAATTTGAAAGTTGAGCTCCCATAGATGATTCAGCAATACCACTCTTGAAGGGATATACCCTAGGAACACAAAAACGCAATACAAAAATGCCCTCTACACTCCTATGTTCATTACACACTATATACAATAGCCAGAATCTGGAAACAACTCAGATGTCCTTCAACAGATGAGTGTCTAAAGAAACTGTGGTATATCTACAGAATAGAATACTGTGAAGTTAGGAAAAAGGAAGTCATGAAATTTGCCTGAACATAGATGGACATGGAGAATATTATGCTTTGTGAAATGAGTCAGGGAGACGGACAGACACAGAATAGTTTCCCTCATCTGTAGGATTTAAGAAAATAAAAGACTATATGGTAATAATACCCAAAGGAAATAGAGATTCGGGCTGGAAGGACCAGCCCTTGATATGAAGCTTATCATGAGTAGCGAGCACAGTTAAGAGAAATAACTGCACCAACAACTACTGTGACAATGATAGTGAGAGAGAAATAGAATGTCTGTCTTGAAGACAGGCAGGAGAGGGAGGAGAAAGGAAACAAGGGAGGGAACATTGGTGGTAGGAAAGTTACACTAGTGAAGGGTGGTGTACATTTAATGACTGAAACCCAACTATGAACATTTTTGTAACTACGGTGCTTAAAGAAATTATTTTTAAAAACACACACACACAAATTCTAAACACAAAATTATACTAAGCTTACGTATGTCTTCATTTTTAGTTTTCAAATTTGTGGAGTGAGTTAACACATTGCAGTCCCATATTATTCTTCACATTTTCAAAACTACCCAAATCACACCTCACACTATCAGCTCTGTTAAGTTCCCTGTGTGCAGTCAGACAACTGTGTTCAAACACTACACTGAATGCAATCAGCTTCTTAAAATATACAGGATGTTTTAAGGTTTAAAGGATAAAAAGTAGGTTTGCACTTTTACCCATAAAGGTCTAGGTGACTCAGAGTTTAATAATAGGATGCACAAACCTTCACCCCTAGGTCACTGATTCTAGGCTTACTATAGTAGACAGTTTTAGGACATTACTACTGGGCAAGCAGCTGTTTTGTTCACAATCTGTAGAAGAAAATGTGTTGCCTGTCTCTATTAATATTAACTTGACAGGTGTATACATTCCAATTCCTATGCATCTGCCAATTGCTAGCTCTTTGAAGCAGAGTGATGAAAGTTACAACAGCTGTTACCGCTAGAAAGTCCTTAGCATGCCCAATGTTCTCCTTTCTTTCTTTAAAGTACTAAATACTAATACCTAACATAAAGAATTTTACTAAGACAAAACTCACAAAAGAAAGTTATTTTAGATTTCTGAAATAAGCACAACCTTAGTTAAAAAAAAAAAAAGACAACAAATAATAAAATTTCCTCCTACTATAAAATGTAGGAAAGGACAAATCGGCCAAGAAGGTAAATACATAAAGACAGCTCAGTTACTTGCAAGAGGTCAGCATATCCCTGGGACTGTGTGATTCAGTCACAATCATTCGTGCATGCACAGGTCACTGTGTGGAACACACACTTTCAAACTGTGTGTACCAAAAAATCACATTCCTGGGCAATAAAAGTCAATATACCATTTCTGTTATGGTGCTGGAGAGGCTAACACTCAGTACAAATGCAAATAGGATGGAACCTACCAACTTTAAGACCAGTCCACCAAGAAAGGTTCCTAGCACTCCTGTCACAGCCACCAGTGGAGAAAAAAATGTTTGCAAAATCAAGCTATTATTTTTTTTTTTTTGTGGTTTTTGGGTCACACCCGGCAGTGCTCAGGGGTTATTCCTGGCTCCAGGCTCAGAAATTGCTCCTGGCAGGCACGGGGGACCATATGGGATGCCGGGATTCGAACCAATGACCTCCTGCATGAAAGGCAAACACCTTACCTCCATGCTATCTCTCCGGCCCCCAAGCTATTATTTTTAAACTAGAACATGGAGGATTAGTAAGTGACTAATTTTCTATCTGTACTGAGTGCCTTCTGATGAGTCTTTGCAACATACTCCATTTGTGTCATTAATGGTCATAAAACCTATCATCTAAAAATGTACATTTCATCTTACAGGTATGTGCAATCTTTCAAGGAACTTCACATCTCTTTCCAGAAGAACAGTAATTTATCCAGGCAGTATTCCAATTCATAATTAATATGCATTTTAATGGTTGTATAAGAGTTCTTTCTTTTCTTTTTTTTTGGTTTTTCGGGCCACACCCGTTTGATGCTCAGGGGTTACTCCTGGCTAAGCGCTCAGAAATTGCCCACCATATGGGACGCCGGGGGATCGAACCGCGGTCCTGATCCTTGGCTAGAGCTTGCAAGGCAGACACCTTACCTCTAGCTCCACCTCGCCGGCCCCAAGAAGAGCTCTTTCTTAGAAGCTCTGCTTTTTGAACTTAAGTTGTATAAATAAAATTAATTCATATAAAATGCTTAATAGAGTGCCCGGAGAGATAGCACAGCGGTGTTTGCCTTGCAAGCAGCAGATCCAGGACCAAAGGTGGTTGGTTCGAATCCCAGTGTCCCATATGGTCCCCCGTGCCTGCCAGGAGCTATTTCTGAGCAGACAGCCAGGAGTAACCCCTGAGCATAGCCGGGTGTGGCCCAAAAACCAAAAAAAAAAAAAAAATGCTTAATAGAGTGCTGTTTTCTCAAATGATGTTTAGCACAAATTCTTAGACATCAACTCAAAATGATGTTTAAAAAACTCACTAACAATTTTTAATTCAAAATGTATCATTTCATGTTAAAAGGTCTGAGAGTTATGCAAGTTCAGGTTTAACAGATTTGCTCATATCAAATTCAAGATATCTTACAAAACGATTTTTAAAAGGACCAGAGAGATAGATCAATGAGATGAAGAGAGATGCTTTGCATACATAAGACCTGAGTCAAACACCAGCACCACCACCATGGACTCTCCCCAAGCATGGCTGGGAAAGACCTGACCACAAATCTGGGAGCAGCCCCCAGAACTTCGAGGTACAGCCTCAAATCAAAAATCAACAAATGAACTACAACAATAAAATGATTTTAAAAATAGTATTTCTATCACCTTTTTTTTACTCTGGTAAGATTACATAAAACTGTAATTTGATTTTCTTTTGCTTTAGAAGCTGATCATTAAAGATCAGTATGTACAAGTCAGAGAGAAAGGACAGCAGTAAGATCCTTGATTTGTGCGTGGTTAACTCCAGTTGTATCCTCTTGCCTTGCTTCTGGTTCCCCAAGCACCACTAGGAGTAAATCCTAAACACCACTTAGTAAGACCCAATCCACCTCTCCCCTCACACACAAAAAATTTTCATCTGCAAGAGGTTCAGAGACATGGAAATAGAACCTTGAAGGAACCTTAATTAAAATGGCAGATCTGAAGTACTACGTTGACAAAATCATCCTATTTAATATCTATCCTATTAATAAAAACTGCTAGAAGTTTCCCTAATAATGCTTAAATTCTGTTTGTTAACTCAGACAATCTATTATTTTTGATATCTTTACGTCTTTGTCTAACAAATGGAACTTTGTTAAAAAGTTCAGGGTAGAATTTAATGTCTAAAGTAAGCTATCACTTACAAGCCATGGTTATTCTGGGATAATTTCATCTTCTCTTTGTCACACAGCTCTCTAAATACTAAATTAACTATTAGTTGAGCATCTGTTATAAGCCAGACAATGTACTAGGTGCTAAAGGTAATGATCATATGAAAACTAATGTCTTTGCAGAATTTTATTATTTTAAGTACATAACAGTAGTTTAGTGCAACAAGGGGGAAAAAAGACAAAGATAAGCTGGGGGCAAAGCCAAAATAAAAAGATTGGAAAATACAAAATTCTGCCCAAATATCTGTACCAATATTCTATAATCCTATATACTTATATATTAGAACAAAAATAATGTTAAAGAAAGGGTAAAAACAGGGGTGTGAGTCCCTAGCAGAAAACACTTAAACCTTGCTGACCAAGCAGGTAAAGTAGAAGCCACACTAGATCACACTAAGAGAACAGGTCCTGGGGGCAAATTCCTAAGGAGCATTCCACAGCAACTAGGAGTAGCTGAGGTAGATGAACAGAAGTGATTGGAGGGGGACAATTATCCTAACAGATAAACAAAATAGGTCCTTGGAAGAACAAATGTTAGCTTGAAAACAAGCTGCACCCGGTAGGCAAGAAGCATGGGCAGCCCAAAGCAGAGGTGATTAGCAAGGGGACCTGGGTTGCCAGCTGTACTCTATACTAACCAGCCAGATAGTCTCAGTCCCCAGCCAAGTGCTCTATCACAGGCTAGAACTAAGTCCCAATATCCTCAGAAACCCACTCAAAACTGACTTCCCTGCTGTCAACAGGCTGGATGAACAAGATATCCTATTGGCTGATGAGTACTAGGAACTTTTAACTGCTGGAACAGCCAAGTCTTGTTTTAATTCAATTCATTGTCACAGCAGGGGCCAGGTCTTTGAAACTCAATTTTTTAGGTTTCCTCTAAGACACAGATGACCTTTTGTCCAACTGCCAGTGATGGGCACTGTGACTGAAGATTCAGGGTCATCAAGTAGGCCTTCTCCAACTTCGAGAGTTTTGGGCACCTTTGACTGCAAATTCCCCCCATCACTGTTCAGACCTGCCTGAACACAAGCCCATAGGTTCTTAAGCATCAGACATGATGAGGAGACAGAGGAAGTCACACCAATGGAATTCACCTAGACTAAAGTCTGGGGAAAAAAAGAACTAAAACAATAGTGCTATGAAAGATAGTTAAAGACTTCAATACAACAGTCTCAGTGATGATCCCTGAAAAGAGGAAATCACTAGAAAAGAACTTCAATAAAGACAGAAAAAACACAGTAGAAATCTAAATAAAGTTCAAACAAATTGTACAGGAGGGGTTCACCAGTAGAACTGAAGCAGCTAAATTTTCAATTGGTAAATTCAAAGACACGACAGACAAAAATTCTAAGTAGACCAGCAAAATTAACTACAACTAATGAGATAACAAAAGCTATATGGAAGGAATATCAAGAGGAATAACATTCACATTAGAGTGGTTAGTTGAGAAAAGACAGCGCAGAAATCTTTTGTGATTTTGTTTTGATTTTTTGGGGACAGTTGGTAGTGATCAGGATCATTGCTGTTAGTATTGGGAAACTATATGGTGCAAAGAACTGCACTTTAGCTTCCTGCATGAGAAGGATGCCATCCAGCCAGTTGAACTTTCTCTCCAGCCAAGGCTCACAATTCTTATGTGAGAAAATAGAACTTCCCAAAACTGAGAATTAAATTAGACACACAGACCTAAGAAGCTCAGAGTCCTACATAAAATAATCTCAAAGTAGGTGCACATAATATGGTAAAACTTAAGAGTCTTTGAATCATAACAGATTCCTAGAGAATCTTAAAATACAGCAAGATAAAAGCAAAGGGCGATTCTGTAAGACTGTTAGCATATTTCTTTATAGAAGAGGCATGGGTATGGTGTGTGTGTGTGTGTGTGTGTGTGTGTGTGTGTGTGTGTGTGTGTGTGTGTGTGTGTGTGTGTGTGTGTTGCTACATAGAAAAAATCTCCAACCAAGAATACTCTATCCAGAGAGGTTTGAAAATACAGTACTTTTCAGAAAAAAAAAAAATAAAGAAAATAATCTCTATTAAAGCACCCTTACAGCTGAAGTGTGAGGTGAGAGGGAACAAGGGGAAAGTAGGAAGAGAAGGAAAGAGAAGAGAAGTGAAAGGGAAAGGAAGAAAGGGAGATCTAACTTCTAAGTAGCCAGGTACTAAAGAAAACACAGAATATTAAAGAAAACACAAAATGGAAAAGAAGAGAAGAAAGCAATAATAGGAACTCTTTGTTTTGAAGTACACAAATTTTTGTTAGCTTTTTTAATTTACAGATCATACATTTTTCAGCTCTAAAATGTAAAATTAAATTCTTTCAGATAGATACTATCTTTGCGTTAAAAAATTTAGAACTTAATTTTTTTCTCTTTTATTCTGCATAGGCTTGGCAATTTATAGTTTTCAAAAACAGGTTTATTTCTTTGTGGAGGGTAACCCAGATCCAGCACTATGGTGCTGGATGATAGCCCAGCAATGCTGGGTTCACTGGAATTACTCTTGGTAGTGTTTGAGAGGCCCTTTGGGGTCAGGGATTGAACCCCGAGGTGTACTTGGCTATACCCACCCAGTATTGGGTAGGGCTAAGTGTTGGTGGGGACTGAACTCTAGGCTTCTTTGAGTTGTCTCCTCAGGCCTGAAAAAAAGTTCTTTAAAACAAACAAAAAAAAAGAATTGTTTATAAAGCACAATACTGCAAATCCTATCAATGGCTGATGAATAATAATAGATGCATGAAAAATGCACCATTCGGGCCTGGAGAGATAGCACAGCGGCGTTTGCCTTGCAAGCAGCAGATCCAGGACCAAAGGTGGTTGGTTCGAATCCCAGTGTCCCATATGGTCCCCCGTGCCTGCCAGGAGCTATTTCTGAGCAGACAGCCAGGAGTAACCCCTGAGCATAGCCGGGTGTGGCCCAAAAACCAAAAAAAAAAAAGAAAGAAAGAAAGAAAAATGCACCATTCAATCATTGAAAAGTATATAAGCAGTGTGTGGTATCTACATACATAATCCTCAAAGAGAGAAAACAGCATCTCGCACAAGGCACAGGGACAGTATGAAAACCTTCCAGAAGCAAATCTGGTCTGCATGACTCATCTTTTTGTTGTTTATATTTATCATTTTAAATAAAGTGGGGTAAGGGTCTGAGAGATAGCATAGAGGTAGGGCATTTGCCTTTCATGCAGAAGGAAGGTGGTCAGAATGCCAGTATCCCATATGGTCCCCCAAGCCTGCCAGGAGCGATTTCTGAGCGTAAAGCCAGAAGTAACCCCTGAGCACTGTCGGGTGTGATCCAAAAACCAAAAAAATAAAATAAAATAAAATAAATAAATAAGGTGGTTTATTTTTATGAAATCTTCTGTCAAATACTGAACAAAAGGGGGCCGGTGAGGTGGCACTAGAGGTAAGGTGTCTGTCTGCCTTGCAAGCGCTAGACAAGGAAGGAGTCCGGTTCAATCCCCCCGCATCCCATATGGTCCCCCCAAGCCAGAGGCAATTTCTGAGCACTTAGCCAGAAGTAACCCCTGAGCATCAAATGGGTGTGGCCCAAAAAAAAAAAAAAGGAAAAAATTTGAACAAAAGTAAGGAATCTACACACCATTATAAATACTACTAGAGACAAGTTTCAAATACTACACCTCACTTTAGAGTTTTTAGTGGTTATACATTAGAATGCCACCTGACTAACACCTTTCTATTCCCAGTTCCTTTTATTTTACACCAGAGATCAAACAATGCCTTCCTAAAAGGAATACACAAAGGTTAAACATGAAATGCTGCTCAAAAGAGGGGCTGTTTTAGGAAAATCAAACTGCAAGGCAGAGCACATATAACTACAATGCTTAGCTCCACAGAACTTTTTATTTTTTCACACCCAGCAGCGCTCAGGAGTTACTCTTGGCTCTGAACTCAGAAATCACTCCAGGCAGGCTCAGGGGAGCATATAGGATGCCGGAGATGGAACCTGGATCCATCCCAGGTTGGCTGCATGCAAGGCAAATGCCCTGCCACTCACTATCGCTCCAGCCCTCTCCAAAGAACTTTTATCCTTTTTCTTTAGGTGGAGGGACATACCTGGTGACGCTCAGAAATCGCCCCTGGCTTGGGGGACAACATGGGATGCCTTAGTCTGTTCTGGGTCAGCCGTGTACAAAGTAAACGCCTTACTGCTGCACCATCGTTCCACCCTCCAAAGAACTTTTAAATCCACTATAATTGTACCAAACTTCAAACAGCAAGTCCCTCTCATTATTTGCTACCTTGTACTGTTTTTGCTTAGACTTCTGCTCACATATAAGGGATGTAGAGATTTGGAGAATGGCTGAATCCCACCACAGGATTTTTACACATGGGTGACACTAATAATTGTCTGATGGTGATGTCATAGAAACTATCATAATGAGCTACAGACATTCCTGTTTAAGTATCAGTGGGATAAAGCATGAAGGAGATATCATAGATGCTCATATATTTGGGTAATCTTACTGTCTTGGCCACATTACTAATTGTGTAACAATCCATTCTGTTTCCCCTTGTATTTTCACTTGGGCACAGCACACATGCACACACTTACATTCTAGAAGCATGGAAAAGCCAGAAAATGTAGAGAAACCACGCTGGATGGGAATCCAGTGAAGTTCACCTCAGTAAATGTATGTATGTATTTCTTTTTTAAACTACTGTGGGAAAGGGAATCAGGACAAAACCACCAGACACGATAGCTGTACAACACTGCCTTGAGTGTTGAACACGTAAAGAAAAATGTCTACATATGTAAGACACAGAGAAGTTTCCTGAAAGTATAGAAGGAATGGGGTAGGGGGTAGAGGGTATATGGGAGAGGGGCAGGCATAAAGAAAGGCTTTTGCAGAACAGTTGGCACCTGAAAAGCCAAGGTTTTGAAAGATGACTAGGACTAGGGCAACTAGACACAGGATCAAAGGGCATTCCTGATTGTGCAAAGCACTGGCAGAAAAGAAACAGAACAGATTGAAAACTGCAGAAAGAACAGACACACCATCAGGGGGGGAAAAACTGTTGTACTGCACTCTCAAGCTTTCCAAGAAAAAAAAATCACTCCAGTTTTCAAAAGGAGCTGAGGAAAGAGTTTCCCCAGTGCGTGTTTTGTTAAACCTCTCAGCCCTACTTTGCTCCATGTTGGACTGTTTTGTTCCCTCTTAAAGAAATAAAATACTGTGTTGGCTCAAGACTTCAGAGAGGAAAAAGACTTGAATATTCCTGTGGAAAAAGAACGTTGAAAAGTGGGCTAGAGCCAAGAAACGTTTTTGTGCTTTGTTATTTTTCGGTTTACCCTTTCCTAACTACATCCGTGAAGCAAAATGCAAAATAGCTGGTTCCATGGATAAGAACGACGCAGGTCCACACTTCTCTTCACTTGCTCCATCCTTAACTTATTTTCTGGGAGAGGAGCCATTCCTGGGCTGGCTCTTGCTTGCAATCTAGTAAAAACACAGGCTCGGAGAGTGCGATCCCTAACACCTTGTTCCTTCCAGGGCTGCCAACACAAACCCCAAACCCGGGGCTTACAGAGAGTTAAATTCCACTCCAGTTAACCAGGGAGGCCAAAATACACTCCAATCCTATTTCAGCCAGTGCCTGCCTCCACGACCTGTAAGGGAGAAACTGAGCCTCGTCTCATCAGCTTTCCATTTGGAGCGGGAAGATCCCTTGCTGGCCTGGGATCTGAAATGCTGAATGGGTGGGATGACATGGGGGGACAGTGGGGCAGGAGGTTGGGAGGTGCGGGGGGTGGGGGAGTTACCTGGGAGCTCAGGTAGACTTTGAGGCACTCCTCGCACACGGCCTTCTTGCAGCAGGGCAAGGGCTTGATAGGCTTGTCTTCCAGGCACACCCGGCACATGAGCACCATGAGGGGCGCGTAGGAGTCCCCGACCCCACCGAGGTCGGAGTAGGGGGGCGCGCCCAGCAGGCTGGGCACGGAGAAAGGCTCGGGCGCCAGGTAGAACTCGAGCTCGATGCCGCCGCCCTCGGGCGAGAGGGTCGGGGCGTCTGGGGGGCTGGGGAAGGAGACGGGGGAGTCAGGAGGAAGGTGGGCCACCGGCGAACCCCGGGGCGGCGAGGAGGAGGAGGAGGAGGAGGAGGACGAAGAGGAGGAGGAGGGTGGCTGGGTGGCGGGGACATCGGGCCGGTCGTTTTCTACGCAGTACACGGAGCAGAAGACTGGTCTCTTTTGGGGGGGCGGCCGCCGCGGCGCCAGCACCTCCAAAGCCAGTCGGTCCGGGGGCCCTTGACGGGGCGCCGCTTCGGGGAGGGTGGCGGCGGCGGCTTCATTCGCTTCCCCGCGCGGAGACTCGGGGTCCGCAGCCGCCGCCGCCTCTTTCTTCTCGTCCTCCAGCGGCAGCTGCAGCGGCAGCGTCTGGGGGTTCAAGGGCTCCGGGGCCAGGGCCGGCTGCACGCGCTCGCCGCGCCCGGGAAGTGGGCTCTGCCTCCAGCCCGCGCCCCTCGGGGTCCTCAGGGCGTCCGGGGCGCTCGCGGCCACGCAGGCCCGGCCGGGCGTCTCTGACGCGAGCAGGCGCGGCGCGGGGGCCTCGGCGCGGGCTTCCCGCGTCCTCGGGGGCGCCTCGGAGGGGCCCGTGCTGGAGCCCTCGGGCCGGGCGGGAACCCCGCCGCCGCCGCCGCCGTCGCCGCTCACCGTGCTCTGCTCCTCGCCCATCGCCGCCCGCGGCCCATCAGGGACCCCCGGCCCGAGCCAGCCAGCCAGCCAGCCGGCGCCGGCGGGCGGCGGGCGGAGAGGCGACGAAGCGCTCGCGCCTCTCCGCGCCTCGCGGCTGCGCTTCTGCTTCCGGGTCCCGCCGCCTCCGGGACCCGCGGGGACGCCCCGAGCTGCCTTCGCTTCAGGGCACACGGCGCCCCGGCCGCCGGCTCCTCCTCCTGCTGCTCCTCCGCGCCGTCCGCCTCAGGCCCCGCCGGACACCACCACCGCCTGGAGGAGGGCGCGCAGGGCCGCTGGTTCCGGGCGCCGGCACGCCCGCCCGCCCCACATGCAGGTCGGGGCGGCGCGAAGACAGGAGCCGCCCTGCCCTCCACACACACACACACACACACACACACACACACACACACACACACACACACACACACACACACACACACACACACACCTCCGCGCACACACGCACGCACACACACACACACACACACACACACACACACACCTCCGCGCCGAGGGCTGAGGCGCCCGGGCGGTCGCCGCTGCGGGGCCTGCCTGTGGCGCCCGGTGGGTGTTGGTGGAGCCCCGCTCAGTTAAGGCTGCAGCGGGCCCCGGCCTCCTGCTCCTTCTCCTCCTCGGGAGCCGCGGCCTCGCTCCCCACCCCTTCGGGGCACACCTCCACCTCCACCGCCTCCCCAACACGTCCACACGCGCGCAGGCCCCCCAATGGGTGTGAGCGCGGCACACCCGCGCGGGGCGCTCGAGCGCCCGGATTTCTTCACGCTCCGGGCCCGACGAAGACGCGCTCTCGCTCGCTCGCCTTGCCGCTTCTGCCAAATGGAAGGGAAGGGAAGGGAACTTGCGGCCCAGGGCTGGATTTCTCGGGTGCTTCCCATTTGGAACCCTGCGGGGAGGGGGCGAGGGAGATTTGACTCTGAGAAAAGGGGTGATCTAAACTTGTAAGGTAATTCCTTTCTTCTTGCCGAAAGGGATCTGGAGATCACCCACCCCCACAGAAGCTCCCCTCCAGCACTTTCCAAAGCCTTTTCTCTCCCACTGGATTCCTAACCGGAGTGGAGGAATCTCTACCTAACCAGAGCCGATTTGTGTCTCTGATTGATTCATCCTTCCGTCTTCTCATCTGCTTGTTCTTTGAGGAACTTTCTTTCAAACCCGTTTAGTACCGAATGGGTAGCACAAAGTCATAAGGAACCCTGGCCTAATTAATGAACTGGATCCCGGGTGCAAATCATGAGGACTGTCATTAGCATAACCATATTTATTCCCCCCCCCAAACTGTTTCCAAGACAACAGTTAGATTGGAGCCAGAACTTAATTATGTGTTGGGCTATCTTTATTTTACAGGAAGTGTTAGTCACCCAGATTGCTGTACTTTAGTTCCCTAAAGCCAATGAAAACAATTTGGGAAGCCCAGTCCGTGAGTGTGTGAGCATGTGTGTCTGTGTGTTGTGGTGTGTTGTTGATGTTGTCTAGAGAGGGAATTCAATTTACACATTCGTGTAATAGAAAGGAGCTGTGAAATGTATCAGGGTTTGGAATCTCGAGGCTAGGATTTGGTTCAAACCTTTCTTCCAAATCACCCATAAATGACAGCAAAGTGACTAGTATTTATATGCTATATTATGAAAACTGGAACATATCAATGAATTTTATCATCGTGAATAAGGATGCAAGACTAATTCCCAAAGTAATGGATGTGTTCATTTTAAATGTCCCCTCACCTATCACTGACTTAAGGATAAAGATTTCTTATATGCAAGATGAAATGCTACTTAGGGTTTTATTTTTAATTTTGGCTAATTGATTTCCTGGTAACTGTTGTTTTCTCTAAATGTAGTGATTATTGTTTTGAAGGCAGAAAGACAAGGATCCCATGAGTACTTTGCCTTCTGTTTATGCCATCTGAGAACTAGATGATGATGATAGATAGATAGATAGATAGATAGATAGATAGATAGATAGATAGATAGATAGATAGATAGATAGATATTTAGAAGTTCTCAGATGGCATAAATAGAAAGCACATTTTAAAAGTGGAACCGGAGAGATACAACGGTGCCTTGTAGGTATGTGTGTGTTGTGTTGTTGACTAGAGAGTGAATTCAGTTTACACATTTGTCTAATCAGAAGGAGCTGTGAAGTGTGTCCAAGTTTTGAATTTTGAGGTTACCATTGGATTTTTCTAACCTCTCTTCCAAATCATATATAAATGCTAGTAAGGTGACTAGCTAGCTAAACAGGATTTGATCCCTAGTCTCCGAGCATATCAGGAGTGATCACCGAAAGCAGATCCCAAGGTACACTTTGAGCACAGCAGGGTGTAGTCCCAAAACAAACAAAAAGATGGAGGTCCTGTTATCTTACAAGTAAATTCTATGAAAAATAAAACTATTTGCATACAAAGTACAGATGTTTACAAATTTAAGTTATTGTAGAGTTTAAGTAGATGGGTCTGGATTTTCCACAAAGTCGAGGCCTCTCCTTTAACCAGTACATGACATCATCACTCCTGTTGTTGAATGCTAGTCCAGATTACCATGCCCTTGTCTGATCCCTGCACCCTCTGCAGGTCTCCAATGTACGATGATGATGATGATGATGATGATGATGATGATGATGATGATGATCTGGTTTTATTCCTGTTCTCTAGCCACTGTAAATATTCCTGATATGAAACCTGTTACTGCTCTGTACTCTGTCACTGTACCTCTATAGGCTATACCCAAACAGTTCCTTATCTAGGTATGTGGATGAGAAACTCTGTTGTCCTGCAGTCTTTCTGGATAACCATGAACTGCAAAGAAGTTTCCTTTATCTCCTACTCTCTCCCCCACCAAGCACATCCCATTATCTATTTTGTTACAAAATTGTTCATAATTTGAGACTCAGACATAACAATGTTCCAATACCAATGCCTTCACCCCTGTCCACTTCCCTTACTATAGCTTGTAGGGAATCGTGCATATCTCTTTACTTCCTTTCACTACTTCCCTCCACTCATATCTTAATGTTACCCTCTCTCAGATGAGTGTGACCTATTACACTCCCAATGCCTCATGGCAAACCTTCCTATTGAGGACCATTCCTCATGCTCCTCATGCTTTGTTTCTATTATCTTTGATATTTGTTGTTCCCCAGCAACAGCAATTTATTTTCTTTATACCAACATATGAAAGATCATACTGTATCTGTCCCTCTCCCTCTGACTAAGTTCAACCATGATAACATGATACTCTCTAGATACCACCAACATAGCAGCATATCACATGAATTAATCTTTTCCTATGGCCTTGTAGTATTCCATTCTGTATATGTTCCATAGTTCTTTATCTAGTTATTTGTTCTTAAGCACCTGTGTGTTATTGTGCATTGAACACTTTTTCAGCAGGCTTCAGAGATTGAAAAATTACCTATTAGATTTACTCCTTTACCAGACTCCTCTTATTTCTTTGGTAACCAGTTCTACCATCAATTTTCCCTGGAATGAAACCATGATGTATCTATGATGACTGTGTTGAGAGGATTCATTTTATTATAGGGTTTTGTGAGGAAAAACAAAAGAAATGTGTAATTTAGCAAATTTTACTTATCTACCCACAGTTGAGAAATGGATTTTGTGGCATTAGTTTACCGGAAACCCTTAAGTGTGTGTCAAGAAATTCCATCTCCTGGGCCCGGAGAGATAGCACAGCGGCGTTTGCCTTGCCAAGCAGCCGGATCCAGGACCAAAGGTGGTTGGTTCAAATCCCCGGTGTCCCATATGGTCCCCTTTGCCTGCCCAGGAGCTTATTTCTGAACAGACAGCCCAGAAGTACCCTGAGCTGGGTGTGGCCCAAAAACCAAAAAGAAAAGAAAAGAAATTCCATCTCCTTTCTCAAACCCCCATTTTTTGATATAAAGAAGGAGGCATGTTCTCACTATTTCCTGACATCCCTGTCTGAAAGGGGTGTGAAGTCACAGTCACTATGATAGGCTTTGTTTACAACAGAAGTCAGATAAATTTACAGCTTGGCTCCTCGCTGGCCCTGAGACTGAAATGCCTTTCTCAATAAGCAAATAGAGCAAGATAAATCTCTTGATCCTTTCTCAGTATCATTGTGGGGAGTTCACAGTAAAGCAAATGATATTTTCTCAAACTAATCAAATATCAAAGTAACAAGCAACAATGCACGTGTACAAAATAATACTTTATAATCTGAAGAATAGGTATTTTTCTCTGCAAAAGTGAAGTTCAAATCAGTGAAGCAACAAAGTGTATTTAGATCATTTTAGAAATGATTTAAAGTTCTTTAAAGTAGATAGAACAGGAATCAATCACTTATTTTACACATGGACAACACTGCCATGTTCCCTACCACTGTCTAAGAGTGATCTTTGAGCACATATTCAGGAGTAAGACCACGCACAGTGTCAGGAGTAAGCCATGATAAACATTACCAGATGTGGCCCAACACGCCTCCCCCCCCCCAGCCAAAGCAACAACAAAAATAAAATTTTTTTACGTTACGTTACGTTAATGTTATGCTAAATTGATGAAAGAGGACAGAAAACATACAATGTACAATATGATTTATGAATGTATACCATATGTATATGATAAAATAAGATAAAAATAACAAAGACATTGTATACTGGTAACGGTTTTATTTTTTTTTCTGTTTTCCTAAATTCTCTAGCAGACTGAAATACTTTTATAATGGAAAAGAGAAAATAATTTTTCTCCGTCCAAGTACTAACCCCAGCCCGACCCTAGCTTAGCTTCCGAGATCAGACGAGATCGGGGCGCGTTCAGGGTGTATGGCCGTAGACAGAAAATAATTTTTCTAAAGTGAAACAAATTCATACAAAGGAACAGAGAAATAGACTTGGTTTTTTTTTTTTTTTTTAGACTTGGTGTTAATGAATGTTTTCTGTATACTTACTCAGGGTGAGAAAATTAGTTATTTGTTTGTATGTTACAATTCAGTCCAGCCAATATTTTATGGCTGTCTGTGAGATTCTATGTCAAGTTCTGGAAAAATTCAGAGTACTAATTTCTTTAATAGCAAACATAATCCTGTCTTCAAATTTCCTTTATTATAAATTATAAATTTCCTTACAAAATCTATTAAATATGTCAAACTCTCCAGGGTATACCATATTTATATATGAAAGTCTCATTCCTAGCATTCTGCCAAAGTTAGTTCTCAAGGAAACATTTGGAAGGAAAGGAAACAATAAAAAAATGCTATACTGCAGTAATTTAAGTATTATATGTGGATATATACCAGGGGTCTCAAACTCAATTTACCTGGGGGCCACAGGAGGCAAAGTCCGGGTGAGGCAGGGCCGCATAAGGGATTTCGCTTACCGAATATTCGCAATAAAAAATCACATTAGTAAGAAAAAAAAATCGCATTAAACATTTGCATACTCACCCGAACGGAACTGCTTGGGGTATGCAAATTGTTTAATGTGATTTTTTTCTTACTAATACGATTTTTGTTGCGATTATTCGGTAAGCAAACAATCGCGAAATACTGCGATATTTGAAGGCCGGCCACGGGCCACAAAATGTTGTACGGAGGGCCGCAAATGGCCCACGGGCCCGCTGAGTTTGAGACCCCTGATATATACCTATGAATCAAACAATTATGTGAACCATGGATCTACCAAAGAGCTCCATCCATAGTCTTAATATCACAATAAAACAGCTAAAAGCCTAAGTAATAGTATAGCAGTAGGGTGTTTAGCAGGCATATAGCTAGGTAACCTAGGTATGATATCTGGGGCCCTTATGGTACCCTGAATACCACTAGAAGTACTGATCATAGAGCACAAGCCAGGAGTAAACCTTGATCATGGCTAAGTGTGGAACAAAACATCTGAAATAATGCCAAATTACCCCCAAGGTATAATAGTAGTCAACTCTGAGAGACAAGAAGTGTAGAATACTTTGAATTTCTGTAATCACAGAATCACCTGTTGAACTCCCATGCAAATTTATTGTTATTATCACCATTAAACTTACTTATATCTAATTGCTGTTTCTACTTTTTTCAAGCACAATGACACAATTATGAAATACAGAAACTCTATACACCAAGAAAGTATGGAACTTCTTTGAGAGTTCTAGTATGGATAATAGAATAAATGTCTGAAATTTCTCGACCCTAAAGAGTTAAAGATCTACTGATAGATCTCTATTTACCTGAGAAAATAGATATGCTGCATATCCTATGATAACAGTATGGGATTTTTTTTTCCTTTTTTTCTTTTTGTTTGTGTTTTGGCCACACCCAGTGACGCTCAGGGGTTACTACTGGCTATGTGCTCAGAAATCGCTCCTGACTTGAGGGACCTGACGCTGGGGGAATCAAACTGAGGTCGGTCCTAGGCTAGCATGGTCAAGGCAGATGCCTTACCCCTTGTCCCACCACTTTGGCCCGATAACAATATATTTTTAGAGGAGTTTTTGGTCATATGTTATTGGCTTGATCTCTAGAGGGAATAGAAACTAAGGACTAGCCACGTTCTCCTGCCCAGAGAAAGAAAAGCAGCAGGCACCCCATTTTTGGCAGAGACTGACAGAAATCCTGAGAAACAGGATTTAACCCCTCTCCCAAAGGTGAAGCCCCTCCTCCACTGAGGGAACAAAGGCTTCTCCTGCCCAGAGACAAAAAAGCAGCAGGAATCCCAACTGGGGGTAGGCTGGCAGAAACCCTGAAAAAAAGGGGTGAGTGCCCCCTCCCAAAAAGGACAAATTTAATCTGAGAAGTGATACCCTTCTCCACTGAGGAAACACAGGAGTGCAGCTGCTCTGATTCACTCCGTGGCTGCGCTTACTCTTTAATCAATGTACACAGGCACAGCACATAGAAAAAAAAAAAAAAACTGCAAAGGACACTATGGGAAAACATCACCATGCTTAGAGAATGAAGATACTGGATCTGAAGTCCCAACAATTACCAGCCACCTACATAGCCTAAGAAAGACATTAGAAAGACAATTTGGAGGACGTTCAAGGAACTCAAAGAATCCATGGTTCCATGGTTCCAAACAAACCACAAATAAGAATCAAAAGGACATGAAAATAGAAATAAGAAAATTCGGGGACGGAGAGATAGCATGGAGGTAAGATGTTTGCCTTTCATGCAGAAGGTCGATGGCTCGAATCCCGGCATCCCATATGGTCCCCCAGCCTGCCAGGAACGATTTCTGAGCCTAGAGCCAGGAGTAACCCCTGAGCGCTGCCAAGACTGACTCCCCCCCCCCCCACCACCACCACCACCAAAAAAGAAAGAAACTCCAAAATGATCTATCAGGGCTAAAATACTTGGTAGCCAAAATGCAAACCTCATAGTAAAGCCTCACCAGTAGAGTAACAGCTACTGAAGACAGAATCAATGAGCTGGAAGTTGAAATGCAGAACAACTGCAAAAGTGGCATTAAAAGGAAAATGTATAGCTTTACAAGCATTCATTAGGAAGGAAGAAGCGGCATACAGAAATAATTTTATGTCACAGCTTAAAAAATTGGAAAAAGAGAGGTCAGAGCAATAGTACAGTTGTAGGTCGTTTGCCTTGCACACAGCCTACCAGGGACAGACCGGTGTTCAATACCCAGCATCCCACATGGTCCTTAAGCCTGCAGGGAGGATTTCTGAGTGCAGAGCCAGGAATAACCCCTGAATGCCACTGAGTGTGCCCCCTCCCCCCCCAAAAAAGCAAAAATAAATGAATTTTGGAAAAAGAAAAAATTTGAATCAAAAAATAGGCAAACAGAAGGAAGTAATATAGCTTATAACAGAAATTAATGAACTGGGAATAAATAAAACAATACAAAAGATCAGTGACATAAAGATTTGCTTTTTTGAAAAAATAAAAAGATAGGCAAAACATTAGCTAAAATCACAAAGAAAACCAAACTCACAAGAGATACTTAATAAACACAATTAGAAATGAAAAGAGGGAGATTACTACATACACTACAGAAATTCAAAGGGTTATCAGAAATTACTTTGAGAAAATCTATGTCACAAAACATGAGAACCTGAAAGAAAATGGATAAATTGTTGAGGGAGATTACTACATACACTACAGAAATTCAAAGGGTAATCAGAAATTACTTTGAGAAAATCTATGTCACAAAACATGAGAACCTGAAAGAAAATGGATAAATTGTTGCACTGCTATGACATCCCAAGCTTAAACCAAGTTGAACTGGCATATTTGAACAGACCTATCACCATTGAGGAAATAAAAATGGTAATTCAAAGTCTTCTCAATAACAGCAGCACAGGCCCGATTGGATTAACTAGTGAATTCTTTCAAACCTTTTAAAACCTAGTGTCAATCCTTTTCAGGCTCTTCTGGAAAATTAAAGAAATAGAAATGCACCAAATACTTTTTACAAAGCTATCATCATCCTGATCCCAAAAGTAATGAGAGATGCCACAAAAAAAGAGAACTACAGACCAACATCTTTGATGAACACATATGCAAAGATCCTCAATAAATTCCTAGTAAACAGAAACCAATGTTTCATCAAGAAAGTTATAAACCATGACCAAGTAGCATTTAACCCAGAGATGCAAGCTTAATTTAACTCATGCAAGTAAATCAATGTTATACAGCATATGAACAAAAAATAAAAAAAACTGTATGATCACATTAATAGAAGCAGAGAAAGCATTGGATAAGTTTTGACACCCGTTTATGATAAAAACTCAACAAGATGGGAATTGAAGGAACTTATCTCAATATAGTCTATATATACCTCAAACTCATGATGAAGATTATACTCAATGGGGAAAAACTGAAAGCCTTTCCTCTAAAATCTGGCACAAGAAGGCTGCCCACACTCCTATTCATCACAGTACTGGAAATATTTGCCATAGCAATTAGGTAAGAAAAAGATATAAAGAGCATCCAGATAAGAAAGGAAGAAGTCAAGCTCTCACTGCTCACAGATGATATGAAGCTATATTTAGAAAACCCTGAAGACTCTAAAAAAAAAGATTCTAGAAAAAATATATTTGTAGAGCAAAGTGGCAGGCTACAAAATTAACACACAAAAATTAATGAAATTCTTTCTTTTTTTTTTTTTTTTTTTTTTTTTTTGGTTTTTGGATCATACCCAGCAGCACTTAGGGGTTACTCATGGCTCTACACTCAGAAATTGCTCCTGGCAGGCTCAGGGAACTATATGGGATGCCGGGATTCGAACCACCATCCTTCTGCATAAAAGGCAAATGTCTTACCTCCATGCTATCTCTCCAGCCCATCAATGGCATTCTTATATAAAAATAATAGTGAAGAAATAGATATTTTAAAAACAATTCCATTTATAATAGTGCCACAGAAACTCAAGTACCTTTGTGTACACTTAACTAAAGAGGTGAAGGACCTATACAAAGACAACTACAAAACAGTACTTTGAGAACTAAAAGAGGATACAGGAAACAGAGGCACATGCTCATGGATTGGGAGGACCAACACACTTAAAATGGCCATACTCCCCCAAATGATTGTATATCTTTAATGCAATCTCTTCAGAGATACCCATGACATTTTTCAAAGAATTATTTTTTTTTTTGGTTTTTTTGGTTTTTGGGCCACACCCGTTTGACACTCAGGGGTTACTCCTGGCTATGTGCTCAGAAATCGCCCCTGGCTTGGGGGGACCATATGGGATGCCGGGGGATCGAACTGCAGTCCTTCCTGCGCTAGCGCTTGCAAGGCAGACACCTTACCTCTAGCGCCACCTTCCCGGCCCCTTTTCAAAGAATTCATTTGGAAGAATTTATACCTGTGAATTGATAAAGCAACCCTTAGTAAAAAGAAGATGGGAGGCATCACTTTTCTCAACTTTAAATTGCATTACAAAACAATAGTCATCAAAACAACACGATATTGGAAGACAGACCCTCATATCAATGGAATAGATTTGAGTATTCAGAAAATGATCCCAGACATACAATCAATTAATCTTTTCTGAAAGAACAAAAAATAAAAACATGCAAAATGGAGCAAGGATGGATAGCCTCTTCAACAAGTGTTATTGGGACAACTGATCAACCATATTCATAAAAGAAAACTCAGACCTCTATTAACACCATGCACAAAGGTCAAATCAAACTGAATTAAAAACCTTGATATTATACCTGAAACTATAAGGTACATACAAGAAAATGCAGGTAAACTCCATGACATTGAGAATAAAGGCAATTTCAAGGAGGAAACAACACTGTCCAAGCAAGTGAAAACAGAGATAATTAATGGGACTACATTAAATTGAGAAGCTTCTGCACCATAGTGAAAACAGTGACTATGCTACAAAGTCCACCTAAGGAATGGGAGAAACTATTTACCCAAAATTCCATTTGATAAATGACTAGTATCCAAGATAGGCAAGGTACTAACAGAACTTGCCAAAAGAAAAAAGAAAATAACTCCATCAATAAATGGAGAGAATAAATGAATAGGCATTTTCTCAAAGAAGAAATGTAGATGACCAAAAAGCACACGAATAAATGTTCCACATTACTAATCATCAGGGAGTTGCAAATAAAAACAATAATGAGGTATCATCTCATGCCAGAGACTGGCACACACCACAAAGAATAAGAACAACCAGTGCTAGTGGGGATGCGGGGAGAAAGAAGCTTTCGTTCACTGCTGGTAAGAATGCAATCTAGTCCAACCTTTCTGGAAAACAATATGAATTTTCCTCAAAAACCTGGAAATTGAGTTCCCATATATTCCAACAATACCTGTCTTAGGGATATACCCTAGGGACACAAAAACACAACACAAAAATGCCCACTGCACCTCTATGTTTATCGCAGCACTATTAAAATAGTCAGAATTTGGAAACAACACAGGTGCCTGACAATGGATGCATGTTAAAGATGTGTTAAAACAACACAATGGACTACTATGCAGCTATTAGGAAGAATGAAGTCATAAAATTTGCCTATATATAGATGGACATGGAGTCTCATATGCTGAGTGAAATGAACCAGAGTGAAAGGAATAGACATAAAATAGCCTCATCTGCAGGATATAAAAAAATAAAGGACAGTAGGGCAATGATATCCAGAAACAATAGAACTGGAAGCTGGAAGGACCAGCTCATGACAGTGGAGAGCTCAGCTAGAACACTAACCACAGTGGTAACTACTATGACAAAGATAGTGAGGGAGAGAGGCAGAATGCCTCTATGAGAGACAGACAGGGGTTTGGGGTGAGAGAAGGAAATGGGGACATTGATTGGTGGGAAGATCATCCTAGTGAAGGATGGTGTACATTCTGTAACTGAAACCCCGGTTTACAAAAATTTGTAAACATCGTGATTAAATTAAAAAAAAAGAAAGAAACCATGCTGGGGAAAAAAATAGCCACAAAGATCATTAGTCATCTCCACATATGTGACATCCAATAAAAATCCTGAACACGAAAAGCTTATTGAGCTTTCGTTAGCAATATTCTTTCATATTGTCCAAATATTAGAGAAATAAGAAAGACTCATACAATTCCATTGAGAGAAGACAATTGGTCCCTACCTGCCTGATCTTTCCTGGATTATTACTTTTTTCTCTTTTTGTTGCTGATTTACATTATTTTTGTATAGGGGCTGATCCTTCTGCATTAAGTGCTGAGGCATTCCAGGCAGCAATGCTTTGGAAACAATGTGATTTCAGGGATCAAACTAGGGTCAGACATTCAAGACAAGCCCCTTAACTCGTTGCACTATGTACCCATTTCTTTCTGATTTTAATATGCCAACTAATAAAGTTTAATTGTTTTGAGCTCTGCACCTCATTGTAAGAATTATTGAAAAGGATAATATATCTTGGGAAATTCCTGAAGTTACCTCTGTAAAAATGAAACTTGTTAACTTTTCTAGATCTTCTTTGCTCTCCCAAGTATGATGTCACTGAAAATTTTTGTATCACTTACATCAGAAAATGACAAGTTTAACAGAAACGGAAACCAAGACATCTTGTTGTCATGCAAGAAAGTTAATTTCCTCAAACAATAAAAACAGCTGATCTTTTGATTGTCAATCTTAGGTTTTGAGATCTTGCTTGATAAATTCTAACAAATAATGAAATTATTCTGTAATTTCCACTGACAGATTGGGCCAGTCAGTTATATTTATTTTTAAATTATGAAAAATTATTTTTATCTATTTATCTCTTAGTACATTGCTACCAAGTTGGAAAGGGAAATCCCAGCTGCCTTTGGTGGGGAATATTAAATACCACAAGCTGTTTCTCAAATATTGTAGAATCAATAAAGCTCAAAATATTTTCTCAAATCTCAACATGTATTTTTAAAAGCTTTTACTCACATTTTTTTAAGTATTTGCATCTTTATATCTTTAGGTGTGATTATGAGCATTTTGTGAGCTTTATAAAGCTTTAAATTTTTGTAAGAATGAAGCTATATTTCACAGTTTATGGTGGGTAAAGGACTAAAGTAAAATGAGATGCTTATCTCATTTTATCTCATTTATCTCATAAATTATCTTAATTCTTTTATCATATTAATTACCATTTTTTGCTTGATCTTTTATTTTGTTTTGGGGCCACACCCAGATATGCTCAAAGTTTATTCTTGTCTTTGTGCTGAGAGATCATTACTGGTGATATTTGAAGAACCTTATGGTATGCCAGGGATCAATCGGGCTCGGGTTAGCCATGTATAAGGTAAATATCTTTGCAATGTACTATGACTCTGGACCTTATTTTGATTGAATTTTTATGAACCTCATTTTGATTCTATAAATGGACTACTTGAACTTGACGAGCTTAAAATTAAGTGCGTACATGAGGCCCTAAGATTGATGCCTGGCAAAGATAAAGTCAAACAAAAAAAATTCTAATTCTGTATTCTTCTCCCAGTCCATGATAAAAATTATAATTTTAATTTAATCAGTAGATTAAATAAATAATTAAATAGGTTCTAAGAACTCTAGCAATGTAATAATGAAGACAGTTATTTAACTATAAAATTAGAAAATAATTGTGTGGATTCTATCATGGACCTATAAACTAATTCAAGTCTACCGGAATTTAGCAATAAAGGGGATTTCTATCAAGCAAGACCATAGAAAGCTTCATAGTGGCCCTGAAGATGACAGGTATTCATAGATGGAAATATAGTAAATATAGTAACTATTTCAATAGGGATACTGTAGGTATGTTGTGGCACAACTCAAAGCATTGAATAGCAGCTAGTAGACTCGATATCTGATCTAATGTGACATGTTATAAAAAGGGTAATAGATGATACAGGAAACATAAGTAGACACAACTTTGTTTTAAGACCTTGTTCTGGATAGTTGTATTTAATCTTTTAGATTCTCTTTTCTGCTTTTATCTACTTTCTGTAGCCCTGGAAGGTGACCCACCAAGGCCTTTATTGTTCTCTGTATTATATTCTTTTGTCTTTTAGTTTTTACTAATACACTGTGATTTATGAAATTTTTTCATAATAGAATTGCTTGAAGCATGCTTAACATTTCAACACTAACAGCCACCATCAATGCCCACATCCCCCCACACTGAAGTCTCCAGCTTTCCTTACACTTCCACCAATAACACGCTCTCTTCACTAGAGTCCCCAGCTTTCCCTATACTTCTCAACTTGTCCCCTTGGTGTGCAAATAGCAAAGTTATTTCATATCATTTGTCCCAAAAAAATCTTAAAAGTTATGACAAATAAAATTATAAAAAATAAATTAATAAAATTCATTTTTGATGATTACTGATTTTATTAATATAAACAAAACATTAATTTATTATTGAAGATGTACAAAATCCCTTAGCAAGCTGGAAGTAAACATGTCTTTCTTAACCTATTAGAGGGCAACCATATGCATCATTAGTGAGTGCCATGCTCAATACCACATGTTGGGAAGTTTGTTCTGTCCTTTAGAGAAAAAATTTTTTTGGACACACTCGGCAATGCTCAAGGGTTACTCCTGGCTCTATGCTCAGAAATCAATCCTGGAAGGCCTGAGGGACCATATAGAATGCAGGGATTAGAACAACCGTCCTTTTGCATGCAAGGCAAACACCCTACCTCCATGCTATCTCTCCGGCCCCCTTTAGAAAATTTCTTTTTTTTTTATTGGTTTTTGAGCCACACCCGGTGGTGCTCAGGGGTTACTTCTGGCTGTCTGCTCAGAAATAGCTCCTGGCAGGCACGGGGGACCATATGGGACACCGGGATTCAAACCAACCACCTTTGGTCCTGGATCAGCTGCTTGCAAGGCAAACGCCACTGTGCTATCTCTCTGGGCCCTAGAGAAATTTTTAACATTTCTTGCAAAACTGGTTTAAAGCTATAAATTCCCTAGAGTGTTGCTTATCCATAAAGCTTTCTACCATTTGTTCAAATGTGAATGATAATCTAGCTAAATTGTGTGGACTTGATGAGGTATTCATTTTGTTTAGTTATTACTATTTTTACTATATACTAATTTTTACTATTCTCCCTCCACACTTTTCTGGCTCACAGGGTTTTATTTATAAGACATTTATATTTATTTATTTATAGATCTGCTGTAGATCTTAATAGGTTTCCCCTTGTTTGTAAGTTCCTTTTGTGATCTTACTACTTTCAGTATATTGCCTTTATCATTTAATTTTGTCATTTTGAGTAGTTTTCCTAACTGAATCTATTTTCACTGGAATCCTTAAGGCTCTTGCATCTAGATGCTTGAATCCCCAACTCTTTTTTTTTGGGGGGGGGGAGCACACCTGGCGGCACTCAGGGGTTACTCCTGGCTCTGCACTTAGAAATCAATCCTGGCAGGCTCAGGGGATCATATGGGTGCCGGGAATGGAACCGAGGTCTGTCCCGAGTTGGTCGCATACAAAGCAGATGCCCTACCGCTGTGCTACCGCTCGGGCCCTAGAAAATTCTTATTGATGGTTTCTTACTTGTGTACTGTTCTTTGCAGATTATTTTCCACCTTCTGTTGCTTCCTAGCAGTTTCATCCTTTTCCTGGAGCAACTTGATCTTTTGTTGAATTATTGTTATTTTACTGTTCAGAGTTTCTGTTGAGTTTTTTGGGTTTTTTTTTTTTTTGGTAATATTACTCACCATACTCTTCATTTCTATCATTTCTGATGATAGTAGTAGTTTTCTTATTTCTATTTGTTTGTTTGTTTTGGTTTTTGGGTCACATCCGGCAGCACTCAGGGGTTACTCCTGGCTCTACGCTCAGAAATTGCTCTTGGCAGACTCAGGGGATCATATGGGATGCAGGGATTTGAACCACCGACCTTCTGCATGAAAGGCAAATGCTTTACCTCCATGCTATCTCTCCGGCCCCAGTTTTCTTATTTGTGTTCATATTTTCTTATGCTTTGCTTTGCTTTGAACTCATTGAACATCCTATTCATAGTTCACTAAAGATGATTGATAATTTTCTGGTTGTTTATGTCTTCAGTAATGTTATTATTGCCCATTTATATTTTTTATATTATTTCATATTTTTTTCTCATATTATTTGTTTTGAGGTTGGTGGGCTTCTATGTGGTTTCCCTATTATTCTTGGTGTTTTTGCTATTCTTGAATAAGTCTCTGTATTTAGATCCCCTTGGAAGATGTTGTGATATTAGACTGATATTGTTCTCTACCCATCTGGAATGGAGGACTAGAAAACAGAAGGTCAGGAACTGTAATCTGGGCCTGTATATATGGTGCAGGTCAGTTTTGAAGGTTTCTGGGATCTAGTGTGAAAAGAGATGTTCTGCACCCTTTATCCGAGTAGGCTCAGTGATGCCAATTGTCCCTGTATGCTGTAGGTGGCACACTACTAAAGATGGGCACTATCTTCTCTGAGTTCACCTTTTTTTTTTTTTTTTTTTGGTTTTTGGGCCACACCCATTTGACGCTCTGGGGGTACTCCTGGCTATGCGCTCAGAAATCACCCCTGGATTGGGGGACCATATGGGACACCAGGGGATCGAACCTCAGTCTGTCCTACGCTAGCGCTTGCAAGGCAGACACCTTACCTCTAGCGCCACCTTCCCGGCCCCTGAGTTCACCTTTTAAGCTGAAGGAAACACATCAATTTTCTGTGACTACTGTCACAAAATATTAAAAACTCAGTGAATTAAAAAATGTTTTCTTTCATTTCTGAAGATTGGATGTTGTGGTCATCAAGCTATGGCGACATGCAATCTGCTCGGGATATTTATTCTGCCCACCAGATATTTTTGCTGTCACTGCCTGTCCTGCTTAGCTGATGACTCATCCTGGATGGACATTGCACATGTATGGGATGCACCCCACACTCTACAACTCTCCTCCTTCTCTCTTTGTCTTTCAACTCCTCCTCTTGTCTTGGACAGGGGTCCTCAAACTACAACCTGCCAAAAGCAGGTCCATAGTTTCCAATGAAATACTGCTAAATTTGTTGATTTAACTTTACTTGTTCTACACTTTATTACTTAAAAATAAGATATGTGCATAGAAATTTGTTTACAGGTTTTTAAATTATAATCAGGCTCTCCAATGATCTGAGGGACAGTGAACTGGCCCCCTGTTTAAAAAGTTTGAGGACCCTTGTGTTAACAGGTTTAGACTCTCCTTGAAATCTATAGGAATGAATTGTTTCTTTCCCATTCTTGTTTTTTGTTTTGATAGAAATTGTGGGTATTTTTACCTTATAGGTATATTGACTCCAATCAATATTTTTTGTCATTTCATGGGCATCTTTCTCCTATTGTCTCTATCCCCCCTCATTTTTGGTTGTGGGAGGGGAAGACCTGGTGTACTCAAGGGTATTCCTTGTGGACTTAGAGGATCATGTACATAGGCACTATATCTGCTATGCTACCTCTTTAGCACCAATCTATTCTTTTTTTATAAGAATATCAGTTATCAGGCTGGAGAGATAGCATGGAGGTAAGGCATTTGCCTTGCATGCTGAAGGTCGGTGGTTCAAATCCCAGCATCCCATATGGTCCCCTGAGCCTGCCAGGAGCAATTTCTGAGCATAGAGCTCCAGGAGTAATCCCTGAACGCTGCCGGGTGTGACCCAAAAACCAAAAAAAAACAAAAAAGAATATTAGTCATTGCCTTTGCTTTGTATACTGAAATTTTTATATCACATAACATATATATCATGTAACTACTTATACATTTTTAATGTAGGGACCATACCCAGGGTTGATGGAGTCATATGGGATCACCTGACCTACACTCAGTAGTGCTTGAAGGTTGTAGGCATGTGTTACCAGAGATTGAATGAGGGCTTCATAGACACCAGACATTTCTCCCCTACTTGCACTGTCTTTATAGCAAAGGACATAATGAATCCAAGATCCATACTATTCCAGTTTGGCCTTTTCTTAAATAATTATATATGAAATGCTTTTATTTCTAAATAAGAAAATCATAAGATATGATTTTGTATTACTGGATATGACTTCACAAGTTTTTGAGAAACACAAGTCAACTCATAGGAGGAAATAAAGTTGGTCAAAGTGACTAATACCAAGAAATTGCTGGTTTAGGCAATTTAAAATCCTATTTACATCTTAATTGACACTAATACTAAACTCTCCTAAGTTACCTGGTTTGTTCGTACCATCTATTCAAAGAATCTCCTTTCTGGGGCTGGAGAGATAGCATGGAGGTAAAGTGTGTGCCTTGCATGCAGGTCAGTGATTCAAAACTCGGCATTCCATATAGTCCCCTGAGCCTGCCGGAGTGATTTCTGAGCCTAGAGCCAGGAATAACCCCTGAGCGCTGCCGGGTGTGACCCAAAAACCAAAAAAAAAAAAAAATTTCTTTCTTTATAGATTTGATTGCCTTGAAAAAAATTTGATTTTATGTTTTTGTTTCTTTTTTCCTTTATATAATTATATATGTACCTGATAGAGTAATTTTAAATGCTGGGTTTAAGAAAAATAAATAATTTTGGCAATGTAAAATATACTCTGAAAATGGCTATACAGAAAGGAGCAGCCAGATATTATTTTAATTGTTAGGTTAAGATGTGATGAAATGCAAAGTGGAGAAGAAAATACATAGCTTTTAGTATTCTATAGTAAAATATTAAGTCTTCCTTAATGGTTTTCATGCAATGCTTTCTTCGTCCATCAACTTTCTCATCCTCCCCTAATTCATTGCACACTCACTGGCCGTTTTTTTCTTTTTCAAACATCCAACAAAGCTTCTATCTCAGAATCTTAATTCGTGTTATTTCTGCAGGAGTGATCTTATTTCTTGTTATACACAGGATCATCTTGCATTACTCTTCTTTATGATGAAAGTGTTACTCTGTCATTAATGCATTTCTTAAACAGCCTAAATGAAACATTAGCATTGTCCAATGCCTCATCTCTAATTCTCACGTTATTTAGCCATTAGAGAGTAGAATAGGCCACACTGGAGAGGAGTGACCCCTGGTGGTGCTGAGAGCACTACATATAGTGCTGGGGATAGCTACAGTTAGGTTAATGTGGCCACAAGCAAGGCAAGTGATATAATCTCCTTTTCAATTTTATTTAATTTTTTTCATAATACTTTCAAGTGACATAGTAGATGTACCTTTATTTCCTGCATCCTCACTTAGAGTTTAAACTCTATTATAGCAAGGACTTTTGTGTTTTCCTGTTATTCTGTTCCCAGTGATAAAACTGTGTCTAGTGCATAGTAGGCATTGATTGAGCGTTCATTAAGTGTTCACTATCTTTAGCGATAGAACCATTTGGATATGATGAAATATGTCGCACTGTTTTGTCTTGCCTTTTCCCTTAGGTAAATTTGATTTTATGCAATTAATTTTTATGTTTTTCTAAAATGACAATATTTACTAAATCAGCTTATTTTTATCTTTTACATTAAACTTAATGTTAGTTTAAAAGTCTTACTATTAGTCACAGAGCTAAGTTTTCTCCAAGAGATTGGTGAGTAGATTGTGACTCATCTTTTTGGGGGAAGTTGGACCATGCCCAGTGAGGTTTGGGGGCTACTCTTGGCTCAGTGCTCAGAAATCGCTCCTGGAAAGCTTAGGAGACCATATGGGATGCTGGGATTAAACCCAGATCAATCCCAGGTTGACCACATGCAAGGCAAATGCCCTACCCACTATGCTATTGCTCTGGCACAGACTGTGACTCAACTTTAAGATTCTGTTTGTCTATTATTGTATCCAATTATTCTATTAACAGATTATATCAATACTGTTATATCTGTGGGTTGTAGCTAGGAGTTTTAGAATATATTTTCCTTTTCTTTACCATCATGTAACATTCTTATTATGTGGACGGCTAATCTGTTGACTCAGTGCTTCCCCCTTTACATCAAATAGTGAGGTAAAAGAATTGGCCAATATAATTAACGCTATTTTCCAGCTTTATTTGTGATGCATGCTGTTCATAATTTAATTTCATGCTTCCAGTTTGAGGCATGACTAAGAGAGATTGTGAAATGAAGCTCAAGAATGCTCTGTGGCACAGGCTCTCCCACACCTGTCCAACATACTTTCAGCATTTCTTTAAATAACATGAGAAAATCGTGATTGTTGAACAAATTTGAGGACACAGTCTGTTGATCTATTATTTCCATAGTAACCTATGGATCTGCAAAACCTCTCAGACTTTGTGTTTAGAGAGTATTTATGCTATTTCAAGAATACTCCCTTTAAAATTGTATGTGGAAAAATACTGTAGAGGAGAACCAAAATGGCAAAACAAAGAACTTGTGTTTATCCCTTCTTTTGCAATCAAAGCAATTCTATACTAAAATTTGGATTAATCTGTACAGAGACCACCTGAAAACTCTAGGAACAAACTTTTCATAGCAAGAGACAAAAAATGGGGTCATTCAGACAGATTGTAGAAAGATATTCTCAACACAAAACAGACTGCAATCATGAAGAGGTCTACAATGGATATCCTGTTACTACAATCCTATATTTATAAATTTAGGGGATAAACTGGGTGGGGTCAGAATAACTGGCAAGGTCCATCTCGAACATTTCTCAATCTTTTTTTTTTAATTTTTATTGTGACCAAAGTGCATTACAAATCTTTCACTGCATCATTTATGGTACATAGTGACAATGAATGAGGGGCATTCCCACCACCAGTGCTGTCCTCCCTCCGTCCTTGTTCCCAGTATGCATCCCATATCTCCCTCCCTTACCCCCCAGAATGCCAGTGCAACTGGCTCCACATTTCTCAATCTTGTTGATAATAGTGCTGATAAATACCATCTTGAATTTCACCCTCCCAGAAACAGATCCTGAAGGCAAATTTCTGAAGAGAACACCAACACCCTTAAATAGTTGAAATTTGTGGAGTTGAGAGACAATTGCCAAGAACACTGACATTTAGCACAGAAATAGCAGTGGTTGCTGGGCATTCGAGGCCTTGAACCCCTGGTTATTGTCCATGCCTGATCTTTACTCACTTTCAATCTTGAATCCACTATTGTCCATGCCTGCTTAAACTCAGTGCCAACAAAGAGCCCAGATACTGAAGATACAATTCTCAGGTTACTCCCAGAAATTCTCAACCTTGATGCTATCATCATTGTTAGACACGCTCAGTTGCAGATTTTTAGTCATGGTCAAGGCCTTCAGTGCCAGAGCACACTGTGAAGATTCAAGTTACCACCCAGGCTCACTTGAACACAGTCCCTCAACTTCAACCCAGGCCTTCTTGAGCAGACAAGTCATAGAGATGAGACAGAACATAACCCACATCAATGGACCAGATAACTGTCCAGAAGAACTCTTAATACAGAGCTCTGCAAGCTACCTAAAGAAGACTAAAGGGCTATAATTTTATCAATAAACACTGAAATGAGATTACTGGAAGAGAAAATGAAGTAATTAAATGGAGAATTGTGAGGTTGGGAGCTTTCAAGTGATTTTAGGGCGTAGGATAGCCACTTCTAGCCATATTAGCCAATTGATCAGTAATTCAGTTTTAGGGCTTGGGGATACTATGCTGCTTAGTTTCCATGTGCCAAGGACCATGGTAGTTCTCAAAGGTCTTAAAAGCCAAACCTGAGATGTTCTGGTTGGGGAGGGGGGAAGAAGGCATCAGGTGTTGGTAGAGCAAAGTCATTGAACCTAATTTATAGTCACATGCTCTAATGTAGAACTACACTGATATCTCCCAGTTTTGTTTTGTTTTGTTTTGTTATGGTTTTTGGGCCACACCCGGCAGTGCTCAGGGGTTACTCCTGGCTGTCTGCTCAGAAATAGCTCCTGGCAGGCACGGGGAACCATGTGGGACACCGGGATTCGAACCAACCACCTTTGGTCCTGGATTGGCTGCTTGCAAGGCAAACCCCACTGTGCTATCTCTCTGGGCCCGCTATCTTCCAGTTTTAAAAGAAAAATTTGGAGGGTTTGTGCTCAGACATTACACCTAGATATGTACTCAGAGATCACTCCTAATAGTGTTTGGTGGGCCACATGAGACAGCAGGGGATTATATTGTGGTCAGCAATTTACAAGACACCTTATTCCATGTAGTGTCTATTTAATCCGAGAACAATTCTTTTGTTTGTTTTTGGGCTAGACCTGGGGTTGCACAGACCTGGTAGTACTGAATCAGGGCTTTATGTTCAGGGATCACTCCTGGTGGGCTCAGAGAGCCATATGGATACAAGGGATCGAGCCCTGGGTTGGCAGCATGCAAAGCTCCAGCTTCTAAGAAAAATTGTTAATGATACCAAAGTTAAATAGCTGGCAAACAACTTGAATCTATCAAGAATTGACTCAAAATAATACCTTCTTTACTTCCACCAGAGAACTATGATTAAAAAATCTTAAAGAGATGCTGAGGGGATCCTGTGGCACTTGATATAGAATCTAGCCCCCTAATATTGCAAAATATCTTCACTATTATTCTGTATTATCTCTGTAAATCAGACTTTTTTTTTTAGTAAAGTTAAAAACTTTTTTGAGTAAAGTTAAAACTTTATTCTGTTTGCCACAAGCCCCATACTGATTGATCAGGGCCACTTCCCAGAGAAGACAGTCACACCCAAGGTCACAAATCAGATTATATAGTGAGGGGAAATAGGGAGGTTCTAGCTTCTGATGATCTTTAAAATGATTGGCTATTCTTTAGGGTACTTTCCTACTGCTCCCCAGTGTTCTTTCCAGATAGGATTCCTGCTATGGCCACGTAGCTTAGGCCATGTTAATGGAAACAAGCTTGAGAAAGCTTAACATGTGGCTTACAATATATGCCCATTACAAAATGGTAGCCCTCCTTGTTCAGAACCCAGGAGAAGCCTGACATGAGATCTTTGCAAAATGGCATCTCTCCTTGTTCAGAACCTAAGCTTGACACGTGTCCTTTTCAAATTGGCGTCCCTCCTTGTTCAAAACCCAGGACCCCACATTTCCTCCTCTTCTTATGGACCTTGACTCTCCTTGAGATTCCTCATCTCTATCCATGCTTAAGGACACATAGTGGGATCTTAGCACAAGCATCTTTTATTTTTTTTCTTGATTTACAAAGTTTTTTATTGTTGAATTTCAGATATACATGAGTCAGGGGCATTCCCACCATCAGTGATGACCTCCCTCCACCAATGAACCCAGAGTGGCATAAGCATCTTAACTGCACCTATGTATGTCTGAATAAAATGGATGAGAAATTAATTACTCAAGGACCTACGAAGAGCATCACAAAAAAGAATAAACAGTGGCCTAGCCAGGGCACTATCCAGGGTGATTGAATGAAACAATGTTCATACTGGAAGGCAGATTCTTCCCATTCCTGCAAACTGGCCTTCACCTAGTGCAGCGCCTCCTGAATGATCCCTGATCTGTTCCCCGTGGGCCATACACAGTTCACCTTGTGTAAAACCCTTAAGTCCAAACTCCTCCTGTTCTGTAGGGCCACATTTTGTTTTGTTTTGTTTTTTTGGGCCACACCCAGTGATGCTAGGAGGGTTACTCCTGGCTATGCACTCAGAAATTGCTGCTGACTCGGGGGATGCCCTTCTGCTTTTGTCACCACTCCAGCCTTGGATATACATTCTTCTCCTATACACATGGGTTATTCTCCAGGATACACATCCAGATAGAAAAGGAAGAAGTCAAGCTCTCACTGTTTGTAGATGACATGCTACTATATTTAGAAAACTAAAGACTCTACCAAAAAGCTTCTAGAAACAATAGATTCATATAGTAAAGTGGTAGGCCACAAAATTAATATGTAAAAATCAATGGCCTTTTTATACACAAATAATAAAAGAGAAGAAATGAACATTAAAAACAATCCCATTTACATTAGTGCCACACAAACTCAAATACCTTGGAATCAACTTAACTAAAGAGGTGAAGGATCTATACAAAGTAAACTACAAAACACTGCTTCAAGAAGAAAAAGAGGAAAGGAGGAAATGGAGACACATATCCTGTTCATGAATTGGGAGAAATAACATCATTAAAATGACAATACTTCTTAAATTATTATACATATTTAATGCAATCCATCTAAGGATACCTAGGACATTCTTCAAAGAAGTGGATAGGACACTTTGAAATTCATTTGGAATAATAAGTACCCATGAATAGCTTAATCAACCCTTAGGTAAAAGAAGATGTGAGGCATCACTTTCCACAACATTAAATTGTACTACAAAGCAATAGTCATTAAAACAGCATGGTATTATTATAAAAAGAGACCCTCAGATCAATGGAAGAGACATGAGTATTCAGGGAATGTTCCCCAGACATACAATCAATTAATCTTCCATAAAAGGTAAATAAATGCAAAATGTAGCAAAGAAAGCCTCTTCAACAAGAGGTTCTGGGACAACTAGTCAGTCCCATGCAAAAAAGCAAACTTGGACCTCCATGTAACATTATTCATAAAAATCAAATTCAAATGGAATTATCAGACCTAGAACCATAAGGTATATAGAACAAAGTAAGTAAAACACTTCATGACATTGAGACTAAAGGCATGTTCAAGGAGGAAGCAGCACTGTCCAACTAAGTAGAAGCAGAGACAAACAGATGGGACTATATTAAGTTGAGAAGCTTCTGCACCTCAAAGGAAATAGTGACTAAAATACAAAGGCCACCCACAAAGAAACTATTTACTCAATACCATTAGATATGGGGCTAATATCTAAGATATACAAGATACTGACAGAAGTTAACAAGAAAAAATCTAACCCCATCAAAAAAGGGGAGAATAAATGAACAGACACGTGCTCAAAGAAGAAATACAAATGGCCAAAAGGCACATGAAAAAATGCTACACATCACTAATAATTAGGGAGATGCATATA